>NC_064635.1:177614532-178256318 GCF_023864275.1 Schistocerca cancellata
TCCATGTATACAGCCTTCTTTCATGATTTTTGAACCAAGTGTTAGCTATGATTAAGTTATGCTCTGTGCAAAACTCTACCACGCGGCTTCCTCTTTCATTTCTTACCCCCAATCCATATTCACGTACTACGTTTCCTTCTCTCCCTTTTCCTACTACCGAATTCCAGTCACCCATGACTATATTAAATTTTCGTCTCCCTTCACTACCTGAATAATTTGTTTTATTTCATGATACATTTCTTCAATTTCTTCGTCATCTGCAGAGCTAGTTGGCATATAAACTTGTACTACTGTAGTAGGTGTGGGCTTCGTGTCTATCTTGGCCACAATAATGCGTTCACTATGCTGTTTGTAGTAGCTTACCCGCATTCCTATTTTTTTATTCATTATTAAACCTACTCCTGCATTACCCCTATTTGACTTTGTATTTATAACCTTGTATTCGCCTGACGAAAAGTCTTGTTCCTCCTGCCACCGAACTTCACTAATTCCCACTATATCTTACTTTAACCTATCCATTTCCCTTTTTAAATTTTCTAACCTACCTGCTCGTTAAGGGATCTGACATTCCACGCTCCGATCCGTAGAACATTAGTTTTCTTTCTCCTGATAATAATTGGAACCCAAAATATCTTGGTGTCACCCTGGATCGTACACTATGCTTCAAACAACACCTTCTTAACTTAGCTCAAAAGTTGAGGACTCAAAACAACGTCCTCCGTAAGCTACGCGGAACTACCTGGGGATCTTCAGCAACCACCCTGCGATCTTCAGCTCTGGGCTTGGTGTACTCAAGTGCTGAGTATTGTGCTCCTGTTTGGACGAACAGTCATCATACAAGGCTTGTTGGCACCCAGCTGAGTACGACAATGCGCATAATATCTGGCGCAATCAGATCTACTCCAGTTTATTGGCGTCCACTGTTAACCGGTATAATGCCTCCTGATCTACGCAGATGTACTGCCCTTATGAGAGAATTCCACAAGATTTCCAGGAATTCCAACCTACCCGTGCATAGCGACCTGCCGCTTTTAAATCGTAAGAGACTGAAATCACGCCATCCAACTCTGTGCGATGTTGCTGACATGGTTGCTAAGGATTTCAAACCTCTTGAAGAATGGAAAGGTCGGTGGGAAGCAGTGACAGATGTGCACCTGCATAACATCTTCTCACAAGGGAACCTCCCCATCGCACCTCCCTCAGATTTAGTTATAAGTTGGCACAGTGGATAGGCCTTGAAAAACTGAACACAGATCAATCGAGAAAAGAGAAAGAAGTTGTATGGAACTATGAAAAAATAAGCAAAATATGCAAACTGAGAAGTCCATGCCAAGATAGACAACATCAAGGAGAGTGTGAGCGCAGGAGCTCCGTGGTCCCGTGGTTAGCGTGAGCAGCTGCGGAGCGAGAGGTCCTTGGTTCAAGTCTTCCCTCGAGTGAAAAGTTTAATTTTTTATTTTCAGACAATTATCAGAGTTCTGGCACTCACACGTAATCAACTTCGCTCTCCAAAATTCCAGGACATGTTCAGATTTGCTTGGACATATGCAGGATTTGACGGTCTACACACGGAAAAATTTGAAAACGTTAAAAACATATGTTTT
The DNA here is from genome assembly GCF_023864275.1 of Schistocerca cancellata. Lineage (NCBI taxonomy): Eukaryota > Metazoa > Arthropoda > Insecta > Orthoptera > Acrididae > Schistocerca > Schistocerca cancellata. The sequence continues at coordinate 177,616,137 of NC_064635.1, forward strand.
GACAGAGCACAGAGAAAACTGTGCGACTGTGAACCTGTTGCATTCATTTGTTGCAGTTTATGTGACAAACTCTTATGTTTTCATCCCTTTTTTGGGAGTGATTATCACATCCACAAGGAAACCTAAATCAGGCAAGGTAGAAGAATCTTTTTACCCATTCGCCAAGTGTGTAAGTTAGGTGGGTCGACAACATATTCCTGTCATGTGACGCACATGCCGTCACCAGTGTCGTATAGAATATATCCGACGTGTTTTCCTGGATCAAATGTTTTCGGTTCCCATTGGAGAGGCACGTCCTTTCGTCTACTAATCGCACGGTTTTGCGGCGCGGTCGCAAAACACAGACACTAAACTTATTGCAGTGAACAGAGACGTCAATGAACGAACGGACAGATCATAATTTTGCAAATATGAAGCAAGTAAACTATTTGGTCGAGGGAAGACTTGAACCGAGGACCTCTCGCTCCCCAGCTGCTCACGCTAAACACGGGATCACGGCGCTCCTGAGCTCATATTATCCTTGATGTTGCCTGTCTTGCGCATGGACTACTCAGTTTGTATATTTTGCTTATTTTTTTCATAGTTCCACATAACTTCTTCCTGTTTTCTCGATTGATCTGTGTTCAGTTTTTCAAGGCCTATCCACTGTGCCAACTTATAACTAAATCTAAGGGGTGTGCGATGGGGAGGTTCCCTTGTCAGGTGCTAAAATTCCAAGTGGATTCGACCTACCACGCAAGACCCGGACTACTCTCAACAGAATCCGTACCGGCCATGGCCGATGCAGGGATGCTCTCTTTAAGTGGAAGAAGCTGCCTGACCCAGCCTGTGACTGCGGGGATCCATACCAGACTGTTCACCACATTGTCAGTGAATGCAGGATTCGGGCCTATCACGGCGCCAAAGAGGACTTCCTGCTAGCAACTCCAGATGTAGTGCGCTGGATTGAAGGTCTGCATATTCAGTTGTAAAGACAAAGTTAAGTTTCTCGTGTGTCAATATGTACATATGTATATGTAATTTAATTTCATGACACGTCTGTATTAGCTATACGCTAAATAAATAATAATAAATGTTGGATCCGAATGTGCTCCAAGAAGTCAAGGTACAGGAAGCGGGTGAGCTGGCACGGGATACGAATTGGGGAAGGTAGACGGATGTGGAGGGGGAGGCGTACAGCTTTCCGCAGAATGCATCCCTCATTGGGCCAAACAGATGGAAGTCAAGTCGGAAGGTGCGATACCCGGGTTGTAGAATGAATGACGAAGAAGACTCCCATGATGTTTTGTGAACTGCTCTTGGGTGCGTAGGCTTGTGTGGGGCGTCGCGTTGTCATGGAGAAGAAGTTCGTGTGAATCTTTGTGGCGACGAAGATGCTGAAGTCGTTTCTTCAGTCTTCTGAGTGTAGCGCAATACACTTTAGAGTTGATCATTGCAATGAGAGGGAGTACATCAGGCAGACAACCCTTCAGCGTCTCAGAAGACCATCGCCATCGCTTTTAACGGTTGAGGGTGCGGCTTTGAACCTTTTCTTTGGATTATCGTTTTGTTTCCGGTTCGGAGTGATGAACCCATGTGTCATTACCAGCGATGATGTTTGACAACATATTGTCGCGACCCGGCTCGTAACGCGAAAGCAATTTCGCACAGATGGTTCTTCGTCGCTCTTTATAGTCTTCTGTTAGGCAGCGAAGAACCCAGCGCTCACGCACCTTTGAGTAACCAGGCTGGTCGGTCCAAAAGTGCAGGAGTCACAACTGTGAGCGGCCGGCGCACACACAGGAAATCAGAAAGGTCTGCGCGACCCTGTTGCGATGACGACAGACACCTCGCTCGACGGCTCGCCGTGCTTTTGTTCACTCTTCTTCGATGCGCGCGGAGTTGTTTCAGCACATTGTCAATGCAGGGCTCGTCTTCTCGGAGTTCTGCTTGCGCAGTGTTACCGATCAATTGCTCGACCATTGTCACGGACTTTCCGTCAGTTAGGTTTGTTCTCCCGAAGGAAGCTTCTTGTGGTTGCTGCGGTTTCCCGAGCGTGGGTTGCGTCTTCTGTAGCTCTGGATCGACGTTTCGCCGAAGTTCTCGGCACTGCGATGTCGGTTGAGTCCACCGGTAGACGAAGGCATCGCGGACGCCCCTGAGCTCACGAAGCGGCCGAACCTGCAGTTGTACGACGGATCTCTCCCACACAACGGCCTCCCAGTAGCTTGGATTACAGGAGCGCGCCAACCGCCAGGCCTCCGTAGACAAGCGCCTGTGAATATCTGCGATGCTTTAGTTTCCCACCAAAAGAATAACAACTCTCTGCCTGGATTGCATCTCCATTACCGACGCCATTCTGGACACTGCGTATAGCACCGCCACCTATCGGAAGTTCGTAAATTCAAAAGTATTAGTAAGTCAATTTGTTCAACAGACTTTCGATGAGCTCCATCCGCTACACGGTGCTGCATGCGGACCTGTCAGACTTAAATCCTGCAAAAGATTGCTTAGGACCGAGGTAAACGATACCCAAGTGGACTACCCACCACCAATACATCGAGATGGATAATTTGAAGAACATTGAACCGCATCAGAACCTGTGTGGCGCCATTCAAAACAAATGGAACTTAGCGAAATGCAGGACACGGGACATCTACAATGTTCCCTATGTGGCGTAACACGACCGCCTCGAGTATTAGTCTAACTAAAAATGACCGTGCTGGTGGAGGGACCCCGATACGTCTCAACCGGTATCCGACGTATGTAAGTTTGTAAGTAACTGAAACCAAGAATCTTTAATTTTTCCCAGAATTATCCGAATAGCACGTCCACACACGCAAGAAAGGTTTATAAGACTATAAAATAATGACTGTTCACACATCTGCCAAAATCAAAAGTTTACTCCTACCAAAGTGCTTAAGTAAACAGACCGGACAAACCGGGGCTGAATGCTGTCTGCTAAGGTAATGGCAGAAATACAAGTATTTGAACAACAGACGACAGTGATCCTCATGAGAATCCGCATAACAGCTAGTTAATACGTAAATATAGAAACTAACACTAGCAAACAAAGTGAATGTGCGTATATGTGTGTTAAAAAGTGAACGAATAATAAAAAATGAGGACTTTAGTACCTCTAGTACCGTATTTCCGCCTTAATTCGACAGTTCAGGTATGCACTATACTGTTCGTGGTTTCTACAGACAAAATCGCACAACTCTAGCAGTCAGACAACTCGCCGATTTGCATATCGTAGTTTTAAGATTAATGAGCCGAGTAGTAGTTCCGAACGGGAAGCAACGCGACACGTTTGGTTACTAGTTCCTTATCCGCAGCACACAATGAAACCACCTAAGCGTATCACCGATTGAACAGTTATTTTACATCGGCCACTCACAAAGCACAGTTGCACTCGCGTGCCACTATACTCACCTTCTGTGCTCGCTGCAGATTCTTTGTTGGTGTTTTTCTCTGTAAACCTATCGGTGTGTTTCTACAGCTAAACACGTCTCGCTTAACATTACACTTTCAGACATCCCGAGCACATCGATGTATAATTTCATAAAACGCTACAGCTTCACATAGTTATCCTCACGAAAAGTAGTTTTGAATTAGAAGCACATAAACGTGCAAACACACAACATCAAAAGCTAAAATTGTTTTTCCATTAACCCGCTTGTACTCGTATGATAATTCCTGACACGGTCACTCGCGTAAATGCCACATGTCATTCACAACATGAACGTTGCATTTGGACACTTTGAACGATTGTAGAAGCTTTTTATGTAAATCTAAATATAATAAATATTTAATGCAAAAATGTAGTAAGGTATAGGCTAGGTGATAAATAGTTTTGAGAGCTGAAGCTGGAATATTCCACGATGTCCCACAACAAATTCCGCATTTTTTCAACCGAAACTGCCTGAGAAAAAAAAGTGTTGCATTGCTTATTGAACGCCTCTTATGTTCTCGACATCTCCTGCTAAAGCAGAGGACCGCTTTCAGCCAAGTTAATACACATATCATTTGCTATTTGTACAGAAACAATGTGGGGGACAGACCCACCTACGTCACACAGGGCTGGTGTGAAAAATGGGTGACAGAGGAGCACGACTCAGGAACACCTGGAGCAATTAAATTTTGTATACAGGATGGTTCAAAACTTCCACAACCAATAGATATACAGGATGATTCAAAAAGAATACCACAACTTTAAAAATGTGTATTTAATGAAAGAAAAAAATGGTTCAAATGGCTCTGAGCACTATGGGACTCAACTGCTGAGGTCATTAGTCCCCTAGAACTTAGAACTAGTTAAACCTAACTAACCTAAGGACATCACAAACATCCATGCCCGAGGCAGGATTCGAACCTGCGACCGTAGCGGTCTTGCGGTTTCAGGCTGCAGCGCCTTTAACCGCACGGCCACTTCGGCCGGCATTAATGAAAGAAACATAATATAACCTTCTGTTATACATCATTACAAAGAGTATTTAAAAAGGTTTTTCTTCACTTAAAAACAAGTTCAGAGATGTTCAATATGGCCCCCTCCAGACACTCGAGCAATATCAACCCGATACTCCAACTCGTTCCACACTCTCTGTAGCATATCAGGCGTAACAGTTTGGATAGCTGCTGTTATTTCTCGTTTCAAATCATCAATGGTGGCTGGGAGAGGTGGCCGAACCACCATATCCTTAACGTACCCCCATAAGAAAAAATCGCTGGGGGTAAGATCAGGGCTTCTTGGAGGCCAGTGATGAAGTGCTCTGTCACGGGCTGCCTGGCGGCCGATCCATCGCCTCGGTTTCATAGCTGAACCTTTTTCGTAGGACTCTCCATACAGTTGATTGTGGAATTTGCAGCTCTCTGCTAGCTCTGCGAGTCGATTTTCCTGGGCTGCGGACAAATGCTTGCTGGATGCGTGCTACATTTTCATCACTCGTTCTCGGCCGTCCAGAACTTTTCCCTTTGCACAAACACCCATTCTCTGTAAACTGTTTATACCAACGTTTAATACACCACCTATCAGGAGGTTTAACACCATACTTCGTTCGAAATGCACGCTGAACAACTGTCGTCGATTCACTACCGCCGTACTCAATAACACAAAAAGCTTTCTGTTGAGCGGTCGCCATCTTAGCATCAACTGACGCTGACGCCTAGTCAACAGCGCCTCAAGCGAACAAATGTACAACTAAATGAAACTTTATAACTCCCTTAATTCACCGACAGATAGTGCTTAGCTCTGCCTTTTGTCGTTGCAGAGTTTTAAATTCCTAAAGTTGTGGTATTCTTTTTGAATCATCCTGTAGATCGATCACAGTCCGCATGCTACAGTACAGGCTAGACCTCAACACAGTTTAATATTAACGTCTAGCCTGAAACTGTATTAGTTACTGGTAGGGCCACACGTTCCCCAAGCGTGTCTTACAGGTGATGTCTATGGAAACTTTACTCGGAAAGCCGTCCAACACTAGAAGACGTGTCCCTGAAAATAAGAACAAACGTGTGATTTGTGCACGGTGGAACTGTAGAACATTTCGGTCTCAGAGTTAGAGACGCACTATTCGATAGCTATCATGACAGGAGGACCACTTCCGTGGTATGTACGTTCCCTGGCCTCAGTCCTTTACATCTCCAGGGGCACGTGTTCTGTCCAGCAGACCATCCGGAAGCAAAAAGGTCTCGATCTGCGTGTCGTGTAAGCCTGCGCAGCCATTCCAGATCGCCAGGGAGCACTTGAGAGAGTGCGACAGCCCATGACTCGACGGGTCGCCAACCGCCAGTTGCCTAGATACAAGGCCTACGCACAGCGGCCATATTGGCACGTGACGTCACAAACTGTTGGCCATCTTATCTGTAGTCGGCAGTCCTGTTGGCGTGTATGTTGTGTTGAAAGTGTGTGCCACGTGAAAGCCATATATATTTCATAAAGTATTCGCCTACAGTTCTTCGAAGTATGGGATACAAGTGTAGCGTTCCCTTTGGCAGGGAAATTATAAATCAAATTCAAATGGCTCTGAGCACTATGGGACTTAAACATCTATGGTCATCAGTCTCCTAGAACTTAGAACTACTTAAACCTAACTAACCTAAGGACAGCATACAACACCCAGTCATCACGAGGCAGAGAAAATCCCTGACCCCGCCGGGAATCGAACCCGGGAACCCCGGCGCGGGAAGCGAGAACGCTACCGCACGACCACGAGCTGCGGACAAATTATAAATCCCAAAAAGGCCTGAAAGTGCACATGTTTCGATTTCCCACATGTGTGAAGTTGAGAAATCGCTGGATTGCAGCTATTCCCAGACAGGAATTTGTTTCTACGCATCATTCAAGAGTAAGTAAATTACAAAAAAATTTATAGCGTGTTATTTGTTTCCATTGCACCACATTTGCCAATTGTTTTTAAAAGCAGTTATGCATCATGTACCATTATAATTTGTTTCTTAATTCTGCACCATTGCTGCGAGGTTAATACGAAGCAACTGTTGTCACACAGAATAGTTATATTCATTAGTGTGTATTCCTTATCATTCCTACCAGATTATTGAGCGTCCAGTACATTTATCTGGAAGAGCTACAGAATGATTTTGTTCAGTTTTACATATACAGCTATTCGGAAATAATTTCAGTTTGAATAAACTACCTTTCGAAAATTGCTTTAATGAATTCAGTGTTCGACATTTTAAGCAGTATAGAAAGCAGAATTTCGATGTAAGTGCATCATGATCAAATTAACAGCACTCTGTGACACGAATTTCAGTCAAGGATATAGGAGAAACAATCTTTTCATGTTTGAGGTTCTTAAATTCTGGAGAAACAGGGAAATAAAATATTTTTCCTGTTTACATCAGGAGGTGCTCCATTTCGTCGAATGATTTGAGTTTCGTGTAGGTCAGCAAATTTTGAAGTGGAGAGGAAAGTTTACGAAAATAACCAGGGAAACAAATTCTTAAATTTTGTAGGAGCTCCAGCTGTTTTATTTAAAACCGAAAACGTTTGCTTGTTACTGCATATTGCCGATATTTTACTGCAAGAAGACATAGCTCCTGCAGTAAAAGAGAGAATTTAAAATTACAGTTTGTATTCGAGTCTAGAAACGCGTATTTAAGGCATATCTTCAAAGTAATTTTACATCCTGAAATATCATAGGGCAGTTTTGTTCAGTTACTTTACGCAATGATATAAATTTCCATACTTTCATTACAAGGACATGTAGGAGAGGAGAGCACGAGTATCTCTGTGCGGTCTCAGCTCTGAAACTCGTAAAGTTCGTACAGCTGCAGAGTGCTTAACAGGAGCGTCCCTATACAGACCCGGCCATCAGTATGTGACGTCACAAGTGATCGCACAGGCCTGCAGCCTAGGTGGTGTTGTTTGCGCTCGGTTATTCAAAACGCGTGACGTCACCCACTGCGCGGAAGCAAGCGTAAACGGAATTTTGCTGCTGTCTTTAGCGAGCCAGGGTGCGAATCGGACACTCACACAAACTATGATCTCCCTCCAAAATGTCCTCCGTAGACGGGGACCAAACGTTGGGTTTTAGTGTGAAATCCCTTTGACCACGGCCTAATAGTCCGGTAGCAAAGAAAACTACGGAATATTATCTGATATTAACGTCTTTGTTGGAGTACCGACGTGGACCGATGTAGTCTAGTGGTTGAGGCAAAACGGCGTCACATCGTCACGGTGATACGGGGTCTGTTGATGTTGACGTTGTTCTTGTTGTTGTTCCAGGATGGACCCCTCAGGCAAAGTGGCGCTCATCACGGGAGCTGCCGGCGGGCTGGGGAGGGCCTTCTCAAGGGCGCTGCTCGCCGCAGGAGCCAAGGTCAGCGCTGCGGCAGGGAGGCAGTCCTATTGAAATCTGCACTCGTCTCATCAACCTGATCTGGTTCTGATCATTCGATACACTCCCGAAGTCCCTTTCCCACAGGCAACGAGAGCCTGCCAACTCACACGTCAGACAACTGGTCTGAGGTAAAAAAATGGTTCAAATGGCTCTGAGCACTATGGGACTTACACTACTAGCCATTAAAATTGCTACACCAAGAAGAAATGCAGATGATAAACGGGTATTCATTGGACAAATATATTATACTACAACTGGCATGTGATAACATTTTAACGCAATTTGGGTGCATCGATCCTGAGAAATCAGTACCCAGAACAACCATCTCTGGCCGTAATAACGGCCTCGATAAGCCTGGGCATTGAGTCAAACAGAGCTTGGATGGCGTGTAAAGGTACAGCTGCCCATGCAGCTTCAACACGATACCACAATTAATCAAGAATAGTGCCTGGCATATTGTGACGAGACAGTTGCTAGGCCACCATTGACCAGACATTTTCGATTGGTGAGAGATCTGGAGAATGTGCAGGCCAGGGCAGCAGTCGAACATTTTCTGTATCCAGAAAGGCCCATGCAGGACCTGCAACATGCGGTCGTGCATTATCCTGCTCAAATGTAGGGTTTCGCAGAGATCGAATGAGGGGTTGAGCCACGGGTAACACATCTGAAATGTAACGTCCACTTTTCAAAGTGCCGTCAATGTGAACAAGAGGTGACCGAGACGTGTAACCAATGGCACCCGATACCATCACGCTGGATGATACGCCAGTATGAGGATGACGAATACACGCTTCCAATGTGCTTTCACCGCGATGTCGCCAAACACCGATGCGACCGTCACGATGCTGTAAACATAATCTGGATTCATCCGAAAAAATGACGTTTTGCCATTCGTGCACCCAGGTTCGTCGTTGAGTACACGATCGCAGGCGCTCCTGTCTGTGATGCAGCGTCAAGGGTAACCGCAGCCATGGTCTCCGAGCTGATAGTCCATGCTGCTGCAAACGTCGAACTGTTCGTGCAGATGGTTGTTGTCTTGCAAACGTCCCCATCTGTTGATTCAGGGATCGAAATGCGGCTGCACGATCCGTTACAGCGATGCGGATAAGATGCCTGTCATCTCGACTGCTAGTGATACGAGGCCGTTGGGATCCAGCACGGCGTTCCGTATTACGCTCCTGAACCCACCGATTCCATATTCTACTAACAGTCGTTGGATCTCTACCAACGCGAGCAGCAATGTTCCGATACGATAAACCGCATTCGCGATAGGCTACGATCCGACCTTTATCAAAATCGGAAACGTAATGGTACGCATTTCTCCTCCTTACACGAGGCATCAAAACAATGTTTCACCTGGCAACGCCGGTCAACTGCTGTTTGTGTGTGAGAAATCGGTTGGAAACTTTCCTCATGTCAGCACGATGTAGGTGTCGCCACCGGCGCCAACCTTGTGTGAATGCTCTGAAAAGCTAATCATTTGCGTATCACAGCATCTTCTTCTTGTCGGTTAAATTTTGCGTCTGTATCACGTCATCCTCGTGGTGTAGCAATTTTAATGGCCAGTAGTGTAACATCTGATGTCATCATCCCCTAGAACTTAGAATTACTTAAACCTAACTAACCTAAGAATATCACACACATCCATTCCCGAGGCAGGATTCGAACCTGCGACCGTAGCGGTCGCGCAGTTCCAGACTGAAGCGCCTAGAACCGCTCGGCCGCACCGACCAGCCTGAGGTAACACCCTACAGCCTGACTATCAAGCCAGGTGGCCTAACAGTCAGAAAAGTTACAGCTGCATGACCACTGTGCATTTAACACTAAAGTACGCAGCGGAGGATTCATCGAAGCGCTTCCACCGTATTTCTCTAGGGGCTGAAGCGTAAATATTCCACGATGTCGTACACACATCAAAAAATTTTTTGCATCACCCCAGTTCGCAGAATTCCTGAGGATAGACATTGTCTGTGCATATTGCATCACAGACACAGTCCCTTTCACTGTTCAGAGATGTCACTAACCCGTCAAAATGTGTAAACAACCATTCATGACCAGCGCCTATTGGACGGAGGGGTTCCCACAGCGGATCAGTTCAAGTCATTCCACCAGGAAGGAGGTACACGGATCGTGTTGTCTGTAGTTCAGCCACGGGCAGACTGTCAATACCGCGGTTAGATCGCGTCCGCGTTGTTACTTTGTCCCAGGAAGGGCTCTCAACAAGGAAAGTGTCCAGACTTCTCGGAGTGAACCAAAACGATGTTGTTCAGACATGGAGGAGATACGGAGAGACAGGAACTGTCGATGGCACGCCTCGCTCAGGCCGCCCAAGGGCCACTACCTACGGGTTATGGCTCGGGGAAACTCTGACAGCAACGCCACCATGCTTTTCGTGCAGCCGCAGGACTCAAACTGCGCACAATAGGCTGCTTGATGCGCAACCTCACTCCAGACGTCTATGGCGAGGTCCATCTTTGCAACCACGACACCATGCAACGCGGTACAGATGGGGCCAACAACATGCCGAATGGACAGCTTATGAGTAGAATCACGTCCTCTTCACCGATGATTGTCGCATAACCGTTCAACCAGACAATTGTTGGAGACGTGTTCGGAGGCAACCCGGTCAGGCTGAACGCCTTAGACACAATGTCCAGCGAGTGCAGCAAGGTGGAGGTTTTGGGGTGGCGTTACGTGGGGCCGACGTACGCCGCTGGTGGTCATGGAAGGCGCCGTAACGGCTGTACGATACGTGAATGCCATCCTCCGACCGATAGTGCAACCATATCGGTAGCATATCGGAGAGGCTTTCGTCTTCATGGATTAACGCCCCCATCGTGCACATCTTCTGGATGACTTCCTTCAGGATAACGACCTCGCTCTACTAGAGAGGCCAGCACGTTCTCCAGACATAAACCCTATCGACCATGCCTGGGATAGATTGAAAAGGGCTCTTTATGGACGACGTGACCCACCAACCACTCTGACGGATCTACGCGGAATCGCCGTTGAGGAGTGGGACAATCTGGACGAACAGTGCCTTGATGAACGTGTGGATAGTACGCCACGATGAATACAGGCATGCATCAATGCAAGAGGGTGTGCTACTGGGTATTAGAGGTACCGGTGTGTACAGCAATTTGGACCACCACCTCTGAAGGTCTCGCTTTGTGCAATGTGTGGTTTTCATAAGCATTAAAAAGGGCGGAAATGATGTTTACTTTGATCTCTAGTCCAATTTTCTGTACAGGTTCTGGAACTCTCGGAACCGTGGTGATGCAAAACTTTTTTTGATGCGTGTATAAAAAATTACGCATTTTTTCAACTGAAATTGGCCGAGAAAAAAAATGCGTTGCCTTACTTATTGAACGCCTCTCGTGTTTTCGGTATCTCCTACTTAAGCACAGGACCGCTTTGAACCAGCTTGATAGATATATCATTTACTATCTGTACAGAAGCACTGTGGGAGAAAAGAACCTTAAATTTTTCCACCGTCAAACTTATTGGCGTCATGCACCTTTCCTCGTCACTGTCAAAGAGCTGCAATAGCTGCTGTTCATAACTCTGCATTCGTTCGTTCGACAGCACACGTCTTCAATAGTTTGTTTACTTATGTGTGTACTTAGCTTCTAGTCCAAAAAAAAGGGAACAACCTCCCTCCTCCTGACCTTAAGCAGTTCTTTACAGTCACTCATTCGTGATAAAGTAACGCAACAGACTTTTGAGTAATAAATGTTTGGAACATTATTCGTGGAAATAAACAGCGATCGACAAAACAATAGAAAAAATATTTGGAAGAAAGATAGAATGTAAGCTATTTATTTTATTCGTTGGGACCGGCTGGTGTGGCCTGCGGTTCTAGGCGCTTCAGTCTGGAACCGCGTGACCGCTACAGTCGCCTCGGGCATGGATGTGTGTGATGTCCTTAGGTTAGTTAGGTTTAAGTAGTTCTAAGTTCTAGGGAACTGATGACCACAGTGCTCAGAGCCATTTGAACCATGTTATTCGTTGACTGCTTTAGATCTCTTATAGGATCGGAGTCAGGCCATTTTACCCTGTGAAGCTGAGTAATACGCTTTCTTAGAGGTCAAAGCACTTGAATAAAATCAGAAGAATAAACTAATATAAAACTGTGGCTGGCGTATCTTTGATGACAGCAGGGTACTATGGCGTGCAGCAGTTCGCTCTGGAGAGCTGTGAAGAACACTGCTTAGAGGGGGGGTCGGTTCGCGTTACCAAACCGAGTTGAGAGGATTTCAAGTCAGCTCGAGTTGACTTACAACCCGCGTTGTGTACACGCCGCACGCGGCTCCCGCCACTATCGATCACAGTTTCGTCCGAGGCCAGAGTATATCGCCGTCGCGGCGACCGAATCCTACTTGAACGAAGTCGATTCTATGCGTACAGAACGGGAGTCGCCCACTGTGATCTTAAAAAAAATGCAGTAGATTATTGCGATTTATTTTTTTTCACAACATTAGCGTAATGGTCACTCGGGAGTTAAGATTTTGCGTAGAAAGTGTCTGAGGGAAACGATGACGAAGTGGTAACAGTGAACATTCATGCTCGAGCAGCGCTATCTGGCTACCGTAAGATCGCCGTATCGTCACCAAAATCCGTACAGCAAATTCTGGGTGTCTCGTGAGTAATTTTTAATTGCAGCCCACAACATAGCAACCATTCATGACGAGGCATTTAGCTACCTTACGATCGTCCTGTCACCATCCAATTCGGTGCCTCATGAGCATATTTTGAGATTTTAGTCTGTAATTTTACTCTGTAATGTGGCGTCCATTAATCTTCATGACGAGGCATTGACTGCCTTACCATTACAGCAAATTCCGGGCGAATCACCATCTTCAAAATTTCATGTCGAAAGACTCGAAGACTCCCGCTTCGCAGTCATACTCGTTGACAGGAATTTGGCTACCACGATCGCCTGATAGTTGTCAATATCTATACGGCAAGTTTCGGAAGACTCACGAGTCTATTTTTCAAATTTTAAAACAAAAGACCCAAAACTGCGGCATGTAGCAAATTACGCATTCATGCTCGTCAGCAGGCTTTTGGCTGCCGTATGATCGGCCAATGGCTAGCAAAATTTAAAATTTGAATTTTGCATGTTTCACAAGTGTATTTTCAAAGTTTCGAAGAACAGACTCAATAGTGCCACCTGTAGTGGAGTATGCCGTCATAATCGTGAACAGCCATTTGCCCACCTTACGATCGTCCGATAACTGTCAAAAATCTGTACAGCATATTTCGGATTTTTCACATATCTATCTTCAAAATTTCAAGCCGAAAGACCAAAAATAGCCGCTTGTGTAACACACTCGTGACTGTATATATGATCACTGGTTAGGAAACCGCGAATCTCCGGTTGATTGACTGAACTGAATCGTAAGCCGCACAGCGGCGAATGAGGGAACGGTGTTGAATGTTGTCTCAGTTGTTTCGTCCAAGTCGTTTTGGACTCGGTTTACGCAAAACTTTCAAACCGGTTAACCCGGTTCGGTGTAAACCCGAGGTGGCCTATCAATAACACTGTTGAGTGGAGCTTAGTCGTTCATGTTTATATAGAGAAAGCTCCGTACACCGCCTCCGGCATAGCATCTCTAACAGTAGTAGTAGTAGTAGTAGTAGTAGCTAGTAGTGGTAGTAGTAGTAGTTTATTCATCCACAGACTATTTACACTGCATCGATTTCGTCAGAAAATACGCAGTACAAATATATATGTATAGGGATGTACAGTACCCTATACAACGTTACATTGAAATTGTACACACAGCTTCGATTAATGGCATAAAAGATATAATTCATGGAAGACATAGTTGAGATTTAAATGAAAACAGAAATAGTTGTCTTAAGCAATAGAACCCAGTACGTTGTCCTCGATGGTGAGTGTTCATCGGAGGTGAGGGTATCACCTGGAGTGCCCCAGGGAAGTGTGGTAGGTCCGCTGTTGTTTTCTATCTACTTAAACGATCTTTTGGATAGGGTGGATAGCAATGTGCGGCTGTTTGCTGATGATGCTGTGGTGTACGGGAAGGTGTCGTCGTTGAGTGACTGTAGGAGGATACAAGATGACTGGGACGCGATTTGTGATTGGTGTAAAGAATGGCAGCTAACTCTAAATATAGATAAATGTAAATTAATGCAGATGAATAGGAAAAAGAATCTTGCAATGTTTGAATACTCCATTTTTAGTGTAGCGCTTGACACAGTCACGTCGATTAAATATTTGGGCGTAACATTGCAGAGCGATATGAAGTGGGACAAGCATGTAATGGCAGTTGTGGGGGAGGCGGATAGTCGTCTTCGGTTAATTGGTAGAATTTTGGGAAGATGGGGTTCATCTGTAAAGGAGACCGCTTGTAAAACAGTAATACGACATATTCTTGAGTACTGCTCGCGCATATGGGATCCCTATCAGGTCTGTTTGAGGGAGGATATAGATGCAATTCAGAGGCGGGCTGCTAGATTTGTTACTGGTAGGTTTGATCATCACGCGAGTGTTACGGAAATGCTTCAGGAACTCGGGTGGGAGTCTCTAGAGGAAAGGAAGCGTTCTTTTCGTGAATCGCTACTGAGGAAATTTAGAGAACCAGCATTTGAGGCTGACTGCAGTGCAATTTTACTGCTACCAACTTACATTTTGCGGAAAGACCACAAAGATAAGAGAGATTAGGGCTCGTACAGAGGCATATAGGCAGTCATTTTTTTCCTCGTTCTGTTTGGGAGTGGAACAGGGAGAGAAGATGCTAGTTGTGGGACGAGGTACCCTCCGCCACGCACCGTATGGTGGATTGTGGAGTATGTATGTAGATGTAGAACGCTTCTGTTCAGAATATTAATTCAGATCGTAGGAAACATTTGACAGAAAATGCTATTGACATTGAGTATGGCATATGGTATCAAGATAGAATATTACTTGCTGCTAGGATGTTGAAGGTATTTGTTTACACTGTAATAGCGGTTGGTCATTAAAAGCTTGAATATTGCTTCCTTAAATGCAGACGATTATTTTAAATCTCTTTTATATGTGTTGGAAGTTTGTTGTACAATTTTGTACTTTGAATGTTTGTTTCTTTCTGTGCAATAGCCTTGTTCACTCTTTTTACGTGGGTATCATTGCACATATTTGTATTATGTGAATACAGGTCTGAGTTGGTTTAGAAATTTTCAATGCACCTTTTTAGATTAACTAGACTTTTTTTGTATGTAGAGTCATGGTAAAGATAGAATATTTAGCTGTTGAAATAGCTGCTTGGAGGGTATTAGCCTTAAACTGTTGGTACTTATTGGTAATAGACATGCCTACATTACGCGGAATAGATTTATAAAAAATGTATTGCTATGGTCATAGAATACATAAGATGCTCTAAATGTCATGTAAAAGACATGAGTTACAAAAAGTTCAAAATCAGAGAGTAAATCAGTCTCCAGTGAAATTGGCTCATTTAAACGTAAGCTACCTTCTGCAGAGATTTAGGGCGGACGTAAGGGTAGGAAGTATAGCAAGTGCAAGCTAACAGCATTCTCTGCAGGGTCAAAAGTATTTAAACCGACAAACTCTGGGAGATTGTAGGGGACATCAAAACAAATATTTTTCCCTAATGTCATTTTTTCCTATGAGGAGTATTTAAACTGATGGAGGCCGTATTACGATCTTTAGTTGTTAGAGGGTGTATTACCATCTTCAGTTGTTAGAGGGCGTATTACGCTCTTCAGTTGTAAGCAATTGCTGTCCACCAGTGTAGTAGTGCATTGTCTCTGTTTACTAATGGAGCGATATACCTGGAGTGAGTACACAGCGGGTTTATGAACAACAACATCCTAATCGCCGTATCCCGCATCATACGACCTTTGCTGCTGTGTACCAACGTCTGCGTGAGACCGGGTCATTTAGCGGATTACCTGGACAGGGACGCCGTCGCACGGTAAGAACGCTGCAATTTGAGGAAGCTGTCTTGCAGCATGTGGAGCGGGATCCTTCAATCAGCACTCGTGCAATTGCACGTAACATGGGGACGAATCAGACGAATGTAAGAACAGTCCTTCGGGAGCAATTGTTACATCCATTTCACTTACAGCGTGTCCACAACCTGGAGCCTGTTGATTATCCACCCAGAGCACAGTTTTCGCAGTGGTACCTGGAACAGTGTGAAATACATCCTAAATTTCCATCCTCTGTGTTGTTTACCGATGAAGCAACGTTCGGGCGTGATAGAGTCTTCAACATGCACAATTCGCATGTTTGGAGTGAGGATAACCCACATGCCACACTTACTAGCGCTCATCAAGTGCGGTTCTTCGTTAATGTGTGGGTCGGTGTTGTTGGGGACTGTTTAATTGAGGAGTATCTTCCACCTAGGCCATTAAATGGCACGCTCTATTTCAATTTTCTCGCCAGAGCATTGCCAGAATTGCTGGAAGACGTCCTGCTCCCAACAAGACAGCCCATGTGGTTCCAACATGACGGGGCGCCGGCACATTTCAGTTGTCGTGTGCGTCGATTGCTGGACTGATGGTTCCCAGAAACGTGAATTGGCAGGGGTGGTCCTGTACCATAGCCTGCTCGATCCCCAAATATGTCCTCTCTGGACTTTTTTGTGTGGGGAGAGATGAGCAATCTTGTTTACGCAACTCCTGTTGCATCAGAAGAGGATCTGGTTGCCCGGATAGTAGCAGCAGAAGGAACAATTCAGGATACTCCTGCGGTTTTTGACCGTGTCAGACAGAACATGATCCGATGGTGTAACCTTTGTTTACTTGTCAATGGAGGCATTTTTGAAAATCTACTGTAATTGAAATTGGGTCTGTTAATGAGTTGTCTCTTGGTCATAAAAAATGGAAAATTGTTTGTTGGTTTAATTAATTTGCCACCAGAAAAATCTTCATCTACCGGTTTAAATATTCCTCATAGGAAAAAATGACATTAGGGAAAAATATTTGTTTTGATGTCCCCTACAATCTCCCAGAGTTTGTCGGTTGAAATACTTTTCACCCTGTATAACCAGTCTTGTATAATTAAATATGCCTGAGCGAGGTGGCGATGTGGTTAGCACACTGGACTCGAGTTCGGGAGGACGACGGTTGAAAGATGAGTCCGGCCATACTGATTTAGATTTTTCGTGATTTCCTTAAATCGCTTCCGGAAAATGCCAGGATGGTTCCCTTGAAAGGGCATTACCGACTTACTTCCCTAATCTGATGGGACCGATGATCTCGCAGTCTGGTCCCCCTCCGCAAAATAAACCAACCAACCAACCATAATTAAATATGCCACACGAGAGTTTCTTAACACATGTGAAAGGGTACTAAACATCATGAAAATTCATGTTCAGTTGTAAAAAGGAATACCTTGCCCAGATATCTTTTCCATAGTCTTGTCGTAATATATCGGTTTTGCGTGAATCTTGCTTCATGGAGCTTTCCACACAGACATGTAGACCGTTATTTAAATGTAACACTGCCACATCATTTAGAACATTAGTAGTTTATAGTCTGTTATAAAGTGTACGCATAACATGCATCTTTACAGATTTACGAAGGGCGTTTGAAAAGTCCGTGCAAAAATAAAAACTACTTACTTGTTTGGGGTAAGCCTTTTTTTATTTTTCGACATAGTCTCCTTTTGACTTACACACTTCGTCCAACGATACCCTCTTTTGTTGATCACTTCTGAATAATAGGAATTGTCCAAGTTGTAACGGAACATATTAAAGGCTTTACTTTACCGAAGTATGCGATACCCTCCAAATTCAACCAGTTTAACGAGTATTTATGATTATAGAAAAGTTATTGTGTATGTTAACAATGATTGCATAACATGTCTCCATAAACAGTCAGCCCATTAAATTATACTGAATAACTGATCCACACAAAAGTTAATATCACTTGATCACTGATACAGCAAATGTCATCATGTAAAAACACTAAGTTCATCTTAAATAATTAATATGAAGTACGAAAAATAGTGGCCAACTTAGGTATTTTGGATCTCCTTAAATAAAAATCACCCAGTGAAACCTGTTTGTTCACTAGGAGCGTTTTCACTCAGTATACACGTAATCAATCCTATTTTAGACGAAAACCAATGTAATTCTTAATAATTCATGTTATTTACTTATTTATGCAAATTAGAGAAGTCAATTGACAAACTTCTAAAAAACGGCCTTTTTGTGACAAAGAATTATTCTGTCAAGTCAGCAAATCTGTCTGTCATTTTAATAACATGTTAAATTATGTCACTCGATGCAAATTAATAACTTTTCTGCACAAATTATGATAACAGATGTACATGTGACTTATAAACTATATCTCTTCTTAGTAGTTTTTTGACAATGTTATAAATACAAGCAGCAAGAACGGTCGGGGGCGCAGTCGGAATGTCACTTTGGTAAAGTGTGTTTGTGTGTTATTGTTTGAGGTGGATAAACAATGTAATGAACATGTAAAGGAAGTACTACTTTGTGTTGTGTCATGGTCTTTGGTGGACAGTGGCGTTAAGATGGCCACCAGAGTAATAAATATTTGAAGTTTACATATTTGTTGGTTTCGCTCGTTCTTTATCATCAAAAGCACATAAAAAACACGGGACCTCATGTTTTTAACCCTAGACAACCAGATTTAGAGCCAGCATCAGCATCGAGACACAGCAGCGATCTAGCAAGCAGCAGCGATTACCACAATGCATTTTAATGGCACCAACCTAACATCAAGTGCTAACAAGCTCCGAAAATGGGAGTGAAATAGTGCGATTATAGCAATTAGCAATATCTACGACTAGGCAACCATTACAAGAGTGGGGGCTCAGCCGGGATCTTTAAGTGCATTGATGATAATAGTGCAGCTATAAATTTCGTAAGTTCTTAGCACTCCAAAAAAGTTTATTTGTGCAGTGTGGCAACAGTGAAAATACGTCAAACTGAAAAAAAAACTTGTGTATGTGCAGACTACCAAAAAATATCATTACACCGCTCAGAAGATTAACGTCTGGATTATGTCAATGGAATTCATCAATAAAGACTTCAGCTTCGATAAAACCGAATAAAAGTGAAGAAAGCCAACAAGAACACGACATCATAGCATAGCTACAAAAAGCAAGGTATTTTGTTGTTGTTGTCATTTAAAAAATTAATAGTTAACATGTCTCTACCTGAGAGTGATGACATCGTAGGAAATGTAAAAATTGAACCAGGGGTGGTGAAAAATTAAACTTAACAGAGTGGCTAGCAGAGTTTGCAACTCAAATAAGCTCACAACTTAAACAATCGAGTGAACAAGTAAGTTTGAAACTTAAAGAAAACACAGATAGACTGGATAAGTTAAGTTTGAATTTTGATCTATTAAGTACTCATCTCAATGAGAAGGGTGAGGAAATTAAAACTACCATCAGTAAGGACACTAGAGAACAGTTGATACACTTCAGAAAAGAATTTCAAGTTAAAGTTGAAAGTTTAAATGAAAACATACAAGCTAACACAGACAGCATTCCTGTCATCTACAACAGAGTAGATACTGAAGTTGAAAGATTAGATCAGAGAATAGCCAAAACATCAGAAAATCTTAAACAAGAATACAACCTGTATACCACTAATGTAGATACAAAAGTAGAAAATATACACAATTGGGAGACGCATTGATGTCCAAAGAAACGATTTACAATCAAAATACAATGTATGGGCACATTCAAGTGAAATGCTTTTCTGGTGAAAATCTGCACCCTATTAACTTTATTCACCAATGTAAGGATATGTTTGTTGTAGGAATGTCAGATAACATAAAAATTAAGTTAGTATAAAGGTTTCTAGAAGGGGAAGCCCTATCCTGGGCAAATGAGAATAATGATTCTTGGAATACTTTTGAAGAGTTTGAAGCTAAATTTATTTGTAAATTTTGGTCACAATCCATACAAGCCAGATTAAAGTCAGAATTTCTAAATGGACCAGTGTATAGAGGGAAAGTAGGAGGATTGCAAAAATTTTGCAGAGATCAATTGAAAAAACTTGCTCACTTGAATAACTCTTTTGATATTATGACACAAATTGATGTTTTGAAAAGAAGGTTACCAGAGAGACTGCAGTGGGAATTGGTCCATGGACCAGATGATTCAATGGAAGAGTTCCTGAAATTTGTAATTAGATAGGCCCTTGGAAAGAGAAAATAACCAAAGTTTTGGCTCTGGCAATAACCAGTATGGGGGGGGGGGGGTGGAACAGGAATGTAAATAGAGATTACTATGGGAGGAGAGACTTTGAAAATTCTGGAAATAATGCTCCAAATAGGGGAGATAGGAGATATTAAAATGATTTCAGAAACAATACACAGGAGGGAGGATGAAGGAGAGATAACAGGAATGATAGAAATAGGTATTGGGGAAGAGAACAAGATAGAAGGGGTTTGTTGAAACTAGTGAACAAAACGACAGCTACAAACGGACAGACCGAGGGAACCAGCTGGGAAACGGTTGACAGTCCCACTAGATGTCCATAGTTTTGGAGCTAGACAATATTATGACAGGACAACACATAACCGAAACTGGAAAAGGAGAGGATACAATGTAAAGAGTAAGTACCATGAAAATACTGACGTTGTTAGAATGAATAAATTAGAATTTAATAAAAGGTTTTGGGATAGTATGAGTAAAAGTGATACAGTTAATAAAAACAGCGTTCAAGCACAGGTAGTTAGTGAAAGTGCAGAAGTTGAAGGTATTGCAGAGTTCCATAGTTGGGCTGAAAAAGATACTGGTGTTAATAACAAGTCAGACACACCACAAATAGAATCTATTTTGGGGGGTTTATTTGATAAGAAGGGGGATGACGACGTGTTTAATGGAGCCAAAGACTCAATTGCTGAGATTCAGATAAATAGGGGGGAAACTGAAGATGGGGTTGTTGTGGAGAAGGAGGTAGAAGTAATAGAGGGACATTTAAATAATGATCCTAAATCAAATGATGTTATTGATGAGAGTGTGGAGGAAGAAATAAAAGTATTTGTAAAATTGAAAAGTGATAATGAGGTAAAGGTAAGTGATGTGACAAATATGGGTAATAATGAGGTTAATTTAAGTGAAATGCAGGCTAGGGAATGTGTATCTGATGACAAGCTATTGCCTATTGGGAACTATGAAACACTAGTCTATGAGAATGGTAATAATGATAATATTAAAGAAAATAGAAAGGGATGGAATGTAAATGTGCATTTTCAAGAAAAAGGGGAAAAGTTTTTAGAATTTTGTGGAACAACTATGGGAACTGTATAAACAAAGATGCCTTTTGGAAAGAATTAGCAAAGGTAAGTGCAACCTTGTATCCTAAATGGTGGACAAGAATCCGTAGTGGACTTTATAAAAAATGGGGTGAAAACAGTAGTTTGCTAAGTGGCAACACAGTGTTAAGAGGACCAGATGAAAACAAAGGTTTATATTTAAATGTCAATGCTTTGCAAACAGTGAGGGATGTGTCTAAGTGTAGGAAAGAGACATTAGACCTAGGAACTAAAGAAATTGAAAATGATCTATTGTTTGAAAATACTGAAATAGACAAAGGTGTTGAGCTAGGTTGTCCATATGTTAAAGTAAACATTGACAAGTGGGAAGGAAGAGTGTTAGTAGACACAGGAAGTCCTGTTTCTGCCATCAATTCTAGACTTAGAGATAAGCTCAGAAATTCTCAACATTTTCCTGAGATGCCAGTTGTTGGATTAAAAGTGAAAGGAGCTACAGGCAGAGCCAGTAAGGTAGTTAAGAAACAAGTGTTACTTACTTTTAAAATTGATAACCTAAATTTTGAACATGGATGCTTAGTAGTAGATGACCTGAATGAAAATTTCATTTTAGGTATGGATTGGATATTAAAAGTGAATGCTGGGTTTAATTTTGCAGCAAAACAAATGTGTATTATAGAACCTGTGATGCAACAAAGCTGTGTAGTGAATTTGTTAATTTTAAACTGCGGTGATGGCTGTAACCACATTCAATCAGTGTATCATGAAAATGAGGATGTTTATTACCCAGATGAGAACTTAGTGGGAGATGCAGAGGGTCAAGAGTTTGATAAGTTAGTAGAGAAAAAACTGGGGGAAGCTGAAAGCCTAAATAGTACACAGAAGGAAAAATTAAAAGAGTTATTATGGGAATTCCAAGATGTGTTTGACGACAGACTTCGTAGAGTGAAATATTATCAATATAAATTACAGTTAAAACCTCATGAGCCTTTCTTTATAAAACTGTATGGAATACCATTTACAAAAAGAGATGCTGTGGAAAAAGAAATACAAAAAATGGAAAATTGGGAAGTTATAGAAAGAAGTTGCAGTGCTTATAACAACCCGTTGGTCATTGTAAAAAAGGGAGGCAATAGCGTTAGGATTGTATTAGACTCCAGACATCTGAACAAGTATCTCATCAGAGAAAACGACCACACAGAGAGTATAGATGAGCTGTTAGGTAAATTTGAGTGTGTCAAACATATGACAAGCCTAGATCTCACCGCTGGTGTTCATCAAGTTGAACTTAGCCCTGATTCGAGAAAATATACAGCCTTTTTATATAATGGTAAATGTTATCAGTGTACAGTCGTACCATTTGGTCTCAATGTATCAGTTGCGGAATTCATCAGAGCATTAGATTTTGTACTTGGTCACGAAACTAGTTCAAAATTAACCATTTATGTAGATGACATTTTAATCACTGGGAAAACTTGGGAAGAACACCTTGAATTATTAAGGGAGGTATTTATGAAACTCAGAAAGGGAGGAATGACATTAAAATTAGAATAATGTAAATTTGGGCTAGAGGAGTTAAAATTTTTGGGACACATCATTACAGAACAAGAGATTTTGCCAGACAAAGACAAAATAAAAGCCACAGAAAATTTTCCAACACCTAGAAACAAGAAACAACTCAAATCATTTTTTGGCTTCACAGGGTTTTACAGAAAATTCATCAGTAATCAAGCATTAAATGCAGTTTGTTTGTATAACTTACTTAAGAAAAATGTAGTGTGCGATTGGACACCAGAATGTGAAGATGCTTTTAACAAAATCAAAATGCAACTATGTAACAGCCAACTTCTACATAGACCAGACATGTCAAGTCCTTTCTGGCTAGCTACTTACAGCAGCGATGCAGGGTTAGGAGTACATTTATTTCAAGAAAAGGAAGTAAATGGAAAAATGGAACACCGAACAATCGCATTTGCCAGCAGAATTCTTCAAAAACATGAAAAACACTACACAGTGACAGAAAAGGAATTACTAGCTATACATTGGGGTTTTACAAAATTTAGAAATTACCTCTTGGGACATCAAGTAATAGTACAGACATACCACAAAGCATTAAGCTATCTCCAAGAGTGCAGGTTATACCATAACAGACTCACCCGATGGGCTATGTTTCTCCAGCAGTTTGATTACGAAGTGAGGTCCATTCAGGGAAAACAAAATGTGGTAGCAGACACTTTACCAAGACTACCTTTGGGAAGTGATTTGGAAGGAAGTAGTGGGGAGGATGAGAAAATTTTCAAAATTATGTATCTAAAGGGCATTACAGAGGAAAAGGAAATACAAAAAATCTGTAACGACATTAGGAGGTTTCAGAACCACGATGAAAACTGGAAACTAGTCAAAAGTTACATAGGAAAAACTGGGGGAGAAAAGGTAGCATACTATAAAGTACACAAGGGGATACTATTCAGAAGACCTAAACCCGATTTAGACTATTGGAAACTGTGTTGGCCTGAGCAACAAATAGATACGCTCATTACTTATGTACATGAAAGCTTTGGCCACTGTGGCACCACTAAGTGTATTCAGAAAATACAGGAGAACATTTATTTTTACAACGTTAGCAGAGGAGTAAAGAAAAAGCTATCAACATGTGACAGATGTCGGAGGGTAAAAGCGACTAACCAAACAACCAGGGGAATAATGCAGAACATATTACCCACAAATAAACTCGATCTCGTTGCAACTGACATCTACAGACCGTTACCCAAGACAAGGGTGAGGGGGTTACAGTTATATTTATGTCATGGTAGACATCTTCTCCAAATTTATAAAGCTTTATCCCTTAAGGAAAGCTACCAGCAAACAGATAGTTTCAATAATTACAAGTAATTATTTCAACACTGTGGGAAAACCAAAGGCAATACTTTCAGACAATGAGTCTCAGTTGACCTCTAACTACTGGAAAACTTTTATTGAAGACAAGGGAATTAAACACATTTTAATATCTGGTCACCATTCATCAAGCAACCAAGCTAAGAGATACATGAGAGAGATTGGAAGACTTTGCAGAACCTACTGTAGCCAGAACCACACTAATTGGTTAGACCCGTAAATAGTTTTGAAGAAATAATGAACAGCTTACAGCACTCTTCCACTGGATTTTCCCCACACGAAATAATGTACAACCAATACCCCGCTAGTTTCTTCACTGAAAACATAGAGTATCCACCTTGCAAAATTATGTCACCTCAAGAAAGAGAAGACTGTGTACGGGAAACCATGAAAAAACAAGGGAATTGAGAAAAAGGCAACATGCAGCCAAAGGAAAAGCTACACAGTTCAAACCAGGGGACCTTTTACTCGAGAAGACACAAGAGAAATCAAAATTATTGTCAGCCAAACTTAAAAAGTTTTTTGATATTTACATTGGTCCATTTGAAATAAAAGAAAGCCCACATCCTAATGTGTATAGTCTTATCTTTCCCAGATCAAGAAGGTTATTTGGATTAAGAAACATCACTGAATTGAAACCATATAAACGTGATTAACCACATTTCCCTGTTTGAATACAGTTACTTACCCATTTTCCGTAAAGCATGTTATCAGCAAAGATTTTTACTGGGTGTGTCAAATAGCAACTACCACTCATCCTACAGACCCTGGAAAAGTTCCAGATCTCTGAGACAATGTTTTTATATTTTTATTGTCACTATTGAACATTAAATTTTGAGACATCTTCTTTACTTGCAATGGGCAAGTTTAACCATGCACCCAAAGAGGTGACAAACATTTATTACTTTCTGTTTGTATTGTTTAATATGGGACATACTTGCACCAAATATAAAAGACAATGTAAAAATTGTTGTGCAAGACCCATCACTTTCTTACTATTCTTTTCTTAGGCATAAGATTTGTGTACAATTTAACATTCTGTAAATGATATTACCCGAGGGGGGGGGGGGTATTGTAACGGAACATATTAAAGGCTCTACTTTACTGAAGCATGCGATACCCTCCAAATTCAACCAGTTTAACGAGCATTTATGATTATAGAAAAGTTATTGTGTATGTTAACAATGATTGCATAACATGTCTCCATAAACAGTCAGCCCATTAAATTATACTGAATAACTGACCCACACAAAAGCTAATATCACTTGATCACTGATACAGCAAATGTCATCATGTAAAAACACCAAGTTCATCTTAAATAATTAATATGAAGTACGAAAAATAGTGGCCAACTTAGGTATTTTGGATCTCCTTAAATAAAAATCACCCAGTGAAACCTATTTGTTCACTAGGAGCGTTTTCACTCAGTATTCACATAATCAATCCTATTTTAGACGAAAACCAATGTAATTCTTAATAATTCATGTTATTTACTTATTTACGCAAATTAGAGAAGTCAATTGACAAACTTCTAAAAAACGGCCTTTTTGTAACAAAGAATTATTCTGTCAAGTCAACAAATCTGTCTGTCATTTTAATAACATGTTAAATTATGTCACTCGATGCAAATTAATAACTTTTCTGCACATATTATGATAACAGCTGTACATGTGACTTATAAACTATATCTCTTTTTAGTAGTTCTTTGACAATGTTATAAATACAAGCAGCAAGAAGGGTCAGGGGCACAGTCGGAATGTCACTTTGGTAAAGTGTGTTTGTGTGTTATTGTTTGAGGTGGATAAACAGTGCAAAGAACATGTAAAGGAAGTACTACTTTGTGTTGTGTCATGGTCTTTGGTGGACAGTGGAATTAAGATGGCCACCAGAGTAATAAATATTTGAAGTTTACATATTTGTTGGTTTCGCTCGTTCTTTATCATCAAAAGCACATAAAAAACGCGGGACCTCATGTTTTTAACCCTAGACAACCAGATTTAGAGCCAGCATCAGCATCGAGACACAGCAGCGATCTAGCAAGCAGCGGCGATTACTACAATGCATTTTAATGGCGCCAACCTAACATCAAGTACTAACAAGCTCCGTAAATGGGAGTGAAATAGTGCGATTATAGCAATTAGCAATATCTATGACTAGGCGACCATTACAAAGTCTGCAAAATAGCTATTAGTTGCTGCAATCGCCTCCTCATTTGAATAAAATGCTTGTCCCACAAGCCATTTCTTCAAATTGGGGAACAAATAGTAGTCTGAGGGAATCAAGTCTGGAGATAAGGTGGGATGTGAAACGAGTTGGAATCCTATTTCCATTAATTTTGCGACCACAACTGCTGAGTTGTGTGCTGGTGCATTGTCATGATGAAAAGGGGCTTCTTTGCGGTCCAATCGCCGGCGTTTTTCTTGCAGCTCGGTTTTCAAACGGTCCAATAACGATGAATAATATTCACCTGTAATAGTTTTACCCTTTTTCAGATAGTCGATGAGGATTATCCCTTGCGAATCCCGAAAGACAGTCGCCATAACCTTTCTGGCGAAAGGAATGGTCTTCGCCTTTTCTGGTGCAGATTCTCCCTTGGTAACCCATTGTTTAGATTGTTGTTTGGTCTCAGGGGTATTGTAATGTATCCATGTTTCATCCACAGTGACAAAACGACGCTTAAAGTCCTGCGGATTCTTCCTGAACAGCTGCAAACCATCCTCGCACTTCACATGATTCCATTTTTGGTCAAGCATGAGCAATGACAGAACCCATCTTGTGGATAGCTTTCTCATGTCCAAATGTTTATACAAAATATTATCTACCCATTCATTCGAGATGCCCAGAGCACTATCAATCTCAGACACCTGAACTCTTCCATCATCCATCACCATACCATGGATTTTATCAGTGATTTTTGGAGTTGTAACCTCCACAGGGCTTCCAGAAAGTTCAGCATCACTTGTGCCCACATGGCCACTCCAAAATTTTGAAACCACTTATAAACTGTTCGAACAGAAGGTGCAGAGTCACCATAATGTTTATCAACCTTCTCTCTAGTCTCCTGAGGGCGGTTTGCCTTCCGTAAAGTAATGTTTAATCACCACACGAAATTCTTTTTCATTGATATTTTGACAATCACTCGACTTCCTTGATTTACATGGATGCCAAACAAAAAAGAAATAGACAAGAATGGCTGAAACTTGGTCAGATGTTGTAACAGATGCAAGTGGTAGGGGTTGAAATGCAAAATGCCGCCTCGAAATATTCCACAATGGTTTCTGCCAAAAGTTCTGTTCACGGATTGCATGCGCAGCTGATGTTTGTGGCACAAAGCTCTGTCTCTTACCCGCCACTATCTCCTATGAGACACGTGTTCGTCCTGTTCTTTTCCCATTGCATTGTCACTCAGTATCACGAAACTGGCAAAACGAACCCAAAATGCTCTGGTGGTTAAGTCAACATTTTCTGTGATTGCTTATTATGAATGCACACTGAACGCTCATAACCAACAAACACTTTGCGTATTCTAACACACAAAATCTGGCCTCCTGCAGTGCTGCCATCTTGTGGATTGCCATCACAAGCCTGCCATCTAGCGTGCTCACGAGTCACAATGCAGGCTTTTTAAGTTGGACAATGTATCTATTTTTTCATGTACCACCCATCTTTATATATCGTACACATGTCAGTAAACAATTCTCTGAAACCAGATTAATCATTAAAGATATCTCTCTACGATGCTGCCTGCATGGTGTGCAAATGAAACGTTAATCTGTGAATGCAAATAAAAAATATTTACATGGCCTCCAGACAATAATCAGATTAAGCCACATTCATATGACTGAATGAATATTCTCCTAACGTTGTCTTTTGGATGTAACAAAATATTAACAGCATTCATGTCTCCCTCTGCAGTCGATCCAATCTGACACTATCTACTTTCAACTGGTTTCAGGTGGTGCTGTCGGATGTTGATGAGGCGGCTGGCAAAAAGGCAGTGGACGAGCTGGAAAAAGAGTTTGGGAAGGGGAACGCCATCTTTGTCAAAGCTGATGTCACCAACTCTGCTTCCCTTGAAGGTGAGAAGTGCTCTTGCTGCCAATGAAGTCACAAATGGAAGGTTGTTTTCCAGCGCCATTATCGTCATCAGTCATCTGACGTCCAGCTCTGGATAAAGGAGTCCTCTAGACATCTCCGTTCATAGTCGTCTTCAGCTATACAGTTTCGTGATCTGATGTGTGTTTTTTCATCTGTCAACTTTATATAATGTGGCTGTTACAACTGCGGCACCGTGAAGGCAGCTTGCAACAAATGTCAGAATTGTATGATTGGATATGCAAATCATTAGCATTTTAGCGTAACTGTATGAAACAGGTAGTATTGAAGCCTTCTACATTCTGTATATGTTGTTGTGTTGTTGTTGTGGTCTTCAGTCCTGAGACTGGTTTGATGCAGCTCTCCATGCTACTCTATACTGTGCAAGCTTCTTCATCTCCCTGTACCTACTGCAGCCTATGTCCTTCTGAATCTGCTTAGTGTATTCATCTTTTGGTCTCCCTCTACGATTTTTACCCTCCACCCTGCCCTCCAGTACTAAATTTGTGATCCCCTGATGCCTCAGAACATCTACCAACCGGTCCCTTCTTCTAGTCAATTTGTGCCACAAACTCCTCTTCACCCCAGTTCTATTCAATACCTCCTCATTAGTTCTGTGACCTACACATCTAATCTTCAGCATTCTTCTGTAGCACCACATTTCGAAAGCTTCTATTCTCTTCTTGTCTAAACTATTTATCGTCCATGTTTCACTTCCATACATGGCTACACTCCATACAAATACTTTCAGAAACGACTTCCTGACACTTAAATCAATACTGGATGTTAACAAATTTCTGTTCTTCAGAAACGCTTTCCTTGCCATTGCCAGTCTACGTTTTATATCCTCTCTACTTCGACCATCATCAGTTTGCTCCCCAAATAGGAAAACTCCTTTACTGCTTTAAGTGTCTCATTTCCTAATCTAATTCTATCAGCATCACCCGACTTAATTCGACTACATACCATTATCCTCGTTTTGATTTTGTTGATGTTCATCTTATACCCTCCTTTCAAGACACTGTCCATTCCGTTCAACTGCTCTTCCAAGTCCTTTGCTGTCTCTGACAGAATTACAATGTCATCGGCGAACCTCAAAGTTTTTGTCTCTTCTCCATGGATTTTAATACGTACTCTGAACTTTTCCTTTGTTTCCTTTACTGCTTGCTCAACATACAGATTGAATAACATTGGGGAGAGGCTACAAACCTGTCTCACTCCCTTCCCAACCACTGCTTCCCTTTCATGCCCCTCGACTCTTATAACTGCCATCTGGTTTCTGTAAAAATTGTAAATAGCCTTTCGCTCCCTGTATTTTACCCCTACCACCTTCAGAATTTGAAAGAGAGTATTCCAGTCAACATTGTCAAAAGCTTTCTCTAAGTCTACAAACGCTAGAATTCTGTATATATGGAAAGATTATGCAGTGGGTTTCCCATTCAGAAATTGTTAGCTGTATGCGGGAAGATCGTGTTTTACCGTGGGTAAGAAGGGGAAACATCTTCCAGAACATGTTGGAATCGGACAGCATCAGGACCATGGCATATCGCAACTGTGTTTTAGGATTCTCCAGTGCTGTTACTCGCTTTCATCTGGATCCAACATCCATAGATCGGTGATACTGTTGTTTGCATTACTCGGAAACGTTGGACAGCTGTACGAATATGGGATTGATAGGATCAATGGGGCCGTAGTAGATGCCATTAAAATTGTTTGCTGGATGAGGAATTAAACTTGGAACCTTTACCTTTTATGGATAAGTCTTGTACCAACAGAGTTATCCAAGCATAACTCATGGCCCACCCTCGCAGCTTTACTTCTGCAAAGGGTCCAGCTTTTATTCGCAGTCCGGCAAACAGTTTTAATTGGTTCAAATGGCTCTGAACACTATAGGGCTTAACTTCTGAGGTAATCAGTCACCTAGAACTTAGAACTACTTAAACCTAACTAACCTAAGGACATCACACACATCCATGCCCGAGGCAGGATTCGAACCTGCCACCATAGCGGTCGCGCGGTTCCAGACTGTAGCGCCTAGAACCACTCGACCACCCCGGCCGGCACAGTTTTAATTACTAGGAAATTTCAAATTAGTGCACACTCCACTGTAAAATGAAAATTCATTTTGACACGTTATTTTCCTTGCACAGTATCAGAATCCTTCCATGGGTAATGACAGACTAATATGTTAAGTCTGTGCAGTTTAATATTCTCTAAACTGATACCACCTAACATACGTTGTAACATTATGTGATTGCCTTATCATTTTAAATCATTCACTAATCGAGCAGTCGCTCGGCAACAGCTACAGTTAGCAAATAATGTTGCGAGAATGTAAAAGGTGAACGACCTGTGACGTAACTTGTTTATTGTCGAAGCGCCGTCAGAGATGCAGTGAGTTATTGACTTTGAAAACCGCGGCGCGAAAAACGGACAGAAGAAGAACACTTTTACACTTTTTTTTTTTTTTTTTTTTTTTTTTGAGGTACGAGATATTCTCGATGGACAGTTACTCATTCTTCTCTTGTCTCCTGTAACTTGTGTCGGACGCGCATGTCTTGCCGCCGTATTATTATTGTCAAAATTAATATTGTTCTAGTGTAAAGTAAATGTGTAATACTAAAAGTGCCTAGCAGTAGATTTATTGTGCGACGTGTATGTGAAAACGTCAAAGGAATTGTTTTCATTAAGAGAAGTGCCAGTCAAAACGGCATCCATGTTAAATCCGTCATTGCAGTGTAAGTTTGTCTATTACTTGCCATAAATTCAGAGTTAAATGGAACTGGTGTATGGACTATTCATTTACTATAGAATCTATGTCGCACTTCTTCATGAAATTATTTAATTTTCTATATGTTTCTGCCAAATAGAGAGTTCACAGTCACGAATTCTTTCGTCGAGTTCGGACGGATGTTGCATGCGGCGAAATATTTTCTCCGCGTCATATTCTACTGGTAAATGCATGACAAACTACGGTCCCTTAGGAAATTCATGTTGAGCTATCCAAAATAATTATATTTTGAATAGGCATTTACTCTCCTATGCAATGCAACTTCCGACTGATCAGACGATCCAACAAGAAACAGCCGCACACGGTCGGCGTTCGCAAATATGTTTCCACCGCTGATTATAGCTATATGTTACAGCACAAAAGTAACATATTGTTATAATTAGAGACTACGAACGGGGACATTTATAACTGTATGTTTATGTATACACATTACGTAAACATATCGTTATAACGTACAAACAAATCTCTTATATACAAAATTAAAAATGATTTGCTTCCCATCATTTCTATGTAAATCACGTAAATGATCACTGGAACATGTAACTAAGTGGCTGACTGTTCTTTGCAGAGGTGTTTAAGGCAGCCGAGTCGACATTCAAGCGCCTCGACATTGTCGTCAGCAATGCAGGAATCATGCGAGACTCCTTGTGGGAAAAGCAAATCGACATCAACATCGTGAGTACTGTGGCTGCTGCCGTAAAATTACTGTATGTAATGAATAATTCAAACACGAGGCGCCGTGTCACTTCATTCCAAAAACAACCAAATAATTCGTCGGGTACAAGGCATCTTTAGCATCTGACATTTCATTGCATTAGTAGTATCTATACATCAGCTTAGTAACTTAGGTCCCATCTATAACACTGCTTGCTCACAAAACTTCACATCAGATTACGTTAACTTAGCTACTGCACTATTTTCATGCCATTTTTAAAATACAGACTGATATTATTACAAGGGAGACAGGGCAACCAAGAGTACAGGATGATGGCATCACCATCAAAGCGAATAGAAACTTGATAAACAACAAGCCGGAAGTCGAAAACATTTTGAATAATCATTTTTTAGATGTTGTAGAGAAAATAGGATCTAAATGTTCATTAGAAGAAGCAAGGCAGTTAATGGAAGAGGCCTTACCCACACCATTTGATACAATTGAAATTCCACCCACCTCTCCTGCTGAAATTAGGAAGATAATAAACTCTCTGAACAATAAAAGCTCACATGGAATTGATGGCATTTCCAGCAGGATAATGAAAGCTTGTTCCCAAGAAATAAGTGGCATTCTTAGCCACATATATAATAGCTCTCTGAAGCAGGGTATGTTCCCAGATAGACTGAAGTATGCCAGTGTTAAACCACTGCATAAAAAAGGAGATACGTCTAATGGCAACAACTACCGCCCAATCTCTCTTCTGACTGCCTTACCCAAAATTTTTGAAAACGTAATGTATTGTAGAGCAGCTTCACACCTTTGTAAAAATAAAGTTTTAACAAAATGTCAGTTTGGTTTCCAAAAGGGTTTTTCATCGGAAAATGCTACATATACATCACTAATGAAATATTAAATTCTCTGAGTACCCAGAAGTCACCTGTTGGGATTTTTTGTGATCTATCAAAGGCTTTTGATTGTGTAAATCATGGAATACTTCTAGATAAGCTCAAGTACTGTGGTATGAATGGTACAGTGCGCCAATGGTTTAAATCATACCAAACTGGAAGAGTGCAGAAAGTTGAAATAAGCAGTTCACATAATATGCAAAAAACTGGTGATTTCTCAAACTGGGGAACAATCAAGAATGGGGTGCCACAAGGTTCGGTCTTGGGTCCTCTGCTGTTCTTTATATATAATTTATAATTTATAATATATAATATATAATTTATTTAAAGAGCTAGAGATCTTTACTGTAGCCTCACAAGATATATATATTCACTTATGAAATTTGTTACTAACAATCCGAACGAATTCAAAAGTGCAGCGTACATGGCTACAACACTAGGAGAAAGATGATCTTCACTACTCAAGGTTAAATCTAACTTTGGCTCAGAATGGGGTAAATTATGCTGCCACAAAAGTCTTTGGTCACTTACCTAATGACATCAAAAGTCTGACTGATAGCCATATAGCATTTAAAAGGAAATTAAAAGAATTTCTTAATGGCAACTCCTTCTGCTCATTAGATGAATTTTTGGATATAATAAGTGCGTAATTTCCCCAAGCCCCACAAAAGAAAAAAAAAATTAAAAATATTGTCATGTAATATTTTGTGTAATGTAATATCTTGTATAGACACTTTTTATTAACATGACATGTTCCACATCATTACGAAGTGTTGTATTCATGATCTATGGAACAAGTGCTAATCTTATCTATAATTAATGTTCAACAATATGAGTTTTGAAAGCTATTGTTTTGGCTTATTTGGGTAAAGTGTGACTCACAGCCAGCATTCTAACCTGTCAAAACCACCTTTCAATTAGCTGGTAAAACTGATTCCTTATGTCTGAACCAAGATGTTCCTCATCTCCCCATTTCGACACTTTTGCAGCCATGGCAGTTCCATTCCATAGAGTTTGAATTTAAGAAGGTCCCTGCTCCTGGAGAAGATGTCTTTTTGACTCTGAACTTCCTGGCATTTCCTCTCTCTTCTGGACAAATGGTGAAATAAAGCTGTAATTAATTTTGTAGCAGAGTTTGGGGAGAGAGGGTGGGGAGACTATCCTTGTGGGAATTGGGCATGTGTGTTCCAATGGCCTTGTTGCATTGGATACAACATGTCCCATCAGATCACCAAGTTAACCTCACATGTGGATGGCACTTGAGTGCATAACCATCTTGGTATGTTATGTATTATTGGCAGTTTTACATTGGCCTTTATAGCAAAGTGGAGAAGCAGTGTGATGTAAAGTTCCCGGTCACCAGTCTTTGGATTAAATTCCAAACCTTTCCTCAGAGTGTATTGAGGTGAAGGCATGTAACGATGTTTACGGTCACCCATCCATTGGATGGAGACGTTAAACTCTGTTGTCTCATTGGTGCTATTTGAGAGGAGCAGGCTATCTGACTGGGTTTCACCTTTTCCCTTTCTTTAACTCAAAGGAACACAAATCTGAGAGTAGACCGTACAAGCACATATTGAAGTCAGGCACATAACACAGTCACGGGTACACTTTATAAGAGGTTGGAGGAAGACAATGTCAAACTATCTCCATTAAAGCCTTTCAATAAACTGTGATATAGGATTCCTGCTTATGTTCCCCTACACTCATTCCTGGAGTATGGGACCACTTTGATATAATTCAATAAAATTTTGCTATAGCCTACAATTTGTAATGTGCTAAGCTAATGAGAATTAAAAAAAAATTATTTGGCACTTTCGCTATTCATTTCACATAAAGTAGTTTGTATTTTATGGTAGTACTTAATTACAGAAAAAATAATCTTATTACAAATGAAATTTTAGTCTGTCACATTTCTGTTATGCAGCTACTATGACTGGTACAGCCATCCTACAAGTTATGTATCATCCCCTGTTCTCATAATATTGTAATAGTTATGTTGACAAATGCTTCAAGTGATTTGCGGCTGGTAATATGGTATTGTAACTGTTGTTGTTGTTGTTGTGGTCTTCAGTCCTGAGACTGGTTTGATGCAGCTCTCCATGCTACTCTATCCTGTGCAAGCTTCTTCATCTCCCAGTAACTACTGCAGCCTACATCCTTCCCAATCTGCTTAGTGTATTCATCTCTTGGTCTCCTTCTACGATTTTTACCCACCACACTGCCCACCAGTACTAAATTGGTGATCCCTTGATGCCTCAGAACATGTCCTACCAACTGATCCCTTCATCTAGTCAATTTGTGCCACAATCTCCACTTCTCCCCAATTCTATTCAATACCTCCTCATTAGTTATGTGATCAACCCATCTAATCTTCAGCATTCTTCTGTAGCATGACATTTTGAAAGCTTCTACTCTCGTCCATGTTTCACTTCCATACATGGCAACACTCAATACAAATACTTTCAGAAACGACTTCCTGGCACTAAAATCTATACTCGATGTTAACAAATTTCTCTTCTTCAGAAACGCTTTCCTTGCCGTTGCCAGTCTACATTTTATATCCTCTCTACTTCGACCATCATCATTTATTTTGCTCCCCAAATAGCAAAACTCCTTTACTACTTTAAGTGTCTCATTTCCCAATCTAATTCCCTCAGCATCACCCGACTTAATTCGACTACATTCCATTATCCTCATTTTGCTTTTGTTGATGTTCATCATATATCCTCCTTTCAAGACACTGTCCATTCCGTTCAACTGCTCTTCCAAGACCTTTGCTGTCCCTGACAGAATTACAATGTCATCGGCGAACCTCAAAGTTTTTATTTCTTCTCCATGGATTTTAATACCTACTCCAAATTTTTCTATTATTTCCTTTACTGCTTGCTCAATATACATATTGAATAACATCGGGGAGAGGATACAGCCCTGTCTCACTCCCTTCACAACCGCTGCTTCCCTTTCATGCCCCTCGACTCTTATAACTGCCATCTGGTTTCTGTACAAATTGTAAATAGCCTTTCGCTCCCTGTATTTTACCCTGCCACTTTTAGAATTTGAAAGAGAGTATTCCAGTCAACATTGTCAAAAGCTTTATCTAAGGCTACAAATGCTAGAAACGTAGGTTTGTCTTTCCTTAATCTTTCTTCTAAGATAAGTCGTAGAGTCAGTAGTGCCTCATGTGTTCCAACATTTCTATGGAATCCAAACTGATCTCCCCCGAGGTCGGCTTCTACCAGTTTTTCCATTCGTTGGTAAAAAATTCGTGTTAGTATTTTGCAGCTGTCACTTTTTAAACTGATAGTTCAGTAATTTTCACATCTCTCAACACCTGCTTTCTTTGGGATTGGAATTATTATATTCTTATTGAAGTCTGAGGGAATTTCATCTGTCTCATACATCTTGCTCACCAGATGGTAGAGTTTTTTCAGGACTGATTCTCCCAAGGCCGTCAGTAATTCTAATGGAATGTTGTCTACTCCCAGGGCCTTGTTTCGACTCAGGACTTTCAGTGCTCTGTCAAACTCTTTAGCACGTATCGTATCTCCCATGTCATCTTCATCTACATCCTCTTCCATTTCCATAATATTGTCCTCAAGTACATCGCACTTGTATAGACCCTCTATAGACTACTTCCACCTTTCTGCTTTCCCTTCTTTGCTTAGAACTGGGTTTTCATCTGAGCTCTTGATATTCATACAAGTGGTTCTCTTTTCTCCAAAGGTCTCTTTAATTTTCCTGTAGGCAGTATCTATCTTACCCCCAGTGAGATAAGCGTCTACATCTTTACATTTGTCCTGAAGCCATCCCTGCTTAGCCATTTTGCACTTCCTGTCAATCTCATTTTTGAGATGTTTGTATTCCTTTTTGCCTGCTTCATTTACTGCATTTTTATATTTTCTCCTTTCATCAATTAAATTCAATATTTCTTCTGTTACTTTGATATAATTCAATAAAATTTTGCTATGCCTACAATTTGTGATGTGATAAGCTAATGAGATTAAAAGAACTTTTATTTGGCACTTTCGCTATTTCACATAAAGTAGTTCATATTTTATAGTAGTACTTAATTACAGAGAAAATGATCTTATTACAAATGAAATTGTAGTCTGTCACATTTCTTTTATGCACCTACTATGACTTGTACAGCCATTCTAGAAGTTATGTGTCATCCCCTCTTCTTGTAATATTGTAATAGTTATGCTGACAAAAGCTTCAAGTTATTTGCAGTTGGTAGTATGGTACTGTAACTATTACGATAAAAAATAGTTTCCTGCAGAAAATAATTTTTTTGAGGGAAATTCAATTGTTTAGTTGACTATTGAGTCTCATGCTAAAATGCTCAAGACGGTCATATGACCTAGATATGACGAAATGAGTCAGTAAGCTCTCTGTCAGATGCTACTGATCTTAAGCCTTCATATAAATTTATTGGAATTAATTGTTAATGAATAAAGTTAGCCTATTTGAAAATGGTTTGTCCCAACTTCAAGAGATGAAGAATCTGTGTGTGACAGCAACACTGAGCCAAAAGTAATGATGGGGCTTGGTTTGTATGAAATGAGGTATGGAAATAATTAGCTTTCCATGAAACTGAAATTAGTTTGAACCACCAAGACTCAGTAAAAATTTTTCTTAGTGACTCTACCAACTGAAGTGCCAAGGGTTGGGTTGAGTTGTTTGGGGGAAGAGCCCAAACAGCGAGATCGTCACTCTCATCGGATTAGGGAAGGAAGTGCCCTTACAAAGTAACCATCCCGGCATTTGCCTGGAGCAATTTAGGGAAATCACGGAAAACCTAAACCAGGATGGCCGGATGCAGGATTGAACCGTCGTCCTCCCGAATGCGGAAGAGTCAAGGATTTGATTAGGTGCCAATGGGAATTTGAAGCAAGGTGAATGGTGACTTAATTCATATCAGATGTCGACTGAAAAATGCAGCTGAATAAAAACAGAGCTCCTCGTCCAGGTCCTGAAGGCAGAAGAGATGTTGACAGCCATGTCATCCTCTGCCTTGAGCTGTCATGCAGTATGGAGTGGTATGTGGTCAGTATACTAGTGTTCCAGCCTTTTGTAAACTTCCCACATTGCGCAGCCGCTGCTTCTCATTCCTGTAGCACCCAAACTGGCAACATGAGACTGAGTGTACCTCATGTCAGTTCCCCCACCAAGGAGAGAACCTCAACAGTAATGTGAGTCGAACCTGTGTCATTATGGCAGCCATTTACACTGACCACTCAGCTACTTTGATGGATCCAGCTGAGTGAGCCCATAAAATCTACATTTATGTGCTTTACAACTGTAAGGAGACCTACATTCCAGTACTGAAGCTGACATTTTTTCTATTAAATTTCTATGGTGCAGGCCTCTTTGTGGCATTGGCCCTAGCCTTGCTGCTCAGATAGTCTGCTTTGTCAATGATGACCCTAAATGATAAGATTTAGTACATCTGTACTATAGCCCAAATTAGGCTCGAAGTGATTTTCGTCTCTTTAGGTGCAGGAAAAAGTGACTCTGTTCGTAATGCTGTCATGGGCTGGCTGCAGTCTCAGGAAGCAGATTCATTATTATGCTTATACAAATTGCTTGCTTAGCTGTGGCGTGATTTACTGTGGAAATACAGGTACAGAAAAACAAACTTTCTAATTTCGAAAAGGGGCTATTGGTGTAATGAAACGAGTTCCCCTTTGAAAGCCATACAGGAAATACGAGGGCCGTTCAGAAAGTAACCTCCGGTTGATTTAAAAAAAATACACGAAGTTAAATAAAAATATTTTAGTATATACATCTTACAACTACATCTTCGCACTATTTTTCTACATAGTCTCCATAGCGATTGAGGCACTTATCGTATCTCTTCACAAGCTTTGAAATTCCTTCTGCATAAAAATCACCCGCTTGTGCCTGGAGCCAGCCTGTGACTGCATCTTTGAGCTCTTCGTCGTCATCAAACCGCTGTGACCCGAGCCATTTCTTCAAATGCATGAAGAGGTGATAATCACTTGGCGCCAGGTCTGGGCGGTAAGGTGGATGGTTGATAACGCCCCACTTGAAGGACTCAAGAAGGGCCGTTGTTCTGCGAGCAGAGTGAGGACGGGCGTTATCGTGCAAAAAAACGATACCGGAAGTCAGCATACCACGGCGTTTGTTCTGTATAGCCCGTCGTAACTTTTTTATTGTTTCACAGTACACGTCTTGATTAATGGTCGTACAACGTTCCATGAATTCAACCAACAACACCCCTTTGGCATCCCAAAACACCGTTGCCATCAGTTTTCTGGCAGAAAAATCTTGCGAGGCTTTTCTTGGTTTGGTAGGCGAATTTGAATGTGCCCACATCTTTGATTGTTCTTTTGTCTCAGGGTTCACGTACTTAATCCAGGTTTCGTCACCGGTCACGATTCTGTTTAACAATGGTTCTCCTTCGTCCTCATAACGTGACAGAAAGTCTAAAGCAGAGGCCATTCTTTGAGTTTTGTGGTGGTCGGTAAGAATTTTGGGCACCCATCGTGCACAGAACTTATGGTAACCCAATCTTGCTGTCACTATCTCGTACAAGAGAGTCTTAGAAATCTGTGGAAAACCAGTAGACAACTCTGACATTGAGAAACGTCGATTTTCACGAACTTTTGCATCAACTGTCTGAACGAGTTCGTCAGTCACCAATGATGGTCTACCACTCCTCTCTTCATCATGAACGTTTTCTCGTCCACTTTTAAATAAACGTACCCATTCACGGACAACTCCTTCACTCATAACTCTTGGTCTGTACACGGCACAAAGCTCACGATGAATAGCTGCTGCAGAATATCCTTTGGCTGTAAAAAACCTTATGACAGCACGCACTTCACATTTGGCGGGGTTTTCTATTGCAGCACACATTTCAAACTGCCACAAAAACTAAACTAGCGCAGGTACGACATTCACTCGACCACGGCTTGATGCCGACTGACCTGTTGAGTGCGTGAACGCACAGATGGCGTCGCTACTCCCCCCACAACCCGCACTGTGACCGATCGGAGGTTACTTTCTGAACCGCCCTCGTATATAAAGAATTTAAAATAATGACACTTGTGCATTAAAGTATAAATTTTCAGCATTGAACAATCATATTCATAACCACAAAACTAGAAACAGAGATGATTTCCACAGATATGCTACCGCAAACCCATCCTTTGTAACTATTGAAAGTCATATATTGTTCTTGTACACTTCCTTTGGTGCAGTAACACTTTAAGTGTGTGCAAACATTTTAAGTGAGAAGTAAGTTAGAAATAACACTTAAAAAACTAACAACTTTGCTCATCTGGTTCTTGTAGATCTTTGTCAGTACTTGTATTATGGCTTGATGTATTATTCATTGTCAACTGACAGGTGTGATTGGGTCAGTTATTGACAAATAAGAACTCTCTTGTACAATGAATTTTTATCCTTTCTTTTTGTTTTTCATGTCATATTTCAGTATAATTTCACAAATTGGTTCAATTCTTCAACATGACAATGTCATGACAGACACTTCACAATATTCCTCTGTAATTCACTGGGACACTAGTATTACTTCTGTAATAACATTTTACAACTAACTGCTGCAGTTCTACTACTACAAACTGATACACAATGATTAACTACAAAGATACAATATCTCACAGCCCAGAAGTATTTGAATTCATCAATCTTTACATCCAAAGACTCTAATACAGTTTACTATTTCTTGTTAAAAGATTTCCAGAATAAATCATCTAAATATGAGTAATGATAGTAGCTTCAGATTAGAGTTACTGTTTCAAATTAATTTGCTAATAAATCTTGTGTTAATAGTGTCTAGTAGTTTTATTTATGAGAAAATATGGTAATTATTTTGGTATCTAGATAACAAAAATCGTTAACACCGGATTATGTCATAGTCTATGGGTTGTGTGTGTGTGTGTGTAAAACAGAGAGAGATAAGGAGGGAAAGAGGGGGGAGGAGAGAGAGAGAGAGAGAGAGAGAGAGAGAGAGAGAGAGAGAGAGAGAGAGAGGTGCCCTGACCAGTTCCATTGCAACACACATTAGAAAGCCATTCATGAAAAAAGTGTATATCACCAAACCAAAATACTTTTTAGTGCATTGCCTGGTATAATAAAGAAACTTGTGAAATTCCATAAATTCAAAATAGGAATAAAATAGTTATTAATAACACATAGCTTATAAACACTAAAGAATATCTGATTGTAAGAAAGTAATATTATTTACACATATCAAAGTGAGGGACATGAATTTGTAGATAACTTAAATATGAGAAGTTTTATAGTAATTAGCCCTGGCTATTAACTAACTACATTTATACAATGCACATATTTAATGGGCGAATAAAGGGAATGATTTGTTAACTGTTCAAAAGGAATTTGTCAGTCCATTAAGGAGTGTGACACACTTAAATGTGAATTGTGATTATGTAGATTATTGATACCAACATGCACGTCTATAACTTTTCTAATAAATCTTTTCTAACAGTATTATTATTTTATTTGTATGCTATCAGGAGTAACTTAACTGTCATGCAGTTCACTGTGCTTTGAATAGTATGGTGTAGATTGGATGTAGGTGTAACCTTTGTACTTCTGAAATCTTGGCTTAACAGAAGGTAGGCATCAGATTGAAATTCAATGTTTTCAGCAGCGAGGATGCTGACTCACTAATACTGACTCAGTCATATAATATTCACCTTAATCTCAGCCTTCAGGGACATGAAATTCATCGAGGTAAAAATTAGTAGGCAGAACAACTACTACAGCCTACATTTTTAAGAATATAGTGTACTAAATTCAGATAACCTATGTACACAAAACACTACAGGTACCAGCTACCTGTGTACTGGATCAATTAGAACATTACTGTTAAATGGAATTTACATATCTAACATGATCTTTTACTTTGTTTCTGGATGTCTGTGGATTTTCAATTTCAAGACTTTTGCACCATATTAAAAAGCTTGCAGTGTCACCTAAATATTATATCAGGAACTTGCGTAGTAAGTCTCACTGATATCAAGAATTTCCAAACAGTAATGTTCATGAGTTTTTAAAATTGATTTCGACTGTCTTCTTTCTTCTAGCTTTAGAGAAAAACATAAAAGATGCCATGTTATAGAAACACCTTTGTCTTGGGACTGCATGAGTATGGTGGCTTATTAATGTATGTATAGCTTGGGCCATAGTTTACTAAATATTGTGATCAACCTTGGATTTCAGAGTTATTATTGGATTCAACCCTGTGGGTAGTACATGCTTAACTGAAGACTCGCCTATTTGGGTTAAAGAATATGTAGTCTTTAAAACAAAGACCCCTCCCCCTCCCAAAAAAATTTATCTAGACTATTACATACTACCTTAAAAACTCCATTCTAATTCCTGCATAGGAATCATAGTCTGTATGCAAATTATTTTTACATCAGGTACTGCATTTTTTAAATACATAGTTTGTGCTAAAGTCACATAATGTTATGAGGGAGTACACAGTATCATGAAAGAGTAAACATTTTGGCACATGGCTAATCAAATAAATAAATAAATAAATAAGTGTAGGTATCCCCATGTTCCTAACAATGCTTCTGACACAAGCATCAACTTTAAATAGCATTCTTACAATCAGTTTATGCACAATAAATAGTTTTTTGACTCTGGCTGTACTACTCCAGATGATTAGGACAGTAGTGGGTGAAAGTGTGTTAATAATACCACCTGCAGGTCAGCGCACGGAGAGAGATTTTTAAGTGTAAAGCAGACAGAATTGAACTATTAGCTTAATTTAAAGGTGCGTTGGTGATAGCTCAATTTATTATTCACTTGGATGCCCTGGGACATCACACATGGAGGTCATCTGGAGTGTGCTTATTGATCTTGTGAGCTTAAGATTGTTTTCACTATATATTTTAATTTCAAACCTGGCTGCTTATTACTCCAATAAACAAATATATCGGAACATTTGAGAACAGCAATCACAGCATATATTTACTCATCTTGTGTTTCGTTGGAACTCATGAAAGATCCTAGCCAAATAATTTGCAGTTTCTATCATAGCCCTGAGTTTGTCTCAACTTTTGAATGCTGCAAGTGGAATCTGACTTTGAATTTTCTTATACACCAACTCCTCTCTCTTTTCAGTTTTTCATTGCATACAGCATTTATTTGCTTTTATTTACAAAAATGTTACTTTTGTGGAGAGAAGACATCTTCACAGCTGGTTCATGCTAATACCAAATCTTATCTGTACCATAACCAAAGATGCCATAATAAACAAAGATAAAAATATAAAGATGAATTTAGAATGTTTTGGCATGCAGGCCTTTTATGTAAATAATTTACCCTTTAAATTTTCATATGATTATTATTAAAAATTTAGATTTATTATTTTATAAAATGAAAGAATTTTTTTGGAATGTTACAACTGTATAATGTGACTAAAATGTATGAAAGTTAACATTTAGTCAATTTGGATGTGATGCAACAACATGCACAGGTATTATTCCACAAAAATTCCAAAAAAACAGAGAACCTGAAATGATGAAACTGTGTCCCATACCATGAAAATGAAAAATTGAATTAACTGATAATGCATGGCAATAATGAAGAAGAGGCTGATACACATCTGAATGAAATCCAATACCCTTGAAATTTGGCAATCTGAAAAGCTGAATGCTATTTTTATTTCTTTTAAATTTTGTAATATTAGTCTTAATAGGATTAAGTTCTTTCTCACGAACACTTTATAAGTCTGATCTAACATTCACCTGATCTAGTATAGTATAGACCATAGCTTTAGAAGAGGCATTCATTATCTTTAGTAAATCACTTATGTGGGTCAAGAACTGGACTGAGCCAAGAAAAAAATCTTGTGGTACACCCTGTTTAATGTTTACCCACTCCAGATTTAGTCTTATTTCTGCGATATAATTTGACTATGTTATCTTGCTTTGCAGAAGGGTGTTGTGCACACGATGTTGCTGGCCTACAAGCACATGGGCAAGCACGAAGGTGGAAACGGTGGTGTCGTTGTCAACCTGTCCTCTGTAGCAGGCCTGGAGCCAGTATCTGTGCTTCCCATCTATGCCGGCACAAAGCATGCAGTGGCTGCTATGACCCGTTCCTATGGGGTCAGTAACTACTCACATCTATACATCTTTAAAATAAACGTGTTGTGTAAAGCAATCAGACACCCAACTGAAGTGGTGCAGGGACACTGACACATTCTTATGAACTGCCTTGCAAGTTTACTTTTGGTTTCAGTTATTATACACAGTTGTTCCACCACACACATACCTTTCTTTCCACACTGTGTCTTAAGATCTACCTGTGTTTAGCTTTTGCCATAAAATTTGGGCTCCTATCAGTAGTTTCTCAAATCAATAATTCCTATGGCTATACGTATCATTTTATACTCATCTCATTCAGAGTCACACACACATGGCTTGATATTTCTGTGGTGATGTGAAACAGTTGAATAACACAAAAAACTTTGCATTATTATTGTTTGTTATTATGGTATTCACCACAAAAAGAAAATATATTGCTACACTTCAGTATGGCTGTCATCAGTGTGTCATCAGCCTGCTAGCAGAAATATGGCCTGCCTTCAGCAGAGGCTGCTTATTTTCTTACAGTGGCTTCTGATGTCATGATTGTGTCAGCCAACCACTACATCATAATTATGAATTACATTTTGCATCAAATTATTATTTGTACAATTTAAAATTATTCTGAAGGCCAGTATACAGCAAGTGCCAAGATCCATCTTGTTAGCTTTATAAATAGTTTGGACAAGAAGAGAATAGAAGCTTTTGAAATGTGGTGCTACAGAAGAATGCTGAAGATTAGATGGGTAGATCACATAACTAATGAGGAGGTATTGAATGGGATTGGGGAGAAGAGAAGTTTGTGGCACAAATTGACTAGAAGAAGGGATCGGTTGGTAGGACATGTTCTGAGGCATCAAGGGATCACCAATTTAGTATTGGATGGCAGTGTGGAGGGTAAATATCATAGAGGGGGACCAAGAGATGAATACACTA
This sequence comes from Schistocerca cancellata, assembly GCF_023864275.1. NCBI lineage: Eukaryota > Metazoa > Arthropoda > Insecta > Orthoptera > Acrididae > Schistocerca > Schistocerca cancellata. Next base: position 177,660,602 of record NC_064635.1, read on the forward strand.
AGCAGATTCAGAAGGATGTAGGTTGCAGTAAATACTGGGAGATGAAGAAGCTTGCACAGGATAGAGTAGTATGGAGAGCTGCATCAAACCAGTCTCCGGAGTGAAGACCACAACAACAACAACCATAACCATTTCTTTGCTTACATGCAGTTGATTTCTCTCCCATACACCCAAACCAATATATTGAGTTTGATGCCTTCTGTGGCATCCATCCTACCATCCATTCATTACAATTCCCCCTTCAGCTCCACATCAACCATTCCATCTCCATCAGCTCCGTAAAAACCATTATAAGGAAAATTACCCACCCATGCCATCCCAGAGCTCCTTACCCAAATATACAAACATCCAGCCCACTTAATTAAAATAGTAAAATAAGTAGGACTACCACTCAAGCACTTGTAATCCCCAATCCACTAATCATTCATAAATATGCCAAAATTAGTTTGAAACTACTAAAAGTACTAATTGACTGAACATGGATACTAAATCACATGATCATCATCCACACATAAAAGACCATTGTGTACCTCAACCTAACGCATGTGAATGTGGCATGCATTTCCATACTGTCCAAGTTCTGTCACTCCCACCAATTTCTTGAACAATAGCCACTATGCCTCACTTTCAACATTTGGCTACCTGCTCCCATCCGTGCACACTGAAGTGACAAGTTATGAGACAATGATATGAGCATATGCAGGTGGCCATAGTATTGTGTAAATGAGATATAATAGGGTAGTGCATTGACCGAGCTGTCATTTGTGCTAAGCTGATCCATGTGAAAAGATTTCCAATGTGGCTATTGCTACACAATGGGAATTAATGGACTTTGAAGATAGAATAATAGTTAGTTGGAGCTAGATGCATGGGACATTCTATTTTGCAAATCCTTAGGGAATTGAATATACCAAGATTCACAGTGTCAAGAGTGTGCTTGGAATACCAAATTTTGGATATTACTTCTCCCCATAGACAACCCAATGGCTGATGGCCTTCATTTAATGACAGAGAGCAGCGGTGTTTTTGTAGAGTTGTCAGTGCTATGAGGCAAGCAACACTACATGAAATAACCATGGTAATCAGTGAAGGATGTGTGAAAAACATGTCCAATATGACACTGTGGAGCAATTTAGCATTAGTGGGCTATGGCAGCAGATAACTGATGCGAGTGCCCTTGCTAAAGTGCGCATCATTTATGATGGCAGCCGAGTTTAGGTTCGTTCTGCGCATCTGACGTCACAAAACACATTCAGCCAATGAACAGGGAACGACGTTGCCAGAGCTCGACTGCAGTGCAGAGCACGGACGAGTGTCTTCAGTTTTAGAAACTTTCAGTCATAAATAAAGTAATTGAACAAAAGCAATGTCTTGATAGCAGACTTTCTTTTATAGAAAGTTCGGAAAAAGCATTCTTTATACCAATTGCTCCATATTGGATTAATTAATTAAACCAAACAAGCAATAAGCCTCCTAATTCAGGTGATAGCACAGAAAGGTGTTTGTATCATTCTCACTAACCGCTTTTTCACAATAAAGAACAGCGGTAATTGTTTATTTCCTATTGTACTTTGATGAATCGTGAGTAATTCATAATCATAACAACAGTGTTTGTCGGTATTTTGCGTGATATTTTAAAGTCCTCTGGAGATATATTGAATGACAATCTGCATTAGCATAATGGCTAAAGCATATGGCTGCTAAGCGAAAGCTTCTGAGTTCAAACCGTGATCGGTACTTCATATTTACTTTATTTAAAAACAATTTCAAAGGGTCTTACTTCATGAATTTTATTCGTTTGAATGTAATTTTTTTAAATTTCTAGTGGCAACTAAAATCGACCATACGGAAAGTATACGCTATGGACTTTTATCTCTGTAAACTCTTCAAAATTTTGTGCAGTGGTGTAATATATCTAATGCTGCAGAATAACTGCGTTGAACATCAAAACAAAATTAAGTCAAGAAAGATGTGTAAAAATAAAATTTTTGGGCCAAATAGTTTTTGTGAAATCGACTGATAAAGTGTGTCAAAGCAGTCGAAACACCATATGTCTGTACAGGCGAGCAGTGCAATGATGACAAAATCGCACCCATCGCGGAATGCAGGGAGCACGTCTCTGTAGCAGCGAAAAGGTTAATGCAGCCATGGGTGCTTTACTTTAGAAACTGCGCGCTCCCCCCTAAATGGAAGTTTGCGAACTATACTGTGGCGCTGCTTCTCTTGGCGCATACAACTGGCAACACAGCAATCTCCCGTGTCTGGGCAGGCATGCGCGAACTGCCAAGATAAAAGAATTGAACTATAACAGCATATCACCTGCAGCAATTGTGACCATATCAGTTGGACTGTAGATGACTGGAAAACCATGGCCTGGTCAGATGAGTCCCAAATACAGTCGGGATTAGTGTGTGCTGCAGACCCCATGAAGCCCTGGACCCAAGTTCCCAACAAGGGGCTGTACAAGCTGGCGGTAATTCCATAACAGCGTGGGCTGTTTTTACATGGAATGGACTGCAGCCTGTGGCCCAACTGAACCAATCATTGACTAGAAATGGTTATGTTCAGCTACTTGGGGAGGATTTTCAGCCAGTAATGGATTCATATTCCTGAACAACAGACAGTTTAAGTGAATGGTTAGGAAACCCACATCACTTGACTTAAATCACACTGAAATTTTATGGGACAAATCAAGAACTCAGTTCATGCACAAAATCCTGCACTGGCAGCACTTCCACATTTATGGATGGCTATAGAGGCTGCATGGCTCAGTATTTCTGAAGGGAATTCCAGTGACTTTTTGAGTCCACGTCACATCGAGTTGCTGCACGACACCGGGTGAGAGGGGGCTTGCCATCATATTAGGAGGCATCCAACTCACTGTATTGCACCAGATTATACAATTCCTTCCCCTCGTGAATTGCCAAAAATATCTTGACCTACATCCTTAAGAAAACTTGATTCGTGACACCACATTGTATCCATAATCTTTGAAACCCTTATACTTATGAGCTCATTCCACCTTCCTTCCTATTCAAAATATTCCACATTCTCCCTCAATGGAATTACAATATCTGTGAGCTTAACCTGAGACAATTCCTGAGATGCAAATATATCATTATTTCTATCCTACCCAGCCATTTGGTCTCATATTAATACTTCAGTCCAAATGTTTACCCACACTACATTCGTTATTTCACTAACAGTGTGATAGTAATATTTATAAAAATAAAGAAGAACTTTTTGTGTTTGCAGGATAAACTGCACCTGGACAAGACTGGAGTGTCTGTAATGGCACTGTGCCCCGGGGCCTCAGACACTCCTCTGGTGCACGATGCCCACCAGTTTGTGCTTCACGACTACCTCAAGGAACCCCTTGTCCATGCTCTCAACATGTTCCCCATCAACAAGTATGTCAATTCTTTGCAACACCCTTGCTTAATTTGAAACACATAATAAGGAGGTAGATAAGTTAGAGGTAAAACCTAAATGCTTCTCTTGGGAAGTAAAATGTGAATGTTTTGGGAGTGATTAAATCTTTTTAAAACACTTCATGGGACAATTTTCTATACTACTAGTATTTACATAAGTAAGGCAAAAAGACAGTGTGACGTCACAATAGAGAGATAACCAATGTCAAAAGACAAAATATCTCATAGCCTCTGCCACTCGTATATTTATATTTTCTAAACAATTTGGTCATAATATTTTTGTCCTTGGAGTCTTTCATGGTGGAATGCTTCAATAAAATCTTCCCGGCTTACAAGCTGCATCATTTTGAATAAAACACTTGAACTTACGACAGCTGTCTCCACCATTAGCACGAGGAGTTGAAATCACTGACTGCTGGTACTGTCACAGAGCTCTGCTTATGTATATGTAATGGCAATGTGGAACCTTCCAGAGAGGGCTGGGGTGGAAGGCAAGTTGGGCAGCTCCTAGTAACTCTGTCCCATCATGGGGACAAGTGACGTCACATTTGTACAAGCAGTTGACTGCTGCTCCCATGTCCCTGCCAGAGCCAAGCCTACATCTTTGCATTTGCTCAATATCAAAAGCCTGCCTCCATGCCCCACTAAGTGTGTGCCCCTGGTTTTTGTCATAAAATTTATCACAATTAGTTTCATTATGTTGCAACAGATTTTGCATAATTTATTATATTACATTTTCTTAACTTGATTCTTTAAACTTAAATGTTATTTTCCTTCTCAAGATATTCTTCATACATAAAAAATTCAAATTTATGCTTTCAATTCAATTTCTAATTTCATCGTTGATTTTATATGACTAATTTTGGGTTTCATTACTCACCCATGTGAATATGATGATGTAACATAATTTTAAAATTACAATCAGTTTTGGTTTTTGATATTAAAATCATTGTTTTGAAATAATTAAGAATTTATATTCCATAAACAACATAGTCCCTCATACTTTTGTATTTTTATTAGACATTATTAAATTTAACAATTACAATATTCAATTACAAAATGAAACAATTTCCTCAAATCAGTAACCAACAGTGTCTAGAACAGGACTGTATCAAGCGCTGCACAAATTCTTCGTATCACATACTACTTGTGCATCTGGCTAAGATTGCTAAATTGCTGCCTTAGCATGTCTATGGGACTGAGAAGCTATGAAAGTCATTTATGTTTTCTTCTGTTAGACATAAAAACCGTAACCAGACATTCTATAATTGGATACATATCCTGTGCTATGGAAGACAAAACACATCTCCTTCAGGTACATAATATATTAAATGTATGAGAAGGAAAAACTTATGCTTTTATTTACATTTGTTTAATTCTGGTGAATGTCAACTGTCTGATAGTAATGGTGGCTTAACTTTTTTCCCAGTTTTTAAACCCTAGACGGAATCTATTTTAATGGCAAAGAACAACAAGTTGCTTGACTGAAAAAAAAACTGAGAAATGGAAGGTTATGTAACAGTTTCTGAAAAGCAAGTTCAGTTTGGCACATATTTTCATTTGTCATGACATTTTCATTATGCTGCAAGTTCTGCAATTATGAATGGTTTTCACTTATATGACTTCATTCCATTACATTTTCATTGATTTCATCCTCATTGACTCAGTTCATTTTAGTTCAGTGAATTTTATTAAACTGAAATAATCTTTTTTCTGATGGATAAAGGAGAATCCAGAATAGTAACATTCCTCTAAATTTTCAGGAACATTAGAGTAAAAAATAAGTGGCATGATAAAGAAATGAGATTTTATATTTTAAATAGTCTGATGGTGGGGTTACTGGACAAAGAAATGCTTAATCACAGGACTTTGGCATATGACAGTATCCGGAAGTGTAGAAACCATATGATATTGTACACTTATTTCAAGAAATAGATACTGCCTCTTCTGCAACACCAAAACAAGTAATATAGGATATGATGATGTGTCTTCTTGACAAATTGCAAGTTCTCCCTCAAAAAGTCATTAGTGGTGCTATTGAATCCACATTATTTATGTGTGAAGTACTGGTGACAGTTCATTTTGATCACAGACCATAAAAAGCAACTAAAAATAAAGTTTCTTTGCCTGTGTATGTGCCGCCTTTGGATTCAGACCTGATTTTGGTTTTGATGTGACAATATGCTGGCATCAGATTGTTCATACTTATGACACCTAGTTAAGGAAGCTTCTACTCTTATATCTACATCCATAGTCTGCAAACCACTGTGAATGGTACTCTCCACAGTATAAGTGAAGAATCTAAGAATATACTATAGCCTTCCACATATCCTTTGCGCAAGGACCACAAATAAATGATTTATTAACTACTGTGCAGACAGAAGAATTTAAGCAATCATTCTTCCTGACTACATACATATATGGCATGGAAAGAAATTCTAATACATTGTGGTTCTTGAAATTTTGTTACTAGGCTTTGGCAAGATAATTGACATTTTTCTTCAACATCTACCAGAATTCTGTTTTACTCTCCCATAGGTTAAACAATTGTGTGACCATTCGTGCTGCTCTTTGTTGTATACATTCAACATTCCTCACACACTCGATAAATGTTCTAGTGGGGTTCTTATGAAATTTCATAAAGTATCTCTTTTGTAGACTTAGAGCTGAAATGACCTAGCCTATTCTAGACAGCTGCACTTCAGGACGGACAAGAGAAGATTGAATGTGCAGTTAAACAGTGGTAGTATAGATAGATGTTTATTCATGCAGCTTTATACGGCAATCTGGTCCACCTCAAGATTGCACTATGTGCATGGATACTCAGATGACTGCAGACTGCACTGATCCTCCAGTCATGCGGTCAACATCCATTGTCCAGAGTCGCAGGTGGCAGCTGCCATGGCACCACATCAATTGCCAGCAGGCAGAGAATGACAGTGGCTGACTAGTCACCCCTGTACATACGCATTACCACCATGAAGTACACTTGGATCTGATTGCCAATGCTAGATGCCCTAATGCTGAGCAGTAATGTCCCAGTCACCCTCCAGGGTAGAATGGGGCAGTGGCCAAAGATGTCTCAGTGGCTAGGAGACCACGAGGATGGACATCCCCCAAGGGGATTGTAGACAGTTTGTAATCCATAGGCCCTAGCTACTCACAGGACGGAGGCTGGCTGGACCCCAGCTCCCCTCATTGGTGAAACTCCCGCAGCCACCATGCTACATTTATGGTGCCCCTTGTGCCAGAACTCAATGAGTGAATCAGTGGGCAGGTTTCCTGCTGGGTTTCATCAACAAATTTTAGCCACGGTCTCTCTGAAACTCAAAAACTCACCATTCCCGCCATTTCAGAACAGACAAAAAGGCTGCATGATTAAATGCCTGGATCCCCTAAGCTCGATTATTTATGAATAACAATATCAACATTTAAAAATCAATAACTATTCTAATTTTTTCTAGGAATTACTCATTCAGAAATCAAGCTTTGTACACTTCTATAAGCATCTTTTGGGTGTACTCATTTTTTTCTATGACAACTCACCACTGTAATTTGACTTCTAATATGGATAACTTACCAAAAGCTGGGACTCCATAATTGTCCATCTATGACATGGGAATATAACCATAGTGAGTACCCATCACTGTTCTTTTTTGAATGCCATGACTATGGTTCCGTATTTCTACCATTTCAAAAATTTCATATACTGATTTGTATGTTTGACAGAAATCTGAGGATGTGTCTATACTGAGATGAAACGAGTAGCTGCAAATAAAGCACCTTCATATAGCTATCCACCTTTTGGAAACACCTCATCATTCTTCACTTTTTAACTGTGGTAATTTTTATCATAATTTGAATGGTTGCCGAGTGCCGAGTGATGTTATTGTTATTCATAAAATCCCTAAGCTGTGGTTGTCCTCCCCAGAAAGTTTCTTTTTTTTTATAATTTCTACACAACATACTTGCCCCATCAGGTTCTCAAAGCATCCTCTGATCCGAGCACAAGTGTTCTGGCTGGACTAATTTGCAGTGTGAGAGTTTCTGAGTTACAATATAGAGAAATAATTAGTGTTGGTTTAGATATGCATTTAAATTATGAACTGATGTTGCTATTAGGAATTGTTTAGCTGCTGTTTGCATTTTGGCAGCAGGTTTCATTTGACGAGAGAGAGAGAGTATTGAACACTTTCTTGTGTAATGAACTCCAGTCTGCGCAGTGCTAAGGTTTTGGTAGTTCACAAAGCAGGTCAAATTTTATTATTGTGTTGTGACTGTGACAGGGGTTTTTGCTTTGTGCATATGGTTATGAATAGCAAAAAACATCAATCAGTGTATATATTGGTATATTATTCTCAAACTTCTTAAGTTTCTATTTAGGTTTCTGCATGAATAACTAAGATGGAACAGAATGTGTGGATGAATGATTGGATGAATCCAGCACAATTTAAATATTCTCTCCAACTCCTGTGCAAATGATTACTCTGGAGAGGAGGGATGAAAATACTGTATCTTATGCATCCTCTGCTTTCTGCTTGCAGGACAGAGTTCATCGCTGAGGGATTAATGCGAGTCATTCGTGAAGGTGAATCTGGATCTGTGTGGGTAGCAAACCTTGAAATGATCAAACCAGTGATCTACCCAAGACTGTTGCAGCCTTCTACATAAGAATGTCTGAAAACAAGAACTACGTAATACACATTCTATGGAAACAAAAAACATCGCTGTAAACTTCATGTTTACTTCATTATGCTGTAACTGAGTACAAAAATTCCACACTTAGAAGGAAACAGGCTACTCAAATAAATATTATATCACACACAAATAACACAGAAATGCCTAGGATTACAGAATTATGGATATGTAGAGACAATTCTTAATTGGGGCCAGAGCAGGGCTCAAAACCAGATTTCCTGCTCGCTCCAAGCATTAACCTTAACCACAAAGGTTGCACAGCACAACTCTAGGCCTCATTTAAACTTTCATTTTCACTGGTTCTACCTATGATTTCTGAACACTAGTGCTCAAGATCCTCTCAATCATTCTTAAAATTCCTATTTTGCATCTGAAAAAGCTTCAAACACAGCACTGTATTACTGCACAATATTTATTAATGTGGAGTAAAAGATAGAAAAATAAAGTTGGTATGTTTGTGACAGATAGTTAAGAGAGCTGTCGTTAAATAACGTGACACACTTAGCTTCTTTGAGACATTTTCACTGTATGTGTACCACCCATAAAATCATCAAAGTTTTGTGTTTTTAGTGATATTAAGCTTGATGGCATGTTTGAAACTTAATTGGGACGACAGGAAGAGGAGGGCTAGCCACTAGCACAACAGTTGCTAAGATGGACTGGAGTTGGATTCAGTATGAGGGTCCTATAGCCTCACACACTGTCTTTGGCATATGCTTTTAACCATTAAGATTATGCTTATTCCTTCTTTCAGCTGTCTGTTATTCTATTACACTAGTGATTGTTACCATGTGAAAATGTGACAAATATTAATTGACTGATACAAGAATAAATCAAATTCTTTAAGTTACTCATTGACAACTACAAGCAGTAAGAAAGTATTTTTTGAACTGACTATAGAAGTCGTCATTGTGTAATAGTAAAAGTTTTTAATAGGCTGTCAATCAGAGATATTGTTGTCTGCATAGGCAAAGTGATATTATTATGTTTGGAATACTATCTAGTTTGTTGTGAAAGCAATTAAGTTAATCGTTTGTGTCAAGTGTCCTTAGCAATGCAAAATTAGATTTGAAGTACAAATCTGAATCTAGTGACACACAACATTACGCAATCTTGTGCCGACTTTCTTTAGTATTTATCACAGTATATATGTTGTGGTACTATGAATACAAATTTGATTGCCTCATTTTTGTTTTCATCCATTAGAACCCATACCTTCCACATTGCTCTCCAGTCCTGAATGAACATACTGTCATGAGCATTTCACACAGAGTAATTTACGGGCAATGTTTGACTGAATAGAACACATTCATTCCATAGGCTTTAATGACTGTAATACAACTTCTGCTATAAGGTAAATACAAACCATTCATAGTTACACCCTAAAAATGAAAAACTGCTTTAACAAATGAGGTGTAAACTATAAATTCCTGTAATTGTTCATATTATAGATATGTTTGCATAGCATACTGCCACACATTAGAACAAAGTGAAATTAACTGCTCATGGAGATTAATGAACTATACTGTGATGAGCGGTTGAGTAGGGAGATTTTTGTTTGGAAATGCAGCTGTCTTACATTGTTAGCCTCCATCACCTTAGCTAATGTTATGTAGTAAAAATTTGCTGTGTTATTAATTGTTACTGAATTAATAAAGCTTGAAGTATTTTTCTGTGTTTGTCTTTATTCTACCTTTTGCTATCAACTGTCAATTAATTTTTTTGATAATGTCACTGAAAAATGTGCTTTCTAGAGTTTTAGAGTTCTTTTATTATTTTATTTTCAAATTTTCCTTTAGTTGAAATTCTGCAAATTTGTGGTAAATTCCTATGGGACCAAACTGCTGAGGTCATCAGTCCCTAGGATCACACACTACTTAATCTAACTTAAACTAACTTACGCTAAGGACAATACACACACATACACCCATGCCCGAGGGAGGACTCAAACCTCCGAGGGGGGATGGAGCTGCAACAACCGTGGAAAGGCACCTGAGTCTGCGCGTTGTAGCCACGTGGCCCTTTAATTGAGGTTATGCTGATGCAAAATAAATTTTAATATTGTATGGAGGTTTAACTGAACTAAACACTCAGTTAAACCCACAAAAATCCTTTATGCCCTCTCTTATAATTATTGTTACATATAAATCAATAGAAACATTATAATTAGACTGTGAATTACAGGACTGATAATGTCAAAATAACATAACAAAAACCACCAATTATTGAGAATATCCGCAATGACAAGTTTACTTGCCAATATGACAATCATTCATTGGTGCCTGGAGAGCAATTCTTAAACAATGTACAGAAAAGGTTTTCACCTTAGGAACTGATGATTTCAGTTTTAAGCAGTGAAATGAACATTTGAAAATTTTCACAGAAGTTCAAGAAAGAATGCATCCTGACTATGGCTTATTGTCACTGCATGTGATAGCCATTAAGGCTTAAAGACAAAAATCGACAGCACTCTGACATTATAGTCTTCTAAGGGGAGTCAAAAATCTATACTGAATAAATGGTAAAGAGAGAAAATGGCAGGACTAGTATAACTCTGGGTGTTCATAAAATGAAACTGACCTCCAATGCAAATACAAGTTTCAGCAAGAAGACACACACTAGCTGGGTAAGGTAGCAGCAACCACTGTCTAGAATGAATAAATGGTAAAGAGAGAAAATGGCAGGACTAGTATAACTCTGGGTGTTCATAAAATGAAACTGACCTCCAATGCAAATACAAGTTTCAGCAAGAAGACACACACTAGCTGGGTAAGGTAGCAGCAACCACTGTCTAGAAGTCACTGATAGCACTGACTCAAATAGTCTGCAGAGCACTTGGACAGCCTCCATCTACTAATAGAGGTGAACTTGTGGCCATGGTTGCAATAATTATTGCTTCAGGAGCAGCTATGTCCCAGTTAATGATCACTTGGCACACAATGTCCTGCCTGGTCCTTCAAGTAGTACTATAATATTAGACTGCATCAACAGTTGATTACATTTATCAGTTCCACAGCACACCATCAGAGAAGAAGGCCCACAATTTTATGCTGCTAAAATTTTGCATGTCCTAAGAGATGGAGACATTTTACTGATGTTTGACTAGTACAATTAAATTTAGGCCTACAGGTGAAACAAGTTTTGTATGTGAGACGAAAGTTGAACGTGTTGTAATTACTGAATCCAGTTCTTTTATGACCATTTGAATGTGCAAAGTGATGTGAATGAACTCACATTGTATTAGCTTTTATTAGCATTATGTAAGCTATTGTGATTTTATTATTTTTTGTTTGTATGTCAGTATGCTGTATTCCATAACATGCAGTCATTAGCTGCCTTGATATGTATTATGTTTTTGAATGTATACCAGTTAACAATAGTGGCTCAGTGTACCTCACATTATGGATGAGTTTACCTCCTGCAGAAGGTTAAGTGGCCACTTACAATTATGGTACATTTTGTTCCATCTTTGTTAATATTCGGAGAGGGCATTTAATTTTTTTTTTTTTTTTTTTTTAGATATTTATCAACACAATGGCATGTTCTCCCCCCCATGAACCATGGACCTTGCCGTTGGTGGGGAGGCTTGCATGCCTCAGCGATACAGATGGCTGTACCGTAGGTGCAACCACAACGGAGTGGTATCTGTTGAGAGGCCAGACAAACAGTGGTTCCTGAAGAGGGGCAGCAGCCTTTTCAGTAGTTGCAGGGGCAACAGTCTGGATGATTGACTGATCTGGCCTTGTAACATTAACCAAAACGGCCTTGCTGTGCTGGTACTGCGAACGGCTGAAAGCAAGGGGAAACTACAGCCGTAATTTTTCCCGAGGACATGCAGCTCTACTGTATGATTAAATGATGATGGCGTCCTCTTGGGTAAAATATTCCAGAGGTAAAATAGTCCCCCATTCGGATCTCCGGGCGGGGACTACTCAGGAGGACGTCGTTATCAGGAGAAAGAATACTGGCGTTCTACGGATCGGAGCGTGGAATGTCAGATCCCTTAATCGGGCAGGTAGGTTAGAAAATTTAAAAAGGGAAATGGATAGGTTAAAGTTAGATATAGTGGGAATTAGTGAAGTTCGGTGGCAGGAGGAACAAGACTTTTGGTCAGGTGATTACAGGGTTATAAATACAAAATCAAATAGGGGTAATGCAGGAGTAGGTTTAATAATGAATAAAAAAATAGGAGTGCGGGTTAGCTACTACAAACAGCATAGTGAACGCATTATTGTGGCCAAGATAGACACAAAGCCCATGCCTACTACAGTAGTACAAGTTTATATGCCAACTACCTCTGCAGATGATGAAGAAATAGATGAAATGTATGACGAGATAAAAGAAATTATTCAGGTAGTGAAGGGAGACGAAAATTTAATAGTCATGGGTGACTGGAATTCGTCAGTAGGAAAAGGGAGAGATGGAAACATAGTAGGTGAATATGGATTGGGTGGAAGGAATGAAAGAGGAAGCCGCCTTGTAGAATTTTGCACAGAGCATAACTTAATCATAGCCAACACTTGGTTCAAGAATCATAAAAGAAGGTTGTATACCTGGAAGAATCCTGGAGATACTAAAAGGTATCAGATAGATTATATAATGGTAAGACAGAGACTTAGGAACCAGGTTTTAAATTGTAAGACATTTCCTGGGGCAGATGTGGATTCTGACCACAATCTATTGGTTATGAACTGCAGATTGAAACTAAAGAAACTGCAAAAAGGTGGGAATTTAAGGAGATGGGACCTGGATAAACTGAAAGACCAGAGGTTGTAGAGAGTTTCAGGGAGAGCATAAGGGAACAATTGACAGGAATGGGGGAAAGAAATACAGTAGAAGAGGAATGGGTAGCTCTGAGGGATGAAGTAGTGAAGGCAGCAGAGGATCAAGTAGGTAAAAAGACGAGGGCTAATAGAAATCCTTGGGTAACAGAAGAAATATTGAATTTAATTGATGAAAGGAGAAAATATAAAAATGCAGTAAATGAAGCAGGCAAAAAGGAATACAAACGTCTTAAAAATGATATCGACAGGAAGTGCAAAATGGCTAAGCAGGGATGGCTAGAGGACAAATGTAAGGATGTAGAGGCTTGTCTCACTAGGGGTAAGATAGATACTGCCTACAGGAAAATTAAAGAGACCTTTGGAGAGAAGAGAACCACTTGTATGAATATCAAGAGCTCAGATGGCAACCCAGTTCTAAGCAAAGAAGGGAAGGCAGAAAGGTGGAAGGAGTATATAGAGGGTTTATACAAGGGCGATGTACTTGAGGACAATATTATGGAAATGGAAGAGGATGTAGATGAAGATGAAATGGGAGATAAGATATTGCGTGAAGATTTTGACAGAGCACTGAAAGACCTGAGTCGAAACAAGGCCCCGGTAGTAGACAACATTCCATTTGAACTACTGATGGCCTCGGGAGAGCCAGTCATGACAAAACTCTACCATCTGGTGAGCACGATGTATGAGACAGGCGAAATACCCTCAGACTTCAAGAAGAATATAATAATTCCAATCCCAAAGAAAGCAGGTGTTGACAGATGTGAAAATTACCGAACTATCAGTTTAATAAGTCACAGCTGCAAAATACTAACGCGAATTCTTTACAGACGAATGGAAAAACTGGTAGAAGCCGACCTCGGGGGAGATCAGTTTGGATTCTGTAGAAATGTTGGAACACGTGAGGCAATACTGACCTTACGACTTATCTTAGAAGAAAGATTAAGAAAAGGCAAACCTATGTTTCTAGCATTTGTAGACTTAGAGAAAGCTTTTGACAATGTTAACTGGAATAATCTCTTTCAAATTCTGAAGGTGGCAGGGGTAAAATACAGGGAGCGAAAGGCTATTTACAGTTTGTACAGAAACCAGATGTTAGTTGTAAGAGTCGAGGGGCATGAAAGGGAAGCAGTGGTTGGGAAAGGAGTAAGACAGGGTTGTAGCCTCTCCCCGATGTTATTCAATCTGTATATTGAGCAAGCAGTAAAGGAAACAAAAGAAAAATTCAGAGTAGGTATTAAAATTCATGGAGAAGAAGTAAAAACTTTGAGGTTTGCCGATGACATTGTAATTCTGTCAGAGACAGCAAAGGACTTGGAAGAGCAGTTGAACGGAATGGACAGTGTCTTGAAAGGAGGATATAAGATGAACATCAACAAAAGCAAAACGAGGATAATGGAATGTAGTCAAATTAAGTCGGGTGATGCTGAGGGAATTAGATTAGCAAATGAGACACTTAAAGTAGTAAAGGAGTTTTGCTATTTAGGGAGTAAAATAACCGATGATGGTCAAAGTAGAGAGGATATAAAATGTAGACTGGCAATGGCAAGGAAAGCGTTTCTCAAGAAGAGGAATTTGTTAACATCGAGTATAGATTTAAGTGTCAGGAAGTCGTTTCTGAAAGTATTTGTATGGAGTGTAGCCATGTATGGAAGTGAAACATGGACGATAACTAGTTTGGACAAGAAGAGAATAGAAGCTTTTGAAATGTGGTGCTACAGAAGAATGCTGAAGATAAGGTGGGTAGATCACGTAACTAATGAGGAGGTATTGAATAGGATTGGGGAGAAGAGAAGTTTGTGGCACAACTTAACTAGAAGAAGGGATTGGTTGGTAGGATATGTTCTGAGGCATCAAGGGATCACCAATTTAGTATTGGAGGGCAGCGTTGAGGGTAAAAATCGTAGAGGGAGACCAAGAGATGAATACACTAAGCAGATTCAGAAGGATGTAGGTTGCAGTAGGTACTGGGAGATGAAGAAGCTTGCACAGGATAGAGTAGCATGGAGAGCTGCATCAAACCAGTCTCAGGACTGAAGACCACAACAACAACATGGCATGTTCCACATTTACTTAGCTTCAAAAATATTGACAGGAAAAATTAAAAAGTAAAAGCTTTCTCAAGTTTTTTTCTCCATCAGTTTTCCAGTCATAGGCAGTGAATTAATATTTAGAAAATAACCACAGTGTTCTGCAAACTGAATTCCGAATTCAGATACTGAGAAGCTGTTGTTAGTACCTGCAGCTCCTTCTGCAGGTAGCTGCAGAATGTTCTCGAGATCACAGCACAAATAATTCTTATTACTCGATTGAACCTTAGATTGGAGAAATTACCCTGAAAAAGTATCACATATAAAATTAAGGAATGAAAGTAACTCAAGTATGCTACTTTTTCACTTTTGTATCATCTGTTTGACAATATCCGCAGATATAAAATTTATTTTATGTACTGAAGCAGTCTGTGGGATGCTCCTCCCACTTGAATTTATTAACAAGTTATAATGCCAAGAATTTAATAGTCAACTTCTTCTACATGCTTGTAATTGTATTTTAGATATGCCGGAAGAAAACCTATTGCAATCACCGAACTGCATATAGTGTGTATTTTCAAAGTTCAGTGGCAAATAATTGGGCAGGATCCACTTGATAATGTTCATAAAAATTTCATTAAGGGTTCTTCCCGAAAGTTTAATGATTTGGTTTTTATTGTAATGTTTTCATCATCTACTAATGAAACAAAATTGGGATTTGATAACATTACTGATGGAAGGTGATTTATAGACTCAAGAAAAAGCAAAGCCCTAACATGGAATTAGGGGTGATACTGCATGTAATTAATTTCCAGTAGGATGGTGACATAGCTTAATGCAAGACTCTTTTCTGTTGACACTTTTTGTTTATTGGTAGGCAGAGATCATTTGAACCATTTCTACCATTTCCTGTAATAACTTACTTAAAATATATTCTGGTTTACACAAGCACCTTTGACAGACACAGAACGTAGCAGTCTTACTGTCTAATGAATTAAGTACCTTCTCACTGTATGAGTAAATAGTGTTCTTGGTACTGAGACCCTGTAAAAATCTAAACTGTGACTAAACCAAGTCATAATGAGTCTTTATCAGTTGATATGTGAAGAGAAGGGGTAGTTTAAGTACTGAGGTGGTCTTATAGACTGCATCGAAATTTCTGTAATGGCACTCCACAAATCACTCTCACAGCATGTTTCTGTAAGTTAGAAATTTCTCAATTCTTGTGCACTCTTGTAGTAGGATCCTGGTGCAGTAAACTGAAAATTTTAAACAATTATATTTACCTAACATAGTGAAACCTATTTCTAAAAGAAAAACATTGTGCTGTTACATAACTGTACACCAGTACCCTCATTCCATTATGATCAACTACGCATTCAGCATCCCAGAATTTTTTTAATATTTTGGTGGTAATGTGTACTATTAAATCTTTAGTTACTTTATTTGCTATAAACAATTTCTATGCTTTTGGTATTACTGTCACTGTTGTTTTTTGATCATGTGCAGTCATAAAATAGTTGCTTACCTACCTATCTCTCTCTCTCTCTCTCTCTCTCTCTCTCTCTCTCTGTGTGTGTGTGTGTGTGTGTGTGTGTGTGTGTGTGTGTGTGTGTGTGTGTGTGTGTGTGTGTGTGTGTGTGGTTGTATGATTTGCCACAGCTGGAATGCTATGAATGTAAATCATAAGTGATTTTGAAGGAATAATGGCCAGTGAAATTGTTACCTTAATTCCAAGATGAATTTTTCATCCTGCCATGTAATGTTTGCTGCTTTGAAACTTTGTGGAAGATTAAAATTGTATGTCAGACTGGGACTCAACTGAAAATGTAGCTTTTGTGGACAATGTTCTCGGTGTATGGCGTACCCAGGCAAAACCATGACCTTCTCTCACAGCTTCAACTCTACCAGTGACTATCTCCTACTTATTCAACAAGGAACTTAGTGTTCCTGCATTCTGAATTTTGTGCTGTAGCTGCGACCTCTATTTGTCAAGGCTGTTCTTTGTTTCCTGTTACATAAATATGACACATCTTTCAGTAATTATTTATCATTTATACAGCAAAAACAGATCAGCTTGTGTGTGTGGGAAAATGCTGAGTACCATGACCAATATGTGAAAAGTGGTCCTAGAATCATGTTAAATAGTTCATAGAGTTTGATTTTGTATGTCATTGGTAGCCTGTGAGGGAAAAAAAATGTGGTAGGAAAATGAGATAAGATAAAATAGGGCAGGTAAATAAGACCTGTAAGGTACCTGGTTGGTTCAAATGGCTCTGAGCACTATGGGACTCAACATCTTAGGTCATAAGTCCCCTAGAACTTAGAACTACTTAAACCTAACTAACCTAAGGACAGCACACACACCCATGCCCGAGGCAGGATTCGAACCTGCGACCGTAGCAGTCCCGCGGTTCCGGACTGCAGCGCCAGAACCGCTAGACCACCGCGGCCGGCGTAAGGTACCTCACAGCTGACGTATGAAGTTGAAAGTCTGCTTAGGCGCCAACAACGAGGGACTTCACGGTCAACAACCTGTTCCCAGCTTGTGTATTTTTATGCTCATTCAACAATTCTATCTATGTCTTTGTTGTGATTGCACCAGCAGCTGTTCCAGTCTTTGCTTTAGATTATTTACTTATATTTATTGCATTGTTACCTGCAACTTATTAAAGGTGAACTATGTTGGTCCTGCACATTTTAATGATTTTCACAGAGATAAACTCATGCTGCAGTGTTCTTCTTTGGCACAACAGTGTAGAAGTGTGAACAAGAACAGCTAAGTGAAAAATCCATGCAACACACATGTTTATTTATATATAAAAGCCGACTCTAGAATTTTTGTTTGTGTGAGATCATGTGTACAAGATTTTTGTGTTGATTTGAAGTTCAAGATTCACATATTTTACTGTTCACATCACTTTTGCATAATCTTTCACCAACTGTTATCAGCAGTCACTTGTATTTTGATATACTTCAATCATTCCAGTGACTGGCAGAGAAGGTTGAGAGAATCAGCCTTGTGCAGCAAGTTTCAATGCAGCTCACACAATCTGCATCATTGTCTTCAAAACTGTTTGTGGGGTTTTGGTTCTGCATTGAGTGGAAGGACTGAACCAGAGACTTTGAAGCTTCTACGACAAGCTAGTTTCTCGACTCGCGCCAAAGGGTTGAGAACCGTAGGGTCTCCCTAAATGGGTCAGGTAAATGCACTATTGAACAAAGGCTGCTACTCAGGTAGCTGAATTTGTGTGGGGGATATTAGATTAGGTGACTCTCCATCCAGTCCAGATAACAATAGCTGCAGGAAACACAGAAGTATCAGTGTAACATCAAAAGAAATGCCTCCCACAGATGGAAGTATTAAAATCCTAATGGTAAACTGCCAAAGCATTCACAACAAAGTGCCAGAGTTCAAAGTGCTCATAAAAAACAGTGAAGCTCACATAATACTAGATACAGAAATCTGACTGAAGCCTGAAAGTGAGATTTTAGGGGAAAAATTAATAGTATATTGAAAGAACAGGCAGACGGGAAGTGGATAAGGTGTATTTGTTGCAGTATATAAGAAACTTAAATCCACCAAGATAGAAACTGAAGTTACGTGCAAAATTGTTTGGATAAGATTCTATGTCAGGGTGCAAATAATGGAAATGCTAGGG
The DNA here is from genome assembly GCF_023864275.1 of Schistocerca cancellata. Taxonomy (NCBI): domain Eukaryota; kingdom Metazoa; phylum Arthropoda; class Insecta; order Orthoptera; family Acrididae; genus Schistocerca; species Schistocerca cancellata. Next base: position 177,679,204 of record NC_064635.1, read on the forward strand.
CCTCCCGTCGGGTAGACCATTCACCTGGTGCACGTCTTTCGAGTTGATGCCACTTCAGTGACTTGCATGTTGATGGGGATGAAATGATGATGACAAGGACAGCTCAACACCCAGTCTCTGAGCAGAGAAAATCTCTGACCCAGCCGGGAATCAAACTCTGACCATTAGGTATGACATTCCGCCATGCCAACTGCTCAGCTACCAGGGATGGACAGTGTGCATATAAAATGCTAACTGAAGACTTTTGTTGCCTACCAGACTCCTCTACCAATGTAACAAAAAGCTTCAGAGAAAACCTCAGTTCACTTGCAGGTAAGGTCCACAGTCAGACTGCAATCATTGGTTGAGACTTCAATTACCCAACTGACTGGGAAAATTACAGTTTTGATAGGGGTGTGAGTCATAAGACATGCAGTGAAGCATTACTAAATGCCTTCACTGAAAACTACCTACAACAGATACTTAGGAACCCCACTCATGATAGAAGTTATGTTGGATCTAATGGCAACAAGTAGATGTCCACACTGAAAGTAGTATCAGTGACCATGACATGAATATGGCAACAATCATTAACAAAGTACAAAGGACAACTAAAACAATCACAAAGATATGTATGTTCAGTAAACTAGATAAAAATCAGTAGTCAAACAATGGGAAATCCAGGATGGAATGTAACAATACCAGAGAAGGAAAGTTGCTACTCACCACCAACACCAGCTTTTCTGAATTGTGCGGGTGGGAAATTTCCCTGCAATACATCCTACGTTCCCATAACCCTCCTGGCCTCAACCTTTGTTAGTCGCTGTCCTCACCCATCCAGCCCCCTCCCTGTTCCCATTCCAGCACTACACAGCCATCATTTCACCGCCACACCCAGTCTTTTAATTTATTTTTATTTTTCTTATTATTTTTCTTTTTGTTATTGTTTTTATTTCTCTCCTTTCCACTACTTATCCCCTCCCCCATCAGCACCTTCTGTCCTGCCCTCTGTCTAAACTGCAACACTTCACTGTCCGCCACTCACACCTCCTCCATACCCCCACCCAGTCGCCACTCCCATCATGCACTGCTGCTGCTGCTTGCAGTGTAGTTTCAGCTATCTGAAGTGGGCAAGTTGTGTTTGCCTGTGTGTGTGTGTGTGTGTGTGTGTGTGTGTGTGTGTGTGTGTATGTGTCTACTGCTGACAAAGGCCTTAATGACCGAAAGCTACGATTGTGTGAATCTTTTTATTGTGCCTATAGCGACTCAGCATCTCCGCTATATGGTGAGTAGCAACTTTCCTTCTCTGATATTGTAAAAATCAGTAGTGGCATACCTCAATGAGTAACTTGAAACTTTCATCACAGGACAGGAGGTTGGAGAGGAACTATGGCTCAAGTTTAAAATAATAACTGACCATGCACTAGGTACATATGTACCAAGTAGAATGGGAGGGAATCTCCAAGGTATACAGTCATTGTAAATAAACTTCTGAAGAAACAGTGAGTCCTGCATTATAGGTGTAAAATAAGATGTAGGGCTACAGATAGAGATGCTGAATGAAACATGTTTGGCTGTTAAGAGAGCAATGCATGATGCCTTCAATGACTCACAGATAAGTCACAACAACATCCTATTTTTAAACATTCAGGGTCTTGAAAATAAAGTTGAAATTCTGGAGGATTCATTGCCACAGAATAAATATTCTTTCTTATGTCTATCAGAACATTGGCTTAAACCAGAACAAATACAATACTATGTACCAGAAGGTTATAAATATGGAAACAGTTTTTGCAGATCTCAGCACCGTAATGGTGATACTGTTATCTATGTTTCAAATGAAATAGAGTGTAGAGAACTAGATCTTAGTTGGGCATGTGTAGAGAAACACTTTGAAACTACCGAGATCATATGTGATATAATGAAACTTATCATAGTATGTATCTACCATTCCCCTGACTCAGATGATAAAACTTTTTTAGATAATTTAGACAGTGTACTCTGCTACATAACGAAATGGAAACAGTATGTAACTGTAATTGGGGGAGACTTTAATTCAAGCTTTGATGTAACATGTAACAAACCCAGTGTAAATAAGTTACTGAATATGCTAAGGCAGCACAACTTCCATCATGTACATTCAGAACCAACAAGACTACAAGCGTGCTTGGATAATGCTTTTGTCAACTGTGCACGTGATATGTACTCCACCAAGGTAAAGGAATTTGTTTTCTCAGACCACTCCATGTTAACAGTAGAGTTAAGACATTTTATGAAAGGGGATGTGAGCAAGGCTGCAAAAGAAGTTAACAAAATCTAATACCTTAATATTAACAAAACACAATCTCATAAAACTAACACATCATCTGAGCATAACAAACTGGGACAAATTATTTCAAAACTGTGATTCCAGTGCCCAAACAGTTTATGAAACATTCCACAATTACTTAACAGGTATTTTAAAAGCCCATCTTGTTCAAAAGAAATACCATAAAACAAGAAATGGTAAATTTTGGTACACCAAAGAACTGGAGAATCTAAAAAATAAGCTACTGCTGTTGAAGCGCCTTGCCAAAGTAAACAATTCTAATGAAATTAAGGATCTCGAAAAAATCACTAAGAAACTGTATAAGAAAGAGTTACAATTGGCAAAACTAAGATACAACACAAATTTCATAAAAAATACTAGAAACCAATGCAAAACAGCCTGGTCAGTAATTAATACCGTTAAAGGTGAAGTTAGAAACTTTGACAAGACAGTCCCAATACCAGCATATACATTCAATAAATATTTTATAAGCTATGCTGATGATATCAAAAAGCTGATCAGTAAACCCAATGTAAGATGTATACATTATCTGAAGAGAGCAAACCTAAATCATAATAGGGCCAGATCATCATTGAAACACTTCAAAGAGGTATGCCAACATGAAGTTCTTAAAATAGTCAAAGAAATGAAAAATTCATACAGTACAGATATTTTTAATATGTCAAACAATCTATTGAAAGAAATCATACATTACATTGCAGCACCATTAACATGTTCCATAAACCTGTGTCTCATAGAAGGGTTTTTTCCTGATCCTCCAAACTATCCAAGGTAACTCCAGTCTTTAAGAAGGGTGTCAAATCAGATCCTGCAAACTACAGACCAATTTCACTAATTCCAGTACTAGGAAAAGTCTTTGAAGGCATAATATATAAGCAGATGTATGAGTACCTAGAACTAAATGGTATGTTAAGTGCATCACAGTTTGGTTACCGAAAAGGAAGGTCAGCTATACATGCCATAGAGCTCTTAGTCAGAGACATTCTAGCAGCATTTGAGGACCATGCGCATGCACAGGTAACCTTATGTGATCTGAGCAAAGCTTTTGACTGTGTTGACCACTCACTTCTGCTCTCTAAACTTGAGGACTATGGAATATGTGATAAAAGTTTAAAACTCATCAAATCATACCTCAATAAAAGGAAGCAGGTGGTGAGTTCAGGAAGTCATCCGTCAAACATACTCGAGATTCATCACGGTGTGCCACAGGGATCTAAATTGGGACCACTTCTTTTCCTTGTACACATAAATGACTTACCAGGAAATATAGATGTAATGACATATATGTATGCAGATGACACAACTTTTCTATCTGTAAACCATGTACTTGATAACCTTGTAAGTGATATGAAATTGGCAAAAGAAAATGCAACATCATGGTTTAAAGCCAATGGTCTGCTATTAAATGAGGAAAAGACCCAGAATATGTGGTTCAGTCTATCAAAGACTACAAAAATAGAAAAACAAAAGGCAAAGTTTTTAGGTATTGTACTTGACAACAGTCTAACATGGAACTCTCATGTTGATCACATAGTGGTTAGGTTGTCAAGAGTTATATATTTGTTGAAGAGACTGATGTGTTGTGTGACATTTGAATACGTAAGGACAGCGTACTTTGCCTTTTTTCAATCTGTTTTAAGGTATGGGTTAATACTCTGGGGAAACAGCAGAAAAATAAATGAAATTATGGTGATCCAAAAGAAAGCAATCAGAGTAGTGGCTAAGGTAGATAATAGAACACATTGTAAACCATTGTTCATTAAATATAGAATTTTAACAGTAATTAATTTATATATTCTTGACAGTGTTAACTACATACTTGCTGAACTACCTAATTTAAGTGTAACAAATAAAAGGCATGGCTACTATACAAGAACGTGTACTTTTCTGCTGTTGCCACAAAATAGATTAGCTAAAACTAACAATAGTCATAAGTATATGGCAATTAAAATATATAACAAATTGTCTAAAAATGGGTCAATCAAGCCTGACAAATTATTTAAAGACAATGTTCATAACTTCTTGTTAACTAATCCATTCTATTCATTAGAAGAATTTTTAGAAATGCCCAATATCAACTTAAATATGTAAAAATTTATTTTATAAAATTAATAGGTTAAGTGAACTGACGAAGTCTATTGCATGTAATAATGCTGAATGACTAATAAAGAATCTGAATCTGAATCTGACTACGATAACAGGATATTGTCAAATGATCTTTCATAAAACCCAAAGAAATTCTGGTTGCATGTAAAGGCCGTTAGTGGCATCAAAGTTAGTGTCCATCACTAGCAAATGAGACAGGAAACTGTGTTAGAAACTGTATGCGTTTAACTGAAAAGTACATCTAAATGTATAACTTCAGTTGACAAAGTCAACTACATGGTAAATATGCTGAAAGGCTAATAAATAAACATCTAAACACTTTGTGCAATCGTGTGTTTACACTGAGGTGACAAAAGTCATGGGACAGCTATATGCAGATATACCACATGCATAAGATATAAAAGGGCAGGGCATTGGCAGAACTGTTATTTGTACTAGGTTATTCTTGTGAAACAGTTTCTTATGTGATTATCATTGAACAACAGGAATTGACAGGGATTAACACATAGGACATTCTACTTCACAAATCATTAGGGAATTCGATTTTCTGAGATTCACACTGTCAAGAGTGTGCTGGGAATGCCAAATTTCAGTATTATCTCTCGCCATGGACAATGCAGTGGTTGACAGCCTTCACTTAGCAACTGAGAGCAGTAGTACTTGCATAGAGTTATCATTGTTGACAGACAAAGGCTGTTACTGGCACCAAACTTAGTGACTAGTCCCTAGTGAATGAGACAGGAACTGAAATTGAGGGTAGCACAGCAAAAGGCGAAATGTTTAACTCTGTTTTAAAATTTTCCTTTACCAAGGAAAACCCAGAACAATTTTCCCAATTTAATCCTTGTACCACTGAAAAGATGAATGAAATAAATATTAGTGGCAGTGGTGTTGAGAAACTGCTGACATCATTAAAACTGAACAATGCTTCATGGCCCAATGGAATCCCTGTCAGATTATATACTTAATTTGAGACTGAGTTTGCCCCTCTTTTAACTGTAAACTCTCAAACAAAAAACTGTGCTCAGTTCTTGGAAAAAAGCACAGATCACACCCATCCGCAAGAAGGATAATAGAAGAGATCCAAACAACCATCCAATATCCTTGACATTGATTTGTTGTAGGATCTTAGAACATATTCTGAGCTCAAACATGATGAAGTGTCTTGATCAGAATGACCTCCTCAATGCCAACCATCATGGACTCGAAAAATATCGATGATATGAAACCCAACTTACACTTTTCTCACATGATGTACTGAAAACTTTCAATCAAGGCAGTCAGGTGGATGAAGTATTTCTTGATTTCCCAAACGCATCTGACTCTGTATTACACCTATGATTATATGTGGTATTAAATAAAATCTGTGATTGGACTGGGGACAAATGATCACATAGACTAGCTGTAGATAAATTTTATTTATATTTTATTTATTTCATATTCCATTAATCCATATTGTGATAAATCACATGGATGTGGAATGAGTCAAGATTATATAGCACAGATATAATACATGTATATAAAATGACAAAAATGCACCATAAAATGATGAGTAAGCTTGACAGTTAAAATCAAATCAAAGTTATAGCTACAATAACATAAAACAATTGCTTAACAAGAAAATATAGTACACTGTCCAACTTAAACAGTTAAAAATGAGTTATAGCAAAACACATTAAAACTAAGTTTTAAGAATATAAATACCAATGGCAATACGATTTACAAGAAACAATCATCGCTTTATCTGCAGGTACTCGTCAATAGAGTAGAAAGAATTTCCCATTATGTATCCTCTTAGTTTATGTGTAAAAGTAGGTAAGACATTATCGTGAACTTCAATATCCAAAAGAAGAAAGTTGAAATTTTTTCTGGCAGAATAATGAACACCTTTTTGCAAAAGACTTAAATGTTTCAGATTCCTATGTAAATAATTTTTTGACCTAGTATCATGATCATGACATTCACTGTTAGTTTTAAAAAGAGACTGGTTATTAGAAACAAAAATCATGAAAGAAAATATGTATCAAGAGGTGACTGTTAATATTTGCAACTCATGGAACAGACTTCTGTAAGGATATTTTGGATGATCACTGCTCGTGATTCTCACAGCTCTGTTCTGTCCAGTAAATATTTTTTTGGCTAAAAGCTTGTTACCCCAAAATATGACATCATAGAATGGAAACAACCAAAGTAGACAGCTTTCATAGCATCCAAGTCACGAATGGGGGTGACTACACACAGAGCATAAGTTGCGACGCTGAGCCTTTTATGCATGTCTAGGATATGCACAGACCATTTCAACTTGTCATCAATTAGAATGCTCAAGAACTTCGATGATTCACAGGTAGTGTATTTAGTTTACCACAGTTTAAGTGGCATACATCATATTCTTGCTGACATGTATGAAATGGCATAAACTAAGTTTTTATAATATTTAGAGTTAGTCCATTGCACTTAAACCAGTGTAGGATGTCAACAAGTACAGCATTATATTCATTTTCTGGGTCATTGTTAGCAGAATAGTGGTACCATCAGCAAAAAGAGTAAATTTACACTCGTTGTCAGTACAAAGTGGGAGATCATTGATGAAATTAAGAAAAAGCAAAGGTCCCAAAATGGACGCTCGGAGCACTCAACATTTTAATGTGCCCTAGTCAGATGAGATGGGACTGTCATTTGCACCATTAATTATCACCTTTTTTTTCTGTTTTGTAGCTATGATTCAATCCACCTACTAATGCTACCCCCCAAGCCATAAGACTTAGCCTTCTGTAAGAGAACGTTGTGGTCTACACAGTCAAAGGTCTTTGACAAGTCACAGAAGATTCCAACAGGCAACATTTAATCATTTACGTCAATACTGTGCCGCCTGCACTTCACTGACCTTGCCCTTGTCAAAACAAACAGCTGCGCGACATGTGATCCCGCCACAGCTACTGCACCCGCATCTTGTCAACAACTCGCCGACACTATGCATGCTTACCACCCGGCCGTTCACTACTCAATCGCACCTGCAACTTGTTCACCCATCCTAGAAGACGATTTCAGCCGTATCAATGCTTCATACAGCAGTTAACGTGTTCTCACTCCGCCGCCGCTGAGTACTGAGTGTCACATTCGCGATCGCACACACGAACTCTTCTACTCGAACTGTTATGTTGGGTCAATTGCCCGTATGCCTAGATTTACAGATAAAAAATCTAACTTACTTTTGAGACTTCTTATATTGTGATGAAAAATAATAAGATTCTTACAGCTACCTTCACTGTCCTTATGCAGGACTGTTTGCCCATTCACACTATTTTCCCCTGTGCGCTCAATACTGTGTTGGATGCATTTTGATCTATGTTGCAGCCAGAAGTTTGTTCACTGGTTGTCGTTGGTAAGGTCATGGTGCTGGCCATAAAAAATCAGTTTCCATTTGGCAGTCTTCTTCCTCTTGTAGAAAACTGTGGGACACCCTTTTTCCTTGAAGATACTGCATCATAATTACTTTCCAGTTCTTGAGGTTCTTTGTGTGGAATGGTACTGATTTATCTTTGGAAAGTATTGGTGATGAAATTACACCACTGCTGCTGGTTTTAGAAGAAGGATCAGTCATGTATCTAGATAATACAGTATTTTCTTTACATTTGGCAGTGTCAGGATGAGATACAGCTATACATCTGTTCCTTTCATTCACATGAGTTCTCTGCATATCTTGGCATAGCTTGGCTTCTACTCCACAACATCTGACTTTTCTTGCAGAGCTTGTTGCAAGTGTTTTTACTACTTCACACTGTTTCCATGGGTTTGATACTGAAGAAGCAATGTTTCTGCACAGCCTCATGTTTTGTTCAAGTGTAGACCATGATTAGTGTAATCATACCTTTGCAAGAATAAATTGACATTAATTACAAACACTTTAACATTAGCAAACTTAGACAAGAAGTTCATTGTATATTCATTCAATCTGTACACTGTTTTGCTAACTTCTGGCTTGTCATAAAAGTAAGGAATGGTAGATAACAATAGGTTTGTATGATCAAGTCCTACAGTTCACTTTTATAAGTCTGGAACAAAGTTGTTTTGCTTATGAATGTCATTTTTTCGTGCAAGGATCATAACTACTTTGTCCCATTTGAAATCACTAGTAAGTTCCAGTGCCCATTCAACTAAACCACTGAGGCATGCATTTCGTTTAACAACTGATGTTGTATAGTATTTGGGCTTTAAAAAGTCATTTAGCAAAGATGCACAGTTTTGCCCATGACTGTCTGATAGTAATAAGATTTTTTTCATTGGCTAACACACAGGTGGTCTTTCTGATGGATTTTTAGAAACATTGTCCCTTTTTACTGCTCGAGAAGATTTCTTTGTTTCATAAACTTTATCATTTGAGGCACTACAATGGTTTCTTGTATTCAGATGATATAACTGCTGAGAGATGAGATGTTTTGTTGACTTCCTGGGCAGGTGCCAAATTGTTCTGTCGCCTTGGTTTCCACATTTATTCCTTTGACTTTTGGCAGACAATTTGACATTTTCAGCTTTCAGTATTTGCAGCTGTTCTAACAACACAATTATTTTTCCTTTGCTGTCTTTAGTGGTCACTTTTTGCAGTTATCTTTTGTTTTGAGTCTGCATTTGCACAGTTGTAATGGTAAAAAGTTTTACATTGATTGATTGATTTATTGATCCACTTTCATCTATAGCTACACAATGATCAAGAGATATTTAGATTTTTATGTTAATATTAACAGTTTTATATATAAAATACCTTTGTACTTAATAACACACATTAATATATGAATTAATGATGAATACTTAAATTAACATTGTTATGCTATACACAGAGAGACTGCATTGGGTTAACATAGAAAAATTTAGTTTTGTAGGTATTCATTTATTATGTAAAAGCAGTGATCAACCAAGTACAACTTCAATTTAGATTTGAAGTGACCAATGTTTTGTATGTGTTTAACGGTATCTGGTAAGGCATTGTATAGTTTGAGACTAGGATGGATAAGACCATTTTGAAATAACATCGTGTTGCCACTTTCAACATGTATATCCAGTTTTTGTCTTGTATAATAGCTGTGTATTGTGTGATTTTGAGTGATGAGTGGTCTTTTTGTATGTAAGTTTTGCTTTAAATGCATTATATTTTCAAGTATATACATGCAAGGAAGTGGCAGGATCATCCTTTTTTGAAACAATGGTCCACATGATTTGCGATTATCTACCCCTTCAATTTTTGTTATAATTTTTTTTGAATTTTAAATATTTTGATGGCATCTCCAGAATTTCCCCAGAGCATCATCCCATACCAGAGGTGAGAGTGTACAACTGCATAATATACACATTGAAGTGTGTTGTAGCTGGTTCAGTTTTTTTAATGTATGTAACACAAAACAAGAAGTACTTAATTTTTTTTTCATTTGCTCAATATGAGTTTTACACTTCAAGTTGTCTCGTAGATGAAGTCTGAGAAATTTGGTACAGGCTGTTTTGGCAACTGTCTGTCCATAGAGCTCTAGATTGGGTGATATCAGATTTTTTGTTTGTGCTGTGTGTATATCCATAGCTACAGTTTTTTCAGTGTTTGTTATTAAGTCATTGTCATCAAAGTAACATGTTAGCCTGTCCGTGGCTTCTTTTATGTTTTTTACAATAGTTTCTTCTGAGTTTCCTGTAATTAGAACATGTGTATAATCAGAAAATTGAAATAGTTTACTGTTGTTGTTGTTGTGGTCTTCAGTCCAGAGACTGGTTTGATGCAGCTCTCCATGTTACTCTATCCTGTGCAAGCTTCTTCATCTCCCAGTACCTACTGCAACCTACATCTTTCTGAATCTGTTTAGTGCATTCATCTCGTGGTCTCCCTCTACGATTTTTACCCTCCATGCTGCCCTTCAATACTAAATTGGTAATCCCTTGATGCCTCAGAATATGCCCTACCAGCCGATCCCTTCTTCTAGTCAAGTTGTGCCACAAATTTTTCTTCTCTCCAATTCTATTCAATACCTCCTCATTAGTTATGTGACCTACCCATCTAATCTTCAGCATTCTTCTGTAGCACCAGATTTCAAAAGCTTCTAGTCTTTTCTTGTCCAAACTATTTATAGTCTGCATTTCATTTCCATTCATGGCTGCATTCCATACAAATACTTTCAGAAACGACTTCCTGGCACTTAAATCTATACTCAATTTTAACAAATTTCTCTTCTTCAGAAACGCTTTCCTTGCCATTGCCAGTCTACATTTTATATCCTCTCTACTTCGACCATCATAAGTTATTTTGCTCCCCAAATAGCAGAACTCCTTGACTACTTTATGTGTCTCATTTCCTAATCTAATTCCGGCAGCAACACCCGATTTAATTCAACTACATTCCATTATCCTCGTTTTGCTTTTGTTGATGTTCATCTTATATCCTTCTTTCAAGACACTGTCCATTCCGTTCAACTGCTCTTCCAGGTCCTTTGCTCTCTCTGACAGAATTACAATGTCGTCGGTGAACCTCAAAGCTTTTATTTCTTCTCCATGGATTTTAATTCCTACTCCAAATTTTTCTTTTGTTTCCTCTACTGTTTGCTCAATATACAGATTGAATATCAGGGATAGGCTACAAACCTGTCTCACAGCCTTCCCAACCACTGCTTCCCTTTCATGTTCCTCGACTCTTATAACTGCCATCTGGTTTCTGTACAAATTGTAAATAGCCTTTTGCTCCCTATATTTTACCCCTGCCACCTTCAGAATTTGAAAGAGAGTATTCCAGTCAACATTGTCAAAAGCTTTCTCTAAGTCTACAAATGCTAGAAATGTAGGTTTGTCTTTCCTTAATCTCTTTTCTAAGATCTTCCCTGAGGTCGGCTTCTACCAGTTTTTGCATTCATCTGTAAAGAATTTGTGTTAGAATTTTGCAACGGTGTCTTATTAAACTGATAGTTCAGTAATTTTCCCATCCGTCAACACCTGCCTTTTAGGGATTGGAATTATTATATTCTTCTTGAAGTCTGAGGGTATTTCGCCTTTCTCACACATCTTGCTCACTAGATGGTAAAGTTTTGTTAGGCCTGGCTCTCCCAAGGTTATCACTAGTTCTAATGGGATGTTGTCTACTCCCGGGGCCTTGTTTCGACTTATGTCTTTCAGTCCTCTGTCAAACTCTTCACACGGTATCATATCTCCTATTTCATCTTCAGCTACATTCTCTTCCATTTCTATAATATTGTCCTCAAGAACATCGCCCTTGTATAGACCCTCTATATACTCCTTCCACCTTTCTGCTTTCACTTCTTTGCTTAGAAATGGGTTTCCGTCTGAGCTCTTGATATTCATACAAGTCGTTCTCTTTTCTCCAACGGCCTCTTCAATTTTTCTGTAGGCAGTATCTATCTTACACCTAGTGATATGTGCTTCTACATCCTTACATTTGTCCCCTATCCATCACTGTTTACCCATTTTGCACTTCCTGTCGATCTCATTTTTGAGACGTTTGTATTCCTTTTTGCCTGCTTCATTTACAGCAGTTTTGTATTTTCTCCTTTCATCAATTAAATTCAACATGTCTTCTGTTATCCAAGGATTTCTATTAGCCCTCGTCTTTATATCTACTTAATCCTCTGCTACCTTCACTATTTCATCTCTCAAAGCCACCCATTTTCTTCTATTGTATTTCTTTCCCCCATTCTTGTCAATCATTCCCTAATGCTCTCCCTGAAGCTCTCTACAACCTCTGGTTCTTTCAGTTTATCCAAGTCCTATCTCCTCAGTTTCCCACCTTTTTGCAGTTTCTTCAATTTTAATCTACAGTTCATAACGAATATATTGTGGTCAGAGTCCCTGAAAATGTCTTACAATTTAAAACCTGGTTCATGAATCTCTGTCTTACCATTATATAATCTGTCTGATACCTTCCAGTATCTCCAGGCTTCTTCATGTGTACAACCTTCTTTCATGATTCTTGAACCAAGTGTTAGCTATGATTAAGTTATGCTCTGTGCAGAATTCTACCAGATGGCTTCCTCTTTCATTCCCTACTCCCATTCCATATTCACCTACTACATTTCCTTCTCTTCCTTTTCCTACTGTCGAGTTCCAGTCACCCATGACTATTAAATTTTCGTCTCCCTTCACTACCTGAATAATTCCTTTTGTCTCATCATACATTTCATCAATCTCTTCATCATCTGTGGAGCTAGTTGGCATATAAACTTGTAATACTGTGGTAGGAGTGGGCTTTGTATCTATCTTGGCCACAATAATGCATTCACTGTGCTGTTTGTAGTAGCTTACCTGCATTCCTATTTTTTATTAATTATTAAACCTACTCCTGCATTACCCCTATTTGATTTTGTATTTATAACTCTGTATTCACCTAACCAGAAGACTTGTTCCTCCTGCCACCAAACTTCACTAATTTCCACTATATCTAACTTTAATCTATCCATTACCCTTTTTAAATTTTCTAACCTACTTGCCGTATTACGGGATCTGACATTCCACGCTCCGATCTCTAGAACATCAGTTTTCTTTCTCCTGATAACAACGTAGTCCCTGCCCAGAGATCCGAATGGGGGACTGTTTTACATATGGAATATTTTACCCAAGATGACACCTTCATCATTTAACCATACAGTAAAGCTGCAGGCCATCAGGAAAAATTACAGTCGTAGTTTCCCCTTGCTTTCAGCTGTTCACAGTACCAGCATAGCAAGGCCATTTTGGTTAGTGTTACAAAGCCAGATCAGTCCATCATCCAGACTGTTGGCCCTGCAACTACTGAAAAGGCTGCTGCCCCTCTTCAGGAACCACACATTTGTTGTCTGGCCTCTCAACAGATACCCCTCTGTTGTGGTTGCACCTGTGGTATGGCTATCGGTATATCGCTGAGGCGCATAAGCCTTTCCACCAACGGCAAGGTCCATGGTTCATGGGTGGGGGTGGGGGGGGGGGGGGATATTTTACTGCTGTCACTGCTTATGTTTAGGTCATTTACATAGAGTAAGAACAGAACAGGACCCATTACTGACCCCTGTGGCACTCCATATCTAACAGTCAGTAGCTTGGAATTATATTTCCTAATGACATTGTCCCTTTCTTGATCTATTTCCACATATTGCTCCCTGTTCTTAAGGTAAGAGCTGAGCCAGTTGTTAGCTGTTCCCCTAATGCAAGATTTTCTAGCTTGTGTAGCAGTTTTTCATGATTTATGGTGTCAAATGCCTTTGACATATCGAAAAATATGACCATGGTAAGTTTTTTGTTGTCTAATGCTATCAGTGCATCTAATAGAAAGGAGTGAACTGCTGATTAGGTTAAATGGTTTGCTCTAAATCCATGTTGGGATTCTGACAGAATGCCATTATCATCTAAGAAGTCTGATTAGCCTCTTATTGAAAAGCCCTTCTAATAATTTTGAGAAAACAGACAGAAGTGTCAGTGGTCTGCAGTTGGAAATATCATCTTTGTTTCCTTTCTTGTATAATGGCTTTACTTTTGCTATTTTCAGACATGAAGAAAAAGTTCCTGTAGCAAAACATAGGTTACATAGGTGGGTTAAGGGCTCAGTAATCAAGTCCCCACACTTCTTAATAATGAAATCAGGTATATCATCTACACCTGCAGAGTGTTTCATTTTGAGACTTTTTATTGTAACCTGTACTTCTTCTACATTTGTTGGGTAGAGAAACGTTGGTCTGCTTGAGACTTTTTTCCCTGTCTCTGTATGCTGTTTTCTATTAGAGGTCTGTTGTAGTTGTTTATCTGTTACATTTATAAAATAGTTATTAAACATATAAACTACTTCCTGTGGGTTATTAATGTTTTCCAAGCCAGCCTTTAATACTATATTATTAACTCTATTTTTGTATGATTGCCAGATTGCTTTGATTCTGTTTGAAGCATCTTCTATGTATTTGTCATTGTCTTGTTTCTTCACCTCCTTTATTATTTTATTTAAGATAGATTTGTATTTTTTAAAGTAACTATCAAACTCATGAATTGTTTTGTAGCTTCTTGCAATATTGTGAAGGTACCGTTTTCTAGCACAAGATTTCCTAATACCACTAGTAATCCACTTATTGCTTTTAGTGGTTTGGGTTGTTTTGGCTTTCAATGGAAAAGCAAGATCAAAATACTATTTAAAAATATTCATGAATGTCTGAAACTTATCAGAAATATTATCTGTACTACACACTAGCTCCCATGATTCTTATTGGAGATAATTCTGGAATGTTTGTACTGCAGTGTTACTGAAAGTTCTGTCCAAGCTTCTAGTGTGTGCATGATGGTCTGCCAGTCTAGATTTAATTACAACTGATTTATATTTTGTTTTGGAGCTAATAATTATTTGGTCTATAGTAGTACTAGAGTGATTCATTTCACGTGTAGGGGAGTGGATTTTAATCTCCAGATTATTGGCTGTTAATATATTCATTAGCTCAGATTTTGAATTGCTTCACTTATTAAAGTCTACATTTAGGTCTCCACATATAAGAACTGTCTTTCGCTTTGATACTACTTTATTTAGTACAGTATCAAGCCGAGTATTGAATTTTTTTATGTGTGTATCTGGAGATCTATATGAGCATATTACAATTAACTGGAATGCTGGAATTTCTATGCCTGATATTTGAAAACCTTTCTCAGTGTTTAAGGATTCATCATTGTCTAAGTAATTGAATTTGATGTCTTTCCATATGTACGCTATATGCAGTTCCCTCCACGTGTAAACTGATTTATACAAGTTTGTGTTGCTAACACATAATCTGTTATTTTCACTGTCTTTAACTCGTTTTCTTTCAGCCAGTGTTCAGTTAAGCAAAGTATATTAACATATCTCAGTTCACCTGATAGCAAGATTTCAAGCTCTGTTACTTTATTCTTAAGTGACTGTATATTCTGATGAAGAAGTGTGACCTGGTGAGACTTTAGGTATGTTCTGACTGTACATGGTTGACCACTTACCTTTATTCCTGAATTTAAATTATGTGGGAAATCTTCATTCTCATCTAGAAGCATGAGTTGCTTTTTTCCATTGGCCATAATAAAATGTCCTGATGGTGAAAAGGGGCAGTTCTCCATCTCTCTGGTCATTTTACTTGTGTGGTCGATGTTGAGTTGGTTTCTGTTTTTGCTGCAAGGACTGCTACTGGAGGTGGTGTTGATAGGTACATTTGAAACACATTTAACACACATTTAAAACACATGATACCTTTAATGACTTTCTTCCTGCACAAGCACAGTTTGCTGTTTGTTTCTTCTTGAAATGCAGTTTCATGGCTGTATTATGAAGTTGAAGCTACACAAGCACTGTGCTTTGTGTTTCTTTCCACACGCTTCACAATTAAGCAACAAGAGATGCACTTCTCAGCACTAAATACATTGAACTTCTTACATTTCACACATACTTCCGAATGTTTGCTTTTTTTGCCAAACTCATACTGCTCTGTCTACCCGTCATCAACATGGTTTCCTTGTCACACTTTATAGATGTATCACAGGTTTTCCAAATCAGGTGGTAGACTTTGTTTCATTGGTAGACTAATGGGGAAGTGAAACCAGTCTACAAGGGAGACTGCTTACAAATCACTTGTATGACCAGTTCTGGAATATTGCTCAAGTGTGTAGGATCCATACCAATATGACCAAGATGGGATGCGAAGAAAGTCTTTCTCATTGGTACTGTTGTAGAAAAGATTCTCAGACTTCCTGCCATGGTAGTTCATGGTAAAATCTTGAGCATTAGATGATTTCCACCACTGTCTTCATCAGGAGTAACTTACTGTCAAAATTGCTGCTTTGGTAGCCTTATGTAGCCTGCAGACAGCTTCCAATTGGTCAATAGTTACACCACACTGTGACAGATGGTGTCAACATCTGTACTGGTGGCACGTCTACTCTAATCATAGGGTAAACAATGCATGTTGAGCCACCAATTGCATTCCTTTCCTTCTACAGTGCTACATCCTGGAAAATAGGCAGAGTCCTGGGAATACAAAATATCAGATCTATTTTCCAATCTCCTAAGAAGAAGATAAAGCAGATGCTACATCCTATTAAGGACAGTCTTATCGTCAAGATTCCTGAGATTTACAACACTCCATGTGAGTGCGAAAGCGATTAAATTGATCAGTCCATCCACACTGTATCTGACCACTGTGCAGAACATCAACAGAATATTAAAAATTGATAACTGGAGAAATCTGCAGTTGCTGAGCACAGCCTCAAAAATAGAAAATACTGTTTGATGAAACTGAAGTTTTGTCCCAGGCTCCCACATACTGGGACTCTACAATTAAACAGGCTGTAGAAATAAGAGTGTGTGAGAAAATCTTTAACTGTGACAGTAGATATAACCTTAGAGGTATATGGAAGTGAGCTCTCAATACAGAGAAGAGCCAGAGACATTCCTCACAGTGTTTACGCTAAGGCGGGAGTGGTGACTGCATCAGCACATATGTTGACACCATCTGCAACAGCATGATGCAACTGCCAACCAATTGGAAGCTTGTCTTTGGGTTATGTAAGACAACCATAGCAGCTATTTTGACAGTGAGTTATTCCTGATAAAGATGATGATGGAAATCACTGAAAGCTTAGTGTTTTATCCTGAACTGATGTGGCAAGAATCTGAGAATATTTTATAAACTAACAGGGAATATTGAATGTATAAAGAGAAGGGCATCACAAATGGTCATTCTGATCAAATGCTTTCGAGTTACTTTGCTCTGCCAAACACTATTAGATGCCTGGAAAAGATTGTTCTACATATTATGCAAATGTAGACAGACAGTATACGTCAGCAATGGATTCAGCTAATGGGAGATGTCTGTTATCTCCTCCAATAGGACCATGTTCAAACCAACTTTCTTGTTGGTAATACTTTTACCTTTGTCTGATAGCATACAAGATGCCAGTTATTGAGAAAGAAACAAAATCAAATGACAGTTCTCATTATTAAGAGGTAAGAGATCACATACATTGCTCTACTGAGGATATACACATTGATATTATTGTTTTTATCTTATGAACTATGTTTTTAATATTGACTGTGCACAAGCAATGCTTGAGAACTCTGTGGTGCCATCTGTTGGCTAGTTACATAAATAAATGTTAATTTATTTTTTTGTAAATTGTCATATTCAGATTTTGTTTAACATTTATACGTGTGGAGTCACTTGTCATGAAAAAACACAATGAAAGCTTTAATGTATTCAAAAACCTTTGTAAACAGCACTTATATTGTGAATGGTCTATGGGGCACTAAAGTACTTTTGATATAACTGCTTCTTGGTTAGTTGGTCGGTTTTGGGGAGAGGACCAAACAGAAAGGTCATCTGTCCCATCGGATTAGGGAACGATGGGGAAGAAAGTTCGCCAAGCCCTTTCAAAGGAACCATCCTGGCATTTGCCTGAAGCAATTTAGGGAAATCAAGGTAAACCTAAATCAGGATGGCCAGACGTGAGTTTGAACAGTCGTCCTCCCAAATGCCAGTCTAGTGTGTTAACCACTGTGTCACTTCACTTGGTCTGCTTCTTGTTAGACAGGCATGCACAGTAAGGAGTAACTGAATATGATTATGAGCAGATGTGTGAGACGAGTACTGAGCACACGTAAATAGGGAAAATGGGAATATGTCTGAAGATGACAATCTCATTTCTTAAGGAGAATAAGTATGTGTGGAGTTGCTCACTGATGAAGGTGGAGGCATTGGCAACAGTTTTCTACATGTCAACAGCTATGGGAACATGATGAAGAACTGCTGTACCTTAGTTAGGCTTCATTAAGTTTTGCAGATTGAACACTTAGTAATTTCATACACATTACAACTGAGAATATAGTGCTTTAAATGAACTTCAGTTGTGTTCTTCTTGAAAAGGAATATTTTACCCTAAACTAAAATCTGTTCCTCTGTCCTAAATTCTAATGAGAATCATCAGAATTGTTCTTTCAGTAATTAATCATCTGAGAATTTGTTGAAAATCCATTGCATCTGACAACTGGTACAGTAGTGTAAGAACTTGTTTATTTATTTACATACCATTACTGCCATTAACTTAAATAGATGCCATTGATCTAGTTATTTGCGACTAGTACTGTAAGAATGTGAACTTTTGAATACCACGCAGTGTGACTGAGCTGTCACGAGTGTAAGAATGAATGTGTTTCTATTTCTTTGGTCTCACTGCCATGTTTCATTTGTTGTGATATCAGTGCATCATGATTAAATCAAAATTGTGAAGACTTGTGCTCAATGAAATTACCCTTTTTTTTTATCAAAAGTGTGTTACTAGATTTGTTTACTCTGTTTTTATATGTTTCATTTGCATTATTTTGAAGAAGATAACTTCATATTATATTTGTGCATTGTGTGGAGTTACTTTTCTCCCATCAGGAGCCTCATCAACTAGCAGATATGGGAACATTCACCGTATATGGTGGACACTGGGAAAATAAAGTACCCAGGGTGGACCAAAACTAGCAGACTGCTGCCTTGCAGCTGGGAATTGGGTCTCCGAAGGCTGAGGGAAAACACTGAATAAAAATTACCCATGATCCTGAAGAGATTGAATGTAGGGTTGACAGACCACTCTGTAAAAAATATGTTTTATGAAACTTCAACAAAGAAAAGCTGGGTGGATGAAGGATAACAGACATGACATAGAAAAGGTTATAGGGGATGGGCAACCAAACAATGAAAACAAGAAAAGTCAGAAAAGGAAGAAAAACAATATAGCGTGTAAATCAGATTTATTCATTGATACTTGAAATGTGAGATATGTGAGGTCACTATACCACCCAGGCGCCCTCAAAGTAATGCTAGACCAAATAATGAACCTGGAGCAGAGCATAATAACATTACAAGAAGTAAGATGGGCCAGGAGTGGAATCCTACAAAAGGTGGAAACAAACATATCTTATAGCTGTAGAAAAAGGAACCACGAGTGTTCAGGACAGGATTTGTGGTGCATCGCCAACTAAAACACTTAGTAATAGTATTCAGCCCCATAAATGCAAGACTATCAACACTTAGGATAAAAGGGAAATTCTTCAGTTACTCCATAATTAATGCCCATGCACCAACTGAAGAATAAGAAGATGAGGAGAAAGAACCTTTCTAAGAATCTGTGGGAAGAGCGTACAATGAATGCCCAGGGCATGATATAAAAATAGAAGCCAGACTTAAATGCCCAAGTGGGAAGAGAATAGATCTATAGACCAACAATAGGTACCTATTGTAAACATGCTGTAAGTAATGAAAACGGGACAAGGTTGATACTATTTGCAACATCTAGAAACATGGTGGTAGGCCCCACATTTTTCCCACATGAGGAAATACATAAAGGAACATGGAAAGCACTAGAGGGAAATACAATAAATCAGATCAACCACCTACTAACTGATACAAGGCACAGCTCAGACTTACTGTATGTAAGGAGTTTAAGAGGTCCAAATATGAACACAGACCACTTCCTAATTTGGGTACGATTGAGGGCAAGAATATCTAATGCAGTCAGAGGAGCCTGGTCCAGTATACAGAAATATAACATTGCAGCATTAGAATCAGAGGAAGCAAGGGAATGATAGCAGGAGATAATAATTCAGTCCCTCGAAAACATTGGACAATGTAACAACATTGAAAATCAGTGGGAAAGGGTAGAAAAAGCAGTGCAGATAGCACGAAGCAAAATACTCAGGAACAATGTATGACAAATAAGAACATTGAGGTTTGATACTAAATGTGAAACAGTAACAAATGAAAAAATGAGGCATATAGAACGACATTACAACCATATTGTAGCAGGAGGATAATGAAAGAATGTAAAAGAAAATGGAGAACTGAAAAAAGGACCTATCAAAGGAAAAAGAGGAAGTGTATGAAGACAAATATTGAAGAAATGGTGCTTTTGAGAAGTGCAAGTGAGGCAAAAAAAATTATAGAGAAGTCAGTATGGTATGGAACCTTTCAGAGGCAGAATAAATTTAATAAAAGATGAGGAGGGTGAAATTAAAAGTGAAGAAAAGGGGCTATGTAAGAGGTGGTATCACTACTTTGATAAACTCCTTAACCTGAGACCAGTTGTATCAAGGGATCCAGCATAAATACAGGCTGAAGAGGACCTAGATAATAGTGTGGATCCACCTAACTTAGAAGATGTAAGAACTACAATGAGAAAGTTAAAGAACAACATGACAACAGGAAAAGATGGCATTCCAGCAGAAATTTTCAAGAAAGAAGGCCCTGAATCGGAAAGGAACATCATGAAACTGGTTAATCTAAGGCAGGAAGAAGAGTAAATGCCTCAAACAAGGAAAGAGAGAATAATATGCCATATATATAAGAAAGGAGACCGGATGAAATGCAGTAACTGTAGAGGGATCACACTGCTTTGTCAGGGACATAAAATCCTCTCTAACACACTGTATGACCAACTCCTTCTAAGAATACAGAGGAAAATGGGGCAGTACTAATGTGGCTTTATTCCTGGTAAGTTAACTATTGACTAGATATTTACCCTATGACAAATTCTGTAAAAAAAAGAGGAATGTGGGCTCAGAACATATCATCTTTTTAACAGTTTTAAAGCAGTGTATGATAGTATTGACAGAGAGAAATTATATCAAGCTCTTGGTGAATTGGATATTCCAAAAAACTGATAAGGATAGTCAGAATGACAATGAGAGGAATGCAAGGGCGATAAAAGCTGGAGGAATGTTGTTCAAAATGGAGTACAGCAAGGTGATGCACTGGCATGTCTCCTATTCAACACTGTTTCAGAGAAGGTGATGAGAGAATCAAATAACCTGAAAAGGGGAACAATTTTTTATAAAGCTGTGCTGATACTGGCCTTTGTGGACAATGTCAACACAGTAGCAAGAACTCTGATGGTAGTGAAGGAGACATTCACCACGCTCAAACAGGCCAGCAGGGATATGGAACTAAATATCAGTGAGCAGGAAACAAACCTAGCTACTGGGAAAGTGCACAGTGAGAAAATGCCAGCCGAAAAAATAATGGGTATTTATACTTTTGAAGAAGTCAGTCATTTCAAGTAACTGGGTTTGATTGTAGCCTGTTGAAGTGAAGGTCTTATGAAATAAATCAGAGACTAATTGCAGCCAGTAAAGCTTATTTTGCCTTAACAGAGCTATCTTCAAGGTTCCTGACTTGAATCACAAAACTAATCATCTGCAAAATGCTAATCAGATCAGTGCTTACATACATCTCTGGAACATAGGCTCTGAGAGTAAAGGATGGTGAATCATTGCACGCCTTTGATAGAAGGATGCCTGGGAGAGTCATTGGCCCAATTTGTGAAAGGGAAAGATGGAGGAGTTTTACAACAAAGATCAGCCTGTTACAAGAATTGATTGGTAGGTTGATTTGCGGTAGGGGACCAAACAGTGAGGTCATCAGTCTCATAAGATTAGGGAAGGATGTGAAAGGAAGTCAGCTACTCCTTTTCAAAGGAACCATCCTGGTATTTGCCTGAAGTCATCTAAGCTGAAATGGGTTGGAAATGTGTCAGGGATGAGATGGGCTGGACATGGGGTGTGGTACAGATGACTGATAGAGAAATACGAAAAAAGATTTCACGAGGAACACCAGGTGGACAGAGAGGAACTGGTCAACCAAAAATTAGAGGGGAGAATGGAGTCATGGAAGAGTCACCTTTGGAAGATGGGCTACAGGAAGTGGAACATGCTAGCAAGGATCCACAATGAATAGAAGGAGATATTTGAAGAGGCCAAGAAGAAGTTGTAAGAATGTGAACTCCTGAATACCATAGAGTGTGACTCCTGTCACGAGTATAAGAATGAATGTGTTTCTGTAAGAACGAATGTGTTTCTGTTTCTTTGGTCTTGATGCTATGTCTCATTTGCTGTGAGTAAATAGTATGAAATTATCTTCTCCAAAACAATAGACATAAAACATTTAAAACCAGAGTAAACAAATTTAGTAAAACACTTTTGATAAAAAAAGGTAATTCAACTGAGCACAAGTCCCCACAATTCTGATTTATTCACAATGCTCCATTTGCCTGGTAAATGGAGCAATGTTATGTTAGGAAGTTAGTAGTGTGTCAGTCCTACATTAAAATACAGTGTCTTTAGAGATTATTTTTTCAGAACATAGAAATTATGTGCTGCTTTCCATATGGAAGCTTGCTGTGCTTGATACACTTACAGTGAAGTTATTATATGCTTTTATCTCATGGGAGTTTGTGCTATGACAATGATTAAATATACATATATATGTGTAATTTTCATACTTGTGAATTTTTGTCAGTCATATAATCACTGTGTCACAGCAGGACACATAGCAAGAATTATTGGCAATATTTATCCTGGTGTAGTTTTTATCTATGCCACATGAGGACATGGAATGAACCTTTGGACAAGAATGGGCATAGCTTGTAGTGATTTGGTTGTGCCACCATTGCCTCAGTTGCCCAGTCTCTTTATTTCTGCCAATTATTGTAAGATATATGGTCATCATTCTCGTTATATGTTCTCCAACTGATGTTTTACGTTTGAAAATGACAACATAGTTGGTTGAAGCTGGTAATTTATCCCCTTTTTTAAAGAAAAAAATTATGTATTGTGACTATGGCTTCACTATTGTAGTGTCAAATAAATTTTTAAAATGATCATGGATTATTTTCCAGTTTGTATCAAATCTCAGAAATTTCAGTTTTAAAATCTATTAACTGGATAGAACACATCAAGTTTTATATTAGGCACTCCATCCATATTGTGAACACAAGGAACAGAAAGAAACTGATGGGATACAATTACAATTTTAGTAGCAAGCTTCAGGATCTTGTTATGTTATGAAACTGTTCGGGGCTAATATTATGAAGCAATACAAAGTCTAATGAAGTTGTGAAATCAGCAATAGGAGTGTCATATTGAAGACTTAAATTGTTGGGAAGATTTTGGAAAAGTTCCACATATCTGAAAATATGTCATCCATGATGTGAAGCATATAACTTTTGAACCCTTCTTTTTCCTAGTTATCTAATCATCTTAATTCAGTATTTCTGTTAGCTGCATGACAAATACAGTCTCCACTTAATCCATGTCTATTCACACAACTGATAGATAACTGTTATTTTCTGCTATTTATGAATTTGTTCAAGCAAATATTAAAGCAGCAATGGAAGATAAACACTTGTAACAGTAAAAAGCACCTTTTTTCTGTGTAATGGTATTTATACTCATTTTGAATGAAGGAACATTAAGGTGCAACATTCCACCAAGGATGATGTCTTTAGAGGCAGAGCACAAGCAACTTGGAGGCAGGAGGAGGGTTGGAAGGAATAGATGCTACACCAGGATCTGGACTGTGTACTGAACGCCAGGTCAGAGAGAGGGGGCAGGAGATATAAGTCCGGTCCAGCTCCTAGACAATCAGTTCATCAGAGCACATCATGATGGCAATATGCCCATTGGACACTGATTTTACCCATGAACTATTTCTTCACTTTAAAAACCAATATCACATTTTACCACGTGTCTGCAGTCAATGCAAATAGAAGAGATACATAGATTATTCCCTGGAGAGAACTGGCAGTAACTTTAAAACGTCTTTTAGAGTGGCAACATCATTTTAAAATAGCCTATGTATGGGTACAGACGGTTCTCCGCGAAACTGCAGAAGTTCTGAAGCAGTCCAAACACAGCACTGGCTGCATAAAGGGAATCAGAATGGAGGAGGAGGAATGACAGCATACTCGGGCATGTGCTCTTACTTTGTTCATTAAACGACTGTAGGGAACTGTATCGAACGCCTTGCGGAAGTCAAGAAACACGGCATCTACCTGGGAACCCGTGTCTATGACCCTCTGAGTCTTGTGGACGAATAGCGTGAGCTGGGTTTCACACGACTGTCTTTTTTGAAACCCATGCTGATTCCTACAGAGTAGATTTCTAGTCTCCAGAAAAGTCATTATACTCGAACATAATACATGTTCCAAATTTCTACAACTGATCAATCTTAGAGATATAGGTCTATAGTTCTGCACATCTGTTCGATGTCCCTTCTTGAAAACGGGGATGACCTGCACCCTTTTCCAATCCTTTGGAACACTACACTCTTCTAGAGACCTACGGTACACCGCTCCAAGAAGGGGGGCAAGTTCCTTCGCATAATCTGTGTCAAATCGAACTGGTATCCCATCGGGTCCAGCGGCCTTTCCTCTTTTGAGCGATTTTAATTGTTTCTCTATCCCTCTGTTGTCTATTTCGATATCTATCATTTTGTCATCTGTGTAACAATCTAGAGAAGGAACTACAGTGCAGTCTTCCTCTGTGAAACAGCTTTGGAAAAAGACATTTAGCATTTTGGCCTTTAGTCTGTCATCCTCTGTTTCAGTACCATTTTGGTCACAGAGTGTCTGGACATTTTGTTTTGATCCACCTACTGCTTTGAAATAAGACCAAAATTTCTGCCAAGTTAGTACATAGAACTTTACTTTCGAATTCATTGAACACCTCTCGTATAGCCCTCCTCACACTACATTTCGCTTCACGTTATTTTTGTTTGTCTGCAAGGTTTTGGCTATGTTTATGTTTGCTGTGAAGTTCCCTTTGCTTCCGCAACAGTTTTCTAACTCAGTTGTTGTACCACGGTGGCTCTTTTCCATCTCTTATGATCTTGCTTGGCACATACTCATTTAACGCATATTGTACAATGGTTTTGAACTTTGTCCATTGATCCTCAACACTATCTGTACTTGAGACAAAACTTTTGTGTTGAGCCGTCAGGTGCTCTGTAATCTGCTTTTTGTCACTTTCGCTAAACAGAAAAATCTTCCTACCTCTTTTAATATTTCTATTTACGGCTGAAATCATCGATGCAGTAACCGCTTTGTGATCGCTGATTCCCTGTATTGCGTTAACTGTTTCAAATAGTTCGGGTCTGTTTGTCACCAGAAAGTCTAATATGTTATCGTCACGAGTCAGCTCTCTGTTTAACTGCTCAAGGTAGTTTTCAGATAAAGCACTTAAAAGAATTTCACTGGATTCTATGTCCCGGCCACCCGTTATGAACGTTTGTGTCTCCCAGTCTATATCCGGCAAATTAAAATCTCCACCCAGAACTATAACATGGTGGGGAAATCTACTCGAAATATTTTCCAAATTATCCTTCAGGTGCTCAGCCACAACAGCTGCTGAGCCAGGGGGCCTATAGAGACATCCAATTACCATGTCTGAGCCTGCTTTAACCGTGACCTCCACCCAAATTATTTCACATTTCGGATCTCTGTCAATTTCCTTCGATACTATTGCACATCTTATCGCTATAAACATGCCTCCCCCTTCACTGTCCAGCCTGCCTCTGCAGTATACATTCCAATATGACACTGGAACTATCATATTAAGCATAAGTAAATTATAAAAAGAAAAATATGGATGTTTGTTATTTAATTCTACAATTCTTAATTTGATCCTCACCAGACACACTCCCTTAAACATTCACAATAATGCACTTTATTAATAAATAATCAATTTTTCACCACAAAATAATGCAAGAATCCATCAATATTACAGTATTTAGATGGGGTGTGTTTTAGATCTGTAGTCATGTAAGATACTGGCCTGAACTTCCAGTGCCATCTGCAGCAAACAATTTCACTGCAGACACTAATAAATGCTTCATGTACTCCAATTTTCTTTGTGATATGGATTGCTTATTTTTTTTTCCTCATTTTGAAATAAATGAAGAGACTATTCCTGTTGCATAAAAGGATTTAAATGGGACTCTCACAACAGTATAAGGAACCAATGTCCCCTATCACTGTTATTTCAGTTCTACTTTCATGGAAACACAGAATGTGGAAGAATGATAGCAGCCCTTCGAGAAGGGGTTGATCTAATTCCCCACACCACTCCTCTCTCCTTTGGCAGTCTAATTTCTAATTTGTTTATGGTCACAGACAACTGCCACAATTTAGTGTACACATAATACCTGATTTTGTTGATAAATTGAGCAGCTATACATAATGTAGATTAAAGGGCACTAAAGAATCACAGCAATGAGCAAATGTGCATAGAATATTCAAATAAACTAATTATCACATTATTGGGTAAGAAATCAGTAGTAAATCTACAATTTATTAAAGAAAATGATACAATGTTCAAATCCTAATTCCAACACGGAATTTAAAAAATAAATGAGTTTTCCACACAGCTCCGGCAGACCACATTTCTCATTGTTGTATTCTTCTGTCTTTCTAGACAAGACCTGCATGCAAACATTGGCTGATGCATTCTGGATTATGCTGCTTCCATTTGCCCTTGGCCCATCCTGTAGTTTTTTGCTCTGTTGAATGTGAAATCCTCTAGACCTTACATCAAAATAGACTAAAGATGGTGTTCCAAGCAAAGTACTTAAATCTTGTGCTGAACAGACAGCACCTCACCTGCCCACTACTCCCACCCCAGCCCAAAGTATTCTTCTTTATCAGTCAATGAGGCACAACATATTTCCAGAAAGACTGAAATACACACAAGTAATATCCATTTACAAAAATGGCGATGAGGAAGTGACCTCTAAATTATAGATTTATCTCCCTTCTTCCTGTTCTCTAAACTTATGGGGAGATAACCTACAACAGAATACTCAGCCTCTTTCCTAATAATAATTTATTTATTTTACCAGTAACATCTCAGACTGGCTTTACTGGAGGATTTTCACAAGTGACAGCAAACTATCATCTCATCAATTTATTTCTGGAAGAATTAAAGAAGAACAAATGTGCTATTAGCATTTTCTGTCACCTTTTGGAAGCCTTCAATTGTGTACAATGCAACATTTTACTAGTGAAATTAAAATGTTTTGGAATGAATGGCAAGCCTCCTGTATCATAAAATCATACCTCTTCAACAGAAAACAGAGGTCACATTAACAAGACCTTCCATAGGATAACAAATTCAGAGATGAGAAACGTAAATATTGTATCCTCAAGATTCAATACTTGGACATCTCCTGTTCTGACTGATGTTTTCTGGCCACTGAAGGACCCTTCAAAAATTTTCATTCTTTCCCATCATACTGGTTAATTAATACTTGACTCACACACATCCATATAAAACAGTCAGTAAAACAATGGAACATGGTTAAAATTTAAGACATAGCAGCCATAATGCTGCCCATAATACTCAAACTGACAATTAGCTGAAATAATCAAAACTAAAAATTCAAAAACATAGCTAGTGAGAAAACATCTGAAAAGATGCAGGATTTTATGACAATAGGGATGTTAGAACCAGCTTAATAATAGTAGTATGTGACATGGAGATATTTATGTTTTAATTAGGAGTGCCTATCAGAACTGAGTGGTACTATCATGTACATAAGTAAATGAAAAAGCTTGGTTTTGCCTGCTTTGAACTTAGAAATCAGTCTCATTGTGTTGACCAGCAAATGGTATTCTTAGCACACTTTCATTTACTACTGCCATATGACATTAGCTGTGAAAATCTAGCAAAGGTCAAGAAAATATTTACTCTATAGTTATGTGCTGTAGGAATATTGTGTAAAATTGATAACCTAACATCTTGTATATGCCCCTACAGTGACCTAGCAATTCTCACTCTTTTGTGCCAATACATATACTCCATAAAGATGTTTTTGTTTAATGAGAAGACTAAATTAGGTTCACTGTACAATTCACAATCACATAACTAAATGTAAAAATAATTTTCATGTGGATGATCCATACAGAATGGAGTATTATGTTCTGTTGGATAAGTATGCAATAGGTCACTGGTAGACATCAGGCAGGACTCTGGAAATCAGGAGATTTCTGACAATGATGTGGTGTTGGATATTTAAACTGTTCACAAGTTGAGATTGCCTCTCACAACACTAAACACTCAGTGTACAGTTTTAAAACACAGGTTACAGTGAACATTGCATACTGATGAGTCATTTCATCAACGCAGAAAACTGTGCACCAGAGCCCACCATGTCCATGTAAAAATATCCGTAAGGCATAAAATACAGGTAACCATATTGATGCAGTGTTCTGATTTCCAGAAGGCATTCACTAAGATTCCTCAGCATCATCTGGTGATATTTGAAATAACAAAATCTCAGACCAGGTTTGTGTTTGGATGCAGGGCTTCCTAGCAGAGGAAACTCAATGTGTAAAGCTTATGGTGTGAAATAATCAGATGTAAAAGTAATTTTGTGAGTACCCAAAGAGTGTGTTATGGGATTGTTACTGTTCTTTCAAAATATGGGGAAGGTCCATGAGGCTGTTCACAGGTGATGCTGATGGAAGTGGGAAAATCATAACACCAAATGTACTAACAAATCTGGAAGGCAGAGGATTGGCACTTGGTGTAGGGACTGGCATATACTCTCCAACATAAACAAATGTAATTTATTGTACATGTAAAGATGAAAAACCCAGTATTGTTTAATAGATTATTGACAATGGATATGTGGAGACAGTAATGTTACAATACGAAAGTGTGGCACGCTTCTGGTACCTGCTACTAGTGTTACATTATAGCTGATGATTTTGCTACAGCAGCTGGTCATCCTCAACATGGTGGCCTTGGAGCAATATGACATACAGGTTTGTGTCAACATCATTAAATAACACTACCATAGTAGCAGCCCAATGAACTACCTCTGGGGCACCTTTCATATGCGTCCATCCAGCCACCAAATATTTTTGAGCCAGTGGCCATCGTAACCAGATAAAAGCCGCACACTGCTCAATCGAGCCTTCCATTGCATTTATTATCCATACAGCATCCACTGGACAGCAATCACCAAATGCAACTCATATGCATAGGCATGTGGTATGTAGCTCCGAGTTGCCCAGTAGTTAATGTTGTAGATTCAAATGTAAGCGGATATGTGTGATGTCCTTACGTTAGTTAGGTTTAAGTAGTTCTAAGTCTAGGGGACTGATGACCTTAGATGTTAAGTCCCATAGTACTCAGAGCCATTTTCAAATGTAGGCTGAGCTGTGAGCTCTAGACTGCCAGCAGCTCCAGTGTCACTGAATCAGAGTCAGCTGTGTCCAGCATAATGTTGCTTCAGGCATGGTTTAATCCTACCATCGGTCCTGTTGCATCAGTGCACCCTCACTTCACTTGAGCCAGAGGCTGATGCCTGATGTCAATTCCCAATCATGCCTGTGGAACATGTATGCCTGCCCATCTGTGACAAATGTACCTTAGATCCTGTGTTGAAACAACAGTTCAGCCCAGCTTTTGACATCTTAAGGATAGGTTCCTGACCTCCAAAATTGTTGTTGAGCCTCAAAATTCCAGAAGCAGAATGGCTATGCAGTCCTGACAAACTGGAAGAACAGCTTCCTACCCTTCCTGTAGTAGTCATACCATGATGTGAACATTACAGTAACAACCATAAAATATCTCAGAATACCTGTGCGGAGTGGCCAAAAGTGGAATGACCACATAAAACTAGTTATACAAAAGCAGTTGCTCAGCTTGTAATCACTGAAACAATCTTAAGGAAATGTAATTCACCCATGAAAGAGGCAGCTTACAAAACCACCATTAAAGTGATTCATGAGTACCTTTTGTCAATCTAGTGTCCTTACCAGGAAAGGTTAAAAGAGGTGATGAGAATATCCAGGGAAGAGAGGTATCTTTTATAATACATTTTTTAAGCAATCATAAGTGAGGCTCATAAAAAGTCACTGGTAGGAACTACACAGAAGCCAAAATGGTGAAACTGTATAAATTTTAGCTCATATGAAGGCTTGATGACAATTTTTTCTCTGTGCATAGTTCTTCAATGGTACATAAAGGTGGGGAAATGATAGAGGCACCTTAACTGAGAAGCATAAATATACATGTAGGGTAGTTCCTAATATGGGGGATCAGGTAATAGCTACATCATGGCCTTGTAGTTTAAATAGCCCACAAAAATTCCTCTACCCTCTAAAGAAGAACTGACATCTAATAGTCCAGTGGTAACAACAAGTATTCTCATATGTACTCCCCAACACATCACTTCACTGTCATTGTGAGTTCTAGTTTGATCTGCTCAGATTCTTTCTCTCCATTCAGGCCTTTCCACTAATTGTACACATATCTGTCCAGTCCTCATGCTAATAGGCATCCCATTGTGTGAAAATAGGAATCAAATCCTTAGTGTTCATGAATTCCAATGAAATAGCAGCTATGATGGTCAAATTCATTACAAGACATTATGTGTCCTTATTTGAAGCAACACACCATGGAAATACATACAGCGACCTGAATCTTCCATAAATGAACTGACAGTTGTTATAGCTGTGAACTGTTTTATAGAGCTAAATTTACAGCTGTCTTGCATCTGCACAGAAGTAGCACCTACAATGATTATAAAACCAGCAGAATAATGATGTATGTCATAACAGAGCACAAAGTCAGGAAAAAAATACAAAAATTAAGGAAAAAGGAGCCAACATGCCTAGATGAGATCCCAAGTTCTGTTCTGAAGGCATGTGTACACAGACCATGATGCTCAAATTTTAATACCGAAAGGTTTTTCCACATAAATAAATTTTATATATATATTTACAAACTATATAGAAAAGCTAATCCAGTGGAAACAGATAGTTTCTTAAAACTCATTAAGGACCAAGAGTGGCACCAGTAGGATATTTATAGTGCTGATAACATAGACGACAAATATAATGGTTTCCTTAACACATTCTTTGAAAGTTTCTTTCCATTGGAATATTCTAAACAGGATACTAGCAGTAAAAGGCCATCTGGGTCGCTGACTAGTGGGCTAAGGATATCATGTAGAAGAAAGTGGGAATTATATCAAAATGTTAGAAATAGTCAAAGTGGGAATTATATCAAAATGTTAGAACTAGTCTACCCCTTCCATTATTCTTAGAATTTGTTTTTGAATTTTGAATGTTTTGACTGCATCTCCAGAATTTCCCGAGAACATAATCCCATACCGGAGGTGAGAGTGTACAACAGCATAATATACACACCGAAGGGTGTTGTAGCTGGTACAATTTTTTAATGTGTGTAACACAAAACAAGAAGTACTTAATTTTTTGTTAATTCACTCAATATGTGCTTTCCATTTCAAGTTGTCTTGTAGATGAAGTCCAAGAAATTTGGTACAGGCTGTTTTGGCAATTGTCTGTCCATATAGCTCTAGATTGGGTGATATCAGATTTTTTGTTTGTGATGTGTGTATATCCATAGCTACAGTTTTTTCAGTGTTTATTATTAAGTCATTGTCATCAAAGTAACGTGTTTGCCTATCAGTGGCTTCTTTTATGTTTTTCACAAGAGTTTCTTCTGAATTTCCTGTAATTAGAACACTCGTGTAATCAGCAAATTGAAATATTTTACTGCTGTCATTGCTTATGTTTAGGTCATTTACATAGAGTAAGAACAGAACAGGACCCATTACTGATCCTTGTGGCACTCCATATCTAACAGTGAGTAGTTTGGAATTATATTTCCTAATGACATTGTCCCTTTCTTGATCTATTTCCACATATTGTTCCCTGTTCTTAAGATAAGGGCTGAGTCAGTTGTTAGCTGTTTCCCTAATGCCAAGATTTTCTAGCTTGTGTAGCAATTTGTCATTTGTGGTGTCAAATGCCTTTGACAAATCTAAAAATATGACCATGGTAAGATTTTTGTTGTCTAATGCTATCAGTGCCTCTAATAGAAAGGAGCGAACCACTGATTCGGTCGAACGGTTTGGTCTAAATCCATGTTGAGATTCTGACAGAATGCCATTATCCTCTAAGAAGTCTGATTAGCCTCTTATTGAAAAGCCTTTCTAATATTTTTGAGAAAACAGACAGAAGTGCCAGTGGTCTGTAGTTGGAAATATAATCTTTGTTTTCTTTCATGTATAATGGCTTTACTTTTGCTATTTTCAAACATGAAGGAAAAGTTCCTGCAGCAAAAGATATGTTACATAGGTGGGTTAAGGGCTCAGTAATCAAGTCCCCACATTTGTTTATAATGAAATCAGGCATATCTACACCTGCAGAGTGTTTCATTTTGAGACCTTTTATTGTAACCTGTACTTCTTCTATATTTGTTGGGTAGAGAAACATTGATCTGCTTGAGACTTTTTTCCCTGTTTCTGTATGCTGTTTTCTATTAGAGGTCTGTTGTAGTAGTTTCTCTGTTACATTTATAAAATAGTTATTAAACATATTAGCTACTCCCTGTGGGTTATGAACATTTTCCAATCCTCCTCATCTATAGATCATGTAGCTACAGATATTGATAGTAAAAAATGTCATATTGTTGTCCAAAACCTGGGCCTAGCAGACCACCTCTGCCAGATCTTAAAAACTAACATTCATGTAGAAACTCCTCCTAAGCTTTGTACATACAAAAGAATGTTTTCCAAATCAGCTCTGCATCAGTTTAAATCCCAGCTAGAATATGAAGATTGGAGGGAAGTCTATGCAGAAACCAACGCAAATCAGAAAGTTATCAAGTTCATGTCAATTTTTAAACTCAGATTTGAAGAGATGCTTCCCAAAACTCTTTATCAAATTAAAACTACAAAGAGAAATCAGTGAGTGACTACAGGTATCAAAAAATCCTCAGAAACTTAGATATCTCAACTCCATAAAAAATAATCAATCTAACCCAGAAGTTCTGCAATCCTACAAAAAGTACAGGAAAATTTACAGAAAGGTGTTGCTAGCCGCAAAAAAACTTTCAAACAACAAAATATTACTTGAAGCTGAAAACAAGAGCAAAGCAGCCTGGAACATCGTAAAACAGGAAACATCTAACTCTGCTAAAAAGGACCTCAATTCACATATTAAAAACAAAGATGTACCAGTAGGTAACCCTAAAAAATTAGCTGATTTTGTAAACTCATATCTCAGTACTATTGCAAAAAAATTACAGCAGAAATTTCCAGATATGTATGATTTACCTACTCAGAACCAGCCAACAAACTCAATGGTGCTCTTGCCAACTACAGAAAGGGAAGTGGCACTAGTAGTACACCAACTAAAAAATAAAACTTCAGTAGGACTTGATGAAATCCCAGTCTGCGTAATTAAAGATTGTATAGACTCCATAAAGGGCCCATTAACAGACATAATTAATGAATCTTTTGAATCTGGATACTTTCTGGAGTACCTAAAACAAGCAAAAGTTATACCTATCCTTAAAAACGGAGATGTGGAAAATGTAGAGAACTACAGGCCAATCTCTATACTGTCTATCATTTCTAAAATAATAGAAATACTAGTCAAAAAGAGACTGCTAAATTACCTGAATAAATATAATCTTCTTTCCAATGACCAATTTGGGTTTAGGTCCGGAAAAGGCACACAATATGCTATAGCACAGTTCACTAAAGTAATTTTAGAAGCACTAGACAAAGGTGAAAATGTAAGTGGTATCTTTTTAGACTTGTCCAAGGCCTTTGATACAGTTGACCACAAAATCTTACTTCATAAATTAGGGCAAATAGGAATAAGAGGTGTGACAAAGAAGTGGTTCAAATCATACTTGGAAAACAGAGTTCAACGGGTTGAGATATCACAAGTTTCAAACAATTCCCTTATAAAACACCTCCTGACCCAGAAAATGTGAATATAGGCGTCCCACAGGGAAGTGTATTAGGCCCAATATTGTTTCTTATATACATTAACGACTTCCCACTAAGTATCAGACATGGCGAAAAAATACTTTTTGCTGATGACAGCAACATAGTAATAACAGGTGAAAATCCAACAACTGTCAGAAAGAGCAAATGAGGCTCTCAATGATGTCCACAACTGGTCATTAAAAAATAAAGTAACCCTAAATGTAAAGAAAACTAACTATATTAACTTCCAATTGAACAAAAATCACAATGCCACTAGAATAAAAGTTAATAATAATGAATTAGAATGTGTAACAAGTACCAAATTCTTAGGGATGAATGTAGACAGCCAACTGAAATGAACAAACCATGTCAACGTTTTGGCAAAGAAACTATCCACAGCATGCTATGCTTTTAGAATCATTGCACTGGTATGCAATAATACCTGTCTTAAAATAACATATTATGGATATCTACACTCAGTCCTCAGCTATGGGATCATGTTTTGGGGAACAAGTGCCAGTAACATACAAACTGTGTTCAAAGTACAAAAAAGAGCCATAAGGATAATAACAAATAGCAACAGGGCCCACTGTCTAGAATTATTTAGAAAGCTAGGAATTCTAACTGTTTCTTGTGAGTATATCTTTCAGAACATAATGTTCATAAAGAAAAATCTCAACATGTACAACACAAACAGTCTAATACATGACCATGAAACAAGAGCTTGTCACCACCTCCATCTAGATAGAAAGAACAAGGCAAAGAGGCAAAAAAAGTATATTTTACAATGGGATAAAACTGTACAACAAATTACCACAAGAAATTAAAGAAATAAATGAGCCCCTCACTTTCAGACAAAAGCTTAAAACCATTTTAGTAAGTAAAAGTTGTTATACTGTAAAAGAATATTTAACATAGATGTAGATTATTAGCAACATATGGCATTATCACCAAAATATTATGTAATTATAAATATGTGTATGACTAGTTATAAAAACTACACAATTATGAGAAACCTTTTTAAATGTAAATGTAAATGTGAGCTCATGTGTTGTAATCTGATGACAGCCATACAATATTTATTGTTCCACGGATGAATAAATAAATAAATAAAAAGCCTTTAACACTATATTATTAACTCTATTTTTGTATGAGTTGGTTTCTTTCTTTACAACTTGCCAGATTGCTTTGGTTCTGTTTGAAGCATCTTCTATGTATTTGTCATTGTCTCGTTTCTTTGCCTCCTTTAAAATTTTATTTAAGATAGATTTATATTTTTTAAAGTAACTATCAAACTCATGAGTTGTGTTGTACATTCTTGCAATATTGTGAAGGTACCATTTTCTAGCACAAGATTTCTTTATACCTTTAGTAACCCACTTGTTGCTTTTAGTGGTTTGGGTTGTTTTGGCTTTCAATGGAAAAGCAAGATCAAAATGATATTTAAAAATATTCATGAATGTCTGGAACTTATCAGAAATATTTTCTATACTATACACTAGCTCCCATGATTCTTGTTGGAGATAATTCTGGAATGTTTGTACGGCAGTATTACTGAAAGTTCTGCCCATGTATGTAGCCTTCCTCATATAATTATAGGAAGGATTAGTGTTTACACAAAAGCTTCTAGCCTGTGCATGATGGTCTTGCAGTCCAGCTTTAATTACAACCGATTTAGATTTTGTTTTGGAGCTAATTATTACGTGGTCTGTGGTAGTACTAGAATGATTTATTTCACGTGTAGGAGAGTGGATTGTAATCTCCAAATTATTGGCTGTTAATAAGTTCATCAGCTCAGATTTTGAATTGCTTTCCTTATTAAAGTCTACATTTAGGTCTTCACATATAAGAACTGTTTTTCTATTTGTTACTACTTTATTTAGTAAAGTATCAAGCCGAGTGTTGAATTTTTTTAGGTGGGTATCTGGAGGTCTATATAAACATATTACAATTAACTTGAATGATGGAATTTCTATGCCTGATATTTCTAAATCTTTCTCAGTGTTTAAGGATTCAACACTGTCTAAGTTATTGAATTTGATATCTTTCTTTATGCATATGCAGTTCCCTCCACATGTAAACTGATTTCTACAAGTTTGTACTGCTAACACATAATCTGTTATTTTCACTGTCTTTAACTCATTCTTTTTCAGCCAGTGTTCAGTTGTTGTTGTTGTTGTTGTTGTCTTCAGTCCCGAGACTGGTTTGATGCAGCTCTCCACGCAACTCTATCCTGTGCAAGCTTCTTCATCTCCCAGTACCTACTGTAACCTGCATCCTTCTGAATCTGTTTAGTGTATACATCTCTTGGTCTCCCTCTATGATTTCTACACTCCACGCTGCCCTCCAATACTAAATTGGTGATCCCTTGATGCCTCAGAACATGTCCTACCAACCGATCCCTTCTTGTAGTCAAGTTGTGCCACAAACTCCTCTTCTCTCCATTTCCATTCAGTACCTTCTCATTAGTTATGTGATCTATCCATCTACCCATCTAATCTTCAGCGTTCTTCTGTAGCACCACATTTCGAAAGCTTCTATTCTCTTCTTGTCCAAACTATTAATCGTCCACGTTTCGCTTCCATATACTAAGCTTCAGTTAAGCACAGTATATTAACATATCTGAGTTCAATTGATAGCAAGATTTCAAGCTCTCTTAATTTATTCCTAAGTGACTATATTCTGATGAAGAAGATTGACCTGGTGAGATTTTAGGTATGTTCTGATTGTACTTGGTTGACCACTTACCTTTATTCCTGAATTTAAAATGATGTGGGAAATCTTCAGTTTCATCTAGAAGCGTGAGTTGGTTTTTTCCATTGGTCATAAGAAAATGACCTGATGGTGAAAAGGGGCAGTTCTCCATCTCTCTGGTCATTTTACTTGTGTGGTCGATGTTGAGGTGGTTTCTGTGTTTGCTGCAAGGACTGCTACTGGAGGTGGTGTTGATAGGTGCACTAGTTATCCTAATTTGGTCTTGAGGCTTTTTGGGAATAAAAAATCTTGTAGATGGCATGGCCACCTTACATTTCTTCTCACTGGAATTGCTGAACTTCCTCCTGTTGCTGGGGTGGTAGTAGTTGATTGTTGGTGTTCACTGATACATGTAAAATTAGATGTCCTTTGTGATACTTTTGAGACTGGATCTGCTGTTGTCCTTAGTGGGTCTCCTGTGGGTACTGCTTCTGGTTTCCAGTGCCCAGTTCTTCTTGTTGAATCTTGAATATCTTTGGGTGTGGAACTTGGTTCTGCTGCTTTTTTGGGTTAGATGCTTTTGCCAGTATCACAGCCTGGTTTAGTCGATGGTAGTTTTGTTTTGCTGTGTCTTCTTTGAGTGATAGGGGTGTAGTACAGTTCTTTTTTGTGCCTCCACATTTATCTTTCATAACTATCGAGTTGGATAAGACTGTTTCTGCTGTTGATTTTTCTTGTGTTTTCACTGTTATATTTGCTGAAATGTCTTCACATTGTATGTATGTTAGAGCTGGTATTTGAAGATTGGCACCTACTGCTAGTTGTAAATGTCTACATAATTTCTCTTTGCCTCCCATTTGCAAGTGAAGTCCATGCTTTGTATAATCGCTTCTACTGAGGAATTGTACTGACATCCATTACAATTACATTCTCATAATTCTTTGCAGTCCTATTGAGAATTCGTTTGCAGCATAGATTCTGTTGTTCAGTTTTGGTACGTCGTATCTGTATGCAAATCATGTAGACCATTCTTTCAGAAAAGGATGATCCTGCCACTTCCTTGCATATATATACTTGAAAATATAATGTATTTAAAGCAAAATGAAAAAACAAAAAGACCACTCATCACTCAATATCACACAATACACAGCTATGATACAAGACAAAAAGTGGATGTACATGTTCAAAGTGGCAACACAAAGTTATTTCAAAACGGCCTTATCCATCCTAGTATCAAACTATACAATGCCTTACCAGATACCATTAAACACATACAAAACAATGGTCACTTCAAACCCAAAGTGAAGTCGTACTTGGTTGATCACTGCTTCTACACAGTAAATGAATACTTACAAAACTAAATTTTTCTGTGTTAACCCAATGTAGTCTCATTCAAAGGAACATTTGTATTTTATCTATCTGTATATAGTGTAACAATATTTATTTAAGAATTCATCATTAATTGATATATTAATGTTTGTTATTATGTACAGAGGTATATTATATGTAAAACTATTAATATTAACATAAAAATCCAAATACCTCTTGCGCATTGTGCAGCTGTAGATGAAATGGATCAATAAATCAATCAAAATGTCATTAGGAAGGCAAAGGGTATGTGGTATGCAAATAGAATAGCTAAGACACAAGATAAAGTTAAAACTGTATGGTCGTCATGAAGAGATGTGTCTGACACCAGAACAAGGTCAGTTCATAGTAAAAATGTTTCTGTTATTGATAAGCCAGAAAGATGTACAGTATTTAACAATCACTTTCTGACAATTGCTGGTGAATTAAATAAAAACTAAGTTTCTACATGGAATCATATAACTTAACTCTCTTGAAAAATGCCTTTCCAAGACTGATGTCTGAAATACTTCTCTGTGGTATTTACAAGGCGGAGACTGAGTCAGTAATTAAATCACTGAATGCTATGGGCTCTTATGGATTGATGGAGTAACTAACAGAATAATAAAGCCCTGTACTTAGCCATGGTTATAATTTTTCCTTCAAGAACGGTCAGTTTCCTGTGAAAATGCTGTATTGCCTTTTATCTGAGAGGTACTGGATGGATTAAACAAAAGGTTCCAAATGTTAGGCATCTTTTTTGGTTTAACTAAGGCATTTGATTGTGTTGATCACAAAATATTGCTGCATAAGTTTGACCATGGAA
This sequence comes from Schistocerca cancellata, assembly GCF_023864275.1. Taxonomy (NCBI): domain Eukaryota; kingdom Metazoa; phylum Arthropoda; class Insecta; order Orthoptera; family Acrididae; genus Schistocerca; species Schistocerca cancellata. The sequence goes on from NC_064635.1 coordinate 177,718,064, forward strand.
TATGGGGAGTAACTCACAATTGGTAAACATCTTACTTTAATAACAGATAGGAAAAGGTCTTTTTCCACAGTGGTGAGAACTGCTATGCCCCACGGATCAGTGCTGGGCCACTGCTGTTCCTTATGTATATAAGTGATATGCCCTCAAGTATTATACGTGATCCTAAAATATTTCTGTTTGCTGACCACACTAGTTTGGTAGTAAATGATGTTGTGTGCAGTGTTGGCACCGTTTCAAATATTGTAGCTCAAGACATAAAAGTTCAAGGTTTTTAGAAAATAAGTTATTGTTAAATCACAGTTTTTATAGTTTATACCACACAATTCAACAAAACCTGATATTTTAATTTCACAGAATGGGCATATGATTGGTGTAAGTGAACAGTTCAGACTTCTAGGTGTTCAGAGAGATAGTAAGCTCATGATCAGGATCTTGTTCAAAGACTTAATGTTGCCATTTTTATTGTTCGAAGGGTACCTGAATAAGTGATAGTGTGACGTGAAAAGTAGTCTACTTTGCTTATTTTCATTTGCTTACCCGACGTATGGTATTACATTTCGTTATATTTTGGTGTAACTCTTTCCCATCTAAAAGAATATTTTTGGCTCAGAAATGGGCGGTTTGGGCAATAAGTGGTGTAAGTTTGTAAACCCCTGTTCATGAGTCTGGGTATTCTGACATTGGCCTCTCAACATGTACAATCTTTACTGTGATTTCTTATTAACAATATCAGCTTATTCCTGAGAATCATCAGCTTTTATTGAGTTAATTGTGGTGTCACAGCCAGACACCACACTTGCTAGGTGGTAGCCTTTTAAATCGGCCGCGGTCCGCTAGTATACGACGGACCCGCGTGTCGCCACTGTCAGTAATTGCAGACCGAGCGCCGCCACACGGCAGGTCTAGAGAGACTTCTAGCACTCGCCCCTGTTGTACAGACGACTTTGCCAGAAGGGGATCACTGAGAATTACGCTCTCATTTGCCGAGACGATAGTTCGCATAGCCTTCAGCTAAGTCAATTGCTACGACCTAGCAAGGCACCATTTATCCTTTGCTATGTATCTAATGAACCACGTACAGTAACGAGACCAATGTTCACCAATTGTGGATTAAAGTTAAGTATTCCAGCAGCTACGTACTTTTCTTTATAGCATTCATTACGTATCCTGTTTCAGACCTCACGCCAGCCTGCGTGAGTTTAAGCGCGTGCCTTTCGGTTACCCATCACTGTGGATTGGCTGTCTTGCCAGAGTTTCCTCATGAGTCACTATTCTGTCAACGAGTTACTTGAAAAATTAAGCTGCTTCCTGTGTTATATTATTGATTGCGTTTGCATAAGCTTATGGCTTGTCTTTTTTTGGGTTCATAAAGATTTGATTTTATTTGTTATAATTTTTATGTGTACTGACACATTCCTCAATTTTGTTCTATGGAACCAGACATGTTAAATAAAAATAAATAAAAACAGCCCACAAACTCCATTATCAAGTACTATATCTGAATCTTTTGGTTTGGGTATTTTAGGAAAATCTAAGCACTCATAAAATGCGTCACAACTGAAGAGAGATAAGGCAGAAAATACCGAAAAAACAGACACATTTTCCCTTCTAATCATTCTCAAGACTAATAGAATCAATCATGAGAGGCAGACTGTAAGTTACCCAAACCTCAGTTTGACCTCCAAGGTAGTTAAAATAGAATAGCAGCCATAACAGGGTTCTCAACAGTATTACATGAAGCTCTCAACTGAAATAACTGTATTGCAAGCATATTTACTTGTCCAAGGTTTGCTGCACTGTCGAACACAATACACTACTAAATTAGAAGCACTAAACATAAGAGCAGCAGATAATGACTGGTTCCAGCTATACCTGAAAAGTAAGGGTGCAAAAAGTAAAAACGGACTAAACTTCTGATAGTGTTAAATTTTTTATGAAACAATTATCAGACCCAATACATATCAATATGAATTTTCCTCCACAGGGGAGTATATTAGGATCAAGTCTCTCCTTAATATATATCAATGACTTTCCATATAATGTAAGACATAGAGGAAACGGTCTATAGCTTTTAACTAATATTGTGTTTATACTGGTTGCTGGTGAGGAGGAAAGTTAGTTATTAGTATTTTATTAATGATCCCATTCATAAGCAGCCATATCACAGTCATCACAGTCTCTCAAGAAAGTTATAATTAAGCTTTACTTGTTTAATCAGAATTGGACGATGACTCTCCTTGTCCGCAGTCTTGATGATTCAAAGTGATCTGCAATCCTGTGTAGATAAAATATCTTGGTTTTCTTGCGTTGCATAGTCAGTCGGGAATCCTCAGATCAGGCGGAAAGTTTGCTTTGGTAGAGTTTAATTATCCGATGAAATAATGGAGCTCTTGGATCTAATAATTGCAGGTTCGTTTCCAATACATCGGAAGTTCTCTTCTGATTACCAATGAAACGACACCTCCGTGCAAATTTCCAATTAGAGAATACATATATAGTGAAAGTCCTTACACACCTTTGATGTAAATGCTCAGTATATATTTTCTTGAGTGGCATACAATATATTTTCAATCTCTTTCTTCCAGTAATCTCGACAGCAAAATTACAATTATCAATGCGGCTATTCGGCACGGAGAAGATCCTAGAAGTCCTCTCAACACATTGTGAGATGGTTACAAAACAAATAGAAACTCTAAAAAAAATGCGCAGGGAAAGTCAGCCTGCAAATATCATTTGTAAAGACAGTGTTTACAACAACAAATCTAGAAATTTTCAAATTGCAAACTAAATACAGTGAAATTAACAGAGATCCACACTTTAAATATCTAGGAGAAATTATCTCTGAAAAATGTGCACAACAAGAAAGCATACAAAAAGCTCGTAAAGGTTTAGGATTAGTGGAAAACTTCTATAATAAAAATGCTTATCTTTAAATGCCAAAATTAGACATTAGAAAACAGTAATTAAACCATCAATGTTATATGCTAGCAAAACCTTTGCACTAAACGGGAAAACTAATATAGGAAATCTAAAGAAAGAAGAAAGAAAAATAATTAGGAACATTTTGGGACCAAGATGGGCCGAGAATGGATATAGGCAACAGAAAACGTGCAAAATTGAAGAACATTCTAACATGGGGGCAGACCTGAGGAAAAGACGCCTCAAATTCTAAGGCCACATAATTAGGCTTCCCGAACACAGACTAACAAAAACAATAGTAAAATACGTAGATTCCCTCGTTAATGGAGGAGAATGGATCCAGAATGTTAAAAAAAGTCTTGGAATTAGCCAAAATCACCAAAGAAGGAATAGACGTAAGGAACAATTTTAGAATAGAAGTAGAAAACTGGGAGGTTAAACCAGAGACAAAAGCCCGAACAACCGTAACAAAATGGGGCGAAGAAAGAAGAGCTAAATTCTCGCAAACAATGAAAAACTGGTGTGCAAATAAAGAGGAATCAGAAGAACGGAAGATGAACTATTTTTACTTAGCGTCTTCCAATCTGGGATCTTTGCGACTAATAATAATAATAATAATAATAATAATAATAATAAGTTTTATATATTCTTCATATAACAACCAGAAACTTACAAACACGAGTTTCAGTAAATACGAAGAAGTTTCACAAGACAGCACCGTTAGTTAATCAAAGTGCCTGGCAACGTAAAATATGCCGTAACAGGCGTGAATCGGTCATTTTATCACCGCTTCATGTCTGAAAGGTCTTTATTACTGTCGATTTCGTATATTACTTATGACAATGAAACAGCTGGCTTTCTAAAACAGTGCTATGCTGTAGTTCGACAGCTACTTCAGAACAGATGTCAACGAGTCGTCTGTGCTCTTTGGAGCCCCCCAGGATTCAGTCTTCAGTCCACTGCTATATATAAATGATATTGCGTCTGTGCTTCATTCTTGTAAACACCATTTTTATTCTGGCGACATTTAGCTGCATTTAAGCGCCAGCCCTCATTACGGTGCTGGTACCATATTATATTTGAATGATAACCATTGTTCAGTACCACAATAGGTACGAAAGCGTGGTCTTGAACTAAACCCTGTCACAGGTCATCCCAAAATCATAGCGGAAGTTGATCCGCGGATATTTTCGTGAAAATTGCCATCATTTGTTCTTAATAGTATCCACGTAACCTACTGAAAAATTAGCAATATGCCTCACCTTAACTTTCGATGGGCTTTTAAAGTGGGAACAGTGAGGATCACTCTCATGCACACCAACTGATAGAGAACAATCTGAGGCAATAATCATAAAGTCACCAATAATGCTGAAGCATCGTGGAAAAAGTAGCGTAACTGACGTATAGGAGAGACAAAATATGACGTATCTCAAGTCCGTGCTGACGAATTAAAGGACTTTTCCTCAGTCGGAGCCAGCTCTCACATTGCGGTAAATAATCAGCAGTAGGACACTATCTTATCGACGGACGCGTCTTCCTTAAAACACAATACGTTGAGCAGTCATTATAATCTCTTCTGAGGCAGCAAGTCAAGCCAGAGTAAGCATCGGTGTGATAAAAAAGTTCTCAGTACTCTCATCCTAGTTCTCACAGACATATTCAATCTCACTCTTGTTAGTGTTCCACATCCTATTGGATGGAAGCAAAGTTTAATTCGTCCAGTAGACGAGAATGAGAACCAAAAATTGCCATACATCTATAGGCTGACCAACATATTATATCCACTATTTCAGAAGCCTTTACGTACATTGTTCAAGAACGGCTGATTGACTGTCTTAAAACTACACCACTGGCCATTAAAATTGCTACACCAAGAAGAAATGCAGATGATAAACGGGTACTCATTGGACAAATATATTATACTAGAACTGACATGTGATTACATTTTCACGCAATTTGGTTTCATCGATCCTGAGAAATCAGTACCGAGAACAACCACCTCTGGCCGCAATAACGGCCTTGATACGCCTGGGCATTGAGTCAAACAGAGCTTGGATGGCATGTACAGGTACAGCTGCCCATGCAGCTACAACACGATACCACAGTTCATCAAGAGTAGTGACTGGCGTATTGTGACGAGCCAGTTGCTCGGCCACCATTGACCAGACGTTTTCAATTGGTGAGAGATCTGGAGAACGTGCTGGCCAGGGCAGCAGTCGAACATTTTCTGTATCCAGAAAGGCCCGTACAGTACCTGCAACGTGCAGTCGTGGATTATCCTGCTGAAATGTAGGGTTTCACAGGAATCAAATGAAGAGTAGAGCCAAGGGTCGTAACAAATCTGAAATGTAACGTCCACTGCTCAAAGTGCCGCCAACGCGAACAAGAGGTGACCGAGACGTGTAACCAGTGGCACCCCATGCCATCACGCCGGGCGATACGCCAGTATGGCGATGACGAATACATGCTTCCAATGTGCGTTCACCACGATGTAACCAAACACGGTCGCGACCATCATGATACTGTAAACAGAACGTGGATTGATCCGAAAAAATGACGTTTTGTCGTTCGTGCACCCAGGTTCGTCGTTGAGTACACAATCGCAGGCGCTCCTGTCTGTGATGCAGCGTCAAGGGTAACCGCAGCCACGGTCTCCGAGCTGATAGTCCATGCTGCTGCAAACGTCGTCGAACTGTTCGTGCAGATGGTTGTTGTCTTGCAAACGTCCCCATCTGTTGACTCAGGGATCGAGACGTGGCTGCACCATCCGTTACAGCCATGCGGATAAGCTGACTGTCTTCTCGACTGCTAGTGATACCAGGCCATTGGGATCCAGCACAGCGTTCCGTATTACCCTCCTGAACCCACCGATTCCATATTCTGCTAACAGTCATTGGATCTCGACCAACGCAAGCAGCAATGTCGCGATACGATAAACCGAAATCGCGATATGCTACAATCCGACCTTTATCAAAGTCGGAAACGTGATGGCACGCATTTCTCCTCCGTACACGAGTCATCACAACAACGTTTCACCAGGCAACGCCGGTGAACTGCTATTTGTGTATGAGAAACGGGTCGGAAACTTTCCTCATGTCAGCGCGTTGTAGGTGTCGCCACCGGCGCCAACCTTGTGTGAATGCTCTGAAAAGTTAATCATTTGCATATCACAGCACCTTCTTCCTGTCGGTTAATTTTCGCGTCTGTAGCACGTCATCTTCGTGGTGTAGCAATTTTAATGGCCAGTAGTGTAATTTCTCGATAAATGCCAATCGGCCCTACGAAAACACCAGAGCGCAGGAACTGCTTTAATGAAAACGACGGACACCATCAGACATGTGATGGACGTGCATGAATCGACTGTTTTAATACTGTTTGCTGTCATTGTGGTTTTGATCCTGTTCATTTCGATATATTACTTAAGAAAACGAGAGAATTGAGTTTCCCAAACAGTGCGATGCAATCTCGAAACAGATGCCAACGAGCCGTCTGTGCTCTTTGGAGTACCCCAGTGTGCAGTCATTGACCCATCGCTTTTATAGGTGTACAGCAACGTTAACCATCTGGGCTTCATTCTTGCGACGACCACTTATGTTCCGACAACAACAATTCGGTCTATGCGCCAGCCCTAACAACATTTCTGTTGCCGTTTCAGGGTTGGGTTGTTTTCGGGAAGGAGACCAGACAGAGAGGTCAACGGTCTCGTCGGAATAGGGAAGGACGGGGAAAGAAATTGGCCGTGCCCTTTCAGAGGAACCATCCCGGCATTTGCCTGGAGCGATTTAGGGAAACCACGGAAAACCTAAATCAGGATGGCCGGACGCGGGATTGAACCGTCGTCCTCCCGAATGCGAGTCCAGTGTGCTAGCCACTGCGCCATCTCGCTCGGTCGCCGTTTCAGGTATGAGTGACGATCTTTGTTGAGTACCACGATCAATACAAACACCGGGTCTTAAAATAAACCAAATAAGCTGGATGTCATCCGTATTTCACACGAAAGATTGATAGCAGATATTTTTATGAGGCGTATCTTTCAATTCTTCTGGATGGTAGCCAGCTACCCTACCAAAATACAATAAAAGCGCGTGTCATGATTTTGGGCGAGCCTTTAGACTAGGAAAAATAAACTGTTGAAGCATGCAGGAAATATGAATTTTTTTGCATGAAATTCAAAAATTTGGAAAAATATTTCCATCTGAAATTAAACAGAAATCAGTCCTGTGTTTAGATATTCACTACTGAGTTATTTCAACACGCTGAAAATAGTGCAAACTCTAGACGACTTGTAATGGCACCTGTCAGCTGTTTCCAAAGAGACATACGTAAGATAAAAAAAGGAAGCAATGCACTGCGACAGAGATGCTGTTAGATGAGAGACAAGTGACGGTCACTTTTTTTTTTTTTTTTTTTTTAAGTCGGCAGAAAGAGCGGAATCGCGAACATTGTAACAGTTCTGTTAATAATATTCGATTTTGGGCTAATGTCAATAACATCAAGTAAAATACAGTGCTTGTCTATCTGACAAACAGTTCATCTAACGCACCAAAATATGAGTTCCTTTCATTATGCAACACGGTGAACAAGCAGTAACTTTTGCGGAGGCTGTATTCGAGACGACCATCCCAGCAGAAAGAGGAGTTAAAGTTTACCACTGGCAAGAAGATACAACTAAGAACATTTACTATTAAAATCCTAGAAAATATATTTCGGATATGTCTGATGGTGTCGCTTCGGCAGCTGGCCATAAAAGCATCTCATTAACTTCTGTTAATGATTTCATAGTTAAAAGTCATATAACATTTCCAATTTAAAAACTCTAATCCATTACCCAGCCAGTAGTAAAAATAGAATATAATACAGACTCGAGGTAGCTATGAATGATTACGTAAGATGTGTGTGTAACATTCAGTTGTTTGATCACATCAAACCTGAACAAATGCGGGCAGATAACCAACGTGACTTTCACACGCCTCGATGCCCTGTTGGGTTGATCGGTTTCTCAGTCACTAACGTCTTCAATGTCTCACACCGCAAATGAAATAATACCGTCATGTCGTAAGGCAATACCTTCCGTCGCAGCTATCTCATCTGTTTTCATTCTACGCAACAAGAAATTAGCATCTTTGTCACACTGGCACCTATCTTCGCTTTTCCCATTCCTTTTTATTTCTCTTTCCTTCCTTTATCCATTCTGATAGCTGTTAAATACAACAGCAGATATTTATTTTGAACAATTCGCTATTGGTTTCTGTCAACGACCATTATCAAACTTAGTCAAAAACGAATAAATGAAACCATTAGAGTTTGCAGGAAAATATGAGGTTTAATAGTGTTTCACTGACTGGCATAAATGGCAGGAAAGTTATACCATAATCTGAACGAAAGTATTTTGCTCTTTTAAGCAAACCATAGTACGTAAGATTGTTTCTCACAATAATAACTGTGTACGATAATTTTCGTCAAGAAGCAAGTCCACATCGGCAGCTAGTAACACACTGACAGATGGAACTAGGCCAGTCAAGAATAAAGTCAAAGACGATGCCACATCATAGACAAAACTATTGTAAAATAACTATTGCAGAATACATTATAATATTTGGTTAAAAGTAAACCCTGTACATTGGTGAGCTCGATCGTGAAATTCCGTATGTATAAGACAATACGTCAAGAATTGTCGCACTGGCGACCTTTGTAACGTAAAATACATCGTAACTGCTGAAAACAAATTAGCTTAACCCAGAGAAAATCATTTAATGACGTCAATACACCAGATAAAACCAAGTTGACGAAATTTTGTATATTACAAAACTTTTAACCGCCGAAAACTATGTCACTTGGACATATTACTGGGTTAAGATGTTGTTATGTTTACAGATAAATAACAAAATAGCATATACTAGACAGTAAACATCAGCTCACAAAATGATGCATAATAAAATTTCATTGCAGTGTGACTACAAAGAAAGTCAACCTCACACAGTGTCCTATACCAAAATATATTACAGTAACATGCATTCCTCTTGAACATAGAAATTAAAACTAAACCTCCACCAATAATTTCTCGTACATCCTCTGAGTACTCAGCTTCGTCTCCACATAGAATCTTTCTGTATTGCTGCTAGTCATTCCTGTTAGTTATCACTACTCAGATGTAGCAAGAAAGCAATGACAAAATTGTTTAACAGGATGTTAACAAGACGGAATTTCTTAAGTTCAAAATATTCATTACTGTGTACAAAGCCTGACAAAGAAAGCAACGCATCCAGAAGATATAGTCTGATGTCAGTGTAACTTAGTAAACATGCACACGTTCCGTGGGAATGTAAATGATCAGTGTATCTTTTCACTGTGACATATTCAATGTGGCACTCGTCCAAAGCGGTTTCGTTGGAAAATATGAAGGCAGTTTTTACACTAACAATGAATATGCCTATGATTTCTAAGGTGGAATTAGGTGACATATGGTAAAACTGGGTAGATGTCATCTCCCATCTACGATTTTTCCATGTGTTCATTAACACTGTTTTCTGCTCAAAACGTATAGCATCTGGGACATGAAAGGGAAGCAGTGGTTGGGAAGGGAGTGAGACAGGGTTGTAGCCTCTCCCCGATGTTATTCAATCTCTATATTGAGCAAGCAGTGAAGGAAACAAAAGAAAAATTCGGAGTAGGTATCAAAATCCATGGAGAAGAAATAAAAACTTTGAGGTTCGCTGATGACATTGTAATTCTGTCAGAGACAGCAAAGGACTTGGAAGAGGAGTTGAACGGAATGGACAGCGTCTTGAAAGGAGGATATAAGATGAACACCAACAAAAGCAAAACAAGGATAATGGAATGTAGTCGAATTAAGTCGGGTGATGCTGAAGGAATTACATTAGGAAATGAGACACTTAAAGTAGTAAAGGAGTTTTGCTATTTGAGGTGCAAGATAATTGATGATGGTCGAAGTAGAGAGGATATAAAATGTAGACGGGAAATGGCAAGGAAAGCATTTCTGAAGAAGAGAAATTTTTTAACATCGAGTATAGATTTAAGTGTCAGGAATTCGTTTCTGAAAGTATTTGTATGGAGTGTAGCCATGTATGGAAGTGAAACATGGACGATAAATAGTTTGGACAAGAAGAGAATAGAAGCTTTCGAAATGTGGTGCTACGGAAGAATGCTGAAGATTAGATGGGTAGATCACATAACTAGTGAGGAAGAACTGAATAGGATTGGGGAGAACAGAAGTTTGTGACACAACTTGACTAGAAGAAGGGATCGGTTGGTAGGACATGTTCTGAGGCATCAAGGGATCACCAATTTAGTATTGGAGGGCGGCATGGAGGGTAAAAATCGTAGAGGGAGACCAAGAGATGAATACACTAAGCAGATTCAGAAGGATATAGGTTGCAGTAGGTATTGGGAGATGAAGAAGCTTGCACAGGATAGAGTAGCATGGAGGGCTGCATCAAGCCAGTCTCAGGACTGAAGACCACAACAACAACTGGGTAAAACGTGGTTGAGAAAAATAGAAAACAAAAACATTAAGACTGTTTGCTGTTAACCAATTTTACATCCGATTAGTTATCACCTGGGATGTGATTGAAAAGAATGAATCTGAACCCTGTTTTTTGAGCCGTCATTTAAAATCATCAGAAGATCACTTATGGAGGTTCACAATAATACAGGGCCCAGTACCGTGCCTCGTGGTACCTTATACCTTACGTTCTGCTATTTTGATGTAAATCAGTCACTGAGACCGAGCGAAATGGCGCAGTAGTTAGCACACTGGACTCGTATTCGGGAGGACGACGGTTCAAATCCGCGTCTGGCCATCTAGGTTTAGGTTTTCTGTGATTTACCTAAATCGCTTCAGTCAAAAGCTGGGATGATTCCTTTGAGAGGGCACAGCCGACTTCTTTCCCCATTCTTACCTAGTCCTATGGAACCGATGATCTCGCTGTCTGGTCCCCCTAACTCAACCAACCACCCAGTCATAGAGAGTCTCTGCTTTCTGTTACGAAGGCTAGATTTCATAGAGGAGAAAGACAATTAATGCCTTAACTGTCTAGTTAGTCTGTGATCTACATAAGTAAAGGCACTGGTGAGGTCACAGAATATGCTCACAGGATAATTTTTCTGGATCAGTTTTAGTGTCTGATTCCATTCGTCGGCTTTGAGCAATGACGTCGTAAAAGGCAGAGACGCTACATAGAGGTAATGTTTAAGAGTAACTGATCGTATTCGTAAGCGAACGAATGTAGCATACGATAAAATTACAGTCACTGTTCACGTGATTAATTACTGAGCCAGAAATTATATCGAAAATAATTGAAAGGAGCTAAAATAAGAGCAGAAATAGAGAAGTATACATGCCTGAAATAAATTATTATCTTAGTGAATGCGAGTAACTTTTAAATCCATTACAGTATAGCGCATGATGAAGTCATAATATTGTGAAATAGCGTTAACTGTCAATAATAATTAATGAAAATAACGGAGCTAGTACACAGGTAGAGAAAATTCACAAATGTAAGGTCTAACAAATATTAGAATCGGTAATTAAGCTATATAGGTCAATTATATTTACCGATTCCAAGCATTCCATGGTACATTATTTAGTTAGTTGTTCCATCAGGTGTCAGCACTGAAATGTAATAAGATTTCTGCATTTGTAATTGCTCTCTGAACGTCTGCGGAAAAATGGCTAGTATTGGAATCGATAAGTAGGATTGATCTATAAAGGTTTATTCCAGTAAACCGGTTCCAACCATTCAACGGTTCGTTATTTACACCGTTTTAACAACAAGTGTGTGCCCTGATATGTTACAGGATTTCTACTTTTGGTATTACTCTCTCCATTACTATGAAAAAGAGAAGAGTTTGGAATCGGTATTTACCTAGTCCACAGATTTACTCCAAAGTTCTCCAAAATTATGTACCGTCGAATTGCTGGAATCGGTAACTAGAATTGATCTTCAATAAAGGTCTGTTTTAGTTACCGATTCCACTCACTTGATGGTTCATTAATTAGACTGTTTTTTCAGAAGATGTCTGCACTAAAATGTACACTAATAGGATTTTTGCACTTGTAATTGCTCTCTGAACCACAACGAAAAAGTTACGTATATTGGAATACGTAACTAGAATTGACCTATGAGGTTAATTATAGTTACTGATTCAAATACTCGTTATTTTTGTGGATTTTCATTAGTTATGTACTGTGTTTCCTTTTAGAATTTAGTGCCTCTGTTTCTTCACATTTCATGCTACTGTTTCATATTTGTTATCATTAATTTTATTTTTCCGTTTTTCAGTTACATTTTAGATTATCCCCGCCCAAAATCCCAACTTTCCTCCAGTTCTCCCGTTAGATTAAGTAATTAATAGTAAAAGTAACGATATTTTAGAAATACGAACCACCTTTGCCTTACGAGGCCCACGAGAAAGACAGGCCGCGGCGCGTACGTCACGAAGGTAGTCCTGAACTCGTTCGCTCACTCAGCTCAGCAGACAAAATGCGTTTCTGAACCTGTTAACTCTCTGCTGGGCGTGTAAGTACTAACGAGAATTGCATCTTCCACTGGACTCTGCTATTATGAAGTCTTACTGATTAACAGTACTAAAACGAAATTTAATTTAGGTTCAAATGGTACAACGGCTTGTTTATAGCATTTAGTCTCTTTTGCGTAACAGTACTCATTACATGCTCGAAGTGGTGCCTTATGCAACTGGTAATCATTTTAGCATGATTTTATTTTATTGTACGCCAGTACAGCCGTAACAAATTATAAGTAGGCCCAAGGACTTCCCATCATTATAGGACCAATAACAGTAAGATTCCATAATAGTGGATTCCAGTAGAAGATTCAGTTTTCGTTTTGTACGGACACGCCTAGTTAACAGATGTGGAAACGTAGTTTGTCCGCTGATTTAAGCGAGCGAGCGAGCGCAGGACTACCTTCGTGACGTACGCGCCGCGGACTGTCTTTCTCGTAGGCCTCGTTTGCCTTATGTATGACGTCATTGCTGAAACCCGAGTGCAATCGGACACAAGAATTTATCAGTGTCTCTGATCAGAAACGAAATTCCTCACATAAAGAAGGAAATGTTGTAGTTTACGTGATGAAAGTATGTCTTATCGAAATGAAATAAGATACCGGCACTGAGATAAGATAAACTGTACGTATAGCAATACTGCGCGCTTGAGTCAAAGAGAACCAGTCGTGAGCTGAAAACTTCAAACTGCGGAATACATCCAGCACTACTAAAGGTGTCATTTCGTTCCGTAACTTGTCGATGCAGAGGTGAGTAGTTCGAAAGTGTGTAGCTAACGAACAGTTTTCACTTGCTCAGACGGTCCTTGATCAATCCCGGCCCACTGAAAAGACGTTCTGACTATGCGTCACGTAAATGCATTGTTGTGCTTCCTAGGAATTCATTGCAACGCCTGTGATATTTATTGGGACGGAGTAGGCATCCAGTGTATGATACGTCGATGTTTGTGAATTTTCATTAAGTGTGTTCATTGTGAAGGCTGGAACATGAGTAGTTTCTAAGTGACAGAGGAATTGTTGAAAAAAAAACAGACCTTGAACGTCTAGAGATAGGATGTTCATATTCACAGCACAAGTACGTTAGCATGTTCTGCAGAAAGCATTTCAGTCACTTCGGTTCAGCACGTGTCCTGTTGCCTAATAGCCCAGGATCCGCCATGGGCCTTGATAACTTGTTCCATGCGAGGTGGCATCGATTCACGTAATGAGCGTGTGGCGTTCTGTGGTATACCCATCCATGGTGAAATTACCTGGTTCCACCCATCTCGTCGTGTTCTACGACCTTCCGTGAACCATTGTTTACACATCCCTTGCACTACCGAATCACTTCGTTCCAGACGAGCAGCAATTTCCCGGATGGATGTATCACATTCTGTCATGACAATGATGCGCCCTCTTTCAAACTCAGTCTGCGAGGCATCCTGCACGTCGGCTCAAGTCGCACTGATCCATTACCTTCGGTTTACAGTGACTACCAGAGCCACAAGCACATTTGACCGGTAGGCGGTTTTGCGTAGTGGTATCAATGTTGACTTGAACCCATATAAGTTTTTCGCTTCTCCAAAAAATTTTTCTTTTGGGTGTCATTATGTGTTTTGAAAAATTGTTCCTCACACATATACATTGTGAGAAGCATACAGTAAGATTCGTTACTATTTCTGATTACAAAATTCTTATTCCACCATTCTATGTTGTACATATCCATTACATACACAATAGAAATGAAACAACATTATTACTTAAGAACATCTTTTGAACACATTTTGCAATTTTCTCCTGAATAAAACGCCTTTTCTCGTAGCAGTTTTCTTGTGGCGTTCGTGAGCTCATTGACAAAAGAAATGCTTGTACAGACTACTTGTTAAATAACTGAAAACTCATGTATGTGTACAAATGTATTTAGTTTTCATGAGGCTGGTAGGTGGAATATCAGTCTGTTGCTTTTGGTGTTTGTCATGTTGATGACTATCAAACTTTATGATTCTTTTGGTTTATTTTGTTGTTATTAAATAATTTAAGATAAAAGGGACGTAACAGTCAGTTTAGTCAAAAAAGATAGTCTACTAGACTCTTTGCTTTTGAAGCCACAAGTGTATCTTCTTTGCCAGCCGGAGTGGCCGAGCGGTTCTAGGCGCTACAGTCTGGAACCGCGCGACCGCTACGGTCGCAGGTTCGAATCCTGCCACGGGCATGGATGTGTGTGATGTCCGTAGGTTAGTTAGGTTTTAGTTCTAAGTTCTAGGGGACTGATGACCTCTGAAGTTAAGTCCCATAGTGCTCAGAGCCATTTGTATCTGCTTGCCTTTCTTTTGCCAAATAAGATTTTAATAAGATTTTTTTTTTTTTTTTTTTGCTGCAGAGGAACTGCCTCATACCGAAACCGATAAATCAGTGGTTGTGCAAAATGGCATAGAGGGAACAGCAGATTATTATTGACACTAGACCTATGTTTATTAATTTTTTTATGTAACACATGCTAACTTTGTTCATAGATATTCATGATAATTTTGAGTTGTGATGATTTCCAAGACTGTTAGCAGAAACATGGTCATTCTGATTGTTTCATTCACAATCTGAAGAAATTTCTTGCAATTTTTTCATGATTAGCACGCAGTTCTTTGGTTCCGTAACGTGCACTGACGCTAGGAGACGATCTTTACTTTGATGACGCTTGAATGCTGCTAAGTCTTTCCAGCTGGAACAAATGTGTTGTCACATGTGTATAGTGTGAACTTATACAGCATAAACTAAGTATGAACAGGAGATGTTCGAACACAACACCGTGCGGCATACTCCACGCGACATCCAGAACATTTGGTTTCCTGCTATTGAACTGTACTAACAGTTTCTATGATTCAGGTACATGTGATCAAAGAGTATCACCAAATCCGTAGCAGCAGAGTTTTTACTGGCGGAATCATGTGATCGGCGTTGTTGACTTACTGAATCCCTCAAGCGTACAATTATGTGACCTACCCCTCGAATTCTCGGCTGGAATTAGAATGTCTCATCACGCCTGATGTGATTTCATCACTACAAGCTACGTTTCTGTCAAAGAAAATCAGACAGCAAATTATACTTAACTTTCTTTTTGACTATTTATAGAAATCGAAAGGGAAGCAGTGGTTGGGAAGGGAGTGAGACAGGGTTGTAGCCTCTCCACGACGCTATTCAATCTGTATATTGAGCAAGCGGTAAAGGAAACGAAATAAAAGTTCGGAGTAGGTATTAAAATCCACGGAGAAGAAATAAAACTTTGAGGTTCGCCGATGACATTGTAATCCTGTCATAAACAGCAAAGGACTTGGAAGAGCAGTTGAACGAAATGGACAGTGTCTTGAGAGGAGGATATAAGATGAACATCAACAAAAGCAAGTCTAGGATAATAGAATTAGGTCGAATTAAGTCGGGTGATGCTGAGGGAGTTACATTAGGAAATGAGACACTTAAAGTAGTAAAGGAGTTATGCTATTTGGGGAGCAAAATAACTGATGATGGTCGAAGTAGAGACGATATAAAATGTAGACTGGCAATGGTAAGGAAAGCGTTTCTGAAGAAGAGAAATTTTTTAACATCGAGTATAGTTTTGAGTGTCAAGAAGTCGCTTCTGAAAGTATTTGTATGGAGTGTAGCCGTGTATGGAAGTGAAACATGGACGATAAATAGTTTAGACAAGAAGAGAATAGAAGCTTTCGAAATGTGGTGCTACAGAAGAATGCTGAAGATTAGATGGGTAGATCACATAACTAATGAGGAGGTATTGAATAGAATTGGGGAGAAGAGGAGTTTGTGGCACAACTTGACTAGAAGGGATCGATTGGTAGGACATGTTCTGAGGCATCAAGGGATCGCCAATTTAGTGCTGGAGGGCAGCGTGGAGGGTAAAAATCGTAGAGGAAGACCAAGAGATGAACACACTAAGCAGATTGAGAAGGATTTAGGCTTCAGTAGGTACTGGGAGATGAAGAAGCTTGCACAGGATAGAGTATCATGGAGAGCTGCATCAAACCAGTCTCAGGACTGAAGACGACAACAGCAACAACATAGAAATCGAAACGGTATAGTTAAAGTCTCCATATTAGTAACTGCATTTTTGCAGGAATGTGCATAATGAATTTGTTAATTACACGAAAATAAGAAGTGGTCGATAGTTGAATCCGTTTAAGGAACACAAGAGAAACTGTCGTCTGAGCAACACGGATAAATCGACAGTCGAAGACCACTCACATTGATCTGGGAAGTGCCATATTCGTTTGTCTAACAACTTATTTTCCTTAAGATCGAATAACACATGTCGACATGATTCTGCGATCTTAGTTAGGGGTCTAATGATGTCAGGGATCGCCGGCTGGTTAGGCCGAGCGGTTCTAGGCGCTACGGTCTGGAACCGCGCGACCGCTACGCTCGCAGGTTCGAATCCTGCCTCGGGCATGGCTGTGTGTGATGTGCTGTGGTTAGTTAGGTTTAAGTAGTTCTAAGTTCTAGGGGACTGATGACCTCAGAAGTTAAGTCCCACAGTGCTCAGAGCCATTTTTTGAGCCATGTCAGGGATCAACTGTTGTCTGGATGCGTATAAAAAGTTCGATTTCTAGAGCTTTTCTGAGGTTGTAACTGCTTTTTAGTTATTATAACCTCTGATGATGTCTCCAGCATTGTAAAACAAAACGTTAGGCAGAGACATACGCCTTGAGCCACAACTTAATGCTCAGAAAACAAATACAATTGAAATTTTATAGATCAACCTTTTGTTTGCCCCATTTTAACATCTTTTGTTACACATAGTATGATTTGTTCAGTAGTTAAAGGATGTGCAGCTCCACTACTATATGATTCACGAGGAGATTTTGGAATTTCAAACACACAGACTTTAAATAACACTATCTTCTTTACAACACCGAATGCATCTAACAACTACAGTATATACATGACAGTACTCTCTTTCTTCATTCGATGGCACACAGTCTGATCAATCAGAACATTATGACCACGTACCTAATATCCGGTATGTCCATCTTTGGCACGGATAACAGCGCCGACACATCGTGTCGGCACCACATTTGCACACAAGACACGTAGTCCCCTAAATTCGTGGGTGGGGCGCGATGATCTCTGACGCCACCATCAATCACATCCCAGATGTGTTCGATCGGGTTCAGATTTGACTAGTTGGGGGGGGCCAGCACACCAACTGGAACTCGCCACTGTGCTCCTAGAACTACTCCATCGCGCTCCTGAGCTTCTGTCATAGCGCATTATCTTTTATAGGTTGCCATATCCCTAATTTCGTCTCCAAAAGCCCATTTTTTTGTTCTATCAAATAACCGATCCAGTTTGTGCTCATATTTCAGAAATTGTTAACTTGATTCACCTGTCCCATTAACTAATCCCCACTATTTATTCAGGTAATCTCGTCTTTAACACATCTGCCTGTGTTAGCTCATCAAAAGAGTGACTAAAGCGAACTAACAATTTCATCCAATAATCGTCTTGCGAATGTTTCAGTTCTTATTTCTGTGCTTGCTAAGGAAATTGGAGTGGAGTTCAGCCTTACATATGACACGTTTTGTTTTCACCCAGACAACACGATACATAGTGATTCGCGATCGAAAAAGTATAATAAATAGAAAAATAAAATAACGTTCTGCTGTTTACAGATGACAAACTATAGATTATGTAGCATCCTAAAGCTTCTAGCATAAATAGTCAGTACCTCCGTCTGAGGATGTATACAAATGGATACATCCACTTTATTTCCAATTGTACTACATAACTAAAAAATTTAGAGACATCGTAAATAAACAAAATAGAATGCCTCAACTCAGTGATACATGTCTCAGCTATGTACTGTACGCAAACCAATGTAAAAACATTCGGCAATAGTCGCTCATTTTTAAAAGTGATAATTTTGCACCAAAAGTTTCTTTAAAGGTTAATATGTAAAAATTTTGCCGAAGGAAAATAAACAAACGCACTGCAGAGAGCACAAAAATTACTGAAACATATCTGGGTTAAAACAAAACTACAATGGCGTCTTGTATAAGGCGAAATTCCTCTCGAGTTTCATCGAAGTTTTGCAAAATTATTTCATACCTTCCCTCTGATCTCCGTAGCATAGCTCTCTTGTAATTGTTGCAATTGCTTTTGGACATTAACCAAGTTCTCTTTAAAAGTTTTTATATTACTTCTACACTGATCATCAGTATCAGAAACTTTGCCACTTATTCAGTTTTCTTATCAAAACTATTAATGTGAAAATTGTTATGACTTTTAACAATTTGGATTTGTCAGTTTAACTTTAAATGGACATTTAAAATTCCATCTCTGAGGTCAGACTTCTCCTCACTCACCTTCAATTCTAACGATTTCAGCTTGGATTCTGTGGAAGTCACTCTGTTCCTACATTCTTCACCCTCTCGGTATGACTACCTTCTTTGTCAATTACAGCTGCTACTTGACAACTCAGCCCACTAGTAAAATGAGATATCTCAGCACTCAGTTTGCTGATTGTTTTGTTATGTGTTTTTGAGAAGTTTCTATCTGTTCGGCAAAGCTCTTATGAAATCTTGTTATCTGTTACCGAGGTGTTGTTATCAATTCGGGGAAGTTCTTTTGAAATTTTGTTACCTATATGACAAATATCTTATGAAATTTGAGCTCTTAGTCTATGTTCTGTTTCAGGCATCAGTATACTCTTTCTTTAAGCTTTTATTCTAGCATGCTCTCATTTCCTGATAAAACGCTTTCCACCCTTTGATTTAGTCAATCTCGCTCCCCCCCCCCCCCCCCCTCCAACAATCTAGTTGATGTTTCACTTCCTCTGTGACAGTTTGGAATGCCATATCGGAAAATTCAAATAATTCTAACGGTAAAAAAATATAAACGTAAAGTATGGTTTAAACACAAGCTATGTTCCTCGCAGTTTCATAAGCTTTAGCACAACATCAAAGAATAAATGAATTATCGTAGCCACGAGTATACTATCGTCTACAATTAAGTCTTCAAAGTAAACCATCCGACTCTCTCTATCGTCTCTATCGCTGAAAACATCCTTCGTGGCTCTTGTTAACACATATCGCCCTAAATTATTCTGGGAAAGATAGTACAGTCCACTGTTTTCTGCAGTAACTATATCTTTTCCATGACATCAGCTGTGACTCCCCCCTCTAATTGTTCAGCTGTGTTGTCTTGTCTGACTTCAGTTCAGCATTACAAACTCTCTTTCTGTCCACTAAGATCAGGAAACAAAATACATTTAATTTTGCTCTCCATGACATCACAGAAGTCAAATCTGTGTAGATATCATCTCCATCTTCATAGATGCAGCTCTGTGGGAGTTTACATAGTGGATTTTGTAAATTTCTCCGAAATAGGAAATAGCCAACAGTTTCACCAACATTAAGAAACACAAGAGCAATAGTCATTTGGGTTCAAAATGGTTCAAATGGCTCTAAGCACTATGGGACTGAGGTCATCAGTCCCCTAGACATAGAACTACTTAAACCTAACTATCCTAAGGACATCACACACATCCATGCCCGAGGAAGGATTTGAACCTGCGACTGTAGAAGCAGCGCGGTTCCCGACAGAAGCACCTAGAACCGCTCGACCACAGCGGACGGCAGTCATTTGGTCAACAACTATATATCGGCAAGAGGAGAACGTGCACTGGGACCAGGAAACCACCATATTCGATTCTCTAATATCTTGGTTTTATCAAGATCAAATCATTGCGGTGCTAGGATATACAGTGAGGCGATAGAAACTCAAAAGCACAAAAACAAGTTTGGCAGAAAAGGAGAAGGATAAAAATAAGACAAATTGTAGGGCTTAGTATTGAATAAATCTCCATAACGTACGTCCACGCGACTCTGCAATCTTAGGAGGTGGTCTCATGACGTCACAAACTGAATGTTGCCTGGATTCATATAAACAGTTCTGCTTGGTGAGCTTGTTTGAGACTGTAATAGCTTTATGAATACTTGCAACCTTCAGCCACACTATTAAATGATTAATGAGCAGAATTACACACACACACACACACACACACACACACACACACACACACATATATATATATATATATATATATGAGTCATGTTCAGAAATAAGGTAACATTAGACAGTAATTTGGTCTTTAGAACTATCCGCAACAACAAGCGTGATAAAGTTTTTGAATTGTTGAAAGCAAGAATTGTCACCTGTATTTAGATCAAATATGACCATTACACAACATTGTAGTTATTACATTATTGCTGATATCATCTGTTTAACAAGTCACCTAAATCTGAACAATTATCTTCGAACTGCATAAAGAAGCTAACATGTAAGAGTTCTCTCGAATGATGAGATGCATCAAGTGTGACACGGAAAAACGTCGCAGCAGTGCTCCCCATTCCCACATGTTTGAATTTTGAAATATTGCCCTGTTCAGATCTATCTTCAAGACAGTAGTTTGCAAACCATTCTCTTCTCAATGCGGCCTGTTCGAATAATTACTGCTGCTAATGTTAATAATTATTACTGTTAATGTTAATAATCATTGTTGTTAATGAAACAGTGTCATCGCCAACTAAATCCGCATCTTATAGCACGTCGAGTGTTCTCGATTGTAATGCACGCAATGTGACATGTAATTTCAGTTCTAGCTAAGTGCTTAATGAATTACAGTACCTTTATTCCTTATCTCAAAACTAAGTCTAGAAGAAACGTGAACAGTTCTGGTGACATTCCAAGATAATTAAAAGAACTTTTTGGTTCTTACATCACAAATTATTTCAGCAAGAATGCTGAGCAACCGAGCTCAAGTCTTTTCTTCATCCTGTCACGAATCGAAACACGTTTCTTATTTTTTTCTTATGCGGCTATTCCATGCAACAAGCTTTAACTCCATCACAACTCGTGCGACGGGCAGCTGCCCAAACTTTCATTTCAGACACGACTCACGTACCCACAAAACGACGAAACTGGAGTGTATACTGGTTTCGCCGTGTCGGCAGTCAAATATGAAACCATTTGGCGTGCAACTCATTCCACGTAACGAGTAATGTCGTCGTGTAAACTAGGCTTTACTTCATGTGAGGCGGGCAATACACAGAATAGATAGGTGTTGAGAGTCTGCGTTAAACTAGTCTTCACACTGAAAACTGCAACAATAAAACTGTGCGTGAATTTTAATTGTGGCACATTTTATAGTAGCAGAGTGAATGTTTTTTTTAATTTTACGTGTAATATTTATGTCACTCATAATTTTTGGCGATGATTTATTGACATGAAAAATGCCAACTTTCTCTGTGGTTCGGTGCGCGCATTAAAATGTGTTGTTCTCATATAACTGATTGGGTGAGTCAGTTCGAAAATCAGACGGATGCGAGGACACGTCACCTCCTTAGGAGTGTGCCTAGTCAAGAACTGGAGTGTTCAAACCACGCTTCGCACTGAAGACAGCTTTTCTAATATTATATCACAATTCACACATTTTGAGCTGTTCTATAAGAGCTGCGAAAGCAGCAGACGTAAACGGACTAGTTTTGTTACTAATAATGCTACTTTTAATGTTTTACAGGATGTCGTTCTTCGAGGAGCGGGCTAGACTGTTGCAGATGTCAACTGAGTGAGTACTAAATACAAAAAGACGACCAGATTCTCGAGATCTATCTTTCTGCAAATACTTGAAATTTGTCTTAGTGGCTTCTACATCTACATTTACATTTATACTCCGCAAGCCACCCAACGGTGTGTGGCGGAGGGCACTTTACGTGCCATTGTCATTACCTCCCATTCCTGTTCCAGTCGCGTACGGTTCGCGGGAAGAACGATTGCCGGGAAGCCTCCGTGCGCGCTCTAATCTCTCTAATTTTACGTTCGTGATCTCCTCGGGAGGTATAAGTAGGGGGAAGCAATATATTCGATACCTCATCCAGAAACGCACCGTCTCGGAACCTGGACAGCAAGCTACACCGCGATGCAGAGCGCCTATCTTGAACAGTCTGCTACTTGAGTTTGCTAAACATCTCCGTAACGCTATAACGCTTACCAAGTAACCCTGTGACTAAACGCGCCGCTCTTCTTTGGATCTTCTGTATCTCCTCCGTCAACCCGATCTGGTACGGATCCCACACTGATGAGCAATACTGAAGTATAGGTCGAACGAGTGTTTTGTAAGCCACCTCCCTTGTTGATGGTCTACATTTTCTAAGGACTCTCCCAATGAATCTCAACCTGGTACCCGCCTTACCAACAATTAATTTTATATGATCATCCCACTTCAAATCGTTCCGCACGCATACTCCCAGATATTTTACAGAAGTAACTGCTACCAGTGTTTGTTCCGCTATCGTATGACCATACATTAAAGGATCCCTCTTTCTATATATTCGCAATGCATTACATTTGTGTATGGTAAGGGTCAGTTGCTACTCCCTGCACGAAGTGCCTATCCGTTGCAGATCTTCCTGCATTTCGCTACGATTTTCTAATGCTGCAACTTCTCTGTATACTACAGCATCATCCGCAAAAAGCCGCATGGAACTTCCGACACTATCTACTAGGTCATTTATATATATTGTGAAAAGCAATGGTCCCATAACACTCCTCTGTGGCACGCCAGAGGTTACTTTAACGTCTGTAGACGTCTCTCCATTGATAACAACATGCTGTGTTCTGTTTGCTAAAAACTCTTCAATCCAGCCACACAGCTGGTCTGATATTCCGTAGGCTCTTACTTTGTTTAACAGGCGACAGTGCGGAACTGTATCGAACGCCTTCCGGAAGTCAAGGAAAATGGCATCTACCTGGGAGCCTGTATCTAATATTTTCTGGTTCTCATGAACAAATAAAGCGAGTTGGGTCTCATACGATCGCTGTTTCCGTAATCCATGTTGATTCCTACAGAGCAGATTCTCTGTTTCCAGAAACGACATGATAACGCGAGCAAAAACAAGTTTTAAAATTCTACAATAGATCGACGTCAGAGATATAGGTCTATAGTTTTGCGCATCTGCTCGACGACCCTTCTTGAAGACTGGGACTTTCTGTGCTCTTTTCCAATCATTTGGAACCTTCCGTTCCTCTAGAGACTTGCGGTACACGGCTGTTAGAAGGGGGCAAGTTCTTTCGCGTACTCTGTGTAGAATCGATTTGGTATCCCGTCAGGTCCAGTGGACTTTCCTCTGTTGAGCGATTCCAGTGAACAACGCGAGATATAGCGTTTGCCACACTTTAGGGACAAGGAATTTCTGTGGCAGTAAAGTGATCGTTTTCCGCGATCCATCTCTGTGAAACGAACCAGTGATCTCTGTGATATTGGTTCCACAGGAAACAGTAGACTTGGCCAACTAACGAATGATGTGGTACAGTGATCAAGACACAGTGAGAAGTGGTGTTCAAATCCGCCTCCAGCTGTCCAAATTCAGATTGCCAGTATCTTAACTGACACAGCTGGGGTAATTCCAGAGTGCTTTGCGGCCGATTTTGTTGCTCTTTACGGTTCCGTCTCAGCTCTGTCTCTACTGACCGCGTTTCTGTGGGGCGTGAACTGCCAATTTTAGCTGCTTTACTCAAGAAGCCGGTTCTTATGGTATGTGTAGTGAGCAACATCCGAATGAGTGGCTCGCTTGTTTTCGTTGCGAGGCGATTTAAGACTCTCATTCAGGAGAGACAGTTCAAATGCCCATCTGGTCAGGTTTTTCTGCGGCTTTCCTGAATCCCTTAAGCCTACTGTGAGGTTGGATTGTTTCAAAAGGACACAGCTAATTTTCTTCCATATCCTTCCCAAATGTGAGTTTGCGTGCCGCCTCCAAGGAGGCTCTGGTCGACGAGAAGTAAAAACTTGAGTGATCGTGGTATGTGGTATGAAGATGATGATTGCTCATTTTATTCTGACGAACAAAAAGAGAAAACAGCATTGGTACCATATGGAGCTTTGTAAAAGTTAACGGTGGTAGCTCTAACCTCTCAGAGAGGTCACAGTTCGTAGTGATAGACGATAATTCATCGAGTAGAACAGAAGTGATATCTGGCGTTTCGCAAGATAGTGTCATAGGCCCTCTGCTGTTCCTGATTTACATAAATGATCTAGGTGATCATCAGAGCAACCACCTTAGATTGTTTGCAGATGACACTGTAATTTACCGTCTAGTAAAATCATATGACGATCAATTCCAATTACAAAATGATCTAGAGAGAATTTCTGTAAGGTGCGAAAAGTGGCAATTGGCACTAAACAAAGAAAACTGTGAGGTCGTCCACATGGTTACTAAAGGAAATCCGATAAATTTTGGATATACGATAAATCATACAAATCTAAGGGCTGACAATTCGACTAAACATCTAGGAATTACAATTACGAGCAACTTAAATTGGAAAGACCACATAGATAATACTGTCGGGAACGCGAATCAAAGACTGCGCTTTGTTGGCAGACCACTTAGAACATGCGACAAACCCACTAAAGAGACAGCCTACATTACACTTGTTGGTCCTCTGCTGGAATATTGCTGCGCGGTATGGGATACTTACCAGGTAGGATTGACGGAGGACATCGAAAAAGTGCAAAGAAGGGTAGCCTGTTTCGTGTTATCGCGCAATAGCGGTGAGAGTGTCACTGATACGATACGCGAGTTGGGGTGGCAGTTAGTGAAACAAAGGCTGTTTTCTTCACGGCGAGATGTATTTACGAAATTTCAATCACCAACTTCCTCTTCCGAATGCGCAAATATTTTGTTGACACCCACCTACGTAGGGAGAAAAATGATCATAATAAAATAAGAGAAATCAGAACTCGAGCGGAAAGATTTAGGTGTTCCTTTTTCCCATGCGCCATTCGAGAGTGGAATAGTAGAGAAGTAGTATGAAAATGGTTCGATGAACCCTCTGCGCCGGCCGCGGTGGCCTCACTGTTCTAGGCGCGCAGTCCGGAACCGTGCGACTGCTACGGTCGCAGGTTCGAATCCTGCCTCGGGCATGGATGTATGTGATGTCCTTAGGTTAGTTAGGTTTAAGTAGTTCTAACTTCTAGGGGACTGATGACCACAGCAGTTGAGTCCCATAGTGCCATTTGAACCATTTTTTTGAACCCTCTGCGAAGCACTTAAATGTGAATCCCAGAGCAACCATGGAGATGCAGATGTAGATGTAGATTAATGTTAGACATGACGTCTCAGTGTGTTACTGGTCACTATGAGCCTGTCACATCATTGCTATACGCCATTGTTGTTGTTGTTGTTGTTGTTGTCTTCAGACCTGAGACTGGTTTGATGCAGCTCTCCATGCTACTCTATCCAGTGTAAGCTTCATCATCTCCCAGTACGTACTGCAGCCTACATCCTTCTGAATCTGCTTTGTGTATTCATCTCTTGGTCTCCCTCTACGATTTTTACCCTCCATGCTGCCCTCCAATACTAAATTGATGATCCCTTGATGCCTCAGAACATGTCCTACCAACCAATCCCCTCTTCTAGTCAAGTTGTGCCACAAACTCCTCTTCTCCCCAATCCTATTCAATACCTCCTCATTAGTTATGTGATCTACCCATCTAATCTTCAGCATTCTTCTGTAGCACCACGTTTCAAAAGCTTGTATTCTCTTCTTGTCCAAACTATTTATTGTCCATGTTTCACTTCCATACAGGGCTACACTCCATAGCAATACTTTCAGAAACGACTTCCTGACACTTAAATCTATACTCGATGTTAACAACGCTTTCCTTGCCATTGCCAGTCTACATTTTATATCCTCTCTGCTTCGACCATCATCAGTTATTTTGCTCCCCAAATAGCAAAACTCCTTTACTACTTTAAGTGTCTCATTTCCTAATCTAATTCGCTCAGTATCACCCGAATTAAATCGACTACATTCCATTATCCTCGTTTTGCTTTTGTTGATGTTCATCTTATATCCTCCTCTCAAGACATTGTCCATTCCGTTCAACTGCTCTTCCAAGTCCTTTGCTGTCTCTGACAGAATTACAATGTCGTCGGCGGACCTCAAAGTTTTTATTTCTTTTCCATGGTTTTTAATACCTACTCCGAATTTTTCTTTTGTTTCCTTCACTGCTTGCTGAATATACAGATTGAATAACATTGGGGAGAGGCTATAACCCTGTCTCACTCCCTTCCCAACCACTGCTTTCCTTTCATGTCCCTCGAGCCTTAAACTGCCATCTGGTTTCTGTACAAATTGTAAATAGCATTTCGCTCCCTGTATTTTACCCCTGCCACCTTCAGAATTTGAAAGAGAGTATTCCAGTCCACATTGTCAAAAGCTTTCTCTAAGACTACAAATGCTAGATACATAGGTTTGTCTTTCCTTAATCTTGCTTCTAAGATAAGTCGTAGGGTCAGTATTGTCTCACATGCTCCAATATTTCTACGGAATCCAAAGTGATCTTCCATGAGGTCGGCTTCTACCAGTTTTTCCATTCGTTGGTAAATAATTCGTGTTAGGACCTGTTAAATTTTAGGACACCTGTCAGAGTTGACGTTACAGAGTATGCCCAATGCGACCTGCAGTGTGCCGGACACACAATCGGAGCCATTAGTATTTTGCAGCCGTGACTTATTAAACTTATAGACATGTGTCAACACCTGCTTTTTTGGGATTGGAATTATTATATTCTTCTTTAAGTCTGAGGATATTTTGTCTGTCTCACACATCTTACTCACTAGATGGTAGAGTTTTGTCTGGACTAGCTCTCCCAAGGCTATAGGCCACATATTGTCCAAAATCATTTAGATGTTGTACAGGGTCCAGTCACGTTAATGTGTCCACCCGTCAAAAGCCTCAATAACCATCTTTTACAGCGTTGACCGCTGCGAGACTTCAGGTAAGAGAGTAAATGAAGTTTCGGAAGGTACCGACATGGATGTGTAGCCATGCCGAGTCCAGACCCGTGGCCATCTGCGCTAGGTTTCGCGGATGACGATCCGTGGCGCCAACTGCCCGATAAAAATGGTCCCATAGGTTTTCGACTGCGTATAAATCCGCGAAGTTGGGTTTCTAGGGGAATACGGTAAAGTCATCCTTGTGCTTTTCGATCCACGGCTTTAGAAAGCATCGCTCCTGGGAAGCGCAACTCGCCCTCTTTTCACATGATATCTTGCGAACCATGGATGAAGGGTATCAGACGGATGCCATATTCCTTGACTTCCGGAAAGCGTTTGACTCGGTGCCCCACTGCAGACTCCTAACTAAGGTACGAGCATATGGGATTGGTTCCCAAGTATGTGAGTGGCTCGAAGACTTCTTATAGAACCCAGTACGTTGTCCTCAATGGCGAGTGTTCATCGGAGGTGAGGGTATCATCTGGAGTGCGCCAGGGAAGTGTGGTAGGTCTGCTGTTGTTTTATATCTACATAAATGATCTATTGGATAGGGTGGATAGCAATGTGCGGCTGTTTGCTGACGATGCTGTGGTGTACGGGAAGGTGTCGTCGTTGAGTGACTGTAGGAGGATACAAGATGACATGGACAGGATTTGTGATTGGTGTAAACAATGGCAGCTAACTCTAAATATAGATAAATTTAAAGTAACGCAGATGAACAGGAAAAAGAATCCGGTAATGTTTGAATACTCCATTAGTAGTGTAGCGCTTGACAGTCACGTCGATTAAGTATATGGGCTAACATTGCAGAGCGATATGAAGTAGGACAAGCATGTAATGGCAGTTGTGGGGAAGGCGGATAGTCGTCTTCGGTTCATTGGTAGAATTTTGGGAAGATGTGGTTCATCTGTAAAGGAGACCGCTTATAAAACACTAATACGAGCTATTCTTCTCGAGCGTTTGGGATCCCTATCAGGCTGGATTGGGGGAGGACATAGAAGCAATTCAGAGGCGGACTGCTAGATTTGTTACTGGTAGGTTTGATCATCACGCGAGTGTTACGGAAATGCTTCAGGAACTCGGGTGAGAGTCTCTAGAGAAAAGGAGGCGTTCTTTTCGTGAATCGCTACTGAGGAAATTTAGAGAACCAGCATTTGAGGCTGACTGCAGTACAATTTTACTGCCGCCAACTTACATTTCGCGGAAAGATCACAAAGATAAGAGAGATTAGGGCTCGTACAGAGGCATATAGGTAGACATTTTTCCCTCGTTCTGTTTGGGAGTGGGAGAGAAGATGCTAGTTGTGGTACGAGGTACCCTCCGCCACGCACCGTATGGTGGATTGCGAAGTATGTATGTAGATGTAGATATACGTACACTGTGTGAGCTGTGTGCCACGTTGCGTTGTCCTGCTGGTGGACGCCATAGCGCCGAGGAAGAACGAACTGCATACAGGGGTGGACATGGTCTGCTTGTATACATGGATACTTGTGTTGATCCATTGTGGCTTCTAGAATGACGAGGTCACCCTGGGGTGCCAAGGAAACATTCTACAGATCATAACATCCCTCCCGTGATGCAGGGAGTTTGTCTTTGGCCGGTTCACACCGTACACGCCAATGACCATCTGTCCGATGGAGCTCGAAGAGTGATTTATCAGAAAAGGTCATCTGTCGCCATTCAACGGACGTCCAGTTGCGATACTGGGGTGTAGATTCCAGCCGGCCAACTGTAGTCACCGTGGATATACAGTACGGGCCATTAAAATTGCTGCACCAAGAAGAAATGCAGATGATAAATGGGTATTCATTGGACAAATATATTTTACTAGAACTGACATGTGATTTCATTTTCAAGCAATTTGGGTGCATAGATCCTGAGAAATCCGTACCCCTGGCCCTAAAAACGGCATTGATACACCTGGGCATTGAGTCAAACGGAGCTTGGATAGCGTGTACAGGTACAGCTGCCCATGCAGCTACAAAACGATACCACAGTTCAAATGGTTCAAATGGCTCTGAGCACTATGGGACTTAACAGCTATGGTCATCAGTTCCCTAGAACTTAGAACTACTTAAACCTAACTAACCTAAGGACATCACACAACACCCAGCAATCACGAGGCAGAGAAAATCCCTGACCCCGCCGGGAATCGAACCCGGGAACCCGGGCGTGGGAAGCGAGAACGCTACCGCACGACCACGAGATGCGGGCTGATACCACAGTTCATCAAGAGCAGTGACCGGCGTATTGTGACGAGCCAGTTGCTCGGCCACCATTGACCAGACGTTTTCAATTGGTGATAGATCTGGAGAACGAGCTGGCCAGGGCAGCAGTCGAACATTTTCTGTATCCAGAAAGGCCCGTACAGGACCTGCAACATGCGGTCGTGGATTATCCTGCTGAAATGTAGGGTTTCGCAGGGATCGAATGAAGGGTGGAGCCAGGGGTCGTAACACATCTTAAATGTAACGTCCACTGTTCAAAGTGCCGTCAATGCGAACAAGAGGTAACCGAGATGTGTAGCCAATGGCAGCCGATACCATCACGCCGGCTGAGACGCCCGTATGGCGATGACGAATACACGCTTCCAATGTGCGTTTACCGCGATGTCGCCAAACACGGATGCGACCATCACGATGCTGTAAACAGAACCTGGATTCATCCGAAAAAATGACGTTTTGCCATTCCTGCACCCAGGTTCGTCGTTGAGTACGGGTAACCACAGCCACGGTCTCCGAGCTGATAGTCCATGCTGCTGCAAACGTCGTCGAACTGTTCGTGCAGATGGTTGTTGTCTTGCAAACGTCCCCATCTGCTGACTCAGGGATCGAGACGTGGGAGCACGATCCATTACAGCCATGCGGATAAGATGCCTGTCATCTCGACTTCTAGTGATACCAGGCCATTGGGATCCAGCACGGCGTTACGTATTACCATCCTGAACCCACCGATTCCATATTCTGCTAACAGTCATTGGATCTCGACCAACGCGAGCAGCAATGTCGCGATACGATAAACCGTAATCGCGATAGGCTTTAATCCGACCTTTATCAAAGTCGGAAACGTGATGGTACGCATTTCTCCTCCGTACACGAGGCATCACAACAACGTTCCACCAGGCAACGCCGGTCAACTGCTGTTTGTGTATGAGAAATCGGTTGGAAACTTTCCTCGTGTCAGCAAGTTGTAGGTGTCGCCACCGGAGCCAATCTTGTGTGAATGCTCTGAAAAGCTAATCATTTGTGTATCACAATATTTTGTTCCTGTCGGTTAAATTTCGCGTCTGTAGCACGTCATATTCGTGTTGTAGCAATTTTAATGGCCAGTAGTGTATGAAGAACGCTCCTGCTTTGGAGGTCGGTACGCACCAGTGTTCGCTGAAGAGACGTTGAGGACGCACTTTTGGTAGCCCCGTGCTTCATTTCGGCGGTCAGTTGCCCAAGTGTTGCATGCCTGTTTGCCTGATCGTATTACAACTTTCGTACCCCCATGCAATCTATCGCCTCGTGGTTCACCACAGTTGCCATGGTGCTGATTTAAGATAGCGCCATTTGAATATGCACGGCATACTTTAACCACGGTAGCATGCGAATGTTTTACGGACTAAGCCGTTTGGGGAATGGTTCCACCGTTAGTCCAAAAAACAATGAATGTCAGATAATTCGCTCTGTTTCCTCTTTGCGACAGCTACTGCACTGTTTACCACGTAACCTGTCACGATTTATATACCCTCCACTGCTGGTACTCCCACCTGTCGTCTGTGAACGATCACAGGCGGTGGTCAGATTAGTATGACAGGACCGCGCAGAAAGTCATGTAGGCAGCGAACCATTGCGTTACTAGTGCAGGCATTCACAGTGGATAGCAGAGAAAAACTGAATTTAAGTGAACACGAGCAATCGTATGAAACATCTTATCCAAAAACACGGCTTCTATGCGGCTGCAGTGCAATTGGACGTGAGGACTCAATTGGTTAGACTGATATTCAAATATTTCATTTTCCTTTTTCTTGGGTGCATCTGTCTTATGACTGGTTTCAACTGAAGGCTTTCCATCGTGTCCCGTCCTAGACATCGTCCTTAATCTATAAGTTCCATCATTCCAAATCTCTTGTTACGTCTTCCTCTCATTCCTTTCACTTTTTCCTGTGTAATTCTTTGTTGCAGGTAATTTTTACGCAGCATTTGTCCCACCCAATAATTTTTTCTCTTTCGTATCACTTCCAATAACTTTCTTGCTTCCTCTGCTTCTTTAATTATTTCATGAGTCTTAAATTTCCGTGCCTACTGCACCATAAACATTCTTCAGCATACCCACTGTTAATAACTTTGTAAACATCTTTCTTGTTTCTTTATAACTGCCCGTTATTCACTCACTGCAAATATAACATTCACCAAATCTATTCCTCAGCTCCGCTGGAATTATTCTAGACGTCATAACTATTTCATCTTTTCTCTTTCACATACACAGATCAAAAAAGATTCCAGAACTCCTGAAGATAAGCGCTGACAGTGTGTTTTGTATCACAGACACAGTCCATTTGATTGTTCAGAGACGCCACTAAATCCGCCCAAAGATGTATACTGATATGTCTGCGTAAGCAGAAGAAAGTAACTATCAAAGTCCGAAACAATTTATCGGACTGTGCAATTAACCAAAACAAATTCTCCAAGTATAACACTAACGCAAAACAGTGATCCGTCATCGAATCGCAACTACATACAAGAATATAAAACAACTGAAATAATTTCCTACTAGTCTCCGCCACAGACCTCTCCGATATTCCGAGCCTAATCCAGAGATCAGCGAGAAGATCCAAGCCGTGCTGCCGGGGCGGCAGCTGTCCAAGTCTGCTGACGGTCGATGAACTGCCGACGTGCGGTCGAGCGCCGGCCTTTACGGCGCTTCGGCGAATGAGTCCCTCGGAACTATTTTCCATCACGTGGTTTGACGTGTGAAAACAGTTCCGGGATCTGCACCGACCTCTTCCTTATGTTTATGTGGGCCGTTAGTAGCAACAGGTGTCTTTGCTGTGGTGTTGTTGTTGTCGTTGTGGCTGTGGCCGTTCATCAATATTGCCTGTCGGTTGTGTAGTGCTTCGTTGTGCCTGCGAAAGCGGGCAACCCGCGGCGGCAGACTGTCAGTTTGGTTGCTGATACTCTAGGTTGCAGGGGCAACAGTCTGGATGATTGACTGATCTGGCCTTGTAACAATAACCAAAACGGCCTTGTTTTGCTGGTACTGCGAACGGCTGAAAGCAAGGGGAAACTACAGCCGTAATTTTTTCCGAGGGCATGCAGCTTTACTGTATGGTTAAATGATGATGGCGTCCTCTTGGGTAAAATATTCCAGAGGTAAAATAGTCCCCCATTCGGATCTCCGGGCGAGGACTACTCAAGAGGACGTTGTTATCAGGAGAAAGAAAACTGGCGTTCTACGGACCGGAGCGTGGAATGTCAGATCCCTTAATCGAGCAGGTAGGTTAGAAAATTCAAAAAGGGAAATGGATAGGTTAAAGTTAGATATAGTGGGAATTAGTGAAGTTTGGTGGCAGAAGGAACAAGACTTTTGGTCAGGTGAATACAGGGTTATAAATACAAAATCGAATAGAGGTAATGCAGCAGTAGGTTTAATAATGAATAAAAAGCTACTACAAACAGCATAGTGAACGCATTATTGTGGCCAAGATACACGAAGCCCACGCATACTACGTAGTACAAGTTTACATGCCAACTAGCTCTGCAGATGATGAAGAAATTGATGAAATGTATGATGAGATAAAAAAATTATTCAGATAGTGAAGGGAGACGAAAATTTAATAGTCATGGGTGACTGGAATTCGAGTGTAGGAAAAGGGAGAGAAGAAAACATAATAGGTGAATATGGATTGGGGCTAAGAAATGAAAGAGGAAGCCGTCTGGTAGAATTTTGCATAGAGCATAACTTAATCATAGCTAACACTTGGTTCAAGAATCGTAAAAGAAGGTTGTATACATGGAAAAATCCCGGAGATACTAAAACGTATCAGATAGATTATATAATGGTAAAACAGATATTTAGGAACCAGCTTTTAAATTGTAAGACATTTCCAGGGGCAGATGTGGACTCTGACCACTATCTATTGGTTATGAACTGCATATTAAAATTGAAGAAACTGCAAGAAGGTGGGAATTTAAGGAGATGGGACCTGGATAAACTGAAAGAACCAGAGGTTGTACAGACTTTCATGAAGAGCATAAGGGAACAATTGACAGGAATGGGGGAAAGAAATACAGTAGAAGAAGAATGGGTAGCTTTGAGGGATGAAGTAGTGAAGGCAGCAGAGGATCAAGTAGGTAAAAAGACGAGGACTAGTAGAAATCCTTGGGTAAAAGAAGAAATATTGAATTTAATTGATGAAAGGAGAAAATATAAAAATGCAGTAAATGAAGCAGGCAAAAAGGAATACAAACGTCTCAAAAATGAGATCGACAGGAAGTGCAAAATGGCTAAGCAGGGATGGCTAGCGGACATATGTAAGGATGTAGAGACTTATCTCACTAGGGGTAAGATAGATACTGCCTACAGGAAAATTAAAGAGACCTTTGGAGATAAGAGAACGACTTGTATGAATATCAAGAGCTCAGATGGAAACCCAGTTCTAAGCAAAGAAGGGAAAGCAGAAAGGTGGAAGGAGTATATAGAGGGTCTATACAAGGGCGATGTACTTGAGGACAATATTATGGAAATGGAAGAGGATGTAGATGAAGATGAAATGGGAGATACGATACTGCGTGAAGAGTTTGACAGAGCTCTGAAAGACATGAGTCGAAACAAGGCCCCGGGAGTAGACAACATTCAATTAGAACTACTGACGGCCTCGGGAGAGCCAGTCCTGACAAAATTCTACCATCTGGTGAGGAAGATGTATGAGACAGGCGAAATACCCTCAGACTTCTAGAAGAATATAATAATTCCAATCCCAAAGAAAGCAGGTGTTGACAGATGTGAAAATTACTGAGCTATCAGTTTAATAAGTCACAGTTGCAAAATACTAACGCGAATTCTTTATAGACGAATGGAAAAACTGGTAGAAGCCAACCTCGGCGAAGATCAGTTTGGATTCCGCAGAAATATTGGAACACGGGAGGCAATACTGACCCTACGACTTATCTTAGAAGAAAGATTAAGGAAAGGCAAACCTACGTTTCCAGCATTTGTTGACTTAGAGAAAGCTTTTGACAATGTTGACTGGAATACTCTCTTTCAAATTCTAAAGGTGGCAGGGGTAAAATACAGGGAGCGAAAGGCTATTTACAATTTGTACAGAAAGCAGATGGCAGTTATAAGAGTCGAGGGGCATGAAAGGGAAGCAGTGGTTGGGAAGGGAGTGAGACAGGGTTGCAGCCTCTCCCCGATGTTATTCAATCTGTATATTCAGCAAGCAGTAAAGGAAACAAAAGAAAAATTTGGAGTAGGTATTAAAATCCATGGAAAAGAAATAAAAACTTTGAGGTTCGCCGATGACATTGTAATTCTGTCAGAGATAGCAAAGGACTTGGAAGAGCAGTTGAACGGAATGGACAGTGTCTTGAAAGAAGGATATATGATGAACATCAACAAAAGCAAAACGAGGATAATGGAATGTAGTCGCATTAAGACGGGTGATGCTGAGGGAATTAGATTAGGAAATGATTCACTTAAAGTAGTAAAGAAGTTTTGCTATTTGGGGAGCAAAATAAATGATGATGGTCGAAGTAGAGAAGATATGAAATGAAGACAGGCAATGGCAAGGAAAGCGTTTCTGAAGAAGAGAAATTTGTTAACATTGAGTATACATTTAAGTGTCAGGAAGTCGTTTCTGAAAGTATTTGTATGGAGTGTAGCCATGTATGGAAGTGAAACATGGGCGGTAATAGTTTAGACAAGAAGAGAATAGAAGCTTTCGAAATGTGGTGCCACAGAAGAATGCTGAAGATTAGATGGGTAGATCACATAACTAATGAGGAGGTATTGAACAAAATTGGGGAGAAGAGGAGTTTGTGGCACAACTTGACAAGAAGAAGGGACCGGTTGATAGGACATGTTCTGAGGCATCAAGGGGTCACAAATTTAGCATTGGAGGGCAGCGGTGAGGGTAAAAATCGTAGAGGGAGACCAAGAGATGAATACACTAAGCAGAGTCAGAAGGATGTAGGCTGCAGTAGGTACTGGGAGATGAAGAAGCCTGCACAGGATAGAGTAGCATTGAGAGCTGCATCAAACCATTCTCAGGACTGAAGACCATAACAACAACAACAACTCCAGGTGCCGTGATGTCTGGTGAAGGCCACCGCATATACAACCATGCATGGGCACCGCCTATTAGACGGAGGGGGTCCGACAGCCGATCAGTTCCAGTCATTCCACCATGAAGGAGGTACACGGCTCGTGTTGTCTGTAACTCAACCGTGCCTACACGGTCAATACCGCGGTTCGATCTCGACCGCAATGTTACTTTTTGTCAGGAACGGATCTCAACAAGGGACGTGTCCAGGTGTCTTGTAGTAAACCAAAGCGATGTGGTTTGGACGTGGGGAACACACAGAGAGGCAGGAATTGTCGATGACATGCCTCGCTCTGGCCGCCCAAAGCTTACTACTGTAGTGGATCACCGCTACCTACGAATTATGGCTCGAAGGAACCATGACAGCAACGCCACCGTGTTGAATAATGCTTTTCGTGCAGCCACACGACGTCGTGTTACAACTATGCGCAACAGGCAGCATGATGCGCAACTTCACTCTCGACGTCGATGGTGAGCTCCATCTTTGCGTCGTAGAGATGGACCCAACAACGTGCCAAATGGACTGCTCACGACTGGCATCACGTTCTCTTCATCAATGTGTGTCCCATATGCCTTCAACCACACAATCGTCGGAGACGTATTTGGAGGCAACTCGGTCAGGTTGAACGCCTTAGACACACTGTCCAGCGAGTGCAGCAAGGTGGAGGATTCCTGCTGTTTGGGGGTGGCATTATCTGGGGCCGACGTATTGTCGCTGGTGGTCGTGGAAGGCGCCGTAACGGCTGTACGATACGTGAGTGCCGCCAACCGATAGTGCAATCATATTGGCAGCTTATTTGGCGAGGCATTCGTCTTCATGGACGACAGTTCACGCCCTCATTGTGCCCATCTTGTGAATGACTTCCTTCAGGATAACGACATCGCTCGACGAGAGAGGCCAGCATGTTTTCTACACATGAATTCAATCAAACATGCCTGGGATAGATCGTAAAGGGCTGTTTACGGAAGACGCGACCCACCAACCACTCTGAGGGGTCTACACCAAATCGCCGTTGAGGAGTGGCACAATGTGGACCAACCAGTGCCTTGATGAACTTGTGGATCGTACGCTACGAAGAATACAGGCATGCATCAATGCTGGGTATCAGAAATACCGGTGTGTACAGGAATCTGGACCACCACCTCTGAAAGTTTCGCTGTAGGGTGGTACAACATGCAATGTGTGGTTTTCATGAGCAGTGCAAAGGGCGTAAATGATGTTTATGTTGGTATCCATTCCAGTTTCCTGTACAGGTTCCGGAACTCTCGGAACCGAGGTGGTAGGGAGGGTGACTAAATTTTCCGAGAGCAGTTTTTTTTCATGTGTATGGACGCTCTCCTCCTTATTTCTTGTGTAGAGCGTCCGTACCATGTCATTAAAATTCCCAGGTACAGCAAGGATTTTCCTAGTTCTGTCTTTCTTCCGTCCAACAATTTCTTAATTGGAGCTTGCTTCTTGCTTATTTTTCATCAGATTTCCCTTTGCTGTATTTATCTTCATTCCATATTCCTTGTCACTTGTTGCAGTACTCTTTAGCGTCTGCTGTAGCCCCCATTTTCATTTCGCCAACTCTGCTTTTCAGTTACATACTTTTCATCCTTCCTCCAG
The DNA here is from genome assembly GCF_023864275.1 of Schistocerca cancellata. Classification (NCBI taxonomy): domain Eukaryota; kingdom Metazoa; phylum Arthropoda; class Insecta; order Orthoptera; family Acrididae; genus Schistocerca; species Schistocerca cancellata. The sequence goes on from NC_064635.1 coordinate 177,755,261, forward strand.
TTACAGGGCGTCTTGTATCCTCTATGGCCTTACCTATGAGTTGTTCTCCATATACACTGATCAGCCATATACACTGACCAGCCAGAACATTATGGTCATCGACCTACTATCGATATAAACACTTTCAGGCGATAGCAGTGTCACCTGTCGACTAATGACTGCTACTCAGACACACAATCGGTGCACACAGTATCAGTGAGTGTGGTGTCTGTCTGTGTGTAGAATAGAGAAGGGATCGATCTGAGTTTGACTGAGGGCAGATTTTGATGACCCAGGGCCTCAGCACGAGCATTTTGAAAATCGCAAATTGTTAGGGAAGTACTGTGATGTGTGTCTTCAAGACCAAGGTGGAACCACGTCCAGAAGTCGTGGGGTTGGGCAGCCACCCCTCATTATAGATGTCGGACGTCATGGGTGTGGTCCGACTGGCAAAACGGGGCAAGCATTGAACTGTGGCGGAACTATAGTGCGCGTCATTTACGACGGTGGCAAAGTTTAGGTTCGTTCTGCGCATCCGACGTCACAAAACACAGTCAGCCAATGAACAGAGGACGACGTTGCCAGAGCTCGATTGCAGTGCAGAGCACGGACGAGTGCCTTCAGTTTTAGAAACGTTCAGTCATAAATAAAGTAATTGAACAAAAGCAATGTCTTGATAGCAGACTTTGTTTTATAGAAAGTTTGGAAAAAAACATTATTTATACCAGTTGCTTCATATTCTATTAATTAATTAAACCAAACAAGCAATAAGCCTCCTAATTCAGGTGATAGCAAGGAAAGGTGTTTGTACCATTCTCACGAACCGCTTTTTTGCAATAAAGAACAGCGATTATTGTTTATTTCCTATTGTACTTCGACGAAACGTCAGTAATTCATAGTCCTACAAACAGTGTTTGTTGGTATTTTGCGTGATGTTTTATATCCTCCAGGAGTTTAGATAAACGACAAGCTGTGTAAGCGTAATGGTTAAGATGTTAGGCTGCTAAGTACAAGGTTCAGAGTTCAAACCTTGGTTTGAAAACAATATCGAAGTGTGTTATGTCATGAATTTTATACGTTTGAATGTAATTTTTTGAAATTTCCAGTGCTTTGTCTCTTCATTATAATCATAATAACTTTTCGGTTTTTCTAATTTTGTCCTCCAATATTTCTTTTCACAGCAATTAAAAACAATGAAAAGGCACACATACAGTATCCATGTTATCTGTTTTGTTTGTATATCTTCTCTTCCGCAGTCGCTGTTTTACTATTCATATTGAGATATATACTTTTGCGACAGTATGAAAAGTATTATTTAGAGCAGAATTTCGGCTCGTACGTTGCGGAGCTACTTGATTGTCTGACGCAATTCTTTGCTTCACTGCTTTGGCAACATCATATTCAATGTTTTCGTCTACCTATGTTTTGGCAAGTATTTGCTGTCCGTTGTGATAAACACAAATTGTTTGCGCACTGCCCTCACTGACAATATATTTTAGTTTCTATGTTTCATTACGTCCACAATTCAGTTTTGTGTACTTCGCTAACTTTATTTTAATCAGAACGTTTTAGAGAAAAGCGAAATGACTCTGGTATAAATAAAAGTTTTGTTACAGTCGCGGAAGACGGAATATTTCTCAATATTACATACGACACCTGTCTGGTACTTCAATTAAATGAGATATTTTTATACAGTAAATTTTATATGAAACTTAGGTAATTTCTCCACATTTCATTCTCAACATTGCGGCAACTAACATCAACCATACGGAAAGTGTAAGCTATGGACTTTTACCTATGCAAACTCTTCAAAACTTCGTGCAATGGTTTACTACATTTCATGCTGCACAATAACTGCGCTGGACATCGAAACAAAGTTACGTTCTTTATGGGGGAAAGGTATCAGTCAAGAAGATGTGTAAAAATCAAATTTTTGGGCCAAATAGTTTTGTGAAATCGAATGATAAGTGTGTCAAAGCAGTCGGAACACCGTGTGTCTACACAGGCGAGCAGTGCAGTGATGACAAAATCGCCCACAGCTCGGAATGCGGGGATCACGTCTCTGTAGCAGCGAAGGGTTAATGCGGCCGTGGTGGCTTTACTTCATAAACTGCGCTTAAGTTTGCGAACTATACTTCTCTTGGCGCGTGCGTCGTTTGCAACTGGCATCGCAACTATCTCCCGCGTCTGGGCGGGATTTGCCAAGATAAAAGAATTGAACTGTAACATCAGAGATTAATACTGGACAGAGTACAACTGTGTGTGCACACGGAGGGCACCGACGCTCCTAAGGATGGGCCTCTACAGCCGACGACCCGTGCGTGTGCCAGAGTTAACACCACCACATCAGCAACTGCAACTGAAATGGGCACGTGACCACCGGCACTGGACGTTGACGCAGTGGCAGAGCTTTGCACGGTCTGATGAATCCCGAACCCTTCTGGACCATGCTGATGGGACGGCGCGAATCCGTCATCTTCAAGGGGAACTGCCCCTTGACACGTGTACTGCGAGACGGAGACAAGCTGGTGGCTGCTCCATTATGTTCTGGGGAAGAAGAAGCGCAAGTACAAGTGCAAGTGCAAGTGCAAGTGCTGCAACATACAGTAGACGGCCGACCCCCTCCACCATCCACTCGAAACGCACTGCACGGAGTGAACATTTGCGATGGCTTTCTCGTCACTTCTCCCCGGTCCAGTAAACTTTTTACGAATCTCGCTAAACGAACAAAACCATCCGCGCGTCGGAAACGCGTATTTGACGGACGTAGCAGTTCGGAGAGCTTACGTATGCAAGAATTTAAAATTTCGTTGCAGACCGTTCCGTCAGAGAGCATATTTTTAAGCGTACGACTAACAATATTTCCATTCTGAATTCTTCTCCAAACGACACAGAATTATAAGAGTTATTACCCACTTCAGTTTCATTAAAGGGTTTTTACAAATAAGTGCATCTCATTGTCAAACACAATTTGCTGCAGAGAAATTTAAAAAAAAATAAAGTTTCACCATCAGTTCTCGATGAATGGTATAATAAGATACTGACTAGTAGAAACATAACTGCACTTCGCACTACACTATCAGAATAGAGAAAACTTTAAAAAAAGCAACATAACACGCAAATGTTCACTGCCACACTGAGGACCATTATCTGCTGTTTCATCTCTCCTCATTTACCTTTCAGCGCCCCTGCTGTCAATTCAGTAAAATGCATTTTGTTTATGAAATAGAAAGGCCAATTCGTCCTCAACTCACAAGTTGCTTGCAATCACCGATAGTGCTAATATAAATGTGTATAATGAAAAAAAAAACTTTGTACAAGAGTTATGGACTATTGTACAGTTAAAGTTCATGTGGTGCATTATTTCTGCTTGTGCTTCTGACATAAGACACTTGAAAGGAGGAAGAAACTGATGCTTAATTGTGAAGAGTTAGCCTTCTGATTCTATGTCTCGGGTTAACACAGTTGGGAAGGTACAAGAAAAGACTGTTGCAGACATTTTGTCCTGCCGGTGGGACTGTGCACCCTAGCTGCAGGGACTAAAGTTTCCTTAGTGTACAGAGATGGATGTGACCTTAACCAGAGTTTGTGAATTTCTAAAATAAAATTATTATAATATTAATAAACTCATTATATATTATTAATCCACGTCGGCATCCATGGCTCCATGACGGTCAAAGAGCATCGTACACCGGTTGCAGACCACGTACACTCCTTCATGACGATCAGGTTTCCGGTTGGCAGTGGCATTTTCCAGCAAGATAATGCGCCATGTCACAAAGCCAAGAATGTGGTGGACTGGCTCGGCGAACACAGCGGCGATTTCCGATCGATGTGCTAGCTCCCCAACTCACCAGATCTGAACCCGGTCGAACACATCCGGGATGTGATAGAACATGGCGTCGGAGCTCATCACCCCTCCTCCGAATTTACGGGAATTAGGTGACTTGTGTGGGCAGATGTGGTCCAGTGACCTACCAAGGCCTCATTTCTTCCATGCCATGACGCGTCGCCGCTGTTATCTGTGCCAAAGGCGGACATACCGGCTATTACGCAGGTGGTCATAATGTTCGGGCTGATCAACGAACGTAGCGATAGCTGTTAATTTCGATGTTAATCGCAGTGAGAAACCGAACAGATGCTATCAGTTGCTGAAGAAAAATGGTCATTTCACATCGTGCGATCGTGTACTGACTGCAGAAGTCAGCCTAACTCGTTACAGTAGGTAAATGAGTGGCCAGGAAAATAGAATTTAAATAATTTAACCTAAACTTGTATAAATGTCTTCAGAAAAGTAAGTAAATCATACACTACTGGACATTAAAATTGCTACACCACGGCCGGCCGCGATGGCCGAGCGGTTCTAGGCGCTACAGTCTGGAACCGCGCGACCGCTACGGTCGCAGGATCGAATCCTGCTTCGCGCATGGATGTGTGTGATGTCCTTAGGTTAGTTAGGTTTAAGTAGTTCTAAGTTCTAGGGGACTGATGACCTCAGATGTTAAGTCCCATAGTGCTCAGAGCCATTTTTGCTACACCACGAAGATAAGGTGCTACAGACACGAAATTTAACCGACAGGAAGAAGATGCTGTGATATGCAAATGATTAGCTTTTCAGAGCATTCACACAAGGTTGGCGCCGGTGGCGACACCTACAACGTGCTGACACGAAGAAAGTTTCCTACCGATTTCTCATACACAAACAGCAGTTGACCGGCGTTGCCTGGTGAAACGTTGTCGAGATGCCTCGTGTAAAGAGGAGAAATGCGTACCATCACGTTTCCGACTTTGATAAAGGTCGGATTGTAGCCTATCGCGATTGCGCTTTATCGTATCGCGACATTGCTGCTCGCGTTGGTCGAGATCCAATGACTGTTAGCAGAATATGGAATCGGTGGGTTCAGGAGGGTAATACGGAACGCCGTACTGGATCCCAACGGCCTCGTATCACTAGCAGTCGAGATGACAGGCATCTTATCGGCATGGCTGTAACGGATCGTGCAGCCACGACTCGATCCCTGAGTTAACAGATGGAGACGTTTGCAAGACAACAACCATCTGCACGAACAGTACAACGACGTTTGCAGCAGCATGGACTATTAGCTCGGAGACCATGGCTGCGGTTATCCTTGACGCTGCATCACAGACAGGAGCGCATGCGATGGTGTACTCAACGACGAACATGGGTGCACGAATGGCAAAACGTCATGTTTTTCGGAGGAATCCAGTTCTGTTTACAGCATCACGATGGCCGCATCCGTGATTGGCGGCATCGCAGTGAACGCACATTGGAAGCACGTATTCGTCATCGCCATAATGACGTATCACCCGGTGTGATGGTATGGGGTGCCAATCGTTACACGTCTTGACCACATTTTGTTCGCATTAACGGCACTTTGAACAGTGGACGTTACATTTCAGATGTGTTACGACCCGTGGCTCTACACTTCAATCGACCCCTGCGAAACCCTGCATTTCAGCAGGATAATGAACGACCGCATGTTGCAGGTCCTTTACGGGCCTTTCTGGATACAGAAAATGTTCGACTGCTGCCCTGGCCAGCACATTCTTCAGATGTCTCACCAATTGAATACGTCTGGTCAATGGTGGCCGAGCAACTGGCTCGTCACAATACGCCAGTCACTACTCTTTATGAACTGTGGTATCGAGTTGAAGCTGCATGGGCAGCTGTACTTGTACACGCCATCCAAGCTCGGTTTGTCTCAATGGCCAGGCGTATCAAGGCCGTTATTACGGCCAGAGGTGGTTTTTCTGGGTACTGATTTCTCAGGATCTATGCACCCAAATTGCGTGAAAATGTAATCACATGTCAGTTCTAGTATAATATACAGGGTGTTTCAAAAATGACCGGTATGTTTGAAACGGCAATAAAAACTAAACGAGCAGCGATAGAAATACACCGTTTTTTGCAATATGCTTGGGACAACAGTACATTTTCAGGCGGACAAACTTTCGAAATTACAACAACAGATGGCGCTGCAAGTGATGTGAAAGATATAGAAGACAACGCAGTCTGTGGGTGCGCCATTCTGTACGTCGTCTTTCTGCTGTAAGCGTGTGCAGTTCACAACGTGCAAGTGTGCTGTGGACAACATGGTTTATTCCTTAGAACAGAGGATTTTTCTGGTGTTGGAATTCCACCGCCTAGAACACAGTGTTGTTGCAACAAGACGAAGTTTTCAACGGAGGTTTAATGTAACCAAAGGACCGAAAAGCGATACAATAAAGGATCTGTTTGAAAAATTTCAGCGGACTGGGAACGTGACGGATGAACGTGCTGGAAAGGTAGGGCGACCGCGTACGGCAACCACAGAGGGCAACGCGCAGCTAGTGCAGCAGGTGATCCGACAGCGGCCTCGGGTTTCCGTTCGCCGTGTTGCAGCTGCGGTCCAAATGACGCCAACGTCCACGTATCGTCTCATGCGCCAGAGTTTACACCTCTATCCGTACAAAATTCAAACGCGGCAACCCCTCAGCGCCGCTACCATTGCTGCACGAGAGACATTCGCTAACGATATAGTGCACAGGATTGATGACGGCGATATGCATGTGGGCAGCATTTGGTTTACTGACGAAGCTTATTTTTACCTGGACGGCTTCGTCAATAAACAGAACTGGCGCATATGGGGAACCGAAAAGCCCCATGTTGCAGTCCCATCGTCCCTGCATCCTCAAAAAGTACTGGTCTGGGCCGCCATTTCTTCCAAAGGAATCATTGGCCCATTTTTCAGATCCGAAACGATTACTGCATCACGCTATCTGGACATTCTTCGTGAATTTGTGGCGGTACAAACTGCCTTAGACGACACTGCGAACACCTCTTGGTTTATGCAAGATGGTGCCCGGCCACATCGCACGGCCGACGTCTTTAATTTCCTGAATGAATATCTCGATGATCGTGTGATTGCTTTGGGCTATCCGAAACATACAGGAGGCGGCGTGGATTGGCCTCCCTATTCGCCAGACATGAACCCCTGTGACTTCTTTCTGTGGGGACACTTGAAAGACCAGGTGTACCGCCAGAATCCAGAAAAAAATTGAACAGCTGAAGCAGTACATCTCATCTGCATGTGAAGCCATTCCGCCAGACACGTTGTCAAAGGTTTCGGGTAATTTCATTCAGAGACTACGCCATATTATTGCTACGCATGGTGGATGTGTGGAAAATATCGTACTATAGAGTTTCCCAGACCGCAGCGCCATCTGTTGTTGAAAATTGTAACTACTGTAATTTCGAAAGTTTGTCTGCCTGAAAATGTACTGTTGTCCCAAGCATATTGCAACAAACGGTGTATTTCTATCGCTGCTCGTTTAGTTTTTATTGCCGTTTCAAATATACCGGTCATTTTTGAAACACCCTGTATTTGTCCAATGAGTACCCGTTTATCATCTGCATTTCATATTGGTGTAGCAATTTTAATGGCCAGTAGTGTACATTCAAAGCGATTGCGTGTATGAGAACATGCTGTATAGTTTGTTCTTATAGTTAGCGTTTCTTCTACTTAATTACTGTGTTTACACCGGTGTGCTATTTATTTGCTAGTCCCTGCACGTAGCAAATTTCATGCTAATTTGATTCTTGCGGCGTTCTACTTACATTGAAGTGACCAAAGCCGTGCGCTAGCGATATGCATGCATGCAAATGGCGGTAGTATTGCGTACACAAGGTATAAAATGGCAGTGCCTTGCCGGAGTACTCATTTGCACTCAGGTGATCCATGCGAAAAGTTTCCGACGTGATTATGACCGCACGACAGGAATTAGACTCCGCACGTGCAGTGGGAGTTTCTAGTGTTATAAATATTGCTATTCACACACATTTAATCAAATATAACTGTAATGATGATAATGTCTGGCAGTGTTTGCCGACAAGGTAAAGAATGCAACCTATAAGACTAGATTGCGTACTCACGGCAGTTATGCTTTCCTGTCTTTGGTACGACTTGGAAAGAGAGAGAAATTAATGGGTAGTGGCCGATAAGTCGGTTCTCGATTGTGTTCAGGAGACGTAAGGTTCGTTAACGCGAAGATGGTTCGTGACTGACCTTTGACCCGGATTGCCTTCACGCAGTCAGAATCTGCGATGAGCATACCTTACATATCTATCTGAATAATAGAAAAAAATGTAAATGAATGCAAAACAGTGAAATTTTGTAGAATGTTATCAGATTGGAAATTGAACACATTAATGTCCTCCCAAATTCAGTCGAGATACCGCGATGAAGAGGGAACCTGCAACAAAGCTTACATAAACTGAAAAATTATGGTGAGTTTAAACAAAAGAATAAGCAGATATTTTCTGTAAAGTGTAGCACCAATATATTCTCAAAGAACTAATAGACATTAACAAATATACAATGAATACAAAACTTACATTTTTACGAGGGTGAGTCAAAAGAAAACCTTAAATTTGTAATAACAAATCGAAATTTCGCGCCATTATCCTGGTCAGCGTGCTACAAACAGCGTGCAGAATGGCCTGTAGGTGGCAGCATAGTGCAGATGCACACATACCTTCGCAGTATCGGTATAAAGACGGCCGCCCCACTTGCGACTTGCACCAGGGAAGAACAGAGTTCTGTTGCTCGGTTTTTGCGTAGTGAAGGTGTGAAACCTATCGAAATTCATCGACGAATGAAGGTTCAATACAATGACGCATGTTTGTCACAGCAGCACGTATACGAATGGAATACGAATTTCGCAAATGGTGTGACTTCAATGGAAGATGCTCGTCGTCCATGTGAGGCACAACGAGTTGTGACTCCACAGAACATTGCAGCTGTTGAAGCCATAGTGAAGGAAAAACGCCGAGTGACACTGAATGACATTGCAGCATGTTTACAGATTAGTCATGGGCCAGCACACCACAATGTGCATGATGTTCTCCAGTTTCACAAAGCGTCTGCAAGATGGGTGCCACGGCAGCTGACTCCTGAAATGAGAGAACGATGTGTCGATACTTGTGAAGAACTTCTTCGGCCCTTTGAACGAGAAGGTGATGGTTTTCTTGGAAGAATCGTTACTGGGGATGAAACCTGGGTTCACTTCCACTGACTGAGCCAGTAGCGAGCCAGTGGGTGTGTTGGACCTTCCATCGAGCTACGGACCCCCTTGAAGATGTCTCCCGCAGTCGGAGACGAAACGTTGGGAATCGACACAGAATTCATCAACCGGCCACGGTATAACAGTCCGGATAATTAGACATGATATTTCCGGCCGTGAAAGTCTACATTTTAGAATGACACACCTGCATTTTGAGTGTCTTCCTCATCCACCATACTCACCAGGCCCTGCCCCGAGTGATTTCCGTATGTTTGGATCACTCAAAGACGCAATGGGAGGAAAGAATTTCCGTTCTGATGAAGAGGTACGCCACGCGGTGCACGAGTGATTGCGCGGACTACCAAAAGAATTTTTTTCTAAAGGAATTTATGCACTTTGTAAGCGCTGGAGGACTTGCATTGAGCGTGGGGGAGATTATGTTGAAAAGTGATAGAGCTTTGTACCACTTCTGCACAATAAATAATATTTAAAGAAATATTTAAGGTTTCAAAAAAAGAAATTGGTTCAAATGGCTGAGAGCGCTGTGGGACGTAACATCTGTGGTCATCAGTCCCCTAGAACTTACAACTACTTAAACCTAACAAATCTAAGGACACCACACACATCCATGCCCGAGGCAGGATTCGAACCTGCGACCTTAGCGGTCCCGCGGTTCCAGATTGATTTAAGGTTTTCATTTGACTCACCATCGTACATGAAGAAGTTCAACAATCGCTGCTTTTGTCTGTCCGAGATTGCTTAAAAATTAAATGTTCAGGCGTTCGTATAAGTACCTTTTAGGGACACATGGTTCGCCGAAGCGTTTTGCTTGGTGATTTACATGGTTTTTGACACTAAATAAAATATAACTCGTAGCGGTGCTACACGACACGTCTTAACAAGTCGGCGACCAAATGTAAAAAACTAATAAAGTCTCTAGAACATTTCTTAACAAATGATGGATTGTTCTTTCAAATGTTTCGCAACTTATTGCTATCGAGCGCTGTGGCAATGATTTAAATATCTGCGCCCAGCAGGTCATAGAGTTTATTTGAAATATTTTAATGCTGGACACGCGTCTTGGTGTACGCGCACATTATAAAGTATTTTGTCTCTTTACACATGCGCTATGATGTTTAATATCTTTACGAACTACAGCCCGATGGCTGTTCCTCTCTTTTATGACAAAAATCTCATTTGCAAAGCGAGCCATGTATCGACTCGTGCTACACCTTGTATTTAGATTGCATTGGTTTTCCTTTTCTTCCCGTCCGCAGCTCGTGGTCGTGCGGTAGCGTTCTCGCTTCCCACGCCCGGGTTCCCGGGTTCGATTCCCGGCGGGGTCGGGGATTTTCTCTATTTTCTCTGCCTCGTGATGACTGGGTGTTGCGTGCTGCCCTTAGGTTAGTTAGGTTTAAGTAGTTCTAAGTTCTAGGGGACTGATGACCATAGCTGTTAAGTTCCATAGTGCTCAGAGCCATTTGAACCAACCTTTTCTTCCCCTGACGTGTTTGTTTGATATGTTGTCTGTCATTAAGTGTCTGCTTGGTTGTCTTTTCCCTCTGCTATCGATATCTGCGTTTTTGCTTCCGGGCAACTGCTATGGAGGAAGTGAGATCTTTGACCGGTGGCAGCCCCGTGTGGTGGCGCAGAAGTAGGGGCGTTGCGCGCAGAGAGAGAGTGGTGGACACGGGAGGGCAGTGTGGCTCTCCAGCGCGAAGCAGGCGTGGTCGGCTGTACCGAGTCGCCACGTGATGTATGTCGGTTGTGTGTAACGAGCGGGTCGAGTTGACGGAAGAGCTCCCCGCGGGTTGGTTGTATACAGAATCGCCCCACGAGTAGTTGCTGTTCACTTCGCCTCGGTGGGACGGTAACGAGCTTCTTTAAATCCTCCGTTTCTACACTGGAGTTTAAAAGGAGACACCTAACATGAAGGAGCGGTCACTACCCGTCAACGTTGCAGAGAAGACGTGAACTCCGGTGTCAGAGCGTGTTGTCGCGTGACCGTGGCGTGTTGGGTACACTGGCGACGCGTGCGCTGTCGGATGTGTGGATCCTTGCCATCGGAGGTCGTGTACTGCCTGTTCGAGCATAATTGCAAGTTAAGTTATTGGAAGGTTTAATCATTAAGTAATAAGTTTGCGTAACCAGTATCTCTTCTGCCTTGTGGTCTCCGGCGACCGGTTTCCTTTCCCTGGCACCGGTGTAATTGAAGACAGTGATCTTTCCTCCTCCTCTCGTTACTGTCCGATGGGAGGTGCAGTTTTGGCAGTTTAAGTGTTTATGAGTAAATTCATGCTTCTTGTTGGTTGATCACGTGGTCGCTCATTCAGGACTGTGTGGTGTAATGTTTCCTTGCACGAGGTTAGCTCTAATTTTGTCAGCAAGTTAAGCCATCTTATAAGAAGTTTTCGCTGGCTAAAAGTCTGTGCAGTGACCAGCCTGAGAGTGGCAATAGTTTTTACGGGCGTATTTATATCGGTCAGTATTCTGCCTAGCTTGAGCATCCCTGAGTGGGTGATTTGTGGCCGCTTTACATGGGTCCGTCATATCTGCTATGTTCTAACGATATTCCAGGAGACTTTGGTTTAAAATTTTTTTAAATTCCTCCAAGTTTGTAAATTCCTTTTATTGCCATGAATCTTGTGTTTGCTGAGACCTGTTTAATTTTTTTTAAATGGCGGTGTTGGTAGCTTCACTAACTGACCGTACCTTATTAACAAAGTTCTGTATTTACTTTAGTAGCCTGTTGACTAATGTTCTTTAAATTTTTTAAAATTGTTGTATTGCTATAAAATAGTTTGATTGGGGTTAGCGGCGTGTTTAAAAAGGTAGTTTGTTGCCGTACTTCTAGCTTCTGTGAGTTTTTTTTTTAATTTTAAACTGTCGTATTGCTATAAATTACTTGATTGCAGTTAGCGGCGTGTTTTGAAAGGTTGTTAATGTAATATACGAATAAAACATTTGTGAAAATTTCAACTCGACAGGAAACTCCCAGAAATTTCGCCCCGTTTTCCAACTTGGGGTGTGGCTTGTAGTAACCGCAACCGTTGTGTGTGTCACAAAGTATCTGAAACTCAATAATAATACAGGTTTGAACTAGACGCATGGGACATTCCACGTCGCAAGCATTCAATATTCCGAGAGTCGCAGCGTCAATAGTGTGCCGAGAGTACCAAATTTCACGCACTGCCTCCCACCACTGACAGCGCAGTGGCCGACGGTCTTCACTGAACGACCGAGAGCAGCGGCGTTTGCGCGTTGTCAGTACAAACAGATAAGCAACACTGCACGAGATAACCGAAGAAATCAATATTAGACGTACGGCGAACGAATCCGTTAGGATAGAGCGACGAAATCTGGCGTTAATGGGCTGTGGCAGCAGACGACCGACGCTTCTGCCTTTGCTACCAGCACAACATCGCCTACAGCACCTATCCTATGTTATTGCCCATATCGGTTGGACCCTAGAGTGCGCGTCATTTACAATGGCAGCTGAGTTTAGGTTCGTTCTGCGCATCTGACGTCAAAAAACACAGTCAGCCAATGAACAGAGAACGTCGTTGCCAGACCGCAGCTGCAGTGCACAGCATGGACGATTGTCTTCAGTTTTAGAAACGTTCAGTCATAAATAAAGTAATTGAACAAAAGCAAGGTCTTGATAGCAGACTTTCTTTTACAGAAAGTTTAGAAAAAGCGTTCTTTATACGAATTGCTTCATATTCTATTAATTAATTAAACCAAAAAAGCAATAAGCCTCCTAATTCAGGCGATTGCAAGGAAAGGTGTTTGTATCATTCTCACGAACCGCTTTTTCGCAATAAAGAACAGTGGTAATTGTTTATTTCCTATTGTACTTCGACGAAACGTGAATAATTCATAGTCATACCAACAGTGGTTGTCGTGATGTATTAGACTCCTCCAGGAGCTCTCTCGAACAATGAACTGTGTTTGCGTAATGGCTAAGGTGTGTTCAAAAATGGTTCAAATGGCTCTGAGCACTATGGGACTTAACATCTGTGGTCATCAGTCCCCTAGAACTTAGAACTACTTAAACCTAACTAACCTAAGGACATCACACACATCCATGCCTGAGGCAGGATTCGAACCTGCGACCGTAGCAGTCCCGCGGTTCCGGACTGAAGCGCCTAGAACCGCTAGACCACCGCGGCCGGCTGCTAAGGTGTGTGGCTGCTTAATATTTTCCTTATTTAAAAACAATAACGAAGTGTCTTACTTCATGAATTTTATTCGTTTGAATATAATTTTTTGAAATTTGTAGTACTTTGTCTCTTCATTATAATCATAATAAGTTTTCAGTTTTTCTAATTTTGTCCACCAATATTTCTTTTCACAGCAATTAAAAATAATGAGAAGGCACACATACAATATCCATGTTATCTGTTTTGTTTGTATATCTTCTCTTCCGCAGTCGCTGTTTTACTATTCATATTGAGATATATTCTTTTGCGGCAGTATTAAAAGCATTATTTAGAGCAGAATTTCGGCTCGTACGTTGCCGAGCTACTTGATTGTCTGACGCAATTCTTTGCTTCGCTGCTTTGGCAACATCATCATATTCAATGTTTTCTTCGACCGATCAATGTTTTGGCAAGTTTTTGCTGTCCCTCGTGATAAACACACATTGTTTGCGCACTGCGCCTCACTGAGAATGTATTTTAGTTTCTATGTTTTATTACGTCCACAATTCAGTTTTGTGTACTTCGTCAACTTTGTTTTAATCAGATCTTTTTAGAAAAAAGCGAAATGACTCTGGTATAAATTAAACTTTTTTTACAGTCGGGAAAGACGGAATATTTCTCAATATTACATAGGACGCCTATCTGGTACTTAAATTAAATGAGATATTGTTATACAGTAAATTTTATATGAAATTTAGGTCTCTTGTCCACATTTCATTCTCAACATTGTGGCAACTAAAATCGTCCATACGGAAAATATACGCTATGGACTTTTACCTCTGCAAACTCTTCAAAACTTCGTGCAATGGTTAACTACATTTAATGCTGCACAATAACTGCGTTGAACATTGAAACAAAATTAAGTCATTTATGGGGGGGAAGGTATCAGTCAAGAAGATGTGTAAAAATCAAATTTTTGAGCCAAATAGTTTTTGTGAAATCAAATAAGTGTGTCAAACTAGTCGGAACACCAAGTGTCAACACAGGCGAGCAGTGCGGTGATGACAAAATCGCGTACAGCGCGGAATGCGGGGAGCACGTCTCTGTAGCAGCAAAAGGGTTAATGCGGCCGTGGTGGCTTGACTTCATAAACTGCGCGCTCCCCCCTAAACGTAAGTTTGCGAACTTACTATACTATGGCGCTGCTTCTCTTGGCGCGTGCGTCGTTTGCAACAGGCAACGCAGCAAATCTGCCGCGTCTGGGCGGGCATGCGCGAGCCGTCAAAATAAAAAAAATTAACTATAGAAGAATGGAGAACGAGCTGGTCAAATGAGACCCGATTTCAGTTGGTAAGTGCTGAAGGTAGGGTTCGCGTGTGGCGCGGCCCCAAGAAGCCACGGACCCAAGTTGCGACAAGGCACTACACGAGCTGGTAGTGGCTCCAGAATGGTGTGGGCTGCGTTTACGTGGAATGGACTGTGTCCTTTGGTCCAACTGAACCGATCGTAGACTGGAAGTGGTTATGTTCGGATACTTGGAGACCATTTGCAGACATTCATGGACTTCATGTTCCGATAGAACGATGGAATCATTATGGATGCCAATGTATAACATTTCTGTCCACTACTGCTGTACCATAACCTTAAAGTTGGAGGTAGGTCGTGAAATAGAAACTATCTTGTTAGAGTAATTATGGTATAAAGCAACAGAGCAGTGCCGGCCGGGGTGGCCAAGCGGTTCTAGGCGCTAGTCTGGAACCGCGCGACCGCTACAGTCACAGGTTCGAATCCTGCCTCAGGCATGAATGTGTGTGATGTCCTTAGGTTAGTTAGGTTTAAGTAGTTCTAAGTTCTAGGGTACTGATGACCTTAGAAGTTAAGTCCCATAGTGCTCAGAGCCATTTGAACCATTTTTGAACAGAGCAGTGTTACCCTCTGAGAAGAATTTTATGTTGACCGTGTTGTACCTAACGGAGGTGGCTTATCGGAAATAAAAGTCAGAACTATGTAAATATTCGAACAGTAACAAACAATATTTTTGCCTGTCTATACTGTTTAAAGAATAAAGAAAACGGTCGCCAGCCTAATTAGGCAAGAGAAATGGAAAGGCAAGAGAATAATTAACATTCTTGTTTAAGAAAATAGGTATGAGTAACTTTAGCGGACAAACACAACCTATATTTTGCCACACGCGAGTGGAATGAACTCTGACACCTGCGTATGTTCACGGTTAAGATTGGAAGCTGACAGATTAGAAAAGACTATTTGCATAAATATAACAGATGACGAAACACACTATTACTTTCAGGGCTTATTCAAACCGAATGAGTTTTATAACATTACTATTAATATTCATTGCAGAATCATAAATTGGAGATAGGTTAAGTATTATTTTTCAGACACTTTCCTATTTGACATAAAATTATAAATGTAGTTCACTGCAAAATTATGAACTGGTCACAGGTTAAGTCTCTCTCAGTTAAATACTTTACTATTAAAAATGAAAGTTTATTGGAATTCACTAACAGGTTATTTCTCACTGTCTTTTGAATAAAGAAATTGTTCTCATAAATAAGAGTCTTTCTATTTAATTGTTATTTGTCATTAGCATAAAGGATAACCTGTGGATCCTATTACACTATTAATATGCACTTTCATTACCCAAAAGAAACAAGTACTTAGCAAGTATGAGTATATAACTTTCCACTATTGCAGTTTTCCACTTTTACTACAGTGAGACACAATGTTGACAAATTTGCAAGAAACTGACTCACCTTTTAAAATTTACTACATGCAGCACTATGATCATTGAGTAAGCAAAACTTTAGTAAGCCTCAGTTTTAAGAAATTATATCTTTAAAAGAAACAGCAAATTGTCTTTATTATCACAGTCTTCTACTTTCAAGTCAATGATTAAATAAGTGACTCTGAAACTCCACAAAACTTTAAATTGGACTGTTTCTATCACTGGGAGGCTTTCACAAAGCTTCATTTACTACCTCCCACAATTTCACTAAATCCACAGTAAATATGAATACTAACTTCTTACCAAAGATCAAACAACATTATTTAATTAACTATTTGGCTTTGAGGCTTTCATTTTTTCCACAAACTAGGACACTCGGTAATCGTAGTTCAAATGGAGAGGAACCTCAGAGGTGTTGTGATAGAAAACATAAATCAAGGTAGGTACATGAATTAAGTTATAAATTACCTTATATTTGAGCACACTAACACACCCAATAAGCTGATCCTTCACTGTACATTACTATAGTGCTCCATTACAGTGATTGCGCAATGTGGTGGCAACAGCATGTTGGTAGGTGGATTTGCAGGTAGAGTTGCCGGACTCTGTCATTTCTTGATGGTGATGATAGACATCAATTCCAGAATAGTTCCAGCTCTTTATCCCTCCATCCGAGGCATTGGAAAGCGGCAGGAAAAGCCTCTCTCGGAACCAGCACAATATAAAACTTTTACATGGGCAGTGCACAGTTTGGTAGCTCGTCCCCAACTGACTCTTGTTCCACCTTTTCTACCTATGCCAACCACAATTTGTGCGCGCTAAACAGTTCCGTTCCCATGGGGAACATACAAAATAACTAAGAACCGTAAGTGAGAATCAGCAATTTACATAACAGTAACCAAACATATCAATTAAAACAGAGCATTTCCACATATTCACATTTCTACAAAAATTATTTAAATAAAATTATTTAATTTAAAGATATCCAAAGAGATTATGCAAGAAAGACAAAACATATCATTACAGTTTCGAATTAACCGTACAATAATTACAGAAGTTCAACGATGGGATGTTGAACAAAATAGAAAGCTAAATGAATCAACAAAAGGTATGTAGTGTCTAAGCTATGGTGTTATGTCAATGGGCCACAGTTGTTCGCGATTGATCTGAAGAACATTCTGGTCACTTCGAGCAAATGATTTCGCCGCCCATATCGCCCGACATGAATCTCATCGAAGATTTATGGGAAGTAATCAGTTCGTGAACAAGATCCTGCACTTGCAACACCTTCGCAATCGTAGTTATAGTGGCGGCGTAGCTCATTATTTCTTCATGGAAGTTCCAGCACCTTGCTGAGTGCATTCCACGTCGACTTTCTGCACTACGCCCGACAAAAAATGGTGCAACAGACATTAGTAGGTATCGTACGATTTTTATGAACCTCAGTGTACATGTTCGACCAATGTTAATGGCCAGCAATGTACTTCTGTCTCTGTCGATGTTTCTGCTCCTTTACGCTTTAAAATTTGAAGCAAATTTGCGAAGTGTTTTGTTGCACGTGTTTCCTATGTGAAACGGAGATTAAGGTTTAATGTGGCGTCGACGACGAGATCATTAGAGTCGGCGCCCGAGTTCAGACTGAGTAAGCACAGGGAAAGGAAGCGGACGTATCATTTTTCAGAGGAACCATCTCGACATTTCCCTTAAGCCATTAAGGAAATGACTAAAAACGTAAATCTCGATGACATGAAGGGCATTTGAACCTATTTACAGTTGAAAACGTGTCGAAAGTCTTTCCACTGTCACCTGCGGTTCCTTTGCGTGTGTTCATAGTAGTAGCCAAGGTACTTATTTTTTCCTTTTGTCTGGTTAGGGACTTATTGTTTCATTTCTTACCTACCTCTACATACATACTGTACAAACCACTGTGAGGTGCATGGGAAAGGATATTTACCATTGTACTTCCGTTGTTGAACAACCTGATGTCGCAGGTGAAGATAGCAAAACGAAAGCCGACGTTTTAAATTTAAAGTTCAAGAAATTGTTCACACAGCAGTATCGTACACATACCGTCGTTTGACCATCGGACAGAATCCTGTATGGACAGCATAGTAATATCCCTCCCTTGCCTTATGGTGTGGGTTAATGGAATTTTGTGGTAAGGTCTTATGGGACCAAACTGCTGAGTTTATCGGTCGCTAAACTTACGCACTACTTAATCCAACTTAAACTAACTTACACTAAGGAGAACACACACACACCCATGCCTGAGGGAGGATTCGAACCTCCGACGGGGGGGAGCGGCTCGCACCGGGACAAGACGACTTGGACCGCGTGGCTACCCCGCGCGGCTGTGGGGTGCTATTCAGTACAGCCATAAATCATAGTTGGCACGTGTCCTGCGCACTGTAACCAGTGTGACCTACGTGAATGACATCCTCCCACCTGTAGCCGTAACCTTCCTGCACAACACCCCAGATGCCATTTTCCAGCAAGGCAATGCACGAACTCGTGCCTTCTTGGTGTCACAGGATGCCAGCCTTTCGCCCTGGCCCGCCAGATCACCAGACTTGTCAACAATTGAAAATGTGTGGGATATGGTGAAACGACGGATGAAGTGCTGTGACCCAATACCAACCACCACAGATGAACTTTCGATCCCGGTGAATGTAGTATTGATTACTGTACCACAGAATGCCATTCGCACGTTATACGCGTCGATGCTGTAACGCGAAGAACAAGTTATCATGGCTCACGTTGGACACTATGCCTACTAGGCAACAAGACACATGCTGAATCGAGGTGAATGGAATGATAATCATTTCTGCAGAACGTACTAGTGTACACGCTTTGTGAATATGAACTTCCTGTCTCTAGTCGTAAAAGGTATTCCGCTTTTTCTGGACACGAGTGTATTCTAGTGTTCTGAAGTAAGTGAATGTCTTTCGTGTAGCAAAAGATTTTTCAAGGTTTAATCTGTTCTCTCCACTTCTATGAAGTTCGAGGGCAGAATTCCACTGACGAAGTATCGCTACGAGAATAATTTCCCGAATGTTTCTCTCCTTTCTGGGCTATCATTGAGCTGACATCACGAATCAAACTCGTCATTTGACACCACCACAGTTGTTAGAACAGAAACTTTGGTCTCACTAGAAAAACACGATTTATGAGCACGATTTACTCTATATATAACTTGGAGTAAGAAAAGTTTTGGTCACGAATCATGCTGGCGAATTTGAAAAAAAAAGAGTCTGTTGTAATTTGCTGCTGCTAAGGACATCGTGCGTCGATCATGACGCAGAAATTCACACATCTACGTGTCGATGGAGGATGAATACAAGAAAAAGTTCTAACCTATAACGTTAGCATCTAAATT
Organism: Schistocerca cancellata; assembly: GCF_023864275.1. Classification (NCBI taxonomy): domain Eukaryota; kingdom Metazoa; phylum Arthropoda; class Insecta; order Orthoptera; family Acrididae; genus Schistocerca; species Schistocerca cancellata. The sequence goes on from NC_064635.1 coordinate 177,774,567, forward strand.
CCGAGATTTAAATTTTCAGCTTTCCCTATTTCAGTGAGACTACAAAAAAACCAATACAGCGAAAAAGAAGCAAAACAACACATATGCTGGCATCACATCCAACACTTATGAAAAACTCTGCAGCACTCTAAAATGGGAAACACTTACTGAAACGTGTCTTGCTGCGCCTGAAAAAGTAACTAGTGATAATTTTTTAAATAATTATTTGTACTGTTGTAGGAAATCCATAAACAACTTTTACGATAAATGAAATTATTTAAGATCGAAATTTCAGTTACACGTGTCAGCGATTGCTGCGCAAACACCGTTTCCATGCATGCGGACACCATAATTATTCCACCACGCAAAGATTTGGCATTACACTCCTCTGGTATAACACGTTATCGGGGAGTGGGGGGGGGGGGGGCGGATGGCGGTCCACTGGGGGCCGAACCGCACAATAACCCTGGCTTTGATTTGTTGTGGGGCGGCGGTGGGGTGGGTGGACTGCCGTGGCATGTTGTGGGGTTGTGAACCACCGAGGGCTACAGTGGGACGAAGCCTCGTCTAGGTCTCCGGTTTAATACATACGTACATACATACAAGATCGAAATGAGAGCTTTACGATCGATTATATGAGTAATACAATCAGTATCAGGGATAGGTATAAACTTAAAATTGCGTTCGTTCTGTTGACCACCAAGCTCATCCCCAATGCAACGACGATGGACTCTCGCCCCTGATAGTGTACCATGTGTTACGCTGTTCCTTTGTTGCGGCAGAGCCGAGGAGGAAGCAGATTTGCAGTGCCATTTCGATGGGGTACTGATCTTCTAATAGGAGAGCGGAGTTTGGTCAGGGTGGTGCCACCAGATCTATTTCATTGTACTCTACGGCCTTTCGTGACCTATTCTGCACACGACCGTTACACTGCCGAAACATTTCGGCCCACACGAACGGGAATTTCCCGGACAGACACACTACTGACCATTAAAATTGCTACACCAATAAGAAATGCAGATGATAAACGGGTATTCACTGGACAAATATATTATACTAGAACTGACATATGATTACATTTTCACGCAATCTGGGTGCATAGATCCTGAGAAATCTGTAAGCCTACCCAGAACAACCACCTCTGGCCGTAATAACGGCCTTGATACGCCTGGGCATTGAGTCAAACCGAGCTCGGATGGCGTGTACAGGTACAGCTGCCCATGCAGCTTCAACACGATACCACAGTTCATCAAGAGTAGTGACTGGCGTATTGAAACGAGCCAGTTGCTCAGCCAACATTTGCCAGACGTTTACACTTGGTGAGAGATCTGGAGAATGTGCTGGCGAGGGCAGCAGTCGAACATTTTTGCATGCAGAAAGGCTCGTACAGGACCTGCAACAAACGGTCGTGTATTATCCTGCTGAAGTGTAGGGTTTCGCAGGCATCGGATGAAGGGTAGAGCCACGGGTCGTAACACATTTGAAATGTAACGTCCACTGTTCAAAGTGCCGTCAATGCGAACAAGAGGTGACTGAGACGTGTAACCAATGGCAACCCATACTATCACGCCGGGTGATACGCCAGTATGGTGATGACGAATACACGCTTCCAATGTGCGTTCACCACTGTGCTCCAAACACGGATGCGACCATCATGATGCTGTAAACAGAACCTGGATTCATCCGAAGAAATGACGTTTTGCCATTCGTGCACCCATGTTCGTCGTTGAGTACACCATCGCAGGCGCTTCCTGTGATGCAGCGTCAAGGGTAACCGCAGCCATGGTCTCCGAGCTGATAGTCCATGCTGCTGCAAACGTCGTCGAGCTGTTCGTGCAGATGGTTGTTGTCTTGCAAACGTCCCCATCTGTTGACTCAGGGAGACGTGGCTGCACGATCCGTTACACCCATGCGGAAACGATGCCTGTCATCTCGACTGCTAGTGATACGAGGCCGTTGGGATCCAGCACGGCGTTCCTTATTACCCTCCTGAACCCACCGATTCCATATTCTGCTAACCGTCATTGGATCTCGACCAACGCGAGCAGCAATGTCGCGATACGATAAATCGCAGACGCGGTAGGCTACCATCCGACCTTTATCAAAGTCGGAAACATAATGGTACGCCTTCCTCCTCTTTACAGGAGGCATCACAACAACGTTTCACCAGGCAACGCCGGTCAACTGCTGTTTGTGTATGTGAAATCGGTTGGAAACTTTCCTGGTGTCAGCACGTTGTAGGTGTCGCCACCGGCGCCAATCTTGTGCGAATTCTCTGAAAAGCTAATCATTTGCATATCACACCATCTTCTTCCTGTAGGTTAAATTTCGCGTCTGTAGCACGTCATCTTCGTGGTGTAGCAATTTTAATGACCAGTAGTGTATATCACATTCTGTCATGCCAATAATGCGCCCTCTTTCGAACTCACTTATATGACGGTACCATTCGCGAATACGTCTGCGAGGCATCCTTCACGTCTGCTACAGTCACACTGTTCCATTACCTTCGGTGTATAGCGACAACGAGAGCCGCAGGCACACATGTTAGCGGTAGGTGATGTTGCGCCGCGATATCCATGTTGATGTAGACCCTGCGGGTCGACATGGCTCAAATGCTAATCATTTCTGCAGAATATACTAATGTAAGTGTCTTTCGAATACGAAGGTCCTTTCGCTAGTCGTTCTATGTGTTCTGTTTTTTTTTTTCTGAACATGAGTGTAATACGAGTGATGTATATATAGTAAGTTACAGTAACAGATACCACTGTTTGTCGTCAGCGGGATGAAACTGATGTTAGATATTGGTAATAACTATTTTAGTCTGCTTCCAGTTCATACACTGTGTCGATTAGTTCTTTTTGTAGAGTAAGCCGATGTACTTTTAGCGCATACTTCTGATGTTGTTGTACTTGCATCGGAACTTTTAGTGCACATTTCTAGCATATTAGTGCATGTATATTTTGGTTATTTTCAGTGCATATCGACGCGATTCTAGTTGTACCAATATATCTGACTCGGAAAACGACTTTGAACTGCATGGGAAAGGGTACTTCCCACTGCAGCACTTATCTGGACTTTAATCCGTTCAATTAACATATGAAGTGCAGGAATAATGTTTGGTTAAGTTCCTCTCTGCGGGCTGCAGTTAGTCTGATCTTATAGTCTCGATTAAAGAAGCGATACGTAGTAGGTTTGTAGCATATTCCTAGATTCCTGAAGTATAGCTGGTTCTTCGGGCTTCAACAGTAAGTTTTCGTGGGATAGTTCGCGTCTATCTTCATTTGTCTACCAGCAATTCCTTGATGCTCTCCCATGGACAGAAACCTATGATTGGATGTGCTGTCTTTTTAGCATGCGTTCGATATCCCCTTTTAGTCCTATCTGTTACGGATCTAGGGTAGGTCGCAGTCATGTTTAGTAAGCAAACTCGCTTGTAGACATATTGTAGTTTCCAGAATGAGATTTTCACTCTGCAGCGGAGTGTGCGCTGATATGAAACTTCCTGGCAGATTAAAACTGTGTGCCCGACCGAGACTCGAACTCGGGACCTTTGCCTTTCGCGGGCAAGTGCTCTACCAACTGAGCTACCGAAGCACGACTCACGCCCGGTACTCACAGCTTTACTTCTGCCAGTACCTCGTCTCCTACCTTCCAAACTTTACAGAAGCTCTCCTGCGAACCTTGCAGAACTAGCACTCCTGAAAGAAAGGATATTGCGGAGACATGGCTTAGCCACAGCCTGGGGGATGTTTCCAGAATGAGATTTTCACTCTGCAGCGGAGTGTGCGCTGATATGAAACTTCCTGGCAGATTAAAACTGTGTGCCCGACCGAAGGTAGGAGACGAGGTACTGGCAGAAGTAAAGCTGTGAGTACCGGGCGTGAGTCGTGCTTCGGTAGCTCAGTTGGTAGAGCACTTGCCCGCGAAAGGCAAAGGTCCCGAGTTCGAGTCTCGGTCGGGCACACAGTTTTAATCTGCCAGGAAGTTTCATATTGTAGTTTGCCAGTAACCTGCCAATGAGCTGTAGCCTGTCAACTCCTTAAACTGAAACTCAGTCTGTGTAATTCATCCACGTAATATCCCCACAAATTGTTTTACCCTGATACTTGTAAGAGTTGATTGATTCCAGTTGTGACTCAATCATATTATATTCAGAAGATACAAAATTTATCATTTTATGAAGTGTATAGTTTTATATTTCTGAATATTTAAAGCAAGATACACATATTTTCCCCAGTTTGGTACGTTGTAAAGCACGGAATGAATTTTTGCGTAGCTTTTTTTCAGACAGTCCTTCATTACAGAAAAGTACATCGCCTGTAAAAAGTCTGAGATTACAAGCGATATCGTGTGCCACGTCATTAACCTCAACTTGAACAACGAAGTTCCAAACGGACTTCCCTGCGATAGACTTTATAATGAAACTAGCCTCTCGGAACTTCTGCTCAAGTAATGAAAATGTTCGATACCATCTGAATTTTACTCAGACTTGAGTTGACTTTATTATGTAAACTGTTCATTTCTCGTCAATGAAAACTAACAAAGTTTCTTAATTGTCAAATACAATTTTCCCATGAATGTATTTTTCTACTTCTATTTCGATATATTAACAGGTATCGATCTTACACCTTGAAAATTAGTGGTCACAATTTCAGAAGTTGATGATATGAAAAGAAGTCTATATTAGAAAAATAATTTGTGTTATTCAGTGTTAGCCGTAAATAAAATGTCTGTTTCTGTTCATAACATCATTAATTTTGCTATTGTTAATGAAATCGATATTACAAAATAACAGGAATCTTCTATTTCTCTTCTTTTCAAAATTTGCAACCTCTGTTATTAACCATAATGGCTATAAATCCGTACTTCAATAATTAATTTCAGAAAAGGGTATAAAAATTAAATCTGATTAAAAATTACAATAACAAAAGGTGCTTGAAGCTGGGTTTGTAACATATACAAGGTGAAAAATTTTAATCGATAATGGGGAATAACTGAGGATAAAGATGAGATACAGCAAATTGTTTTAAATAGATGTTGAAGGTGGCAAAGAGGGTCACCAACGACCGTGACTTTGAACATAATTTTTAAGGCGATCTGGAGTTTAAAGTGATTTTAAAAAAATGGGAACCCTAATATTAGATTTAGTATTTGAAAAGTGTGGCAATCTTTACGCATAATATGATAAACATTGAAGGACATCGCAAGGTTCAGTGAATCTCAAATAAGCAAATATGTTGAAACTTCCTGGCAGATTAAATCTGTGTGCCGGACCGAGACTCGAAGTCGGGACCTTTATCTTTCGCGGGCAAGTGCTCTACCGACTGAGCTACCCAAGCTGTGAAGACGGGGCGTGAGTCGTGCTTGGGAAGCTCAGTCGGTAGAACACTTGCCCGCTGAAGACAAGGGTCCCGAGTTCGAGTCTCGGTCCGGCACACAGTTTTAATCTGCCAGGAAGTTTCATATCAGCGCACACTCAGATGCAGAGTGAAAATCTCATTAAGAAAATATGTTTTTTGGTTCTAGTATGAGGATATTGAAAGGATAATACACTACGTAAAGGGAGATGAAATTTAATAGTCATGGGGGACTGGAATGCAATTATAGGGGATTGAGAAGAAGAAAAGTTTACACGAGAATTTGGGCTTGGGACGAGTAATGAGAGAGGAAAAAGACTAATTGAGTTCTATAATAAATTTCAGCTAGTAATAGCGAATACTCTGTTCAAAACTTACAAGAGAAGGAGGTATCCTTCGAAGAGGCCGATGATAGTGGAATATTTCAGTTAGATTACATCATGGTCAGAAAGAGATTAAAGATTCAGATATATGATTGTAAGGCGTACCCAGGTGCAGATTTAGACTCAGGTCATAAGGTAGTAATAATGAAGAGTGGGGTGAAGTTTAAGAGATTAGCCATGAAGAATCAATGCGCAAAGAAGTGGGATACGGAAGTACTAAGGAGTCATGAGATGCGATTGGATTTCTCTAAGGCTATAGATACAGCAATCAGCAGGCAGTACTGTTGGAGGAGGATTGGACATCTCCAAAAAGAGCTATCACAGAAGTTGGAAAGGAAATCATAGCTACAAAACAGGTAACAGTGAAGAAACCAAGTGTAACAGAGGAAATGCTTCAGTTGATCGATGAAAGAAGGAAGCGCAAAAATGTTGCAGGAAGTTCAGGAATACAGAAATACAAGTCACTGAGGAATGAAATAAATAGGAAGTGCGGGGAAGCTAAGACGAAATTGCTGCACGAAAAATGTGAAGAAATCGAAAAAGAAATGATTGTCAAAAAATGGCTCTAGGCACTACGGGACTTAACATCTGAGGCCATCAGTCCCCTAGACTTAGAACTACTTAAACCTAACTAACCTAAGGGCATCACACACATCCATGCCCGAGGCAGGATTCGAACGTGCGACCGTAGCAGCAGCGCGTTTCCGGACTGAAGCGCCTAGAACCGCTCGGCCACAGCGGGCGGCGAAATGATTGTCGGAAAGACTGACTAGGCGTATAGGAAAGTCAAACTAACCTTCGGTGAAATTAAAATCAAGGGTGGTATAATTAAGAATGCAAAGGGAATTCCACTCTTAAATGCAGAGAAGAAAGCGGATAGATGAGATGAGTACATTGAAGGCCTCTGTGAGGGGGCAAATTTATCTGATCCAATAGAAGAAGAAGCAGTAGTTGATATAGAAGAGATAGGGGATCCAGTATTGTAATCAGAATGTAAAAGAGCTTTCGAGGACTTACGATCAAATAAGGCAGAAGGGACAGATAACATTCCATCAGAATTTCGGAAATCATTCAGGGAAGTGGAAACAAAACGATTCTTCACGTTGGTGTGTAGAATGTGTGAGTCTGGCGACATACCATCTCACTTTCGGAAAAATATCATCCACACAATTCCGAGGACTGCAAGGGGTGCGAAAATGATAATAGCTAGTGCATCCAAGCTGCTGAGAAGAATACTATACAGAAGAATGGAGAAGAAAACTGAGGATTTGTCAGAGGACGATCAGCTTGGCTTCAGGAAAAGTAAAGGCACGAAAGAAGCAATTTTGACGTGGCTGTTGATATGGAAGCAATACTAAAGGAAAATCAAGGCACATTCGTAGTATTTGTCGACCCGGAAAAGCGTTCGACAGCGTCAAATGATGCAAGACATGCGAAATTATGAGAAAAATAGCGATAAACTATAGGGAGAGATGGGCAATATACAATATGTACAAGAACAAGAGGGAATAATAAGAGTGGGCGACCAAGAACGAACTCCTCAGATTTGCAACGGGTGTAAGACAGGGATGTAGTCTTTCACTCCTACTGTTTAATCTGCACAACGAAGAAGCTATTATGGAAATAAAAGAAATCTTTAGGAGTGGGATTAAAACTCAAGGAGCAAGGATATCAATGACACACTTCGATGATGACATTGCTATCCTGAGTGAATAATATGATCTGCTGAATGAAAACAACAGTCTAATGTGTACAGAATATGGATTGAGAGTAAATCGCAGTCCGCAGCTCGTGATCGCGCGGTAGCGTTCTCGCTTCCCACGCCCGGGTTCCCGGGTTCGATTCCCGGCGGGGTCAGGGATTTTCTCTGCCTCGTGATGACTGTGTGATGTCCTTAGGTTAGTTAGGTTTAAGTAGTTCAAAGTTCTAGGGGACTTATGATCATAGCTATTAAGTCCCATAGTGCTCAGGGCCATTTGAACTTTTTTTTTTTTTTTTTTTTTTTTTTTTTGAGGAAGAAATTTCTGAGAATGTACGTTTGCAGCAGAGCATTGTATGGTAGGGAAAGAAGGACTGTGGGCAAACCGGAACAGAAAAGAATCGAAGCATTTGAGATGTGGTGCTACAGACGAACGTCGAAAATTATGTGGACTGATAGGGTAAGGAATGAGGATGTTTTATGCAGAATCGGAGAGGAAAGGAATATGTGGATAGCACTGACAAGGAGAAGGGTCAGGATGATAGGACATCTGTTAAGACATCAGGGAACGACTTCCATAGCACTAGAGGGAGCCGCAAGGGGCAAAAACTGAAGAGGAAAAAAGATATTAGAATACATCCATCAAATAATTGAGGACCCAGGTTGCAAGTGCTAGAGATGAAGAGGTTGGAACAGGAAAGGAATGCCTGGCGGGCCGCAACAAACTAATCAGGAGACTGATGAGTCGTACAGTTAGCAGCAATCATGATCCTATAGTTAATTGTCGAAGGTCATTCGTAGGTTAAGTTTTATTTCATAGAATCCCTTATTTGACGTTGGTTCTGGAAATAGCGTAGAGAGATTTGAGCTTTAAGTTGTAATTAACGTGTTTATTGGCAAAAACAAACACCTCATAACGTACAAATGTTATTTTGACATTTACGAGCCAGAACAAACATAAATGAAACGTAAATCTTTGATTTGCAAGTCATCGGGTGAGTCCCCCCGCCTCTCATTCCTCTGGACGCTCCTTACAATTTCTGTCTAAGATCGTATTTTACTGTATGCCTCCCGTATTCTGAGTTAATCAGTATTAGACCTAAAAATATATATATCCTTATTTGACCTGGATTGAACCTTGGAACGACGTTGAATAATGCATCAGTCTATACGTACAATTTGCGCTCTTTTCAGTCTTAAATCAGATATTAGGGTTCCCATTTAATAAATCAATGTAACCTCCAAATCACCTTTAAAATCACGGACATTAGTAGCAATGCATGACCATCTTTGCCACCTACAACTTTTAACCAAAACATTGTACAGTATCTCACCTCTATACCCCCTTAATCCCTCTTGTGGACTGCAGTGGCCCTCCCTGTGTTTGACGTTTTTGGCGCCAAGCACGTTAGATAGCGTTAGGATTGTATTAGACTTTATCAAAGGGTGACTACCATTTGTGAGTTTGGTTCATGTTGCCCTCAGCTTTTTATCGGACAGTTTTTCGATGAAAGTCTTTCGATTCTGTGAAAAAGACAGAGTTTGTGTGTGTTGTTTTTGGAGAAGTTTACGCAGTATTTTAGAAAACATAGGTGCTCAAAATAGGAAGATAAAAAAATAAACATGTGAAGTTAACTGAAATTGTTAATTCTTCGTATGCAGTTAATACAAAACATAATTACAGAATATTACGCAGTAGGTGAAGAGACTCAGACGCTCCATCCATCTTGAAAAGATAAGTACCAATTATTATTGCGATGTACTGCATCGTGATGCTCTATGAAGGAATTGCTACACCATGAAAAAAGTATCACGTAGTAATATCATTATAAAGAATAACTGTGGAATATTTAACGGTGGTTTTATTACAACATGAAGTTACGTCTACTTTTGGCGAATACTCTCTATCCAAAGTAGAGTCTACATCTACATTTATACTCCGCAAGCCACCCAACGGTGTGTGGCGGAGGGCACTTTACGTGCCACTGTCATTACCTCCCTTTCCTGTTCCAGTCGCGTATGGTTCGCGGGAAGAACGACTGCCGGAAAGCCTCCGTGCGCGCTCTAATCTCTCTAATTTTACGCTCGTGATCTCCTCGGGAGGTATAAGTAGGGGGAAGCAATATATTCGACACCTCATCCAGAAACGCACCCTCTCGAAACCTGGACAGCAAGCTACACCGCGATGCAGAGCGCCTCTCTTGCAGAGTCTGCCACTTGAGTTTGCTAAACATCTCCGTAACGCTATCACGCTTACCAAATAACCCTGTGACGAAACGCGCCTCTTTTCTTTGAATCTTCTCTATCTCCTCTGTCAACCCGACCTGGTACGGATCCCCCGCCGATGAGCAGTATTCAAGTATAGGTCGAACGAGTGTTTTGTAAGGCACCTCCTTCGTTGATGGACTACATTTTCTAAGGACTCTCCCAATGAATCTCAACCTGGTACCCGCCTTACCAACAGTTCATTTTATAAATCATTCCACTTCAAATCGTTCCGCACGCATACTCCCAGATATTTTACAGAAGCAACTGCTACCAGTGTTTGTTCCGCTATCATATACAATAAAGGATCCTTCTTTTTATGTATTCGCAATACGTTACATTTGTCTATGTTAAGGGTCAGTTGCCACTCCCTGTACCAATTGCCTATCCGCTGCAGATCTTCCTGCATTTCGCTGCAATTTTCTAATGCTGCAACGTCTCTGTATACTACAGCATCATCCGCGAAAAGCCGCATGGAACTTCCCACACTATCTACTAGGTTACTTATATATATTGTAAAAAGCATTCGCCCATAACACTCCCTTGTGGCACGCCAGAGGTTACTTTAGCGTCTGTAGACGTCTCTCCATTGAGAACAACATGCTGTGTTCTGTTTGCTAAAAATTCTTCAATCCAGCCACACAGGTGGTCTGATATTCCGTAGGCTCTTACTTTGTCTATCAGGCGATAGTGCGGAACTGTATCGAACGCCTTCTGGAAGTCAAGGGAAATGGCATCTACCTGGGAGCCTGTATCTAATATTTTCTGGGTGTCAAGAAGAAATAAAGCGAGTTGGGTCTCAACAAATAAAGCTAGATTGATCGTGTTCAGAAGAACGACTAGAGACCGGAAGTTCAAATTCACAGGAAACGAACATAAGTATGTTCTGCAGAAATGATTAGCATTTCAATCACTTCGATTCAGCATGTGTCTTGTTGCCTAGAAGGCACAGTGTCCTCCACGGACCCTGGTAACCTGCTCTGTACGTGATAACGTCGAAGCGTATAAGGTGGGAATGGTGCTCTGTTGTATAGCAATCCGTGCTACTTTCACTGGGATCGAAAGTTCATCTGTGGTGGTTGGCATTATGTCACCGCACTGCACCTGTCGTTTCGCCATATCCCATATAGTTTCCATTGGTGACAAGTCTCGTGATTTGGCGGGCCAGGGCTAAAGGCTGACACCCTAGGTTCGTATGATCGGTTGCCAGCGGGCTCGTGCGCATGCGCAGACCTGAATTCGCGTATGAGCAGTGCCTTCCTCCCGCTTCTGTCTACTTGGATGATGATGATGTTTGGTTTGTGGGGCGCTCAACTGCGTGGTTATCAGCGCCCGTACAATTACCCAATCTTTGCTCAGTCCAATTTCGCCACTTTCCTGGATGATGACGAAATGATGAGGACAACACAAACACCCAGTCATCTCGAGGCAGGTGAAAATCCCTGACCCCGCCGGGAATCGAACCCGGGACCCCGTGCTCGGGAAGCGAGAACGCTACCGCGGCTACTTGGAGCGTGGCTGTTTGCTGTATGAGCAGTAGCAGCAAGTAGCCAGAAGCTACCAAGCTGCCAGACTGGCGCATGCGCAGAGCAAGTTGAGTTATAGTGGGGGGCCCTTCCCCATGTGACCCGTGTATAAGTTTCGTGTCTTCGTTTACAGCTCTCACGTCAAATGAAATCAAAACAGATTTCTGTGGCCGGGAGCCATCAAGTGAATTAATATACATTCTCATAACCATGAAAGACTGAAATAAGTTCGTAGTTTCAGTTTTCTGATTTTTTATTATTTCCACGTTATTAGCATTCAACCATTAATGACTTAATGAAGCTATTTCTGTCTGTTTTACAGAGAAATTTGCTTCTATTAATTTTTTTTCTCTGAGGCAGTTAGTTTGACACGAAGTGTTTCATTCCGCACTATTGGCTACTTTCAACCTCGTTCAGTTCAAAGTGGAAATTTTCATTTTCTGGGACGAATGACATTATACCATAATAAGAAACCAAACATGAGAATACAGTACTGGACCTCCAAGAATATTGGTATCACGAAAACCACATGAAAAGCTGAATATCAGGTACTTCAGAGTGCATCTGGACATAGAAATATGCAATTAGAGCGGAATGAAGCATTTTGGTATGGTTTACGAAATTCCGATGCTGCTGAAGTAGTCCCTGATGTCCTGTTCCTTTTATGACACTGTAAGATCTCTTAATGCTATATACGTACGAACATACGTAAACATTGACTTGAAGCTGACTAAGTAGGCGAATTTGGTCAGTAGTTCTGAACTAAATATTTAGTATCAAATATAATGACAGCTGTAGCAGAATTTCACAAATCTGCCTTCTGTGAAACAGTGTTTTTTGATCACAAGGCACTTGTCTAGTAGTTCCTCTAAGCCTGAAGTTATTTCATAATTTGTGTTTACGTCTTAAATTTATATAATGCCATTCTATGCTAAATTTTAGACCGGCCGCATACCGTGTTTTATCGTTGTAACTCCCCACATGGCTTCATACACTCCTGGAAATTGAAATAAGAACACCGTGAATTCATTGTCCCAGGAAGGGGAAACTTTATTGACACATTCCTGGGGTCAGATACATCACATGATCACACTGACAGAACCACAGGCACGTAGACACAGGCAACGGAGCATGCACAATGTCGGCACTAGTACAGTGTATATCCACCTTTCGCAGCAATGCAGGCTGCTATTCTCCCATGGAGACGATCGTAGAGATGCTGGATGTAGTCCTGTGGAACGGCTTGCCATGCCATTTCCACTTGGCGCCTCAGTTGGACCAGCATTCGTGCTGGACGTGCAGACCGCGTGAGACGACGCTTCATCCAGTCCCAAACATGCTCAATGGGGGACAGATCCGGAGATCTTGCTGGCCAGGGTAGTTGACTTACACCTTCTAGAGCACGTTGGGTGGCACGGGATACATGCGGACGTGCATTGTCCTGTTGGAACAGCAAGTTCCCTTGCCGGTCTGGGAATGGTAGAACGATGGGTTCGATGACGGTTTGGATGTACCGTGCACTATTCAGTGTCCCCTCGACGATCACCAGTGGTGTACGGCCAGTGTAGGAGATCGCTCCCCACACCATGATGCCGGGTGTTGGCCCTGTGGGCCTCGGTCGTATGCAGTCCTGATTGTGGCGCTCACCTGCACGGCGCCAAACACGCATACGACCATCATTGGCACCAAGGCAGAAGCGACTCTCATCGCTGAAGACGACACGTCTCCATTCGTCCCTCCATTCACGCCTGTCGCGACACCACTGGAGGCGGGCTGCACGATGTTGGGGCGTGAGCGGAAGACGGCCTAACGGTGTGCGGGACCGTAGCCCAGCTTCATGGAGACGGTTGCGAATGGTCCTCGCCGATACCCCAGGAGCAACAGTGTCCCTAATTTGCTGGGAAGTGGCGGTGCGGTCCCCTACGGCACTGCGTAGGATCCTACGGTCTTGGCGTGCATCCGTGCGTCGCTGCGGTCCGGTCCCAGGTCGACGGGCACGTGCACCTTCCGCCGACCACTGGCGACAACATCGATGTACTGTGGAGACCTCACGCCCCCACGTGTTGAGCAATTCGGCGGTACGTCCACCCGGCCTCCCGCATGCCCACTATACGCCCTCGCTCATAGTCCGTCAACTGCACATACGGTTCACGTCCACACTGTCGCGGCATGCTACCAGTGTTAAAGACTGCGATGGAGCTCCGTATGCCACGGCAAACTGGCTGACACTGACGGCGGCGGTGCACAAATGCTGCGCAGCTAGCGCCATTCGACGGCCAACACCGCGGTTCCTGGTGTGTCCGCTGTGCCGTACGTGTGATCATTGCTTGTACAGCCCTCTCGCAGTGTCCGGAGCAAGTATGGTGGGTCTGACACACCGGTGTCAATGTGTTCTTTTTTCCATTTCCAGGAGTGTATTTCTGCCTAGAGTAGAATATAAACTGTCAGTTGTACAGTTTCTTTGCCTCACAGACAACCATGTTAATTTTTTCACATTTTGAAAAAGTCATGAAATTTATTGTCCTTTATTCCGGTGTCAGCTAAACAAGAAACTGTATCATTTTCTCATTTTTTTTGCAATACATTTGTATTCCATCCTACTAGCTTTTTGCGGTGCTGTGTAGATGCAAACCTGTTGGAAATGCTACATAAAAATATTGCAGAGGACGAATTTAAAAAAAAAAAAATCTGCCAATGTCACCCCTTAGAAAAATTTTATGGTACTTCGAGCTGTGGAGTCTAATTTTGAAATGATATTTTGCCAAGAACGGCTTCCTTATTTGCATCCTTTATCTATGTGGGATATGATAAAACAATTGCTCTAAGTACAACTCTGTACGTCCTCTCAACAACATGCAGCAGGGCTGCACATGGTCACGTGATGCCCCACCACGCACGAAACTCCACCAGAAATGCGACGAAAAGCGTATGAGCAGAGCAAGCACCAAGCACGGGCTGCCTGCGTCATCGTAGCTGCGCATGCGCAGTACAGCCTGTTGTCTGGCGCTTTATGATAACTGCTCGAACGAACCTCCTGTGACACCAAGAAGGCACGTGTTCGTGCAGCAACGTGTGGTCGTACATTGTCTTGCTGAAAAACGGCGTCTGAGATCTTGCGCAAAAACGGTATAGCTACGGGTTGCAGGATATCATTCACGTAGATCATCCGCACTAACAGTGATTTGCGGTTGTACCCAACATCAGTCCGCACCATAAGGCCATGAGTTAGCGATGTATCTCTTGTACGAATGCAGCCACTGTGATGCCGCTACCCCTGTCTGCAGCGAACCAAAATTCCGCCATAATTTTCGAACAAACAAAATCTGGATTCATGCGAAAACACTATCGGATGCCATTCCCGTCCCTAGTGACGTTGTTCCATACACAATGGCCGTTTAGCATGTTTCTGCATATTCGTCAAAGGCAACCAGAGCAGTGGATGACGCGCACGTAAGCTATGCCGTCATAAACGTCGACAGATTGTTACTCCTGATAGTGGACAATGTGTTCCATTGTTCCACTGCTGTGCCAAAGGTGAAGAGGACTATAATGCCATTCCGATGAGATGTCCATCTCCTCGATGGAGTGTGAGGACGGGGGGCGGGGTAGTGGGGAGGGGGATCTAGGTTGTGCTACCTGACACATATCGTGTTCTACGGCCTTACGTGAACAATTCTGCACTCACCCGTTGCACAACCAAAACTCTTCGCCTCAGACGAGCGGCAATTTCCCGGATGGACGCATCGTATTTTCTCATGAGAATAATGCGGCCTCTTTCAAACTCACTGCCTTGTGCTTTGACAGTATGGTTCGCGCATACGTCTGCGAGGCACCCTGTACGTCTGTTCAAGTCACACTGATCCATTGCCTTCGGTTTATAGCGACAACGAGAGCGTGTAATGGTACTTGAATTACGTAACCATTACGGCACCTCACCTCAACCTCTCGATACCAGCAATATTCTAATGTGTTTCTGTAAAATAGTTAACATATTTCTGCGACAACATTCAGATTTGATTTCATTAATGTAGAGGTACTTTGATACATCGATATGTTCATATTGCAATGATATTATTCTTATGTGTATTCTTTCTTTTGTCACTATGATCATTGACGTACTTGTAACTCTGATTTTTTGGCGCGTAAGCGGTTATTAGAGAATCAAGTCTTGGTCGTCATGTTGAAAAGACGCAAATTGTAGTCAGTTTATGAAATGTGAACTTTAACAGTGAGGAAGATATTTTCAAGTATGTTTTATATTGTGAAGTGATGTTGCAACAAAAGTAATAAAAAAGAAGTGTAACTTAAATTCGGAGTGCAGATTACTTTTTTACATCACCATTGTCTTAACTTGCAAAAGTTTAATCTTCAAGAATGGTTTATGGTTGGCTCAAATGGCTCTGAGCACTATGGGACTCAACTGCTGAGGTCATTAGTCCCCTGGAACTTAGAACTAGTTAAACCTAACTAACCTAAGGACATCGCAAACATCCATGCCCGAGGCAGGATTCGAACCTGCGATCTTAGCGAATGGTTTATGAAACACATCTATAAGACATTCGAATATCGCAGAATAACACCTAGGCCTCTTTGCATCCGAACTTGGAATCATCACTACGTAGATTTTCGACGAGTCAGCCATGAGTTCACAACGAAACCAGCGTGGGAAACACGAAAATATAAGTGCCTAGTTTATCCATTATTTCAAGAAGTGACTTTATTAACTGTGCTCTAATGACACCTGCCACATAATATAACTTTGTTGTTGCCCGAAAATGCAATATTTAGCAGCGTGAGCAACACTACAATCATAATTAATTTTTGACCTTTGTTGTGGTAGGGTTTGTAGAAGCTGCAGGCACATTTTACCGGTAGGTGTTGTTGCGCCGCGATATTTATGTTCACCTAGAACCCGGGGGCGTGGTTGAAATGCTAATCATTTCCGCAGAACATACTACCTGTACCTGTCCTGTGTATAGGAACGTCCTGTCTCTAGTCGTTCAAGGTGGTGGGATTTTTCTGAACATGAGTGGAACGTGGTGTGTCTTCCCTACCAAGAAATCCTGACACCAGCGAAAATTGCCGGACTTTGTTCAACAAGTTTTGATGTGGTACTGATCCAAATGTTTTCTGGAACTCGACTGTCTCAATCCATGGCTCTCATGATATGGAACAAAAGACACCGCTGAGTTCCGCGTACAAAACTCGACACATTATTTACGCCGAACGATGCAATGGTTTTTTTTCTGTATGTTTCAGGACAGACCAGCTGAAATACGAGAAGGCATCCGATCACTTGAGTGCAGAAGAGGGTGGACGCTACGAGGAGTCCACTTTGGCCCTGGTCTTCCTGCGCAGCCTTCGAGAGGGACTGCAGTTCATCCTCTCGTCAAACGATGCCGCGGCTGACAAGTTCGACGATGTTGTGCTCTGCTGGAACGACGAGGAAGACTCCACTGTATCGGCCCTCTTCGGACAACTGAAATACAAGACGTCAGCTAAGCGCACAAGTATAAGCACATCCAGTCTAATGGGGAATAAAAAGGATTTTAGCCTTAGGACGTACCGCGACTCTTACGTTAAAATCAGAGACTCTTTAGATGGTGGCAGTTACGCACTTGTACTGTCCACAAATATTGACCTAGACGACGACGCACAGAGTATGTTTGTCAGACACGAACCAGAAACAGTTCCCGGGATGAAACTTCTGGATTCGGGCGGTTGTTGCTACAAGCTGAATCCAAACGACAAGGGCGTTAAACAGGCACTGAAACGCGACGAGCAATTTATGCAACACTTTTATCTTTTGTGTAATCAGAGCGATTTGAAAACAATAAAGGACAAGATTAAAACGGAACTGAAATTGTTACTTGGTGCCGATGGAAGTTGCTGCGAGCGCATGTGTGACAATTTGTGCGATAATCTCAGGGAGTGGATGAACACGCAGGATGTTTGTCTCACCAACACCTGGGAAAGCTGGCTGAATATTGTAGATATGTACATAAAGGGAGTGTCTAAATGCAATAGTATGCTGACCCCAATAAAGTATAGCAGTGTAGAAGCACTTGAGAGGCACATCCAGCGCAGCAACCCAGCTTGGATCAGGCCGCCAGGGAAGGAAGCGACGGGGCTCTCGACCACGAAAGTTCATCAAGCAATCCGTGGTGAGAGACACATAGTGGCCAGTGTGACTTGTCTCTGGGAGATGGAGGAAACAATTTTGTGCTGTTGGGGCCCGTTCTGCCGGTGGCTGGTAAGTATAATTTTTATTTACTGCTTCTTCATTAAGGGGCTCCGGAACGCCCTATACTTGCAATGTTAAAATAACGCTTATAAATTACATCTTTCCTCACAAAGTATTTGAGGTAGGTAGTTGAACTTCTTACAGATTATTTATTGGAATATGGGCTACAACTTAACACAGAGATTTTACAAAATTTTAGTTCAGTTATTAAAGATGATTTTTTTCAATTGTAATGATAATTCACAACTTTTTTTTGAAATTTTTTATTTATATATTCAAAAATATACAGGTTTTTGGAAAAAGGCTGTGTTAAATTATGCAGAAGCTACTGTGTAACATTTACTGAAAGTTTGAAACAAATATGTTCGGAAGATCCTTAGAAAACATGTAATTAGTATGAGAAAATAAAAGTTTTGGGAATCGAGCGACAAAGATTGGATTAACTTTTTAGTGCATTCCAGGTCCATAGGATGGATTATCTTCATCCTCTGCAAACACCTCCTCCAGCTTCCTCTTGTTCCTCCTACTGTTTACTCTTGCTTGTATTTCTAGACTCTTTACAGCCCTGTCTGCAGCCCGAAGGCGTTCCTTGTCTAAAGCAAGCATCGCTCGTACCATGTTAGAATGTTATTGTTTACAGTAATAACACATACCTTTGGCTTTCCAACATTTCTCATTTTCTTAAAAGCCTTCAGAGGATTTCTAATAACTTTACTTTTACTCACTATTATACTTCAACAAAACAGAGGCTCAAGAAACAGAATTAATTACGAATATTTTCGAGATAACGACGGAGTAAATAAACATGAAACAATCGACAATCACACCAGCGATATATATTGAACCATCACAGGTTAGCCACAACACATACTTTATCTCACATCACTAAAATGTACCTGATGAACACGGACGTTAATAATAACACCGCGTCGGTCGCGGTGGTCTCGCGGTTCTAGGCGCGCAGTCCGGAACCGTGCGACTGCTACGGTCGCAGGTTCGAATCCTGCCTCGGGCATGGATGTGTGTGATGTCCTTAGGTTAGTTACGTTTAAGTAGTTCTAAGTTCTAGGGGACTGATGACCACAGCTGTTAAGTCCCATAGTGCTCAGAGGCAATAATAACACCATTTGACAGCAGTTTAACAGCGCCACAGTGGGTCACGCCCATGTAGAACACATTTCAAAAAAAATTTAAAAATAGTTGTAGTCTTCGGAATTGAATAAATTATATCTCTATTAAAAGTTAATAGTCTGCAGATTCAGAAAACGCAAAAAAGTAAAAATTGAACTTTTCATGATTTTGAGCCTTTACGGAGCCCCTTAAGTGCACTGACGGAAGTGAAAGTGGTACACCATGAAGTACCTGTGTCGCGCCTGTTAAACTTTGTGGAGATATCCTTCATTTAATGGGTGTTAAATGACTGAGCTTCCTTTTGGATCTGAGAACATCCTCGGTATCTGTATGGCCTGTGAACCCCCCTCTTGTATTCGGTGCGAGATAGGAGCAAACACTCTTTGAATGTCAAATTGAGGATTTTATTGCCACGCCTGAAACAGGTGCTACGTCTCGAAAGCAACACATTTTGTTTCTGAAAGCAAACTGATTTTATTCTGGATGCAAGTACACCAAATCATTCCTTACTCTAGTTGCTACGAAACCCTGGTTTTCAACACAATCTCTGTCCAATACGACAGGCTTGCGCCACCTTACTGGGAGGACCTTTACGCCCGCATGGTATCACTCTATTAGTCGACGTAGCAGCCATTGTTTTATTGCGTCAGTAACTTCCCAATCATGTACTGCTTCCTATGAAGCACATCCTTCAATGGGACAAGCAGATGGAAGTCTGAAGGTGCGAGTTCCAGGCTGTAGCGTGGATGAGGAAGAACACTCCAATAAAAATTTGTGAGCTCATCTCGGATGTCTTGTCGGACGTCCAGTTAATCAGCGAGATGTTCGATTGTGATCCGTCGATCACCTCCAACGAGAGTGTCCTCACGTTCCAACATTGCCGGGGTCACAGCTGTGCGCGACCGGTCAGCAGACAGAACTTCGGACAGGTTTGCGCGACCTTGTTGCGAAGGTGACAGACGCCGCTCCCAATGACTCACCGTGCTTTTGTTCACTGCAGTGTCTCCGTAGATATTCTGTAAGCGCCTATGAATACCTGTGGTGCTTCTGTTTTGCGCCAAAAGAAACTCAATGACAGCTCTTTGCGAATGTATCTCCGTTACAGACGCCACTATGAATACTACGTTTAGCGCCACCATATTTAGGGGCCGAAACGGGAACATTCACCGATGTCCCGCAGCAGCTTCCGCATTTTTCAGCAGAAATAGACGGACAAAGAAAAAGTTTTCCATTACTTATTGAACGTCCCTCGTAGTATACGTCTCCCCATCGCATCCTATACGTGCTGTATGGTTACAAAACAGGGGACTGTCCACCCCAGGCAAGGATCCGTGCATTCCTCGAAGTGTTTCTGTATGGACTGCAACGGGGTCTTGCGTTATCCGGTTGGAATATGTAATTTGCTACCCTGGTCATGAAGGGAACGACGAAAGAGGTTTACCATTCTTGCCACATATTGGCGAGAATCCATCCACACCTCAGCAATGGCCAAACTGTTCTGTTTATCTTGCCCAGTAGCTTCCCACAGCAAGATTCCATGAGTTGAGGAGGTGTGGGCCTCGAGAAGCTCCGCTTCAGTGTCATGTCACCAGGTCATCTACAGATTCATCTTGGCATCGATCTGAGTGCCAGAAAATGGAGCGAGACTCATCGCTAAAAACCGCAGAATGCCACTCAATGTCCCAATTGGAACTGGCTCAGCATCATGTAAGATTTTGTTTCCTGTCGGTGGTAAACAATGCATGGTAATCCACTTATGGTAGCCCGTTCTGAATGATTCGTGGTGACACTCTGCCTGTGAATTCCGGCCGGATTTCATCCGACTATTAGTCAGATGATGACGATGATTATTGATTTGTGGGGTGCTCAAAGTCGTAGTTATCAGCGCCCGTACGAATTCCCAACCTGTCCAATTGCAGTCTTACCATGTCCTGAATAATGATGAAATATGAGGGCAACACAATCACCGGCAGTCCCTGGACTGATAAAATCCCTGACCCAGCTGGAAATTGAACCCAGGACTTCGTGATCTAGAGGTAGCAACACTAACCACTAGACCATGACCGTGGCCGTATATTAGTCAGGGCCAGGTGAACTGTTATACATTCTTCTTGTAGAGTGTAGAGCTGGTGTCTAGCATTACTGCCAAGTGTCCAGGTATCTGTGAGATCTGTCGGTACGATGCTTCCATGACCTTCATACCAATAAATCAACCGTTCTCAAAGTCTGAAAGACGGCGAGAAGCCGTACGTGTGTCTCCTCTGGGATTCTTAAGTTGCGATATCAGCTTCAAAAGTTACAGTATCCCAATAGTGACTAGGTACTCTCACAACTCTACATCTGTAGGAATGGCTTTTTTCTGTACTGATAATACTGGCAAAAAGGGATGAAATTTTTCTCAACATCTCCAACAGAAATGAAAATACAGTTTGCTAGCGTTTGCTCAAGGTGTTGATGATGCAACACTTCCCATTTCCATCAATGTATAACTGTACGCAGTTGGGTTCAAGTAATGGAGTTGAAATGTAGAGGATAGTGTCAGAATGGTAGAAAACTCAGTGTTTGTGAACTCTCATGTGGCCTAGGTAGATAGAATTTAATCTGTAGTGTGCCTGTTTTTACAAGCTAAGTGCAAAATTGAATACCTTAATAAATATTGGATTAAAAGGTAACGACACGCCGTGAAGGAATTATCAGGAAATCGATAGATCTCTTGAAGTTATACAAAAGAACAAATGATTACAATTGCAGAAAAATTGGATGATTTACATAAGACAAAGAGCTTCACAAAAAGAGCAAGTCAGTAACGTGTTGGTTCACTGCCGGTCCTTATGCAAGCAGTCAGCGTGCTTGTCTTTGAGAGAGTTGTTGGATGTCGCACCAAATTTTTACAAACATTTGAAAGTATCATTAACTGGCAATGCTGTAAGATGGTGAGTCATCCTGCTCCTCTTTGAATATCTTCTGCGTCGGTACGGCATGGCTGTGTGCACAGTGCGGCTGCCTCGAGTCGACTGAACATGCAGTTGCATCACGAGCGTCAAGGGCCCCCAGAGGCCCCCCTCCAGGGGTCCCTCGTGATAACAGCGCCAGCGCGCCTTATCAGTCCCGATTGCGCAACCGGAAGCTGAATTTTCCAGCAACACGGGCCTAGTAATACTAGGGCCCGTGTCGCGCGGCTGCCTCGCTCAGCGGCTAAGTCCCCTTCAAGGTCACCCGCCTTACACGGCTACGTACATTAACTGCACGCAGCCAATGAGAGAGTACATGTTTGGGTTAAAATTGATGGTCCCTTTGCTAAGGCAATTGTTGTTCAAGGAGATGTTACTTTGTATTATCATTCTTAATAAAGATCCTATCCTTTTTAAAATAAACCAGCTGCTGAAGCATCTTTCTCTTCTGTGGGTTGCAGGGGTTACGACCCCTGGGGAGGTGGGTGGGTTATTTCCATGGCTGTGTGCAGTTAATGTACGTAGGAGCGTAATGCGGGTGACCTTGAAGGGGACTTAGCCGCTGAGCGAGGCAGCCGCGCGACACGGGCCCTAGTATTACTAGGCCCGTGTTGCTGGAAAATTCAGCTTCCGGTTGCGCATTCGGGACTGATAAGGCGCGCTGGCGCTGTTATCACGAGGGACCCCTGGAGGGGGCCTCTGGGGGCCCTTGACGCTCGTGATGCAACTGCATGTTCAGTCGACTCGAGGCAGCCGCACTGTGCACACAGCCATGCCGTACCGACGCAGAAGATATTCAAAGAGGAGCAGGATGACTGTTTATAAAACATTAGACAGTTTCAAGATGACTCCAAACAATGTTTCACAACAAGAACTTCTCACAGGACCTATTTCTTTTGTTGGAGCCAAAATTAATTTCACCTGTACTACTAACGAGGTTGTTAGTGGTTGAACCGCTTAGATTCGTGACAACCACTACAGTATTCAACCTCTATATCAGACAGTTTCATGCAGGTGTCTATGTTTTTGTGTCAGTGGTAAAAGAGTTTAGTCTGTCACTGAATTCAAGGAATTGTTACTGGTTTTGTACTCTCTTCCACTTGTAACTCAACTGTGTTTCACCTCTGCATGTGTATTTATCTTTCCCATTTAAACAATACCGGCCTATGTGCACAACAATTGGACTTCAGTTTTCGCTCAGTGTTGTCACCGGCTGCATACAGTGCTAATCTTGCCTGTGTCTTTCTTCAGTTTAGCTCCAGGACACTTTAGTGCTAAAATTAAGATTCTTTTGATCAAGGCTCAGTGGGTGTACTTTACAGGCAAGAGCAGTATCCGTTAAAATGTGTGGTTTCTGTGGCTGAGAAATGTTGGTGGTTCTAATATGTGGTGTATGCCGTGTATACTAAACTGTGTGTATAGCCATCTTTCATCACTTCATTGTCCGCAGCTCGTGGTCGTGCGGTAGCGTTCTCGCTTCCCACGCCCGGGTTCCCGGGTTCGGTACCCGGCGGGGTCAGGGATTTTCTCTGCCTCGTGATGACTGGGTGTTGTGTGATGTCCTTAGGTTAGTTAGGTTTAAGTAGTTCTAAGTTCTAGGGGACAGATGACCATAGATGTTAAGTCCCATAGTGCTCAGAGCCATTTGAACCATCGCTTCGTTAGTACTGTGTGCTCCTTCGTTTTCTGACGAGATAAGAACTATTAGGCTTCACATATTTCCATGCTAACTACATGTTTGTAAACATTAGAGACTGTAAGAGACCTTGTTATCGCCTGTAGGATCTTAAGGACGCGATTAAAGGTGGGTGAACTTGCAATTTTGAACTTTTAAAAAGTTCTGGCTATTTACTTCAGTGATAAATGCCACAGACGCACTTTCAGGTGGTGTTCCAGTGAAACTGCGCAGCTACCAAGGGTCACATGACGAGGTGATTATGTTACATACTCAACGGTACCCCAATACCATCACCTCTTGACCCGTGATGGTATAGCTATGACGAATGCAGAGTGACAACTTTCGTTCCACTTTGAGCCTCCACACATGGACATGTCAATCATGCTGTTGTACCCTGTTCTGAGACCCGTCTGAGGAATCGTGTTGGTGCAACGCCGTATGCTGTGTCCAGTGTCCGTCCGCTACCACGTTAGGCAATCTGCAGCAACGATCGCCGTGCTGACAGTACATGGTGCTTGAGACATCGCCGCAGTGGCCATATGGAGGCATTTTATTGTCTTTTGGAAGACTGTGTTCCGTATCTGTACAGTCCTGCACTACTGAGACAACAGTGCGTCTGTACACGTGAAAGATACTGCTCGAGTGGCTGTTTCATTAGGACTCAGATTTACAGAGACATTGATTGTGGACCTTGAACTACCGATGACATCAGTAGATGTTTCTGCAGTTCCGATCCAACGAGGCAGCAGCCATTGCGGCAGAAGAAACAAAGCAGCAACTCATTATACTCTCAAGTGGTTCTTTCATTGCTGTTTTGGAGGGTATTGCTGCCTTTTTCTTCTACATAGCTGAGAACCGGCAAACTTCGTTATCGCAACTTACATGAATTTTACAAAAAATAGTACAGGGTCACAATTATTGAATTATATAAAATGAGATCGTCACAACTTCTGAACGTTTGTGGTAGGACGTTCAAACCGCACGGTTGGCCGCAGGGCATGATGGGAAGTAGTATGCGCATGCGCCTTGTTCTTGTCGGCCATTTGCACGGTGCAGCGTGCCTCAGCATACAGTGCTTGTGAAGCCCTACTATGCGAGCAATAACGCCCAACTGCGACTCAAAGGATGTTTGCGACCGAGTTCAAGCTGAAGACAAGGGGTGCGAATGCGCTAACAATCAAGAATGTGATTCGCAAGTTAGAGAGAAAGGCTGGTCTTCGTGATGACAGTGTTGGCAATATCGGTCATCCTAAAAGGGCGCAAACACCTGAAAACGTGAACCAGAGACACTCTGTGTTTGAAACCTGCTCCAGGAAAACGATCAGACGAGGTTCACAACAGGTCGAAATCAACACGGAGACAATGCGACGAATTGTTGTTGAAGATCTGCATATCTTCCCACACGAGATTCAAACCCATCTGCCATTAAGCCCCAGGGCCTTGGAACAGTGGTTTTGTTTCACCAACACTGTTGTCCACAGAATTAACGAACAGGTCTTTGTTGTGAATACAGTTTAGTTTAGCAACGATGCCCACTTTCATCTGGATGGATTCGTCAATAAGCAAAATTAGTGCATTTGGTGGGCTGTGAATCTGCATTTCGCGATCGAGAAGTCTCTTCACCGTCAATGGGTGACTATGCGGTGTACAATGTCCAGTCACGGAATAATCGGTGTGATATTCCTTGATGCCACGGTCGCTATCGTACGGTACGTGAATATTTTGGAATATTCATCATTTGGATTTGCAGCTCCTTGTGTTTACCGTGTTTGCGGTTAAAATTGTAGGATGTGAGGTCCTCCAGTTATGAAAAACTGTTTTTTCTCAGTACGCAAACGTGTTTCAGCACCACTGTGCCATCATCAGTGGATTTCTGTTTCATTTAATCTGTAATGTGAACATTCGTACTAAATTATTACAAAATTATGTGGATATTTAGTTCAAACAATAATTCGTTTATTTTTGTTAATATCTTTACAGTTGGTGTG
This sequence comes from Schistocerca cancellata, assembly GCF_023864275.1. Lineage (NCBI taxonomy): Eukaryota > Metazoa > Arthropoda > Insecta > Orthoptera > Acrididae > Schistocerca > Schistocerca cancellata. The sequence continues at coordinate 177,799,768 of NC_064635.1, forward strand.
CATGAATTTTCAGGACCACTTGTGTATTATTTATTATAGGTAGCTTATCTGCAACCAAAATATGTAGATGATAGGTTAACTCCCAACAAAATTTCTCATCTACCTCTCAGGTATCCAGCGGCCACTGGCATGACTGTCGATTCGCCGCCATATTCTCCGGATCTGAACACTTGCGACTCCTTTTCGTGAGGCTAAATTAAAGACAAGGTGTACAGCAATAACCCCAGAACCATTGCTGAGCTGAAAATAGTTATTCAGGAGGTAACCGACAGTACCGATGTGCTGACACTTCAGCGTGTCATGCAAAATTTTGCTTTGCATCGGCAATGATGGCAGTCATATCGAACATGGCATAACCTAAATCCGACTATCTGTAGTGAATAGAGTGTGTGCAGAGCGTAGTTTGTAACTAATTTACGTTTTTTTTCATACAGTTCAATAATTGTCACCCTGTAGGTTTCCCACAAGTAAATGATTACATGTTTTTGCTGAAGTAGTATCACCATTTGTGTTCAGTGGCTTCGTCGGTATGCAGTACTAAACTAAAGGTCTAGAAATTAATACTGAATTAGTTCTATGATTTTTTACACTTTTTGGCAATTGCTAAGGAACAGAGACTTTGTTGGACAAGAATAATCGCAACCAATGGTGGACGACATAAAACACAGTACATATGTAATAGAGATGGAGTGGTATAGTTATAATGAAACACGGTCCGCTCCCGGTAGCTGCGTGGTCAGCGCGACAGAATGTCAATCTTAAGGGCCCGGGTTCGATACCCGGCTGGGTCGGAGATTCTTTTTTCCGCTCAGAGACTGGGTGTTGTGTTGCCCTTAACACCATCATTTCATCCCCATCGACACGCAAGTCGCCGAAGTGGCGTCAACTCGAAAGACTTGAACCAGGCCCTAGCGACAGGACATTTCCAACGAAGAATGGTACACATTTCACTCCAAGAAAAAGTAACGAAACATCCGTAAATGACATTCGTGTTTGGCACTCGTCAGACTTCCAACATAACGGTTGGTATGCGACTATCAGTAAGGAAAATGTCCTCCTCGGGCACTAACGCAAATTTTTTACATGTTACTCATGCTGGATACCATACCGTTGACGAGTCCTTTGGAGCATGTTGTCCATCTCCGCTCTCAAGGCTATATTCCGTTCTTTCGTGTTCGGCGAAACATGGCTGTCTAGCGCATACTAGGCATGCTCGTTAGAGTTTAGGACCGAGAAGTACACTCCTGGAAATTGAAATAAGAACACCGTGAATTCATTGTCCCAGGAAGGGGAAACTTTATTGACACATTCCTGGGGTCAGATACATCACATGATCACACTGACAGAACCACAGGCACATAGACACAGGCAACAGAGCATGCACAATGTCGGCACTAGTACAGTGTATATCCACCTTTCGCAGCAATGCAGGCTGCTATTCTCCCATGGAGACGATCGTAGAGATGCTGGATGTAGTCCTGTGGAATGGCTTGCCATGCCATTTCCACCTGGCGCCTCAGTTGGACCAGCGTTCGTGCTGGACGTGCAGACCGCGTGAGATGACGCTTCATCCAGTCCCAAACAAGCTCAATGGGGGACAGATCCGGAGATCTTGCTGGCCAGGGTAGTTGACTTACACCTTCTAGAGCACGTTGGGTGGCACGGGATACATGCGGACGTACATTGTCCTGTTGGAACAGCAAGTTCCCTTGCCGGTCTAGGAATGGTAGAACGATGGGTTCGATGACGGTTTGGATGTACCGTGCACTATTCAGTGTCCACTCGACGATCACCAGTGGTGTACGGCCAGTGTAGGAGATCGCTCCCCACACCATGATGCCGGGTGTTGGCCCTGTGTGCCTCGGTCGTATGCAGTCCTGATTGTGGCGCTCACCTGCACGGCGCCAAACACGCATACGACCATCATTGGCACCAAGGCAGAAGCGACTCTCATCGCTGAAGACGACACGTCTCCATTCGTCCCTCCATTCACGCCTGTCGCGACACCACTGGAGGTGGGCTGCACGATGTTGGGGTGTGAGCGGAAGACGGCCTAACGGTGTGCGGGACCGTAGCCCAGCTTCATGGAGACGGTTGCGAATGGTCCTCGCCGATACCCCAGGAGCAACAGTGTCCCTAATTTGCTGGGAAGTGGCGGTGCGGTCCCCTACGGCACTGCGTAGGATCCTACGGTCTTGGCGTGCATCCGTGCGTCGCTGCGGTCCGGTCCCAGGTCGACGGGCACGTGCACCTTCCGCCGACCACTGGCGACAACATCGATGTACTGTGGAGACCTCACGCCCCACGTGTTGAGCAATTCGGCGGTACGTCAACCCGGCCTCCCGCATGCCCACTATACGCCCTCGCTCAAAGTCCGTCAACTGCACATACGGTTCACGTCCACGCTGTCGCGGCATGCTACCAGTGTTAAAGACTGCGATGGAGCTCCGTATGCCACGGAAAACTGGCTGACACTGACGGCGGCGGTGCACAAATGCTGCGCAGCTAACGCCATTCGACGGCCAACACCGCGGTTCCTGGTGTGTCCGCTGTGCCGTGCGTGTGACCATTGCTTGTACAGCCCTCTCGCAGTGTCCGGAGCAAGTATGGTGGGTCTGACACACCGGTGTCAATGTGTTCTTTTTTCCATTTCCAGGAGTGTATTTAGGCCATTCCATACGTTGACTTCAGTCCGGAACTGCGCTGCTGCTACGGTCGCAGGTTCTAATACTGCCCTGGGCATGGATGTGTGTGATGGCCTAAGTTAGGTTTAACTAGTTCTAATCTAGGGGACTAATGATCTCAGATGTTAAGTCCCATAGTGATTACAGCTATTTGAACCATTTTTGAACCATACGTTGAACATCTTCACCTTCCAGTATGTCTGACATTTCAGCGGTTCTGTATGAGCGGACATTTTCCTCCATAAACCGGAAGTTGGGACCTATCAAAGACCTAAGTAGACGGACATGATCCAGAATAATCTCCCTGCAATACCGCTATGCTCCAGTGTTGGACCATTGTGCAATATGACTGCCCACACCGTAACGCCTAGGCCATACCGACGACGTTCATGAACACTATCTTGTGTGAAACGCGCCTCCCTCCCCCCCCCCCCCCCCCCCACTCACCTGCCCCTACCGCCCGCTCTTTTCACACTAACTGGTGGTGGGAAGAACCACTTTCCACACTGATGCGGGATTAATTGGTGCTCTGGACCACTGTTACTGATATCAGTCAACATGTTCTGCACCAACAAACTATTTCTCGATGGTGGCGCCATTGAAGTGGGATACATTTAACAGGCTTCCGAGCATACAAACTAGCCTGATTCAATCGTGATAGCGATTGCAAGATCCGCAGCGATCTGTCTTTTCGCCATTCAGGATGTGTATCGAACCTCTTGCGGTATATAGGTCCGTTTAGGACTACCTGCGTGCTTTCACATAGCATTTCCACCTCCAGCGGCTTTTTTTAATCGCGAGATGACACTTTCGAACACACCCAGTACTGTGACCATAGTAGTGACAGGCTTCGAGCCGTCCAGCTGCTGATTCACGACTGTAAAAACTCAAATGATGTCTTGCAGACGTGTTGCCATACCACAAGGAATATCGAAGTTATTGGTTCGTCAAACATCACACTGCATGAACTGTCATGTTCATGTACAGGCTTCGCTCCAGTTAACACGTCCCGCCTTCTACATATCCTTTTACTGTCACTTGTCGGATGTCCTGTAGCAATTGTCGGCTGTTACGTAGGAATTTACAGTTGTTCCTTAGCATCGATCATCTTGGGCGACTACCGCCAGGGCTATGCTAAGTTTATTCGCGCTGTCTTGCACACCTCACCTGTATCAGGAAAGAGTGAGGGTGGTGGTGGTGGTGGGGGGGGGGGGGGGCTGTTGGAGGTTTGAGCAGCGCAAATGTAACAACTCACAATTCTTCTGCTGCTATTGCAAGTCATTGAACCATTAACTGTGCGTATTGTGTCCAACACAAATTCAAGTTACAGAATTTTTCAATCACCCCAAAAAAAAAAAAAAAAGTGAAACGTCCCCTTAGAAAAATTAGTGAATTACTGTGCTGATAAACCTCTTACGTTATTTGATTTTCAAAGAGCTGAGCAAAACTGAACGTACTCAGACATTTCTCTCTTTACTTATTCTGATCATCACTAAACTGACACACAATATTTTTAGCGCAACGCAATCTGACTGAAAAATCCCTACAAAAGGATGGCCCTGACTAACAATAACCTATACCTTTCATGAATCACTTACCTCACAAAAATCTTCGTTACTCGAACTACTGCAATACAGCGAGCGCCACTACTACAGCTAAATGAAAGATTCTAACTACTGAAGGCCCTAGCTACTGATAAGCATAGTTAGCAAATGAAAGATTAAGATAGAGAACAAACAGTGTATTTACCTTATTAGTGTTCGAATATATATATCAGTTCATGTTATCCAGTATTACAAATTTACTCTTTCTGGCGGACACATGTCCAGGTCGTCCGCTCTTAAAATTCTGCCATCTCTCTCTCCACATCCACCACTGCTGGCGGCTTACCTCCAACTGCGCAACGCTACGCGCTGTTCACATCTAACTGCCCAGCACTACAACAGCAATATTCCAACAATGCCAACCATCCACAGACTCCACACAGCACAGCCAGTGATTTTCATACATGACGTTACCAATATAAAAACCTAAACAGCGTACCTACAAAAGGTTTTATGATTTTTTTCTGAGCGCAGGATATACATATGACAGAAAGCGTGAGTTTGTTTTGAAGATCCCTTTTGTGGTTGTAAGAAGCTACTGCCTCCGTGACGGTACAGTGCTATACGAATCTTATAAAGAGTGATATTTAACTCTGGTTCTGTGCGCGCTGGACCTCGCCATTAACAACGTGCATTGATATTCCCAAGGCCTATAACGCACAGAGCCAGTAGGATTGATTTATAGAAACAAGGAGATTCCAGTAGATTAACGTATCCCGTCGGACGGCAAGCGCGTCAGTTTTTATGATGTGGGTGATTTTGGTCTATAAGCCATGTAGGCGAACTGACATACACCCACTGACAAAAAAATGTTAAACACCTTGAAAAAGAGGGGGAAAACAAATGGAACTCCCGTGTTGAGATATCATACTGTTTTAAAACTTCCTGGCAGATTGAAACTGTGTGCTTGACCTTTGCCTTTCGCGGGCAAGTGCTCCACCAACTGAACTACCAAAGCACGACTCACGCCCCGTCCTCACAGCTGTACTTCTGCCAGTACCTCGTCTCCTACCTTCCAAACTTTACAGAAGCTCTCCTGCGAAACACGCAGGACTAGCACTCCTGAAAGAAAGGATATTGCGGAGACATGACTTAGCCACAGCCTGGGGGATGTTTCCAGAATGAGCTTTTCACTCTGCAGCGGAGTGTGCGCTGATATGAAACTTCCTGGCAGATTAAAACTGTGTGCCGGACCGAGACTCGAACTCGGGACCTTTGCCTTTCGCAGGCAAGTGCTCTACTGGCGGAAGTAAAGCTGTGAGAACGGGGCGTGAGTCGTGCTTGGGTAGCTCAGTTGGTGGACGCCGGCACGGTAACTCAGCGTGTTCGGTCAGAGGGTTAGCTGGCCTCTGTAATAAAGAAACTGAGTTAATGGATCAACGACGAGCTGAACCGGGTGTCTTTCAAAGTCCGCACCTAGCAGATAAAACGAACGAAAACGAACAAAATGAGATTAAACGAAAAATAAAGAACACTTGCCCGCGAAAGGTAAATGTCCCGAGTTCGAGTCTCGGTCCGACACACGGTTTTAATCTGCCAGGAAGTTTCATGTCAGCGCACACTCCGCTGTAGAGTGAAAATCTCATTCTGGAATCATACTGTTTTATTTTAACCATTGAAGTTGAACAACAAACCAACTTTGCACATTCAGTATCATACTTTCTCCTTTTTCTCGCAGGTCCTCGTCGATGATGGTGAACACAGCTACGACACTCTTCTTCGCATGGGGCAACTGGCGGGACCCACACGCCGCCTCGTCATCTTGTCGTACAAGGGGGAAGACTCATTTCCGGATACGTGCAAATCAGGCGACATTCGTGACGATAGCTGGAACGACCTCATAGATGTCACTATCAGACTGAACAGCGAACAACATCTTTGCTGCCTGGGGGATCTCTGTGACAAAGAAAGTCTCAAGGCGATGTTAGATGGCAAGCCCGAAGCACTACTCGCTCTATCGCAGCTGTCGGGCCCTGTGAGGATGGGACAAGACTTGGACCCACTACCAATGAAACACATACCCAGACGGGTTACATTTCGGATGCGGATCAGAGACGAATTTTTTTCGTTACTAGGAGAGAGGGAAGTGTGCATCACAGATGACGTGTCCTATAAACACTTGACCAACGGCTCTGTTGTGAGTAATTCCATCAAGTTTGAACAGCTTGAGAATTACCTCAGTACTTCAGACACAGTTTGGCCTCTCTTTGTCGTTACCGATGATATCGATCGTTCTGCAGGTCAAATGATATGCAGTAAACATGCAGACATACATGTATATGTTTTAAGTTATGTAGACGACGGCTGGGAAATTCTGTTCCTGCATAGAGGCAGTGCGAAAATTCGACTATTCGTTGAAGAGGAATCGAGAAGCCTATTACAAACTGTGAATGGCTTGAGTAATCGAGTTATCGTTGAAGGAAAACCAGGTGTAGGGAAATCTACTATGTTACTCGACGTGGCAAGCCAACTGAAAGGCCAGCATCCCTCGTGGTGGATCCTGAGAATCGATTTACTGAAGTACTCAGAAGTCTTTGACAGCTGTGGCAGTGGTATCGAAGCCGGCAAGGATATCTTGCTCCGGGCAGTGTACAACAGGGAAAACCTGGGCCTATTGGAACACTCACTTCTTCAGTACTGTCTGATGGAGTATCCCCGTATCATCTGCGTGGTGGACGGCTTCGATGAGGTCTGCCCAGACTATGCAGACAAATGCTTACAAGCTCTGCAGGAGTTATCCCCACGCCGGGGCAAGCTGCTGGTGACTACTCGGCCCTCCGTGACGGGCCGCCTCGAGGGTGCCCTGGGACTTCTGGCACACACACTGCCTGCCTTCAGCGAAGAACAGCTCTGCGATTTCCATGGGTGGTGCAGGTCAGAGATAGGCGTTACTGAGGTGGTTAGGGACCTGTTGAGGATTCCTTTGTTCTCAAAAATGTATGCAGAATCGTTCGAGAGTGGAATTACGGTATATGACATTGTGAGTCTGTATGAAGCCTTCTTTGAAAGGAAATTCAGAAGAATGTTTGAGGAGAAGTGGCTTGATGATTTATCTATAGCTGGGAAGAAGAAAAAGATCGAGAGGGAACGTCGGGAGCACGAGAGACAGTTGGGGTTTCTTGCAATGTCACACCTTCTCCCCAGACTGGAAGTACCACGCCTTGTACAGTTGTCCTCGGTGGACAGAGACGATCTGGTGAAGGCTGGTATCATTTACCAATTCATTTATGACAAGCCAGTTTTCATACACAGGACCTTTGCCGAGTATTTCTTAGCCAAGTGGTGCTTTTCTGACGATGTAGACGGTCTGCATAAACACCTGTACCGCAAAGCTCTGTCTGATAACAGCCTGGAGTTCTTCGTCGAGTCTTTCGACCGAATGGCGAGCAGGGGCCGAACACTCCTGATGGCTGTGCTGAACGGTCGTGAGAGGGAAGTTAAATCGCTGCTAGATAAGGGTGCGGACCCCACAGAGAGGGATGAGATGGGACGTAATTCACTGCATCTGGTACCAGCGTACAGTGATGACTATGCAATACTGAGGCTGCTTGTAGAACACCTGGGGATGGTGCGGGTGGCGACGGCAGGAGGATCAGCATCAGGGTCAGCAGAAGTGACACGGCAGCCAGTGGAGGCGGAGGCAGTGTGCGAGGTGGATGAGGCGGCGAGGTGCGTCAAGGAAGGGAGGGCTAAGGAATCTGCATTGGTGGCAAGTGAGTCGGGGTTGGCGGAGGGTTCAAGGACGGCAGGAGTATTGGGGGTTGAGGAGATGGTGGGAGTAGATGGGCCATCGCAGTATGTGGAGGCAGTGAAGGCTGCGTCTGTAGCGCTGGGTGCAGAGGACTGCCTGCTGCGCTGGACGCCTCTGCGCTACGCGGCGGAGCGTCGTCGTTGGTGGGCAGTGGCTGCTCTTCTGGAGATGGGCGCCAAGCTGCAGCACCTGGGGGACTTCCAGCGCGGCCTGCACAGTGCCGACGTGCTGTGGCGTATTTTCAAGGAAGAGGGCTACAAAGCGCTGTTTGATCACGTACTTGGCAAGACTGAGTCTGGGTGGAGTCCGGGAGTAGGTCAGCAGCCAGTCGAAAACAAGAGGTGTTTAGACATAAAGGTAACGTATACTCATTTATTTTTACATTGTAAAGAAGCGTATTCCACAGATTTGAAAATGAAAATTCTGGGAATTGAAATAAATAATTCTTATTTGTGATAAGTTATATCTACATCAACATGATTACTCTGCAATTCACATTTAAATGCTTGGCAGAGGGTTCATCGAACCACAATCATACTATCTCCCTACCATTCCACTTCCGAACAGCGCGCGGGAAAAACGAACACGTAACCTTTCTGTTCGAGATCTGATTTCTCTTATTTTATTTTGATGATCATTCCCACCTATGTAAGTTGGGCTCAACAAAATATTTTCGCATTCGGAAGAGAAAGTTGGTGACTGAAATTTCGTAAATAGATCTTGCCGTAACGAAAACCGTCTTTGCTTTAACGACTTCCATACCAACTCGCGTATCATATCTGCCACACTCTCTCCCCTATTACGTGATAATACAAAACGAGCTGCCCTTTTCTGCACCCTTTCGATGTCCTCCGTCAATCCCACCTGGTAAGGAACCCACACCGCGCAACAATATTCTAATAGAGGACGAACGAGTGTAGTGTAAGCTGTCTCTTTAGTGGACTTGTTGCATCTTCTAAGTGTCCTGCCAATGAAACGTAACCTTTGGCTCGCCTTCCCCACAATATTATCTATGTGGTCTTTCCAACTGAAGCTGTTCGTAATGTTAACACCCAGCTACTTAGTTGGATTGACAGCCTTGAGAATTGTACTATTTATCGAGTACTCGAATTCCAACGGATTTCTTTTGGTACTCATGTGGATCACCTTACATTTTTCGTTATTTAGCGTCAACTGCCAGCTGCCACACAATACAGCAATCTTTTCTAAATCGCTTTGCAACTGATACTGGTCTTCGGATGACCTTACTAGACGGTAAATTACAGCATTATCTGCGAACAACTTAATAGAACTACTCAGATTGTCACCCAGGTCATTTATACATACCAGGAACAGCAGATGTGCCAGGACGCTTCCCTGGGGAACACCTGATATCACTTCAGTTGTACTCTATGATTTGCCGTCTATTACTACGAACTGCGACCTTCCTGACGGGAAATCACGAATCCAGTCGCACAACTGAGACGATACCGCATAGGCCCGCAGCTTGTTTAGATCAGCATTTACACACATCCTATGCAAACAACTGTGAAGTGCATGGCAGAGGGTACTTAGCATGGTACCATATGTTAAGAATCCTTCCCACTCCAGTCACGAATGGAACGCAGGAAGAATGAATGCTTAATGCCTCTGTGAGTCACAAGGTGGGACATTGTCGCGAATAAAACAGTGCCCCGTATATACAGGGTGATCAAAAAGTCAGTATAAATTTGAAAACTGAATAAATCACGGAATAATGTAGATAGAGAGGTACAAATTGACACACATGCTTGGAATGACATGGGGTTTTATTAGAACCAAAAAAATACAAACGTTCAAAAAATGTCCGACAGATGCCGCATCATCTGATCAGAATAGCAGTAATTAGCGTAACAAAGTAAGACAAAGCAAAGATGATGTTCTTTACAGGAAATGCTCAATGTATCCACCATCATTCCTCAACAACAGTTGTAGTCGAGGAATAATGTTTTGAACAGCACTGTAAAGCATGTACGGAGCTATGTTGAGGCATTGGCGTCGGATGTTGTCTTTCAGCATCCCTATAAATGTCGGTCGATCACGATACACTTGCGACTTCAGGTAACCCCAAAGCCAATAATCGCACGGACTGAGGTCTGGGGACCTGGGAGGCCAAGCATGACGAAAGTGGCGGCTGAGCACACGATCATCACCAAGCGACGCGCGGAAGAGATCTTTCACGCGTCTAGCAATACTTTTGTTTTGGTTCTAATAAAACCCCATGTCATTCCATGCATGTGTCAATTTTTAGCTCTCTATCTACATTATTCCGTGGTTTATTAAGTTTTCAAATTAATACTAACTTTTTGATCACCCTGTACAATAAGTTTCCCTTAATTTATGTCTATGGTCACAAACATTTTGTTAACAGATAACCGGTTGCGGTCTATAATGACCATCATCAGATCTGCAGTAAAAAATGGGAAAAACATATATACACTTACAGATTGTCTACAGCTTAAAAACAATACATAGAGCATAAAGAAAAGTAGCACTGACAAATATATGCATTGTTGCGCTTTAGGTATGAAGAGGCATATCTGCTTTATAAAAACAAAGTCCTAATGTACTGCAGCCATATTGGCATCGTCAATTATTAAATGCAGAATCAGCACCAACATCGTCAAATATGTATGTAAATAACATCATATGCACGAGTCATGTTGTCAATAGCACTACTGTTCAAAACAAGCTGCCGTACAGTAGCCGCAAGATGTTTGTGTTCTAGGTTCACCAGATGTCGCTTATGTCACCATACACTACTTTTCAATAATTAATTGAACAGTGAAAATAAAGGGGGATACAATAGTTGAAGTCTGTAATGAGCTTATAACGTATAAAAGGCATGCTTCTGTATTGCTGTAATCACTCTAACCTCGCCACGATCCATATGTGAGGCACACCTAGGGAGCTGGATAATATCTCTAGGTTCTTGATTTTATACTGGTTCTGAAAATTTTGTTGCTAACTTATCGCAAGATAATTTGCATCCCTCTTTAAGAGTGTCCTAAATCAATTTCTTCAGCATTTGCATGATGCAGTCCTGTGATAAACCTACACTCCTGGAAATGGAAAAAAGAACACATTGACACCGGTGTGTCAGACCCACCATACATGCTCCGGACACTGCGAGAGGGCTGTACAAGCAATGATCACACGCACGGCACAGCGGACACACCAGGAACCGCGGTGTTGGCCGTCGAATGGCGCTAGCTGCGCAGCATTTGTGCACCGCCGCCGTCAGTGTCAGCCAGTTTGCCGTGGCATACGGAGCTCCATCGCAGTCTAACACTGGTAGCATGCCGCGACAGCGAGGACGTGAACCGTATGTGCAGTTGACGGACTTTGAGCGAGGGCGTATAGTGGGCATTCGGGAGGCCGGGTGGACGTACCGCCGAATTGCTCAACACGTGGGGCGTGAGGTCTCCACAGTACATCGATGTTGTCGCCAGTGGTCGGCGGAAGATGCACGTGCCCGTCGACCTGGGACCGGACCGCAGCGACGCACGGATGCACGCCAAGACCGTAGGATCCTACGCAGTGCCGTAGGGGACCGCACCGCCACTTCCCAGCAAATTAGGGACACTGTTGCTCCTGGGGTATCGGCGAGGACCATTCGCAACCGTCTCCATGAAGCTGGGCTACGGTCCCGCACACCGTTAGGCCGTCTTCCGCTCACGCCCCAACATCGTGCAGCCCGCCTCCAGTGGTGTCGCGACAGGCGTGAATGGAGGGACGAATGGAGACGTGTCGTCTTCAGCGATGAGAGTCGCTTCTGCCTTGGTGCCAATGATGGTCGTATGCGTGTTTGGCGCCGTGCAGGTGAGCGCCACAATCAGGACTGCATACGACCGAGGCACACAGGGCCAACACCTGGCATCATGGTGTGGGGAGCGATCTCCTACACTGGCCGTACACCACTGGTGATCGTCGAGGGGACACTGAATAGTGCACGGAACATCCAAACCGTCATCGAACCCATCGTTCTACCATTCCTAGACCGGCAAGGGAACTTGCTGTTCCAACAGGACAATGCACGTCCGCATGTATCCCGTGCCACCCAACGTGCTCTAGAAGGTGTAAGTCAACTACCCTGGCCAGCAAGATCTCCGGATCTGTCCCCCATTGAGCATGTTTGGGACTGGATGAAGCGTCGTCTCACGCGGTCTGCACGTCCAGCACGAACGCTGGTCCAACTGAGGCGCCAGGTGGAAATGGCATGGCAAGCCGTTCCACAGGACTACATCCAGCATCTCTACGATCGTCTCCATGGGAGAATAGCAGCCTGCATTGCTGCGAAAGGTGGATATACACTGTACTAGTGCCGACATTGTGCATGCTCTGTTGCCTGTGTGTATGTGCCTGTGGTTCTGTCAGTGTGATCATGTGATGTATCTGACGCCAGGAATGTGTCAATAAAGTTTCCCCTTCCTGGGACAATGAATTCACGGTGTTCTTATTTCAATTTCCAGGAGTGTATTTAAACTCTTAGTCCTATTCGAACAGAACCCGTAGTCTAGAACAGCCGGCACGGTAGCTCAGCGTGTTCGGTCAAAGGGTTAGCAGCCCTCTGTAACAAAAAAACTGAGTTAATCGATCAACAACGAACTTAAACGGATGTCTTACGACGTCCGTCCCGAGCAGATTCAACGAACAAAGGCGAACAAGAGGAGATTACAAGAAAAAAAAAGGGGTAGTGTCTTTGATTCATAATCAAAACGTATTCGGTCCCGGGTTCGATCCCCGCCACTGCCTAAATTTTGATAAATAATCTGGATTGGCGGCCGAAGACTTCCGGCATAAGAAGTCAGCCTCATTCTGCCAACGGCCTTGTCAAAGAGGGCGGAGGAACGGATAGAGGTTCAGGGCACTCTCTTGTCCCAGGGGTGGGAAATTGCCCCTAAAGGCGGAAGAATCAGCAATGATCAACGACATGAGGATGCAGAAGGCAATGAAAACCACTGCATTAAAGACACGTAACGTGTATCCACAGGACATGTGGCCTGTAATTGAAGAAGTGTCATGATGATCTCTCCATTGGCAAAAGATTCCGGAATAGTCCCCCATTCGGATCTCCGGGAGGGGACTGCCAAGGGGGAGGTTACCATGAGAAAAAAGACTACGAGTCGGGGCGTGGAATTTCAGAAGCTTGAACGTGGTAGGGAAACTAGAAAATCTGAAAAGGGAAATGCAAAGGCTCAACCTAGATATAGTAGGGGTCAGTGAAGTCAAGTGGAAGGAAGACAAGGATTTCTGGGCAGATGAGTATCGGATAATATCAACAGCAGCAGAAAATGGAATAACAGGTGTAGGATTCGCTATGAATACGAAGGTAGGGCAGAGGGTGTGTTACTGTGAACAGTTCAGTGACCGGGTTGTTCTAATCAGAATCGACAGCAGACCAACACCGACAACGATAGTTCAGGTATACATGCCGACGTCGCAAGCTGAAGATGAACAGATAGAGAAAGTGTATGAGGATACTGAAAGGGTAATGCAGTATGTAAAGGGGGACGAAAATCTAATAGTCATGGGCGACTGGAATGCAGTTGTAGGGGAAGGAGTAGAAGAAAAGGTTACAGGAGAATATGGGCTTGGGACAAGGAATGAAAGAGGAGAAAGACTAATTGAGTTCTGTAACAAGTTTCAGCTAGTAATAGCGAATACCCGGTTCAAGAATCACAAGAGGAGGAGGTATACTTGGAAAAGGCCGGGAGATACGGGAAGATTTCAATTAGATTACATCATGGTCAGACAGAGATTCCGAAATCAGATACTGGATTGTAAGGCGTACCCAGGAGCAGATGTAGACTCAGATCACAATATAGTAGTGATGAAGAGTAGGCTGAAGTTCAAGACATTAGTCAGGAAGAATCAATACGCAAAGAAGTGGGATACGGAAGTACTAAGCAATGACGAGATACGTTTGAAGCTCTCTAACGCTATAGATACAGCAATAAGGAATAGCGCAGTAGGCAGTACAGTTGAAGAGGAATGGACATCTCTAAAAAGGGCCATCACAGAAGTTGGGAAGGAAAACATAGGTACAAAGAAGGTAGCTGCGAAGAAACCATGGGTAACAGAAGAAATACTTCAGTTGATTGATGAAAGGAGGAAGTACAAACGTGTTCCGGGAAAATCAGGAATACAGAAATACAAGTCGCTGAGGAATGAAATAAATAGGAGGTGCAGGGAAGTTAAGACGAAATGTCTGCAAGAAAATTGTGAAGACATCGAAAAAGATATGATTGTCGGAAGGACAGACTCAGCATACAGGAAAGTCAAAACGACCATTGGTGACATGAAAAGCAATAGTGGTAACATTAACAGTGCAACGGGAATTCCACTGTTAAATGCAGAGGAGAGAGCAGATAGGCGGAAAGAATACATTGAAAGCCTCTATGAGGGTGAAGATTTGTCTGATGTGATAGAAGAAGAAACAGGAGTCGATTTAGAAGAGATAGGGGATCCAGTATTAGAATCGGAATTTAAAAGAGCTTTGGAGGACTTACGGTCAAATAAGGCAGAAGGGATAGATAACACTCCATCAGAATTTCTAAAATCATTGGGGGAAGTGGCAACAAAACGACTATTTACTTTGGTGTGTAGAATATATGAGTCTGGCGATATACCATCTGACTTTCGGAAAAGCATCATCCACACAATTCAGGAGACGGCAAGAGCTGACAAGTGCGAGAATTATCGCACAATCAGCTTAACAGCTCATGCATCGAAGCTGCTTACAAGAATAATATACAGAAGAATGAAAAGAAAATTGAGAATGCGCTTGGTGACGATCAGTTTGGCTTTAGGAAAAGTAAAGAGACGAGAGAGGCAATTCTGACGTTACGGCTAATAGTGGAAGCAAGGCTAAAGAAAAATTAAGACACTTTCATAGGATTTGTAGACCTGGAAAAAGCGTTCGACAATATAAAATTGTGCAAGCTGTTCGAGATTCTGAAAAAAATAGGGGTAAGCAATAGGGAGAGACGGGTCAAATACAATATGTACAACTACCAAGAGGGAATAATAAGAGTGGACGATCAAGAACGAAGTGCTCGTATTAAGAAGGGTGTAAGACAAGCTGTAGCCTTTCGCCCCTACTCTTCAATCTGTACATCGAGGAAGCAATGATGGAAATAAAAGAAAGGTTCAGGAGTGGAATTAAAATACAAGGTGAAAGGATACCAATGATACGATTCGCTGATGACATTGCTATCCTGAGTGAAAGTGATGAAGAATTAAATGATCTGCTGAACGGAATGAACAGTGTAATGAGTACACAGTATGTTTTGAGAGTAAATCGGAGAAAGACGAAGGTAATGAGAAGTAGTAAAAATGAGAACAGCGAGAAACTTAACATCAGGATTGATGGTCACGAAGTCAGTGTAGTTATGGAATTCTGCTACCTAGGCAGTAAAATAACCAATGACGGACGGAGCGAGGAGGACATCAAAAGCAGACTCGCTATGGCAAAAAAGGCATTTCTGGCCAAGAGAAGTCTACTAATACCAAATACCGGCCTTAATTTGAGGAAGAAATTTCTGAGGATGTACGTCTGGAGTACAGCATTGTATGGTAGTGAAACATGGACTGTGGGAAAACCGGAACAGAAGAGAATCGAAGCATTTGAGATGTGGTGCTATAGACAAATGTTGAAAATTAGGAGGATTGATAAGGTAAGGAAGGAGGAGGTTCTACGCAGAATCGGAGAGTAAAGGAATATATAGAAAACACTGATAAGGAGAAGGGACAGGATGATAGGACATCTGCTACGACATGAGGGAATGACTTCCATGGTACTAGAGGGAGCTGTAGAAGGCAAAAACTGTAGAGTAAGACAGAGATTGGAATACGTCAAGCAAATAATTGAGGACGTAGGTTGCAAGTGCTACTCTGAGATGAAGAGGTTAGCACAGGAAAGGAATTCGTGGCGGGCCGCATCAAACCAGTCAGTAGACTGATGACAAAAAAAGTCCTATTTCCTGTGGGTTTCACACGTTTGAACAGTATTCCAGGATGACACTCACAAGTGATATGTGTGAAGCCTCCTTTATAGACTAACTGAATATTTCGACTATTCCCAACAAATCTACGGTTGGTTCTGTGACATCATTCCATTTCACATACGTACAAACTGTTCTAGCCAGGGATTTGTACGAGTTGACTGATCCCAGTTATGAACTCGTTGATATTGTAGTCACAGGAGGCTAGTTTTCTGCGTTTTGTAATTAGCGCAGTCTTACATTATGTCACATTTTAAACAAGATGCCAATAATGTGCACCACTCTGAAACCATATCACGACGTTCTTGGATATTTATACAGTTTTCTTTCAGACAATAGTTCACAAATATACACTGGTACGCCAAAACATTATGACTACTGCCCGTCGTGGCGTTGGAAGTCGACTGGTGGCTTTGAGGGCACTTGACGGGGTAACAAAAATAGTAATCGGAGCAGAGACGGACGTGGGATCACCGTAGCGAAGACATGGGCTGGGAATGGGGAAATCCACTGAGATATGCGACAAGGGCCATTTTTATTATTACGCGGTGCCTGTGAACGAGTATCTCGAAAACGGCGAAAATGGTAGAATTTTCACATGATACTGTCGTGATAGGTAGAGGGATAGTGAACATACCATTAGGTGCTAAATGGTTGAACGTCCAAGACTCTTAACAGAGCGTAGTGTTCGTGTGGTGTGTGTACTGTAAGACCTGCGGTACACACAACATCAGATTATTTCACTTGTCGCTCTAACGAAGTAGGCGAGTGTCAGCAATATGTCTCGTGGCCTTATTGTGGCGTATTTATCTTCTGCCGTTAGGTTAGACGATAGAAATGCCACTTGCACGCTTAGAGTGGCAGATTGACGGTAACCAACTTTAAACAGAAATTGATTAATTTTCTCACACATTTATTAAAAAAATAACATGCATAAAAATTATTTCACTTGGCTCTGGATGCTATTTACAATTGACAATCTGAAGTTCGTTTGGTATTGGTACGTTAATCTTATTCTCACATATATCTCTGATACTTGACAAAAGTGTCTATACATTTGTCTTCATGGCTATGTACAGGAATATGGTAATCTTATTAGGCGCAGACTGACACTTGACTATAGACTGGTACAGACAAATGTAAAACTCATACAGACTGGTACAGACTGATGCAGACTGACTAATCGGAGGTCTGTACACTCGTTATAATACCTCGCACGTTCATGTATCAGTCCGCGAGTGTGATCCGCGAGGAGAAAAGGTTCTACGTTAGCAGCAATCTCATTGGCTGCGTTACATATTTAATATGCGGATCGTCGGAAGCAGAATTTGGTCCGTCTCTAAGGCAGCACCATCTCGTAGTGCGGAGACGGACGAGCGCTGCGCCTGCGCTGTTGTGCTTAGCGGGGTGCGCTCTAGTGGGAAAGTTGTGTACGACCTGACTACGCGGAATTATGTACACAACGGTTCGGAGGCTTGTCTGCTGAGTAAAGTAGGATGGATGGTGGTCTGTGGCAGATCTGCTGAAAGAACACAATGCTGGTGTATGCACAAGTGTTCCGGAACACGACGATCAACGCACATTGTTGACCACGGAGTCCTGCAGCAGACCAACCCTAAGTGTTGGCATGTTAACACAACGACATCGTCAATTACGATTGCAGTGGGCACGGGACCATCAGGATTCGACCGTCGATCAGTGGAAACGTGTCGGCTGTTCGGGTGGACCACATTTTTCTATACTAAGTTGGTCGCCCTTAAAAACGTCGCAACCAGGTGAACGGCGGCTAGAAACGTGCAGCTCGTCACGGACCCAGGCTGGTGGCAGCAGTATTATGCAATGGGAGGCATTGTCCTGCGCTTGAGTGGGACCTGTGGTAGTAAGCTAAGACACGCTAACAGCTGCATCCATTTCATGCTTGATGTCTTCCCCGAATGTGATGTCATCTATCAGCAGTATAATTGTCCGTGTACAGGAGCCAGAACTGCGCTACAGTGGTTTGAGGAGCATTATACTGAACTCCCGTTGATATCTCTGCGACCAAATTCGCCTGATGTAAATCCTATGGAAGCCATGTTGCTCGGTATCGGGCGCCATCACCACGCACGAAAAATGCGAATTAATTGCCCTGTGCCACATACCTTCACAAACCTACCAACACACTTTCGAATTCCTGATACGCAGAAGTGGGGATATATTTCGCTCCAAAGACGTAGAAACTAGCTATGCCCCAGGGAGGAGTGGTAGGTCCGCTGTTGTTTTCTATCCACATAAATGATCTTTTGGATAGGGTGGAAAGCAATGTGCGGCTGTTTGCTGATGATGCTATGGTGTACGGGAAGGTGTCGTCGTTGAGTGACTGTAGGAGAATACAAGATAACTTGGACAGGATTTGTGATTGGTGTAAAGAATGGCAGCTAACTCTAAATATAGATAAATGTAAATTAATGCAGATGAATAGGAAAAAGAATCCTGTAATGTCTGAATACTCCATTAGTAGTGTAGCGCTTGACACAGTCATGTCGATTAAATATCTGGGCGTAACATTGCAGAGCGATATGAAGTGGGACAAGCATGTAATGGCAGTTGTGGGGAAGGCGGATAGTCGTCTTCGGTACATTGGTAGAATTTTGGGAAGATGTGGTTCATCTGTAAAGGAGACCGCTTATAAAACACTAATACGGCCTATTATTGAATACTGCTCGAGCGTTTCGGATCCCTAACAGGTCGGATTGAGGGAGGACATAGAAGCAATTCAGAGGCGGGCTGCTAGATTTGTTGCTGGTAGGTTTGATCATCACGCGAGTGTTACGGAAATGCTTCAGGATCTCGGGTGGGAGTCTCTAGAGGAAAGGAGGCGTTCTTTTCGTGAATCGCTACTGAGGAAATTTAGAGAACCAGCATTTGAGGCTGACTGCAGTACAATTTTACTGCCGCCAACTTACATTTCGCGGAAAGACCACAAAGATAAGATAAGAGAGACTAGGGCTCGTACAGAGGCATATAGGCAGTCATTTTTCCCTCGTTATGTTTGGGAGTGGAACAGGGAAAGACGATGCTAGTTGTGGTACGAGGTACCCATCGCCACGCACCGTATGGTGGATTGCGGAGTATGGATGTAGATGTAGATGTATTAAGAAGGTGGTCACAATGTTTTGGCTCGTTAGTGTATATTACAAAAGTGGATGTACTTGTGCAAGTATATATGTTCTGTATCTATTACTAAACCTCTATAGTGATTTCAGCGTCACTTGGTCCACGTGTCGCCTACAGTACTGAAACAACCACTGTGAGGATAAGAACCACCTACCCATGAAAACGATGGGGGTGAGGGTGAAAAGCAAGTATAACTCGCAACGTTTAAATAGCCAGACTGTATCTAACCACTATATGAGAATGAGTGCTCTTAGTGATTCGCACCCCAACTTTACACATAATTCCAAACTGTTACACGACGTTTTCTCGCTGACACCCCCGACACAATGTCGAAAAGAAAACTAGTTTATCGCTCACTACGTATTCGCTGTTCACGCCGTAAAACTGCAACGTCACGGATGTCCTTTTAATTTATTAGTTCTTTACTACTAACTCTACTTACAACACATTTTTCAGACAGTGTTCTCATCTACGACGGGGAGTTCTTGCAGAAATATGTCATTGTACGACTTCTAGTTCAGGAGATAAGGTGTTATAAACACTGAGATGCAGGAGAATGTGCCATATCATGCATTGCATTTTAATTTCGTACCTCGTTAATGCAAATTCCATTCGCAACATACCTACTGGCCATTAAAATTGCTACACCACGAAGATGACGTGCTACAGACGCGAAATTTAACCGACAAGAAGAAGATGCTGTGATATGCAAATGATTAGCTTTTCAGAGCATTCACACAAGATTGGCACTGGTGGCGGCACCTACAACGTGCTGACATGAGGAAAGTTTCCAACAGATTTCTCATACACAAATATCAGTTTACCGGCGTTGCCTGGTGAAACGTTGTTGTGATGCCTCGTGTAAGGAGAAGAAATGCGTACGATCACGTTTCCGACTTTGATAAAGGTCGTATTGTAGCCTATTGCGATTGCGGTTTATCGTATCGCGCCATTGGTGCTCGCGTTGGTTGAAATGCAATGACTGTTAACAGAATATGGAACCGGTGGTTTCAGGAGGGAAATAAGGGACGCTGTGCTGGATCCCAACGGCGTCGTATCACTATCAGTCGAGATGACAGGCATCTTATCCGCATGGCTGTAACGGATCGTGCAGCCACGTCTCGACCCCTGAGTCAACAGATGGGGACGTTTGCAACACAACAACCATCTGCACGAACAGTTCGACAACATTTGCAGCAGCACGGACTATCAGCTCGGAGATTATGGCTGCGGTTACCCTTGACGCTGCATCACAAACAGAAGCGCCTGCGACGGTGTACTCAACGACGAACCTGGGTGCACGAATGGCAAAACGTCATTTTTTTCGGATGAATCCTGGTTCTGTTTACAGCATAATGATGGTCGCATCCGTGTTTGGCGACATCGCGGTGAACGCACATTGGAAGCGTGTATTCGTCATCGCCATACTGACGTATCACCCGGCGTGATGGTATGGGGTGGCATTGCTTACACTTCTCGGTCACCTCTTGTTCACGTTGACGGCACTTTGAACAGTGGACGTTACGTTTAAGATGTGTTACGACCCGTGGCTCTACCCTTCATTCGATCCCTGCGAAACCCTACATTTCAGCAGGATAATGCGCGACCGCATGTTGCATGTCCTGTATTGGCCTTTATGGATACAGAAAATGTTCGACTGCTGCCCCAGCCAGCACATTCTCGAGATCTTTCACCAATTGAAAACGTCTGGTCAATGGTGGCCTAGCAACTGGCTCGCCACAGTACGCCAGTCACTACGCTTGATGAACTGTGGTATCGTGTTGAAGCTGCATGGGTAGCTGTACCTGCACACGCCATCCAAGCTCTGTTTGACTCAATGACCAGGCGTATCAAGACCGTTATTACGGCCAGAGGTGGTTGTCCTGGGTGCTGAATTCTCAGGATCTATGCACCGAAATTGCGTGAAAAGGTAATCACATGTCAGTTATAGTATGATATATTTGTCCGATGAATACCCGTTTATCATCTACATTTCTTCTTGGTGTAGCAATTTTAATGGCCAGCAGTGCAGACCTGGACATCCTTTGTACGAAGCAGCTCGAATCACTTCTACATCTACATCTACTCTGCAAGCCACCTAAGGCGTGTGGCGGAGGGTACTTTCGGTACCACTAGCTGATTCCTCCAACCCTGTTCTACTCGCGAATGGCGCGTAGGAGGAATGATTGTCGGTAAGCCTTTGTATTGGCTCTAATTTCTCGAATTTTATCCTAGTGGTCAATACGCGAGATGTATGTGGGAGGAAGTAATATATTGTCCGACTCCTGATAAGTGGTGTCCCGAAATTTCAATAGTAAATCTCTCCGTGATGCCCAACGCCTCTCTTGTAACGTCTGTCAGTGGAGTTTGTGTAGCATCTCCATAACGCTCTCTCGCCAGATAAACGATCCCGTGACGAAACGCTCCGCTCTTCCTTGGATCTTCTCTATCTCCTCTATCAGTCCTACCCGATAAGGATCCCAGATAGATAAACAGTACTCAAGAATTGGGCGAAGAAGCGCCTTATAAGCCACTTCTTTCGTGGACGAGTTACGTTTCCTCAAGATTCTTCCGATGAATCTGAGTCTGGTGTCTGCTTTTCCCACTATCTGTTTTATATGGTCATTCCATTTAAGGTCGCTCTGGATAGTTACGCCTAGATATTTTACGGCAGACGCTTTCTCCAGCTGTTTGTCATCAATAGTGTAGCTGTACAGCAGTGGATTTTTTTCTATGTATGCGCTATATATTACACTTATTTACGTAGATGTCCAACTGCTAGAGTCTACACCATTCATCAATTCTTTGCAGGTCGTTCTGCAAATTCTTACATCTTCTGGCATTGCTAATTTGGTATAGACAACTGCATCATCTGCGTAGCCGCAAAGAGTACCCGACGCTTTCTAGAAGATCATATATATATATATATATATATATATATATATATATATATATATATATATATATATACATATTGTAAACAGCAACGGTCCTATCTCACTTTTCTGTGGTACTCCAGATATTAGCATTGCATCTGTCGATTTAGTTCCGTTAAAGGTGACGAGTTCTATCTGCAAGAAAGTCTTGAATCCAACCAGGGATCTGCTCCGATACTCCGTGAGCTTGTATTTTTCATTAAACGGCAATGCGGGATGGCATCAAATGCCTTACTGAAATCAAGAACCACGGCATCAGCGTGAATGCCGTTGTCCACTGCGCTGCGGATCTCATGGAGGAACAGAGCGAGATGAGTTTCGCAGGATCTCTGTTTGCGGAATCCATTTTGATTTTTATAGAGGAGACGTTCATTTTCCAAGAACGTCATAATTGTTGGGCATACAAGATGTTCCATAACTCTACAACAGACTGACATCAGCGATATAGGTCTATAATAGTGAGGATCTGTCTTACGCCTTTCTTAAAAACGCCATTGACCTGCGTTTTTTTCCAGTCGTTGGGTACCTTTCGTTGCTCAAGCGATCTACGATAAATTACTGCTAGAAGGGGAGCAAGTTCTTTCGCGTAGTCTTTATAGAATCTTATATTACCAAAAGTACAATAAGGTCTTAACTTATTTGTGCTTAATATGTACGGCGCCTTATCTCCTGAACTACACATAAAAAGTGATATATTTCTGCAGTTACATTCAAAGCTATACCTCCTGAAACTTCCTGGCACAAGGCGAGACACTGCATGGAACGGGCGTGAACGCAAAGCTCTAAATAAACACCTGAAGAATGCCTACTCTCTTTGATAGTGATTATGTAAAACTATATCAGTTCTACATAAGGCCTTGAACTTGTATGACCATTGTGTCAACATTCTTAAAGTAAACTGAATGTTAACTAAATGTGTCTCAACTACGTCTACTCGTCAACGGTGTAATTGTACCGTAGAAAACTACTGCAGCTACTGACATTGGATTTCTTAAAAGAAAATTCTAGAACGCCTGCCACTGATGATTATTGGAAGGATAGCTATTCTATTTCAATCTGGAGGTGACTGACGAAAGGCTGAGGTGCCGAGTTTGAGTCTCGGTCATGCACACAGTTTTAATCTGACAGGAAGTTTCATATTAGAGTACAATCTGCTGCAGAGTGAAAATTTTGTTCTATACCTGTTGAACTCAGCACAGAGCCAAAACTGCTTCACTATGTTGTTGTCGTTGTTGTCTTTGTTGTGTAGGTTGGTGTGTCTATCGTCTGCACGGAGATGTCTGAGCAGCAGTATGGAGAAATCTTACAACAGGCCAGTAAAAATGGCGATGCAGAGGTAAGTCCAACTTAACAGCAAACGTCATCATTCCTTACAAAATGAAACACTTTATGCTGAGTGACCTCATTCGCTGCAAGATTAACTTGCTTATCATTTCTCTCTCATCACTGAAACATTTGTTTTCGCCGCACGGATTGTAGAACGTAAGATCCGCTTTGCTTACACAAAAAGTGAGGTCATGATATGAACTTTGTAATGAACAGATACATAACTTTAAAAGTTAATAGCGTCGTGATGAATATATTATAAACATTTATTAAATATACTGTACTACACTGCAGCATATGGAGTTAATAGGAAGTGAAAGGTTAAGCACACCAGTTACACGAACATAAATTTACAATGCAAATGCCGTTATTTAACAAAATATTCACATTTGGACTACAGGTAAATCAGTTTCATTTGCCATTTACAAGTCATATTTTTAAACAGTTTAAGATAACCCATTACGAACGTTTAAGAACCTGTGACTGTATATTCAATATAAATTCAGGAAACTGCAGCCAGCCAACTTTCTGAAATACTTGTTTATTCCAAAAACCGGTTTTCGAGCCTTTTCTGGCCATCTACAGATAGGGCACAGGAGGATGTTCAACCTTCTGCTCACATAGCCAGCAGCTAGTGTTACGCTATGAAACACCCATCTAACGCCCTGTTTTCCATCAGAAGAAGGGCCTGAAAAGGTTCGAAAAACGGTTCATGGACTAAACAAGCACTTAAAAAAAGTGGCCAGTTACAGTCTCGTGTATTTATATTTTGTAACAATTAAAAATCTTTCTATCACATTCTAGAATAAAAAATTCCAATCTCAGGATCGCTTGTGAGTGTGTTCGTTAGTGAGACATCGGGAGGCACGCTCTTTACACAAGTGGTGCATACATTTCACTGGAAAGCGGCACTGGTTGACTCCAGCAGACAGCAGTCATTACATCTCTCTGGTTGAGGTCTCGCTGTATTTCCAACAACTCCAGCTGATGATCAACACTTCTGAGAACAATCGAAGTCATTATCGATCCTCCAGCAGATGTTGAAGTGCTTCAAATTAGGACTGATGATATTTCAAACAGAGATTCCGAAATCAGATACTGGATTGTAAGGCGTACCCAGGAGCAGATATAGACTCAGATCACAATATAGTAGTGATGAAGAGTAGGCTGAAGTTAAAGACATTAGTCAGGAAGAATCAATACGCAAAGAAGTGGGATACGGAAGTACTAAGGAATGACGAGATACATTTGAAGTTCTCTAACGCTATAGATACAGCAATAAGGAATAGCGCAGTAGGCAGTACAGTTGAAGAGGAATGGACATCTCTAAAAAGGGCCATCACAGAAGTTGGGAAGGAAAACATAGGTACAAAGAAGGTAGCTGCGAAGAAACCATGGGTAACAGAAGAAATACTTCAGTTGATTGATGAAAGGAGGAAGTACAAACGTGTTCCGGGAAAATCAGGAATACAGAAATACAAGTCGCTGAGGAATGAAATAAATAGGAGGTGCAGGGAAGTTAAGACGAAATGGCTGCAAGAAAATTGTGAAGACATCGAAAAAGATATGATTGTCGGAACGACAGACTCAGCATACAGGAAAGTCAAAACAACCTTTGGTGACATTAAAAGCATCGGTGGTAACATTAAGAGTGCAAGGGGAATTCCACTGTTCAATGCAGAGGAGAGAGCAGATAGGTGGAAAGAATACATTAAAAGCCTCTTTGAGGGTGAAGATTTGTCTGATGTGATAGAAGAAGAAACAGGAGTCGATATAGAAGAGATAGGGGATCCAGTATTAGAATCGGAATTTAAAAGAGCTTTGGAGGACTTACGGTCAAATAAGGCAGAAGGGATAGATAGCATTCCATCACAATTTCTAAAATCATTGTGGGAAGTGGCAACAAAACGACTATTCACGTTGGTGTGTAGAATATATGAGTCTGGCGATATACCACCTGACTTTCGGAAAAGCATCATCCACACAATTCCGAAGACGGCAAGAGCTGACAAGTGCGAGAATTATCGCACGATCAGCTTAACAGCTCATGCATCGAAGCTGCTTACAAGAATAATATACAGAAGAATGGAAAAGAAAATTGAGAATGCGCTAGGTGACGATCAGTTTGGCTTTAGGAAAAGTAAAGGGACGAGAGAAGCAATTCTGATGTTATGGCTAATAATGGAAGCAAGGCTAAAGAAAAATCAAGACACTTTCATAGGATTTGTAGTCCTGGAAAAAACATTCGACAATATAAAATGTTGCAAGCTGTTCGAGATGCTGAAAAGTAGGGGTAAGCTATAGGGAGAGATGGGTCATACACAATATGTACAACAACCAAGAGGGAATAATAAGAGTGGACGATCAAGAACGAAGTGCTCGTATTAAGAAGGGTGTAAGACAAGGCTGTAGCCTTTTGCCCCTACTCTTCAATCTGTACATCGAGGAAGCAATGATGGAAATAAAAGAAAGGTTCAGGAGTGGAATTAAAATTCAAGGTGAAAGGATATCAGTGATACGATTCGCTGATGACATTGCTATCCTGAGTGAAAGTGAAGAAGAATTAAATGATCTGCTGAACGGAACCAACGGTCTAATGAGTACACAGTATGAGAGTAAATCGGAGAAAGACGAAGGTAATGAGAAGTAGTAGAAATGAGAACAGCGAGAAACTTAACATCAGGACTGATGGTCACGAAGTAAATGAAGTTAGGGAATTCTGCTACCTAGGCAGTAAAATAACCAATGTAACTCTTCAGGCTTTCCCGGCAATCTAATGACATCTTGGGTTGTCGGGTGTTCTGCCGGATATCAGCGTCGTACTTGCACGATATTTCGGTCACGTAGCTCGTGTCCTTCATCAGGTGCGACCTGAGACTGCTCCTCGAGTGGACCTGGTCCAGTACTTATGTCTATGGCCTTCCCCCTCCACCAACGGCTGCAGGCGCTTCCTCTGTGGTCCGCGCCCATTCCCTGCGACCTGCTGGAGCGTTGCTGCTCCGTTTTCCGTCCGCTGCGGTTCTAGGTGTTCCCTCTGCGGTCCGCGCCCACTAAACCCGCTCCTGGGGTTTTCATCTACGGTCTGGGGTACCAAGCGTTCCCCCTGTGGTCCGCGCCCGCTCACCACGACCTGTTGGAGCGTTGCCACTCCGTTTTTCGTCCGCTGCGGCTCTGGATGTTTCCTCTGCGGTCCACGCCCACCAGTCCCACTTCTGGGTGTTCTATCTTCCGTCTGGTGCGCCTGGCAGTCCGTCAGGGGCTCGTTTTCCATCTCCATGTCTCTGGTTCTTCTGTTTGTGTAGTGTTGTAGCTGGCCCCGTTGCTCCTTTAACAATTCCAGAGCCGGATCCCAGGCTCTGCTTAACTGGTACCCTGTGTCACGGTTCATAAGATCGTCAGCCATTTTAATTTCTATCGATTCTCTTATAACACTGTCCCAAAATCTGGGTGTTTGTGCTAGAATCTTGGTATCCTCATACTTCATGGCATGATCTAGTTCTAGACAGTGTTCAGCAATGGCTGACTTAGTCACCTGTCTTAATCTAGTGTGCCTCTGATGTTCTTTGCACCTGATCTCCACAGTTCTTGTCGTCTGGCCAATGTAGGACATGCCACATTGACAAGGTATATTGTAAATCCCTGGTTTTCGTAAACCACAGGTCGTCTTTGACACTCCCCAGCAGTCCCCCAATCTTGTTGGATGGACAGAAAACACACTTGATGTTGTGTTTACGGAGGATCCTACTGATTCTGGCAGAAATAGAGCCAGCATAGGGCAGATATGCCACCTTCTTTGCTTCATCTTGGTCTTCTTCAGGATCCTGTGGCGTAGTGGCTGGTTGGAGTGCCCTCTCAATTTGTCTGTCCGTGTATCCATTCTTGGAGAAAATGTTTTGAGACGTTCTATCTCTATAGGTAGATTCTCTTGGTCTGACAGGGCACGTGCTCTGTGGACCAAAGTCTTCAGAACCCCATTCTTCTGTGCAGGGTGGTGACAGCTGCTGGCCTGCAGATATAAATCAGTGTGTGTTGGTTTTCGATACACACTGTGGCCAATTGATCCATCTGCTTTCCTCTGGACTAGTACATCCAGAAATGGCAGCTGGCCATTCATCTCCAGTTCCATGGTGAACTTGATATTAGGGTGGCATGAGTTAAGATGTTCAAGAAACTCATTGAGCCTGTCCATCCCATGTGGCCAGATCACGAAGGTGTCATCCACATACCTAAAGAGGCAAGTGGGTTTAAATGTGGCTGTCTCCAATGCCCTCTCCTCAAAACTCTCCATAAACATGTTGGCAACCACAGGGGACAGTGGGTTGCCCATAGCTACACCTTCAGTTTGCTCGTAATATTGGTCTCTGTACAGGAAATATGTGGATGTCAGTGTATGACTGAACAGGTCCAACAGAGCACCGTCAAATTTCTCTGCAATCAGTTCTAGTGAGTCCTTCAGTGGGACCCTGGTGAACAGCGATACCACATCAAAACTAACCATGATGTCCGAATCTGTGATGTGCAGTTGCTTGAGGCATTGCAGGAAATCTTCTGAGTTGCGGATGTGGTGAATACATTTCCCCACATATGGAGACAGGAGACCTTTCAAGTACTTGGCTGTTGTGTACGTAGGTGCCCCAGTATTACTGACAATAGGACGTAGGGGCACGCCCTCCTTGTGTATTTTAGGCAGACCATCCAGTCTAGGTGACACTGGCGCTTTTTCCCGTAGTTGTCTGATGATCTTATCGGGCATCCCTGTTTCCTTCAAGAGAGCACTAGTCTTCTTATCCGCCTTGTCCGTGGGGTCACACTCCAGAATTCTGTATGCAGGGTCCTCCAGTAGTTGGCCTCTCCTCGGTTGTGATGTTCGATTTCGGCGGCCTGACCTTGGTGAGGGCCCTGCAGGTCTCTCAGCGGACTTCCTTTGCCACATTAGGTGGAAGTGTGGCTGCAACTTGCTCTACTGCACTGACGAAACCTGAAATGGGTACGTTTCTAGGGGTCGTAGTAAAGTTGAGACCCTTGATGAGTAGTTTTAAGGTTGTATCATCAAACTGTATGCCACTCAGATGTGCGTGTCTCTTCCATCTGCTGTGCTTTCATACTCATGCGATCAAATTTTGCAGATTGGCAAGATGAGGCATTCCTTCTAGCACACTCAGCTAAAGACCAGGAGGCACGGTCTACCCAATCCCAATCTTCTCTTGTTAAGGAGGCTGCCATGTACAGATGAATGTGTAACAGCTCCCTGGCCACAACATCTAACCTGTGGCGCATATCTCGAATCCAGTCTCTCACCAGTGCCATGCTGGCTCTGCGTTTTATCTTGTTCGCCGCTCTGGAGTTGATGTGATGTTTAATTCTCGCAAATACTGGTACCACTTCTCCATGTCGACACCTCAGCAAAAAACTGAGAGAACTCAGCATCTTCCCTTTCTTCTGCCGTAGCTTGTCCAGCATCTTGATAGCTTCAGGAAGTGGCGGACAGCAACAAAAAAATGGTTCAAATGGCTCTGAGCACTATGGGACTCAACTTCTGAGGTCATTAGTCCCCTAGAACTTAGAACTAGTTAAGCCTAACTAACCTAAGGACATCACACAAATCCATGCCCGAGGCAGGATTCGAACCTGCGACCGTAGCGACCTCGCGGTTCCAGACTACAGCGCCTAGAACCGCACGGCCACTTCGGCCGGTGCGGACAGCAACATCCCAACCGCCACACTGCTGTAGTCTGTTCAACATTACTTGGCAGTTGACACTTCAGGCGTTGTAGCTGGTTTCTTCCAATCAGAGCGCTCAAAGTCACGTCCGAAATGTTCGCCATTGCCCAACTGCCACAACAATTGGTCAGTTCACTTCTAA
Source organism: Schistocerca cancellata (assembly GCF_023864275.1). Classification (NCBI taxonomy): domain Eukaryota; kingdom Metazoa; phylum Arthropoda; class Insecta; order Orthoptera; family Acrididae; genus Schistocerca; species Schistocerca cancellata. The sequence continues at coordinate 177,829,112 of NC_064635.1, forward strand.
TTTCTTGTCCAGCATTTTTTCTAGATGTGTTAAGATACCGGATGGTTATCCTGGCACTTTAAATTCGTATTTCCTCATACATACAACAAACACACACACACACACACACACACACACACACACACACACATAACGATGCTAATGAAATATACTTGTTTCATACATAGCATTAACGCCACGCAGAGTGGCCACATGGTTAAACAACAAACACACATACACACACACACACACACACACACACACACACACACACACATAACGATGCTAATGAAATGCACACATTTCATACATAGCACTAACGCCACGCGGAGTGGCCACGTGGTTAAACAACACACACACGCACACACACACACACACATGCAAACACACACACACACACACACACACACACACACACAACGATGAAATGGAATACACACGTTTCATACATAGCATTAACGCCACGCGGAGTGGTCACATGGTTAAACAACACACACACACACAGTCACACACACACACACACACACACACACACACACACACACAACCACACACATAATGATGCTAATGAAATGCACACGTTTCATACATAGCACTAATGCCGCGCGGAGTGGCCACATGGATAAACAAAACACACACACACACACACACACACACACACAACGATGCTAATGAAATACACACGTTTCATACATAGCACTAACGCCGCGCTGAGTGGCCACGTGGTTAAACAACACACACACACACACACACACACACACACATAACGATGCTAATGAAATACACACATTTCATACATAGTGTTGTGGTGGCTGAAGAGCCAACACCGTTTTACGAGGGGAGGCCGAAATGCACGCTTTTTAGCTCATGCAGTCTGTGAGGAGGGAAGAACTATACTGACATGAGGTCTGGAACTTAAGGAGCTAGAATTCAGAAAGCGGACGTAATTAGTTTGATACTTAACTTTAACCCTTTAATGATGAATGTCGCTCTTGATGGAACATGATTCACAATATTATCTGTTCAGAATACATTATAGTAACTGAATATGGCGCCTTGCTAGGTCGTAGCAAATGACGTAGCTGAAGGCTATGCTAAACTGTCGTCTCTGCAAATGAGAACGTATGTAGACAGTGAACCCTCGCTAGCCACGTCGGCTGTATAACTGGGGCGAGTGCTAGGGAGTCTCTAAACTAGACCTGCCGTGTGGCGGCGCTCGGTCTGCAATCACTGACAGTGGTGACACGCGGGTCCGACGTATACAAACGGACCGCGGCCGATTTAAAGGCTACCACCTAGGTAGTGTGGTGTCTGGCAGTGACACCACATATTGCACTAACGCCGCGCGGAGTGGCCGCGTGGTTTGACGCGTCATGTAACGGACTGTGTGCCCCCCCTGCCGGGCGTTCGAGTTCTTCCTTGGGCATGGGTGTGTGCGTTGTTCTTAGCATAAGTTTGCTTCAGTAGTGTGTAAGACTAGGGATCGATGACCTAAGCAGTCACATACATACACATAGCGCCAACGAAACACTATTGGATGCTGCTGCACCAGACTCGGTGCAGAGTCACACAATCTTTTGCCGGGTGACAGTTATTGAAGAATGTGAAAAAAAGGAAGTTAGTTACACAATACGGCTTGCACACACTTTATTCAACATGTAAACGTCACTTCAGATATTCGGATATAGGTTATGGCATGTTCAATATGTCTGCCATCATTGCTCATGATGTGGCGCAGACGAATAGCGAAATTCTGCATGACCGGCTAAAGTGCCGGAACATCGGTACTGTCCGTGACATCTTGAATGTCTGTTTTCAGCTCAGCAATGGTTTTGGGGTTACCGCTGTACACCTTGTGTGTAATATAGACCCACAAAATGCAGGCACATGTTTTCAGATCCGGAGAATATGGCGACCAATCGAGGCCCACGCCAGTGAGCTCTCGGTACCTCAAAGCCAGAATGCGGTCCCCAGAACGCTCCTTCAGGACATAAAACACTCTCCTGAGTCGAGCTCCGTCTTGTATGAACCACATCTTGCCGAAATCAGAGTCACTTTGGATAATGGGGATGAAATCATGTTCCAAAACCTTCACTACTGTTCATTTTCACCGTGCCATCAAGAAACATCGGACCGATTACTCTGTGACTGGACATTGAACACCACACAGTCACGCATCGAGGCTGAAGACACTTCTCGATCGCAAATCCGATTTCTCAGTCGCCCAAATGCACCAATTGTGCTTATTGACGAACCCATATAAATGAAAGTGGGCTTAGTACGCGCATACATGGTTTGGTTTAGCGACGAATTCCCGTCATGCCCCGCGGCCAACCATGCAGTTTGAACGTCGTAAGGCAAAGGTTCAGAAATGATGGGGATTTAATTTCATATAGTTCAATAACTGGCACCCTGTATCACAATGGCAGAAATCTGCTTACGTTAGATAACTTCGCACGACATTGCGTGAATCCGGAGTTTTAAAGACAGTAATATATAACTGCGAGTGGGTGATTACAGTAAAAAATACAACAAAGTGGTTCAGTGTTCTACTAAACCGATGCTGTTAACGACAACAACTTCTGAAATTAACACGAAGAAGATGATGCACACGGGATTCAAAATGTTCTCGGCTTCAAAGATGAGAGAAGTCACGTGGCTTATATATTCTTATTCAAACTATGTCATCAACGATGAAGGCGATTCTGTAATCGAATTCAAACTATTCTTTCACCAAGAAAGACACAAAATCTAAAAATTTGGCCCATTCATATAGTTTTTGTAAAAATAAGGATGATGTATAAAGGGAAACAACAAACAATTACTTTTTAAAGGCAATCTCGTGTTTATGTAGGAGTACAGCTTGGTTCCCTTATTTCAGATGCAATCAGAACATAATTTTAATTCTTCTAGACACAACAATAGTGCAAATGGTTAGCGTATTAACGAATCATGTTGAAGGTCGTGAGTTCGAATCTCGTCAAATGTCGCCAGTTTTTATAAATTTCTAAACCTAATCAAAAGTTCATCATTTTTATTCAATTAACTGGTTTAAATGTAATTTTTTTATTTCTAACTGTTTGCACGTCATTTTTATCATGGGATTTTGTATTTGATCTTATTTTTCTACCCATCATTCTTTTTTCATCTGGACTATTCGCAGTTCGTCTGCAATCTGCAACCAGGTGTCTGCGAGGACTATTCGTCGGCGGGTAATGCGATGACTCGTATAGCCAGTGGGAGGTTGGTTTTAGGTAAACCAATGATTGCGAGTAATTACTGTCCGCTTTTAGTGCTGAAACTGAACTTCTTATGGCTTGAGTTTGCTAGTAGTGGTTAGCTTTAATGGCCGTGAACAAAGCGATGGTGATTTTAGTTCTGCTGCAGATTGTGGAACACCGCTTTCTCGGTACGTAACGAGGCTGTGGTTAGCTTAGGAGCAGAGTTTACATTCAGGACTACAAAACTCGTCTCCTCCTGCAGTTCAGGCATTGGTCACTTAAAATCAACTGTGGACAGAGAACCTCGCATTTCCTACACACCCAGCGGCGGCCGATTCCAACTTTGCTCCTCGTTACACGTTAACGCCATTTGTAATATGACTTGGCGTGCTTGTGTGTTAGTGATAACAGAGAAGTAGCCGATGTGGCAACACCTTAGCGGCAAATGACAGACGTCAACTATCACGTAACTGTAAACGGCCTACAATCAATGTTCTCATGTGGCTCACGAAGGGCGCTAGCCCCACCATGCACATAGCTGTGAAAGTTACAAACATTTGCATGTGTATCCAGATATCATGAAAATGATTGAGTCTACTTTAAATAGCAACTTACGTGATTCTGGGCACTCAATGACAGGTGTAGCTAGTAATTTGATAGTTCTTCACAGAGAAGCCTGTTGTGTCTTGTCTACTCGTTGAATATGGGATGCCTCGGAAACCTGCTTTCTTGGAACGCTAAAGTGCGCGTCATTTACGACGGCGTCCGAGTTTAGGTTCGTTCTGCACATCTGACGTCACAAAACACAGTCAGCCAATGAACAGAGAACGACGTTGCCAGAGCTTGACTGCAGTGCAGAGCACAGACGAGTGTCTTCAGTTTTAGAAATGTTCAGTCATGAATAAAGTAATTGAACAAACGCAATGTCTTGACAGGAGGCTTTCTATAAAAGAAAGTTTGGAAAAAGCATTCTTTATACCAACTGCTTCATATTCTGTTAATTAATTACACCAAACAAGCAATAAGCTTCCTAATTCAGGCGATAGCAAGGAAATTCATTCTCACGAACCGCTTTTTTGCTATAAAGAACAGCGGTGACTGTTTATTTCCTATTGTACTTCGACGAAACGTGAGTAATTCATAGTCATACCAACAGTGTTTGTCGGTATTGAGAACTCATTGAATGATGAGCTACGTTAGTGTAATGGTTAAAGTGTTTACATGCTAAGCGAAAGGTTCTGAGTTCAGACCTTGTTCGGAGCTTAATATTTTCTTTATTTAAAAATAATATCGAAGTGTCTTACTTCATGAATTTTACTCGTTTGAATGTAATTTTTTGAACTTTTTAGTGGCTACTGAAATCGACCATATGGAAAGTATACGCTATGGACTTTAACCTCTGAAAGCTCTTCAAAATTTCGTACAATGGTTAAGTACATCTAATGCTACACAATAATTGCGTTGAACATCGAAACAAAATTAAGTCATTTATGGGGGGGGGGGGGGGAGGTATCAGTCAGGAATATGTGTAAAAGTCAATTTTTTTGGCCAAATAGTTTTTGTGAAATCGAATAATAAGTATGTCAATGCAGTCAGAACACCATGTGTCAGCACAGGCGAGCAGTGCAGTGATGACAAAATCGCGCACAGCGCGGAATGCGGGGAGCACGTCTCTGTAGCAGCGAAAGGGTTAATGCGGCCGTGGTGGCTTTGCTATATAAACTGCGCGCTCCCCCTAAACGTAAGTTTGCGAACTATACTATACTATGGCGCTGGTTGTCTTGGCGCGTGCAACTGGCAACGCAGCAATGTCCCGCGTCTGGGCGGGCATGCGCGAACCGCCAAGATAAACGAATTGAACTATAGACAACAATTCAAGCTAATTGTACTAATGAATTTTATTTACAGAAAACAAATGACAATATTATGAGAAGTTTACAATGCTGTGTCGCAGCCAATGGACGACAGACATATAATAAGTCTCATCGCTATAGTTAATGCTTAATACATGTGAAATTATACAGTTCCTAAGTCGCTGCTCTACAGCTCATAAACGCCTAGTCTTCAACTGGGGCCGCGGGGCTTATGCCCTCTTCGGCTAGAGGCCGCTGCTGTCTCGGTGGCGTCCTAGAGAGGGGTCAGTCAGCATGCTATTGGGAGACGTCCTCATCACAGCCCTCTCTGGTCTAACGTTCTTGACCGTCGCTCCGGCGCTTGACATTACGTCGCAACAAAGCAGAGGGTCAGGCCGTAAACATTATGGAAGAGGTTGAAATTGTGGTGTCACCGCCAGACACCACACTTGCTAGGTGGTAGCTTTTAAATCGGCCGCGGTCCATTAGTACATGTCGGACCCGCGTGTCGCCACTGTCAGTAATTGCAGACCGAGCGCCACCACACGGCAGGTCTAGAGAGACGTACTAGCACTCGCCCCAGTTGTACGACGACTTTGCTAGCGACTACACTGACGAAGCCTTTCTCTCATTTGCCGAGAGACAGTTAGAATAGCCTTCGGCTAAGTCCATGGCTACGACCTAGCAAGGCGCCATTAGCCTTACAGTGCTTGTATTTAAAGAGTCTCATTTGTATCGTCAAGAGCGATGTACCACAATGATGGATTAAAGATAAGTATTACCGCAGCTACGTACTTTTCTTTATAGCATTCATAACGTACCCTGTTTCAGACCTCACGCCCGTCTGCGTTAGATTATAGCGTGAATTTCGGCCTCCGCTATCTACAAGGTGTTGGCACATTTGCCAACACAACAAAAATTACGCGAATTCTACATCTATACTCCCAACACACACTTAACAATCAGATGGAGTTAAGACTTCACAATACACTGTCGAACTCTGATTGCCTTTGAAGGACATAATGTCGCTCTTGGTGGACAGCTTCGTTATTGATTCTGGGGATGTTGTTATATGCTTTTTTACGCTCTTTTGGCCGGTCTGTTTGGTTTTAACGATTTTTACGTTGTAATATTTTATAGTTTATATGCTTGTGCTGTGTAACACATTCCCGTGATGTTCGGATACGCGCGAAAACGTTTCTAACTTTCCCCGCAATGTATATGGTGGCGTTAGTGCTCTCATGAGCACGTTCACTACCAGTGTGCCACAGCCGTTGGAGGGATGCTGTCTGCCATTCCTGGCACGAAGTGAGTTTTCTTAACCGCGGCCTTTCAAATGTTGCTAGCTCGGGCTTATTGCTTCTTACTCTTCCCTTACCTTGCTCTTTTCATTGCAGGTAAACGCTATTTGGCCTGTCAGTTTTTCAACTTGTCAATTTGAACCTTGACGCCCTGCTTGTCACGAGTAACAGCATTTTAGTTTTAGAAGGTTGAGTCCCCCTCCTTCCCGTATCAAAGCTTCAGTGTTTTGCTGACGTGTGAGTATTTCAGATTGGTTGTCACAGAGTATAGATTATCAGAGTTTTTATCAGAATGACGATTGTGTGTTTTCTATCTAGTAGATTTACAGTCGTGGACAAAAAGAGCGCGACCCCTCGCCTTTTCGTTATACTGATCCGCACAGCTTTGAAGTCTGCTACACAGCATAACAGGCAAAGCGACAAAATGCTACCAACATACTATGCAAAGGCGTGAAATTGACGGACTATCCGAACTTTGTCAGACTGTTTTCAATCATGTGTATGACTATGCTGATTAGTGTGTTAAATATAACAGGTAAATACACTCCTGGAAATGGAAAGAAGAACACATTGACACCGGTGTGTCAGACCCACCATACTTGCTCCGGACACTGCGAGAGGGCTGTACAAGCAATGATCACACGCACGGCACAGCGGACACACCAGGAACCGCGGTGTTGGCCGTCGAATGGCGCTAGCTGCGCAGCATTTGTGCACCGCCGCCGTCAGTGTCAGCCACTTTGCCGTGGCATACGGAGCTCCATCGCAGTCTTTAACACTGGTAGCATGCCGCGACAGCGTGGACGTGAACCGTATGTGCAGTTGACGGACTTTGAGCGAGGGCGTATAGTGGGCATGCGGGAGGCCGGGTGGACGTACCGCCGAATTGCTCAACACGTGGGGCGTGAGGTCTCCACAGTACATCGATGTTGTCGCCAGTGGTCGGCGGAAGGTGCACGTGCCCGTCGACCTGGGACCGGACCGCAGCGACGCACGGATGCACGCCAAGACCGTAGGATCCTACGCAGTGCCGTAGGGGACCGCACCGCCACTTCCCAGCAAATTAGGGACACTGTTGCTCCTGGGGTATCGGCGAGGACCATTCGCAACCGTCTTCATGAAGCTGGGCTACGGTCCCGGACACCGTTAGGCCGTCTTCCGCTCACGCCCCAACATCGTGCAGCCCGCCTCCAGTGGTGTCGCGACAGGCGTGAATGGAGGGACGAATGGAGACGTGTCGCCTTCAGCGATGAGAGTCGCTTCTGCCTTGGTGCCAATGATGGTCGTATGCGTGTTTGGCGCCGTGCAGGTGAGCGCCACAATCAGGACTGCATACGACCGAGGCACACAGGGCCAACACCCGGCATCATGGTGTGGGGAGCGATCTCCTACACTGTCCGTACACCACTGGTGATCGTCGAGGGGACACTGAGTAGTGCACGGTACATCCAAACCGTCATCGAACCCATCGTTCTACCATTCCTAGACCGGCAAGGGAACTTGCTGTTCCAACAGGACAATGCACGTCCGCATGTATCCCGTGCCACCCAACGTGTTCTAGAAGGTGTAAGTCAACTACCCTTGCCAGCAAGATCTCCGGATCTGTCCCCCATTGAGCATGTTTGGGACTGGATGAAGCGTCGTCTCACGCGGTCTGCACGTCCAGCACGAACGCTGGTCCATCTGAGGCGCCAGGTGGAAATGGCATGGCAAGCCGTTCCACAGGACTACATCCAGCATCTCTACGATCGTCTCCATGGGAGAATAGCAGCCTGCATTGCTGCGAAAGGTGGATATACACTGTACTAGTGCCGACATTGTGCATGCTCTGTTGCCTGTGTCTATGTGCCTGTGGTTCTGTCAGTGTGATCATGTGATGTATCTGACCCCAGGAATGTGTCAATAAAGTTTCCCCTTCCTGGGACAATGAATTCGCGGTGTTCTTATTTCAATTTCCAGGAGTGTATAAGATGTAAATGAAAGAAGAAACACTAGTTAGTGTGAACTGTACTAATAAAAATTAATTTCAGTTTATCGAGGCAACATAACTGTTTTAGTAAGACAAAGTACCCCAGATCGTTACGAATTAGCAAAATATTATGCGTATTCGGCTGCGAAACGGTCTGTGTCAACGTTCAGACCAGTTATACTGGATTACCGTTGCTAACCTACCATGAAATTGTGCAAATTTAGCAATGCTTGAAGATTCATAACGAAATTCAGTCAAAAATCATTCAGTGCCACACGTAAGTCAATTCAGTTATGGACAGAAGCGGAAAAAGTAATCAGTAAGAAGTATGAAATTCTACAAGATCTTCATATTTACATCCACAGGACGCCGGTACATAATAAAGGTAGCAATAAAACGTATTGGGGGCGCGACAATTTCTTAAAATTGCTTTACTGCCGGTCCATCTGCCTCCATCGAGATTAGAACCGAAAAAAAACAGACCTCCCTTGCAGTAGCAAACCCCCTTCACTACGCTAGCAGACAACCCAGACAAACAGCCCTCTATTATTACCCCAGACATGAATAAGCCGGCAATTTCGCAATGAAAATGGCAAAATGATCTGCAGTTTCCGTTGCACAGGGCTTTCTGGACACAAAAACAAGAATTTTCTACCTTTATGTCACCGCTTATGTGACAATCATTCGGGATGTTTATAGAAATAACGAAATACTGTTATTAGCGAGTAAATTGAGAAGGATAATTCTGCACTACCCCAGGAAATGAACGGCTACGTAGCTGCCAAAAGTATTCTACAATGTTTCGAATTCACCATTAGACTCGCCACAGCCAGAAAACGTTCATTAGCCGAAGTGTTTCTTAAGCTAAAACGTGGTGTCATTAATACTGGGTGTCATTAATACTGGGATCTGAATTACCACGTGTTTAGGCAAATGGATTTTATTTGCATTCCTGTAAACGTGATTTGGATCGAAAGCGTAGCTACGAGTAATATACTGATGTATATACTGCAACTAGAACATTTCGAATAAAGAGAAAGGGGGGGGGGGGTTATTTTTGCGGCCCTCATCTTCAGTAACTGTCGTAGCTATTTGCGTTGTTTGGATTTCGTCACCTAAATCAGTAAAAATTGAACCCTACTACTCTCACTTTCTTGACCGTCTGTCTACGAAGCCCTTAATACCCGTTTTGCTAATTCGTAACGATCTGGGGCACTTGGTCTTACTTATATTTACGTGTTGTGTTTAACACACTAATCATCATTAATATAGTCATACACTTGATTGAAAACAGTCTGAGAAAATTCGGATAGTTTGTCAATTTCACGCCTGTGCATAGTATGTTGGTGGCACTTCGTTGCCTTGCCTGTTATGCTGTGTTGCAGACTTCAAAGCTGTGCGCATCAGCATAAAGAAAAGGCGAGGTGTCTCGCTCGTTTTGTCCACGACTGTACACTGAAGATATGATCTGACATCACGGATTCGGTCGTGTTACTATAAAGGTTCATATACGGCTGAAAGCAGCTTATGTAGAAGAAACGTGGATTACTACAGCTGCGGTTGCGCTCAAGGGAAAATGGCGCACCTCACGGCAGTCCTCCACAATCCTCTTGACTGTGAGAAATGACACAGCAAACTGCGACATCAGTTGTTACCTGATAATCCCAATATACGGTAAAAATAGGGATAACTACCCCTAGAACTCGGCAGTTCATTTACCCTGAAGGAAACTGCAGCATAGATGGTGGAAACGTCGCTTCTGTAGTTATTCGTAGTAACAGGGCCTCAAGCGCAAAACCATTTTATTCAAGTTGACAACGGCTGTGGAAATCTACACGCTTATGCACGTTATTTTAAATTCAGCTACAGCCAAATTTCTACATTTCGAATGAAATGATCCGCACTGGACGTAAAGTACTTTGTATGAGAAGTCACGACTAGCCTCGCGACAATTGAAGACGCATCCTCAGGAGACACAGATTGTGTTTAACAATCGTAGAGGAAAGGTGACTGCCTTAGAGACACTACCCGTCATTCATGTCGAGTTGTAAACAAATAGCGGTCTAAAAGCAGTAGTGCGTAGTTAAAGCGAAGGGGGTATCGGTACTGTGCTGTTTGTTGTTGTTGTTGCTGTGGTCTTCAGTCCTGAGACTGGTTTGATGCAGCTCTCCATGCTACTCTATCCTGTGCAAGCTTCTTCATCTCCCAGTACCTACTGCAACCTACATCCTTCTGAATCTGCTTAGTGTATTCATCTCTTGGTCTCCCCCTACCATTTTTACCCTCCACGCTGCCCTCCAATATTAAATTGGTGATCCCTTGATGCCTCAGAACATGTCCTACCAACCGATCCCTTCTTCTGGTCAAGTTGTGCCACAAACTTCTCTTCTCCCCAATCCTATTCAATACTTCCTCATTAGTTATGTGGTCTACCCATCTAATCTTCAGCATTCTTCTGTAGCACCACATTTCGAAAGCTTCTATTCTCTTCTTGTCCAAACTATTTACCGTCCATGTTTCACTTCCATACATGGCTACACTCCATACAAATACTTTCAGAAATAACTTCCTGACACATAAATCTATACTCGATGTTAACAAATTTCTCTTCTTCAGAGACGCTTTCCTTGCCATTGCCAGTCTACATTTTATATCCTCTCTACTTCGATCATCATCAGTTATTTTGCTCCCCAAATAGCAAAACTCCTTTACTACTTTAAGTGTCTCATTTCCTAATCTGATTCCCTCAGCATCACCCGACTTAATCCGACTACATTCCATTATCCTCGTTTTGCTTTTGTTGATGTTCATCTTATATCCTCCTTTCAAGACACTGTCCATTCCGTTCAACTGCTCTTCCAGGTCCTTTGCTGTCTCTGACAGAATTACAGTGTCATCGGCAAACCTCAAGGTTTTTATTTCTTCTCCATGGATTTTAATACCTACTCCGAATTTTTCTTTTGTTTCCTTTACTGCTTGCTCAATATACAGATTGAATAACATCGGGGAGAGGCTACAACCCTGTCTCACTCCCTTCCCAACCACTGCTTCCCTTTCATGTCCCTCGACTCTTATAACTGCCATCTGGTTTCTGTACAAATTGTAAATAGCCTTTCGCTCCCTGTATTTTACCCCTGCCACCTTTAGAATTTGAAAGAGAGTATTCCAGTTAACATTGTCAAAAGCTTTCTCTAAGTCTACAAATGCTGGAAACGTAGGTTTGCCTTTCCTTAATCTTTCTTCTAAGATAAGTCGTAAGGTCAGTATTTCCTCACGTGTTCCAGTATTACTACGGAATCCAAACTGATCTTCCCCGAGGTTGGCTTCTACTAGTTTTTCCATTCGTCTGTAAAGAATTCGTGTTAGTATTTTGCAGCTGTGGCTTATTAAACTGATTGTTCGGTAATTTTCACATCTGTCAACATCTGTTTTCTTTGGGAGCGGAATTATAATATTAGGTCTGAGCGTACTTCGCCTGTTTCATACATCTTGCTCACCAGATGGTAGAGTTTTGTCAGGACTGGCTCTCCCAAGGCCGTCAGTAGTTCCAATGGAATGTTGTCTACTCCGGGGGCCTTGTTTCGACTCAGGTCTTTCAGTGCTCTGTCAAACTCTTCACGCAGTATCGTATCTCCCATTTCATCTTCATCTACATCCTCTTCCATTTCATAATATTGTCCTCAAGTACATCGCCCTTGTATAGACCCTCTATATACTCCTTCCACCTTTCTGCTTTCCCTTCTTTGCTTAGAACTGGGTTTCCATCTGAGCTCTTGATGTTCATACAAGTGGTTCTCTTCTCTCCAAAGGTCTCTTTAATTTTCCTGTAGGCAGTATCTATCTTACCCTTAGTGAGATAAGCCTCTACATCCTTACATTTGTCCTCTATCCATCCCTGCTTAGCCATTTTGCACTTCCTGTCGATCTCATTTTTGAGACGTTTGTATTCCTTTTTGCCTGCTTCATTAGCTGCATTTTTATATTTTCTCCTTTCATCAATTAAATTCAATATTTCTTCTGTTACCCAAGGATTTCTAAGAGCCCTGGTCTTTTTACCTACTTGATCCTCTGCTGCCTTCACTACTTCATCCCTCAAAGCTACCCATTCTTCTTCTACTGTATTTCTTTCCCCCATTCCTGTCAATTGTTCCCTTATGCTCTCCCTAAATCTCTGTACAACCTCTGGTTCTTTCAGTTTATCCAGGTCCCATATCCTTAAATTCCCACCTTTTTGCAGTTTCTTCAGTTTTAATCTACAGGTCATAACCAATAGATTGTGGTCAGAGTCCACATTTGCCCCTGGAAATGTCTTACAGTTTAAAACCTGGTTCCTAAATCTCTGTCTTACCATTATATAATCTATCTGATACCTTTTAGTATCTCCAGGGTTCTTCCATGTATACAACCTTCTATCATGATTCTTAAACCAAGTGTTAGCTATAATTAAGTTGTGCTCTGTGCAAAATTCTACCAGGCGGCTTCCTCTTTCATTTCTTAGCCCCAATCCATATTCACCTACTACGTTTCCTTCTCTCCCTTTTCCTACACTCGAATTCCAGTCACCCATGACTATTAAATTTTCGTCTCCCTTCACTATCTGAATAATTTCTTTTATTTCATCATACATTTCTTCAATTTCTTCATCATCTGCAGAGCTAGTTGGCATATAAACTTGTACTACTGTAGTAGGCGTGGGCTTCGTGTCTATCTTGGCCACAATAATGCGTTCACTATGCTGTTTGTAGTAGCTCACCAGCATTCCTATTTTCCTATTCATTATTAAACCTACTCCTGCATTACCCCTATTTGACTTTGTGTTTATAACCCTGTAGTCACCTGACCAGAAGTCTTGTTCCTCCTGCCACCGAACTTCACTAATTCCCACTATATCTAACTTTAACCTATCCATTGCCCTTTTTAAATTTTCTAACCTACCTGCCCGATTAAGGGATCTGACATTCCACGCTCCGATCCGTAGGACGCCAGTTTTCTTTCTTCTGATAACGACATCCTCTTGAGTAGTCCCCGCCCAGAGATCCGAATGGGGGACTATTTTACCTCCGGAATATTTTACCCAAGAGGACGCCATCATCATTTAATCATACAGTAAAGCTGCATGCCCTCGGGAAAAATTACGGCCGTAGTTTCCCCTTGCTTTCAGCCGTTCGCAGTACCAGCACAGCAATGCCGTTTTGGTTATTGTTACAAGGCCAGATCAGTCAATCATCCAGACTGTTGCCCTTGCAACTACTGAAAAGGCTGCTGCCCCTCTTCAGGAACCACACGTTTGTCTGGCCTCTCAACAGATACCCCTCCGTTGTGGTTGTACCTACGGTACGGCCATCTGTATCGCTGAGGCACGCAAGCCTCCCCACCAACGGCAAGGTCCATGGTTCACGGGGGGGGGGGGGGGGGTACCGTGCTACGAGTGGCATATTGGCTGAACGGTAGCAGCTCAAGGCAGTACTGACCGCTCTGCATTTCCTGCTCGTACAGTGGTTCTGCCACGCCCTTCATTCTGACCATAGACTACCGCTTTCGGAGCGTTATCTGTTAACAACTTGGCATGAATGACCGGCAGTGATTCTGAGGCACTGAACTTTCCGCTATGACTTGTTACAAAGAATCTCTAACGCTCGTCTTCAATTGACGCGAAGCCGGGGGTGCGTCTTCAACTGACGCTAAGCCCCTCGTGAGTATAGAAAAGTATTGATACGCCCTGCTAATCCCGCAGGACAGTACAGATAGTATGAATTGTAGAAAGGGGCCGAAATAAGGGCTGTCAGTTACACTCAAACATAAAACTTTATTATTTGATCAAAGCATTACAAGATCCCAAAATACTAACAAAAAACCACACACACACACACACACACATCTAATCCTTGTTGGGACTTAATTACCGGCTGAAAGCCACTTTAATTTGAAAACGGTTGAAAGCCAATAATTTAAAACGCAAGCGTAATCAGAAATTTAACAGGCAATCTTATCTTAAAACAGTTCTTTAGTTAGGCTGAAGTGAACAAGTTAAATTTGGCTAAAGGGCGAACACTTAAAACTCCAAAACATTAATTAAAAAAAAATACCAAAGTCCTTACGTGAAACAGTTCTTTAATTTAGGCTGAAGGCCTTAAGAACAAACAACTGAAACTCAAACCGGCTGAATGCTGAAGACTTAAAAATTCAACAGGTTCAAGTTAAATTCAAATCCGCTCAAGGCCGAAGACTTAAAAATTCAATTTTTTTGTTTAAATGCCAAAGGGCTCCCGTGAAACAGTACTTAACGTACTGTACTTGGCTAAAGGCCTTAAAAGTAAAATAACTACACTCCTGGAAATGGAAAAAAGAACACATTGACACCGGTGTGTCAGACCCACCATACTTGCTCCGGACACTGCGAGAGGGCTGTACAAGCAATGATCACACGCACGGCACAGCAGACACACCAGGAACCGCGGTGTTGGCCGTCGAATGGCGCTAGCTGCGCAGCATTTGTGCACCGCCGCCGTCAGTGTCAGCCAGTTTGCCGTGGCATACGGAGCTCCATCGCAGTATTTAACACTGGTAGCATGCCGCGACAGCGTGGACGTGAACCGTATGTGCAGTTGACGGACTTTGAGCAAGGGCGTATAGTGGGCATGCGGGAGGCCGGGTGGACATACTGCCGAATTGCTCAACACGTGGGGCGTGAGGTCTCCACAGTACATCGATGTTGTCGCCAGTGGTCGGCGGAAGGTGCACGTGCCCGTCGACCTGGGACCGGACCGCAGCGACGCACGGATGCACGCCAAGACCATAGGATCCTACGCAGTGCCGTAGGGGACCGCACCGCCACTTCCCAGCAAATTAGGGACACTGTTGCTCCTGGGGTATCGGCGAGGACCATTCGCAACCGTCTCCATGAAGCTGGGCTACGGTCCCGCACACCGTTAGGCCGTCTTCCGCTCACGCCCCAACATCGTGCAGCCCGCCTCCAGTGGTGTCGCGACAGGCGTGAATGGAGGGACGAATGGAGACGTGTCGTCTTCAGCGATGAGAGTCGCTTCTGCCTTGGTGCCAATGATGGTCGTATGCGTGTTTGTCGCCGTGCAGGTGAGCGCCACAATCAGGACTGCATACGACCGAGGCACACAGGGCCAACACCCGGCATCATGGTGTGGGGAGCGATCTCCTACACTGGCCGTACACCACTGGTGATCGTCGAGGGGACACTGAATAGTGCACGGTACATCCAAACCGTCATCGAACCCATCGTTCTACCATTCCTAGACCGGCAAGGGAACTTGCTGTTCCAACAGGACAATGCACGTCCGCATGTATCCCGTGCCACCCAACGTGCTCTAGAAGGTGTAAGTCAACTACCTTGGCCAGCAAGATCTCCGGATCTGTCCCCCATTGAGCATGTTTGGGACTGGATGAAGCGTCGTCTCACGCGGTCTGCACGTCCAGCACGAACGCTGGTCCAACTGAGGCGCCAGGTGGAAATGGCATGGCAAGCCGTTCCACAGGACTACATCCAGCATCTCTACGATCGTCTCCATGGGAGAATAGCAGCCTGCATTGCTGCGAAAGGTGGATATACACTGTACTAGTGCCGACATTGTGCATGCTCTGTTGCCTGTGTCTATGTGCCTGTGGTTCTGTCAGTGTGATCATGTGATGTATCTGACCCCAGGAATGTGTCAATAAAGTTTCCCCTTCCTGGGACAATGAATTCACGGTGTTCTTATTTCAATTTCCAGGAGTGTAATTTAAAACACAAACCAATTAGAACTCATACAAATTCCAACAACAAAAACCAATAAAAAAATATAAGGCAGTACACACAAGGGCGCCCAGATGCTGGAGGGTCAGCGTGTAATTGAAACACTAACTCTCGCTTAGGTGAGACAGGCAGTCGGGCCCAACCAACCGGCAGTCAGCGGACCCAACGACAAGATAACTTCCACTTCACCAGACCAGGGCACAACAGGGACTTCAACGGAACAACGTAGAAGATATTGGCGCCCACAACCAATCATACACGGAGCTGTCAAACTACACACCGTGCTGGACAGCAACAACACGGTTCAACTGGCTCTGAGCACTATGGGACTTAACTTCTGAGGTCATCAGTCCCCTAGAACTTAGAACTACTTAAACCTAACTAACCTAAGGACATCACACACATCCATGCCCGAAGCAGAATTCCAACCTCCGACCGCAGCGGTCGCCCGATTGCAGACTGTAGGGCCTAGAACCGCTCGGCAACCACGGCCAGCGCAACAACACCATGAGGAAACTACACTGCCTGAAATTTACGTCAACGCCCCTGGCAGGTAACCCGAACGCTAACGGCCACAAGGCAGAAGATTCCACTGGTGCAGCCGGCCGGAGTTGCCGTGCGGTTCTGGGCGCTACAGTCTGGAACCGAGCGGCCGCTACGGTCGCAGGTTCGAATCCTGCCTCGGGGATGGATGTGTGTGATGTCCTTAGGTTAGTTAGGTTTAATTAGTTCTATGTTCTAAGCGACTGATGACCTCAGAAGTTAAGTCGCATAGTGCTCAGAGCCGTTTGAGCCATTCCACTGGTGCACTTCAATTCAAATGACCAAATACAGTAAACTCCACCGTAGGGCGGGTGGAATTTTCAAACTTGAAAACCAAGTTGTTGCTCGCGGGAATATCCCAAGCGCCGACAACGAACTCCAAACGACACAATGTGGTCTTGACTTCTGGTATGTTAAATCAAAGCTCAACTTTCGTGTCCACGGTCGGCGAGCCACGGACCTCGTAGCAATGCGAACAGCGCCACACTCTCCGACACCGCGTAGAGACCGCCAGCGGGCCCCGGCCAAACTACGCCCTGCCGAGAATTCCTCGCTGCTCCACGCCAACCGACCGACTCCTCGCAGCCAGTACGCCGACAACATTTACAATAATTTGTCAGTCAAAATCACACAAACTACACACAGTTTCACGAACACTTGCACGAATAACGAGACAAAGCTAACGGCAGTGACTGTACAATATCAGTGATGAATCACGAGTCGCCACACACAACCAAGCCATAAGCGATCGCCGGCCAAATACACGGCGTCCCGCAAGACGACCGACCGGCGACCAACCAAAGTCGTCCCCACTCCAATCGTGTGTGTCCGGCAACCGTCGGGCGAGTCTTGGCGGTCCTGACCTCACTGCTGCCGCGCCCCCACTGAACTTGTGCCGCGTGTGAACTCAAACACTGCCAGGTCCGAACTAACTACTGGCACGATCCAACTGACTGCACGATACACTACGACCGGGAAGTAGTAGCAGTCCAGCAAAGATAATAAGGCAGAGCTTATATCGATAAGCGCTGCTGCTGCCGCTCACGGACAGGCAAAGCAGCAACTCAGTGACACCAGTAATTGAAACTAAAATAACGAGGTGGCAGTATGGCAAAAACAGGAGGTTAAATAAGAGATGGCACGAACACGAGCCACGCACGGCTCAAGTATTTTACAGCAAGTGCGGATAATTCCATTCAAAATCTACCTCTTAGCGGCGACTAGGTAATTTTTTTATTCGACGAATAATCTTATAATACTGCAATTGCATTTACGTAGCTTGTACAATCAAATACCAAGTCTGGCTTATTACGTACTATGCCACAACAGAACAAAGTCCAGTCACGGAAAAGCCACGTATAACACTATCGTCTGCTACTGCTGTACCATAACCTTAAAGTTGAAGGCAAGTTGTGAAATAAAACTATCTTGTTAAAGCAATTATGGTATAACGCAACGGAGCAGTGTTAACCTCTGAGAGGAATTTTGTTATGTTGACCGTGATATACCTAACGGAGGTGGCGTATCGGAAACGAAAGTCAGAAATACGTAAATATTTAAACAGTAATAAATGATATTTAACCTATCCACACTGTTTAATGGATAAAGAAAACGGTCGCCAGCACCGAATTAGGCAAGAGAATGATTAACATTCTTGTCCAAGAAAATAGTTATTAGTATCTTTAACGGACAAACACAGCCTATATTTTACCACACACGAGTGCAATGAACTCTGACACCTGCATATGTTCACGGTTAAGATTGGAAGCTGACAGAGCAGGACAGACTATTTGCATAAATATGACAGATGACGAAACACACTCTTACTTTCAGGGCTTACCGAAGCTGAATAGTATTTATAAAATTACTGTTAATATTCACTGCAGAATAATTAATTGGACATAGGTTCAGTATTATTGTTCAAACATTTTTCTAGTTGACATAAAAATATAAATGTAGTTCACTGCAAAATTATGAACTAGTCACAGGTAAAATATCTCTCAACTAAACGCTATTCCATTTAGAATGAATGTTAAATGGAATTCACTAACAGGTTACTTCTCACTGTCTTTTGAATAAAGAAATTATTGCTTTCATAAATAGTGGTAAAGGATAACCTGTGGATCTTATTACACTATTAATTTGCACTTTCCTCAATACCCAAAAAGCAAGTGCTTAGCAAGCAAATATAACTTTCCACAACTACAATCCACGACTTTTGCTCCAGTGAGACACAATGTTGACAAATTTACGAGAAATTGACTCACCTTTTAAAATTGACTGCAGGCAGCACTATGATCGTTAATTAAGCAAAACTTTATAAGCCTCAGTTTTAAGAACTTTTACTTTCTAAAAGAAACATCAAATTTTCTTTATTACCACAGTCTTCTACTTTCAAGTAAATGATTAAATAGGTGGCTTTGAAACTCCAAAAAAACTATAAATTAGACTGTTTCCATCAGTGGGAAGCTTTCATTTTTTCCACAAACTAGGACACTGGGTAATCATAGTTCAAATGGAGAGGAACCTGAGAGGTGTTGTGATAGGAAAAAATCGAGGTAGGTACATGAATTCAATTGTAAGTTACCTTATATTTGAGCACACTAACACATCCAGTAAGCTGATCCTTCACTGTACGTTATTATAGTATTCCGTTACAGTAATTGCGCAATGTGGTGGCAACTGCATGTTGGTAGGTGGATTTGCGAGCAGAATTACTGGACTCTGTCCCTTCTTGGTTGCGATGATAGATACCAATTTCAGAATAGTTCCAGCTATTTATCCATCTATCCGAGGCACTGGAAAGCGGCAGGAAAAGCCTCTCTCGAAACCAGCACAATATACAATTTTTACATAGGCAGTGCACAGTTTGGTAGCTCTTCCCCCGACTGACTTTTATTCCACCTTTTCTACCTAGGCCAACCACAATTTGCGCGCGCTACACAGTTCCGTTCCCAAGGGGAACTACAACACCTTTTACATACAAATTAACTAAGAACCCTAAGTGGGAATCAGCAATTTACATAACAGTAACCAAACATATTAATGAAAACAGAACATTTGCACATACTGACATTTTTACAAAAAAATTATTTACATAAAATTATTTAATTTTAGAGATACCCAAAGAGATTATGTAAGAAAGACAAAACATATCATTACAGAGATTATGCTTCATTACAGTATCGAATTAACCATACACTAATTACAGAAGTTCAACGATGGGATGTTGAACAAAATAGAAAGCTAAATGAATCAACAAAGGGTATGTAGCGTCTAAGCTGTGGTGTTACAATCTATTATTAGAGAATAAAAGATGTTGTTTACATCTGGTTTAGTTAATTTCATTACATCGCCCTGTTCTGGCGTTAATGTATCCCAACAGATTATAAACTAAGCGAGAACTCCGGTCGGATAATAAAATACTCCACACCTAGATGTGAGTTATTTCTTTAAACATGATGTTGTTCATGGTATCGATGATGCTTGGTTTGGTTTCTAGTAATGTAAAATGAATAGAATGAAAAGCCAAACTATTACGACCACTACCCAACGCCAGTTTGAATGCTGCCTGGTGGCTTCATGGGCAGGTGACGCAGTAACAAAAGTGCGTAAGGGGAGCAGGCACGGACTGCGGTCACACTAGCAAAGATGTGGACTTCAAACGGGATAATCAGTCGAGACAAGCGACTTTAACACAGGGCAGATTACTTAACTCGCGATGTGACTTTTCTGTAACGTATACCAGAGGTAGGATCTCTGGGACCCCTATGTTTAAACCGAGATTTAAGGCAAAAATCATTTGAAATTTTTAATTTATGCTACATAACATTTATTTTTACAACTAATTAAGTGTTGTCAACGGCCTTGCCGCTTTGGATACACCGGTTCCCGTGAGATCACCGAAGTAAAGCGCGTGTCGGGCGTGGTCGACACTTGGATGGGTGACCATCCGGGCCGCCATGCACTGTTGCCATTTTTCGGTGTGTACTCAGCCTGGTGATGCCAGTTGATTAGCCGAATAGTAGCGGCTTCGGACAAGAATACCATCTTACGACTGGGAGAGCGGTGTGCTGACAACACGCCCCTCCTATCCGCATCCTCCACCGAGGATGACACGGCGGTCGAATGGTCCCGGTAGGCCACTTGTGGCCTGAAGACGCAGCGCTTTTTTAATTATTTAAATGTTGTTTAAATGCTTCCAGTTTATTTTACTCCAGTAAACAAAGCCTTAAGCATTTTACTATTTATCACACAAAAGTACTAAAATAGACCGTTGTTACCAAGCGGTTCTAGGCACCTCAGTCCGGAACCGCGCTGCTGCTGCAGTCGCAGTTTCGAATCCTGCGTCGAGCAGGGATGGAAGTGATGTCCTTAGTTAGGTTTAACTAGTTCTAAGCCTAGGGGACTGATTACCTCAGCAGTTAAGTCCCATAGTGCTCAGAGCCATTTGAAGCATTTTTTTAGACTGCTACAGTACTGAATTTTACATTCTGAGAGATTCTACGATCTCTGTAGCAAATAAATTTCCAAGTGAAACTAAATTCCAGGGTTAAAATTTGCGCATAAGAATTCCACCCGATAGGTATAAAAAGAAAGTCTGTGAAATTGACATTCATTGCTAGGAATTACATTTTTCTTATCACCACTCAGAATACATTCGATTTTAACAGACAATTTAAGTATTTAATTGAAGAAACAGACAGGCCCCCATCAGAAATTTCCTGAAGTTATTCCTAAGTTATTCCTCTGGATGATACTCTTGTTCGACAGTAGTAATGTGATCACTGGGTAATGTAAAATCCTCATCTTTTTCGTTTAATTCTTGATCTATATCACTGACACCTTCCTCCACAGACCAACTAAAACAATTTCATCAAACTTGGAAAAGTTAAAAGTGACCCATTCGTGATAAAACATTTTGAGCTATACGGTACCGTACTGAAGAAAACACCTACGTAGTTGACCAGGAGACACCAACACCTTTCGGTAACACGTGTCAACAATAAACACAGAAGGTTATAATGCAACAGAGAACAAAACATCGTTGGCAATTTAAGGAAGGTAGGGGGAGTATAGAAGCATTTCACCACAACTGGCAGTGGAGAGCGAGTTCGAAAATTTTTGCGCGGTCTGAGAGATTACACATCGTGAGTTAAGGGTTAAGCAGAGCCTTGTGAGCAGGTATCTCTAGACGGCGAAGCTGGTCGAATGTTGACATGGTATTGTAGTGAGCGTCTTCTGAAAGAGTTAGAAAGACAGTGAAACTACCACTAGGCGTTAAATGGTTGGACGTCCACAACTCTTTACAGAACGTGGGGTTCGGAGGCTTGTCTGCTCTATAAAGCAGAAGAGATGCTAATCTGTGGCATCTCTGCCGAAAAAGCACAATGCTGGTGAACGCACAAGTATTTCAGAGCACACCGTTCATCGTACGTTGTCCGCCGCGATAGCTGATTGGTCAGCATGACGGATTGCCGTCCTGTGGGCCCGGGTTTGATTAGCGGCTGGGTCGGGGATTTTCTCCACTCAGGGACTGGGTGTTGTGCTGTCATCATCATCATTTCCTCCCCATTCCGGCGTGCAGGTCGGCCAATGTGGCGTCGAATGTAATAAGACCCGCACCAAGGCGGCCGGACCTGCCCCACAAGGGGCCTTCCGGCCAAACGGTCATTTCCATTTCCATTGTACGTTGTTGAACATGGAGCTCCGCAGCAGACCGTCCGTGTGTTCACATGTTGACCCAACGATATCACCAATTATGAATAGAGTGAGCACAAGAACATCGGGCTCGGTCGTCGGTAAATGGAAACGTGTCTTCTCTTCAGGAGAAACACGTTTGAAACGTCCAGCGCGCCACTGATGCTGTTTGGTTGGAGCAGTACAGTGCTACTTGAGGCATTCTCCTGCACTTGCACAGGACATGCGGTAGTGTAAGATACGCTGACAGCTGCGAATCACCTGAATCCCATCATGCTGGATGTCTTCCCCGACGGCGATGTCATCTTTCAGCAGTAAGGTTGTCCGTGGTTTGAGGAGCACTATAGTGAACTCACGTTGTTGTCTCGGTAACCGAATTCCCCTGATGTAAATCCCATGGAACTCATCCGTGTTGCTACCGGTCTCCGCCACTGCGAACGCAAATCAGCGGTCTGTTATTTACGCGAATTACATGACCTGTGCGTACAGATCTAATGCCACATACCTCCGCAAACCTACCAACAATCTGATCCCTGAGTGAATCAGTGAGGTATTTAGTTCCAGCCACGCGGTCTTAGATGCCTTGCCACGGTTTGTGCGGCTTCCCCCGTCGGAGGTTCGAGTCCTTCCCTCGGGCATAGGTGTGTGTATTGTCCTTAGCGTAAGTGAGTTTGTTACATTAAGTAGTGTAAAAGCCTAGGGACCGATGACCTCAGAAGTGTGGCCCCATAGGAACTTGCCACAAATCTCCAAAAAAAACCTTCGCTCCAGTGGTGGAAAAACAAACTATTAGCCAGTTGGTCATAGTGTTTTGGTTCATCAGTGTATTTTCCTTTGTTCACTAAGTTTATGAAAATTTCATAGTCTCTTTCATTCAAAAGTCTGTAAAATAACTCGGATATATGCTGACGTCACACATGTGTTACAAGCCCACTTGTCATCCTTCGCTGATTAAAAATGTAATAGAAATTACCAAAATTAACCAGTGATGTAATTGTATTCACTCTGAAACCTTGTTGTTGTTTACAGGTGGCGACGCTCGTATGGCGTAAACAGTTGGACACGCCGGAAAAGGCAACAAATGTTGGATCTCCAGCAGTGGAGCGGCTCGAGCACTCCACTGGAACTGGTCAACTTGACGAGTGGAGACAGATACTTCACGAAGAAGGGCTTGACGGTGTAGTGGAGCAGCTGGCAAGAGTTGGTGGTGGTGCGGCGCTCTTCGAGGTGTTTGGTGATAAGATGTTGCTCGATGCTGCGAGAAAAGGTGACGCAGAATGTATACGACAGTTGATCGAGGCAGGGGCTGATGTTGACTTTCAGACCGGTGACGGTGCTAGAGCGATACATTTCGCCGCAGTTGCTGGCAATGCTCACTGCATAAAATGGCTGCTGTCTGCAGGAGCTGACGTTAATGTTAAAGACAAGACAGGTAATACTCCACTGCACTATGCGGCAGTGAGGGGCAGTGCGGAGAGTGTGCGGCTACTGTTGGACGCTGGTGCAGACGCGCTTGTCGAGGACTCGCAGTGTGTAACACCGCTGCTTTCCGCCGCCATGTTGGGGAATGCGGAATGTGTGAGGCTGCTGGCCTGTGCAGTGAAGAACCTTGAATCCACAGATCTGCAAGGTTTCACAGCAATGCACCACGCTGCGCGAAATGGCGACGCTGAAAGCCTGAAGCACCTGTTGCGTGCGGGCGCTCGCAGCAGCCCGGTGACCGGTAGCCTGAACACGCCTCTGCACCAGGCAGCAGTCACAGGTAACGCCGAGTGCATGAGGGTGCTGCTGCAGGCGGGGGCGGACGTGGCGGCGGCGGACGCCGACAGCTTCACCGCGCTGCACTTCGCCGTGCTGGGCGGCAACCCGGACTGCCTGAGGCACCTACTGGCAGCGGGCGCGGACGTCCGGGCGCAGGAAGCTTCTGGTTTCACGCCGCTGCACATCGCGGCGGCGGTGGGCGCACCGGACGCCGTCAGGCTGTTGTTGGAGGGAGGAGCCGACGTGAACCAGAAGAACGACGTCGGCCACACACCGCTACACCACGCAGCGTCGCACGGCAAGGCTGAGAATGTGAAGCTGCTGCTGGACGCCGGTGCCGACGCTGTCGCGCAGGACTCGAAAGGTCGCACACCGCTGCAACTGCCGGCCACCCAGTCCCACGCAGAATGTGTCGCGTTGCTGGAGTGTGCGATCCAGGGCAGGCACCAAATACGTGAATGAAGATGGTCAGGCTCCACGCTACCGTGAAGCTACATCTGGTGTCAGGATGCATGTTGCACTGGCGGAATTGAGTGAGGTGTTCAAACTTTACAACTTGTGGCGTCCCCGCACTCCAACCGCGTGCTGTCGACGCCGTAGAGCTGCTACTGCCACAGCTCTCGCAGTGGATGATAAAAAATATATCGGCTCAACCACTTGTTCACAGTGTAACGCGTTTCGGAAATCAAGCTTCCATCATAAGAATAATAGATGTAGAAGAGCCTGTTAAAACTTGCTAAAATGGAACATGCACCAGGCACAATGAAATTGTTAATAAAACATCGTGGCTACTTCCCTTGCTTCAAACGTGTCTTCCAAGGTGCATCTCCACATAGTCGTCAAAATATAAAAAACTCTAAAATGGTGTCGCCTATGGTGTTCAACATCTAACCACATGGCTCTCTCCTCTATCGTCGGAAACCGCCCGTGCGTCTTCGTTGATACCACACACCACGTAGACAAACACGACATGAAACGCGAGTGAGCTCACGCGCAAGTAAAGAAGGAAGTCACAGAGATGTCTATAGAAACAGATAACGTATAGATCGCTGCATCTACTAGAACAGCTGGAAATTACGATACATAGTGTGGATAATCAGAAAACACTGTGTGAACAGCTAACTGGTGATACAAATAATTTTTTCAAACATTTCACTGGTTTCTTTCAGTAACTACATTTTTAGCAATTGGTAGGATACCATCGCCGGCCGCGGTGGCGGAGCAGTTCTAGGCGCTACAGTCTGGAACCGCGCGACCGCTACGGACGCAGGCTCGAAACCTACCCTCGGGCATGGGTGTGTGTGATGTCCTTAGGTTCTACGTCTACTACATCTACATCTACATCCATACTCCGCAAGCCACCTGACGGTGTGTGGCGGAGGGTACCTTGAGTAACTCTATCGGTTCTCCCTTCCAGTCTCGTTTGTTCGTGGAAAGAAGGATTGTCGGTATGCCTCTGTGTGGGCTCTAATCTCTCTGATTTTATCCTCATGGTCTCTTCGCGTGATATACGTAGGAGGGAGCAATAAACTGCTTGACTCTTCGGTGAAGGTATGTTCTCGAAACTTTGACAAAAGCCCGTACCGAGCTACTGAGCGTCTCTCCTGCAGAGTCTTCCACTGGAGTTTATCTATCATCTCCGTAACGCTTTCGCGATTACTAAATTATCCTGTAACGAAGCGCGCTGCTCTCCGTTGGATCTTCTCTATATCTTCTATCAACCCTATCTGGTATGGATCCCACACGGCTGAGCAGTATTCAAGCAGTGGGTGAACAAGCATACTGTAACCTACTTCCTTTGTTTTTGGATTGCATTTCCTTACGATTCTTCCAATGAGTCTCAGTCTGGCATCTGCTTTACCGATGATCAACATTATATGAACATTCCATTTTAAATCACTCCTAATGCGTACTCCCAGATAATTTATGGTATTAACTGCTTCCAGTTGCTGACCTGCTATTTTGTAGCTAAATGATAAAGGATCTATCTGTCTGTGTATTCGCAGCACATTACACTTGTCTACATTGAGATTCAATTGCCATTCCCTGCACCATGCGTCAATTCGCTGCAGATCCTCCTGCATTTCAGTACAATTTTCCATTGTTACAACCTCTCGATACACCACAGCATCATCTGCAAAAATCCTCAGTGAACTTCCGACGTCATCCACCAGGTCATTTATGTATATTGTGAATAGCAACGGTCCTATGACACTCCCCTGCGGCACACCTGAAATCACTCTTACTTCGGAAGACTTCTCTCCATTGAGAATGACATGCTGCGTCCTGTTATCTAGGAACTCCTCAATCCAATCACACAATTGGTCTGATAGTCCATATGCTTTTACTTTGTTCATTAAACGACTGTGGGGAACTGTATCGAACGCCTTGCGGAAGTCAAGAAACACGGCATCTACCTGTGAACCCGTGTCTATGGCCCTCTGAGTCTCGTGGACGAATAGCGCGAGCTGGGTTTCACATGACCGTCTTTTTCGAAACCCATGCTGATTCCTACAGAGTAGATTTCTAGTCTCCAGAAAAGTCATTATACTCGAACACAATACGTGTTCCAAAATTCTACAACTGATCGACATTAGAGATATAGGTCTATAGTTAGCTTTAAGCAGTTCTAAGTTCTAGGGGGCTGATGACCTCAGAAGTTAAGTCCCATAGTGCTCAGAGCCATTTTTAGGATACCATCATTTCATGAGGTCCTTGGAACATGTATCCGTTATCTGTTTGTATAGACATCTCTGTGACTTCCTTGTTTAATTGCGCTTCAGCTCACTCGCGTTTCAGTGTCGTGTTTGGCTATGTGGTGTGTAGTATCAACGAAGACGCACGGGTGGTTTACGACGATAGAGGAGAGAGCCATGTGGTTAGATGTTGAACACCATAGGTGAGACCATTTTAGAGTTTTTTTTTTATATTTTGACGACTATGTGGAGATGCACCTTGGAAGACACGGCTGCAACAAGGGAAGTAGCCACGATGTTTTAATTTTATTAACAATTTTCATTGTGCCTGGTGCATGTTCAATTTTAGCGAGTTTTAACAGGTTCTTTTACTTTTTATTATTCTGGTGATGGAAGCGCGACTTCCGAAACGCGTCAATCTTAGGGTTTTACACAATAAGCAAGTGATTGAGCCGATATATTTTTTAACATTGACATTCACAACCACGACCTCTCATCCAGTGTGGATAAAATCTCGCAGTGGAGTTGAGAGACGATGCGCGATGACGTAGGTCCCCGTTGGCGAACGGGAGACAGAAATGCGAACTTGTACGATGGATGCTTCTTCTGATTCAAGATGGAGTGATTCATTGCCCAGATATGCAGTAGTTGTTAAATCTTATCTCATGCGCATCGTACACACCACCAATTGCAAGAAAACATTGTAATTATCAGTCTTCTCGTACGTTGTTGGCTCGCTGCTATTGAGTTCTTGAAACCGTATGAAGCGAGATCCACAGATACTTTGATCACGTCTGAGTGAACCTGCACCGTAACGTTAAAAAAAATGTTGAAAACTTCTCTTTTCAATTAATGAAGTACGTATTTTGATATTCAGATTAAATTGTCCCTGCTGAACAGTCGTTGGTTAACTATCATTGATTAAGTCACTTAATAATGTAGTCCACGCTTGATATTTCACTTGGAACGAACAGTTTATTGTTCCTTGGCCACTAAATACTTTATAACTTTCGCACCACACGCACACGCAGTTGGTTGGTAAAGTCAGTTCCATTAAAATTAAGTTTCTTGACAATCGCGACAACTTGACTCTTCAGCGTAATTGTATTATCTCCGCGAAGTCGTGTAATTGTGTCCTACTCGAGACTAATTGAGTGTAGTCCTTTGGTATACTATCCACTCTTCTTTTTGAAAGTCAAGTCCAATATTCACTAGTTTCGTCAATAAAGTTCAATTAACCCGTTATGCACGGTTAAACGCGTCTATCAGTTACTGTCTCTGCTTACAAAATCAGTTTCCGAAGTTCGTGAATCACGTCACGCAAGAAACACTTCTGAACGCAAAACAATCTCTTCGCGTTCTGTACTCTCAATAACTAAGACTAGAGTTGTTCTCGTACATCTTTACTGGACGAGAGCCAGCAAGCGACTTCTTCTGTGAAAGAGTATTGTAGGCGCACTGAATTTCTTCGTGCGCTGACAGCTCTCTTCCACATAAAAGTTATCTCTGACAAACATCACCTTGGACTTAGCTTTCAAGATATTAATTGCAATTATCACTTGGATATTTGTCCAGTAATTAAATCTGATGTTTCTTCCTCCTCTTATCATAACAAAAACCCTCATTGATGTATAAAGTTGTTGTTATCAAAATTTCTTCGTGTTAGCTTATCGGCAAAGAGGTCGTATTTGCCAAGATAACTCTTCCCTACTTCATATTATGATGTTCTGTCGTAATTGACTTTAAGAGGGTAGTTGGGGTGTTATAAACTCCTCTGCAGGTCGTCTTGAATACATACCGAGATGTGAACAGTAGTGATGTCTGCCGTTCCGCAAGGTAGTGTCATAGACCTTCAGCTGTTCCTGATTTACATAAATGATCTAGGTGATAATCTGAGCAGCCCCCTTAGATTGTTTGAAGATGACGATGTAATTTACCGGCTAGTAAAATCATCAAACGATCAATTCCAATTACAAAATGATCTAGAGACAATTCCTGTATGGTGTCAAAAGTAGCGATTAGCACTAAACAAAGAAGAGTTCGAGGTCATCCACATGGGTACTAAAAGAAATCCGATAAATCTTGAGAATACGATAAATCCCACAAATCTAAATGCTGTCAATTCGACTAAATGCCTAGGAATTACAATTACGAGCAACTTAAAGACCACATAGATAATATTGTGGGAAAGACGAAAAAAAGACTGCGCTTTGATTGCAGAATAATTAGAAGATGCGACAAACCCACTAAAGAGACAGCCTACATTACACTTGTCCATCCTCTGCCGGAATATTGCTGCGCGGTGTGGGATCCTTACCATGTAGGATTGACGGAGGACATCGAAAAAGTGCAAATAAGGGCAGCTCTTTTCGTGTTATCACGCAATACGGGTGAGAGTGTCACTGATATGATACGCGAGTTGGGGTGGCAGTCACT
This sequence comes from Schistocerca cancellata, assembly GCF_023864275.1. Lineage (NCBI taxonomy): Eukaryota > Metazoa > Arthropoda > Insecta > Orthoptera > Acrididae > Schistocerca > Schistocerca cancellata. The sequence continues at coordinate 177,858,336 of NC_064635.1, forward strand.
GAAACAAAGGCTGTTTTCTTTGCGGCGAGATGTATTTACGAAATTTCAATCACCAACTTTCTCTTCCGAATGCGAAAATGTTTTGGTGACACCCACCTACGTAGGGAGAAATGATCATCATAAGAAAATAAGAGAAATCAGAGCTCGAACGGAGAGATGTAGGTGTTACTTTTCTCACGCGCCATTCGAGAGTGGAATAGAAGTAGTATCAAAATGGTTCGATGAACCCTCTGCCAGGCACTTAAGTGCGAATTGCAGAGTAACCATGTAGATGTAGATGTAGATGTATATTTAGAAAAATGGACACTCGTTTTAACATCATCAGTTTTATACATCTATACGCTCCAAACCACCACGAGGTGCATGGCAAATGGTACGTCCCATTGTACCAGTTATTAGGGTTTCTTCCAGTTCCATTCACGTATGGTGCACGGGCAGAATGATTGTCTGAATCCCACTATGCAAGCAGTAATTATTCTAATGTTACCCTCACGACGTCTATGTGATCGATACGTAGGGTATTGTAGTATATTCCTTGAGTCACCATTTCAGTCTGGTTCTTGAAACTGTATTAACGGACTTTCTCGGGATAAGTACACCTTCAAGAATCTTCCAGTTCAGTTCCTTCTGAATCTCTGTAACACTCTCCAAAGTGTTGAACAAACCTATGACCGTTCGTGCTGCTCTTCTCTGTATTAGTTCAATATCCCCTGTTAGTCCTATTTGGTACGGGTCACACACTCTTGAGCAATATTCTAGGATGGGTCGCACGAGCGAATTGTAAGCAATTTGCTTTGTAGACTGATTACACTTCCCCAATATTCTACCAATAATCCAAAGTCTACCACCTGATTTACACATGAGTGAGCGTATGTGATAATTCCATTTCATACCCCTACAAAGTGTTACATCTAGCTATTTGTATGAGTTTGCAACAGGGTCTCACTGATATTATAGTCATACGATACCATGTTTTTTTTTTTTAGTTTTGTGAAGTGCACTAATTTACATTTCTGAACATTTAAAGCAAGTTTCCAATCTTTGCACCACTTTGAAATCTTCTCAAGGTCTGACTGAATACTTCTGCAGCTTTGTTCAGATAGTATTCCATTATCTAAGTATGGATACTCTGCCACCAAAACATCGCCTCAAACACAGCGAATTTGCACAGCCTGTTACATTCACCCCTAAGACATTGAAAGCTTGGCTTCTACCTTCACCGACTCAGATATTTTAAAATTTCGTTACCAGAATGAAGACTGTGAGACCACAGACTGCTATTGGAAGCGGCGTCACAAAGGATGTGGACCGAATGAAATTTAAGAAATTTGGTTTGCGTATCGCGATTTGGTATTTTTTGAATGACTGCAGCTTCCACACGTACTACAGGTAAGAATGGACACTGCAACGAAAAGTGAAATGAACATGAGAACTAGTGAAAAGGTAATGAAACGGCACTTAGGTAGCTCAAAAGAAGTTAGTATAGTGTGAAATTATTACATCTACGTATCAAGATGCTTACATGTCGAAAGCTGAAAACAGAAAGACAAGTGCAAGCAGACAGGTTTCTGCTAGCTGCTCTCTAAAAAAAACTTGAAAGCTGCACCTTAATTTATTAACAAATAACACAAATATGAGCATCGCCTCTTTGGCTGCATATCTTTAGAAAAAATTTTGCTCGAAAGATAAGCTTTCTTTCTTTTTTTTTTTTTTTTAAAAAAAGGGTATTACAGCTCCATGATTCAAACTTATAAAAATTTGACACAAATTGTTTTGTACACAGTTGGTTAAACAAAATCAGTTACGCGTTACAAAAAATAATGTTACGTTTAGAAATTGTACTTCGTTGCTTTACTCTCTGGAAAATAACTAAATAAACTCCGTTCATAACTCAGCAAAAAGAGTACCAGTTCTTATGCTTAAGCATCTACGTAAATCAAGATTTTAAACATGGCTGAATCAGCAACTGTTGAAATTCTTCACGATAAAGGATGACAGCCAAAACAGTTGCAGGAAAAAGATTTATTAAAATTCTTGACCAAGGTTTCGGTATATATAAATATACCTTCATCAGAAGTAAAAAATCTGAAATTACATCATGCAATGGGGATTGATAAAACAATTGTGCCAAAGGCGTCCTCAATAATTAAGACATCTTCTCCATTTGTAGAACATGATTATGGGCACAGGGTCAATGCGAACAGTTTAGCACCAGTACTTCGCCTATGAACTATCGAGACGAGAGTGTCAAAGTACACTCTCTTTTCTGACTGCTCTGGGAAAAGGCACACCAAACTAGACCACATGCAATACCGGTTCACTTTATCACATAAATAAATGAACATTTACTCAACTTTAAGACGCTTCTTAGAGAGGATTGTTGTATAATTTAGAGATGTCAAGCTCCACGTGAACACTTATTAACAAATTGTTCTCTTGCAAGACAAAATGCAACATTAACAATTTCGTCAGAAACCGTGACAACTCGTGGGGCATAATGTCGCTAGCACTGTGACTATTGATGATATCGGTGGTGCTACATCCTATATCCTTTATGTTTCACTTCTACTTCTTCTTCTTCTTCTTTTCTTCCACTGCGCCGGACGGAGTGGCCTTGCGGATCTAGGCGCTACAGTCTGGAGCCGAGCGACCGCTACGGTCGCAGGTTCGAATCCTCCCTCGGGCATGGATATGTGTGATGTCCTTAGGTTAGTCATGTTTAAGTAGTTCTAAGTTCTAGGCGACTAATGACCTCAGAAGTTAAGTCGCATAGTGCTCAGAGCCATTTGAACCATTTTCTTCCACTGCTATCTGCTGCCACCACGTGTGAGAGTTGTTTAATAAATTCAGATAGAGACTGTTCTCGCTCCAGCTTCCCTATTTTACCAGCTGCAGTTTGCGATGAATGGTTGTCCGCGCCTCTATAACTCTGCATTTTGGGTCACTCCAAAAGAAATGCACACTATTTTTGTAAAAAATACAGTTTTCATTCTGCATGTGTGAAAGTTTTACAGTGTGTAGATACATCCTTCCCGTTTGTTTTCAAACTTAGTTCAACCTGTTCCCGTGAGTGGCGCCGTCACAGCATGTCTGCAAGGTGGCTGCTGCACTTGATGTTCGTCAGAAGCAACGTGCTGTCATAGAATTCCTGTACTGTGAAAACCAGACAGTGGGAAACATCCACAAGAGGTTTGAAAAAGATGTATGGAGATGCTGCTGTCGATCGCAGTACAGTTAGTCGGTGGGCAAGCAGGTTACGTGATGAAACCGGGCACGGCAGTATTGAGGATTGTCCTCGCAGCGGCAGGCCTCGTACTGCACACACTCCAGACAATGTGCAGAGAGTTAACGAATTTGCTGACAGACGCATCACAGTGAACGAATTGTCACGCTACATTGGGATAGGGGAAGGAAGTGTTTGCAGAATATTGAAAGAGTTGGCGTTAAAAAAGGTTTGTGCCCGGTGGGTTCCCAGGATGTTGATAATGGCTCACATAGAAACAAGAAAAACGGTATGCAGCGAACGTTTGGAACAGTACAAGATAGGTGGAGATGAATTTCTTGGAAGAATTGTGACAGGTGATGAAACATGGCTCCATCATTTTTCACCAGAGACGAAGAGGTAATAAATGGAGTGGCATCACGCAAATTCACACAAGAAAAAAAAAAAAAAATCAAAACCGCACCTTCTGCTGGAAAAGTTGTGGCTACGGTGTTTTTCGATTCCGAAGGACTGTTGCTTGTGGACATCGTGCCAGTAGAACCACCATAAATTCTGATGCATGTGTGACAACACTGAAGAAACTTCAAGCTCGACTGAGTCGTGTTCGGCCACGTCGGCAAAAGCAGGATGTTTTGCTGTTGCACGACAATGCACGGCCACATGTCAGTCAAAAAAAGAAAACATGGAAGCGATCACAAAACACGAATGGGCAACACTGAAATACCCGCCTTACAGTCCTAATCTGGCTCCATGTAACTATCATCTCTTTGGGTTTGAAGATGATGACTCCCTTATGCACGCTGCCAAACAGTGGCTCCAACAGGTTGGTCCAGAATTTTACCGTGTGGGTATACAGGCGCTGGTTCCAAGATGGCGTAAGGCAGTTGAGAGTGATGGAAATTATGTGGAGAAATGAAAATATTGCTCCTAAATGATGTATCTACAGACTGTAAAACTTTCAAACATGTAGAATAAAAGATGGATTTAACAAAAACAAATTGTGTGCACTTGTTTTGGAGTGAGATAGAACACAACATATACAGTCTAGTAATGAGTTTCTCACGTACGTTTCCATTTGTGATATTGAGTAACTTCAGAAGGGTTTCATCGCTGTCTTTCATAGTTCCTCTCTTCGCGAAATTTATGCACGGAAATTATTTAATCTCTTCTAACGTTTTTCGGATCATTACAGTCGCAGTAAGACCTTTCTTGATCTTTGCATTTCTAATCTTGATATACGACTGTATTCTATTATTTAACTGCTTCTCCTGAGATTCACTTTTCGTAGCAGCTGCCTCAATAATGCTATCGAATTTTGTTAGCCTTACGTTGAGTGCTTGCTCACTTCACTTGATTGTGTCATTCACCTGTAGTTAGCCTCTTGCAGCTGATGCCTTTAGATCTCTATACAATTCCGTTAACCTTGCGTTGACTTCCTCGATTTTTCTGCCTACTTATAAACATATGTTTGGCTTTAGCTTAATACCTTCGGCATGAGCACATTGCATACATGCGAATTTATCCATAACCTACGTTATACTGAGATAGTTACGTTTTGTTACAGTGCCTTTTAGGTAGAATCTCTAAGTTTCGGCTGTATCGGTCTTAATACAATTTGCTAACTTTATCAGTAACCATAAAGCATAATGTGAGTTTATTCCAGCTATCCCGACAACTGTTGATACATTCATTGAATGATATTCCCACGCCCGGGTTCGATTCCCGGCGGGGTCAGGGATTTTCTCTGCCTCGTGATGGCTGGGTGTTGTGTGCTGTCCTTAGGTTAGTTAGATTTAAGTAGTTCTAAGTTCTAGGGGACTTATGACCACAGCAGTTGAGTCCCATAGTGCTCAGAGCCATTTTCATTGAATGATACGTCGGTTCCTATTTGCGCTTGGTAAAGATGCTTTAATTTCAGATTGTTCAGTTTGAAAGGGATTACAAGGTTCATATTTTCCGTACCAGCTTCTTCGGGAGCCTTGAGTATGTCTGCCTCAAATAAAATATATCGAATTGCATATGGAGGACCAAGCAGATATATCTCCGACACTGTCAAACATGAATACGCCGTGTGATTTAATTTTTTCATTCAGTGGAATATCGCTGTTTTCGCTGAAGATCTGGCATGTTCCTCCATCAATGCCTAGCAAAATCCGATGCAGTACCTGATATTTTGTCTGAAACAGGAATCTTGAGAAAATGTGCACATGCGCGAGGTGGACCCCCTCTCCATGTTTTAACAGTGTTGCAACAGTTCTTGCAGTCTAAAGGTTCAATAATTAAAGAACGTATGTCCTTGGGAAATAATGTTCCATGCTATTTCTTCTTCTTCTTCTCCTGGTTTCCAGCATCATCAGTGGAGGACTAGTCGCTTACTACGAGACTCATGTCATGGGAATGCTCCGTCCAATCACTCATGATGATGTCTAAGTGCTCACATTGGCATAAAGGGTAATCTAAAGAGAACACATGTAGCCCCTAAACTTTTTTATTTACACTCCTGGAAATTGAAATAAGAACACCGTGAATTCATTGTCCCAGGAAGGGGAAACTTTATTGACACATTCCTGGGGTCAGATACATCACATGATCACACTGACAGAACCACAGGCACATAGACACAGGCAACAGAGCATGCACAATGTCGGCACTAGTACAGTGTATATCCACCTTTCGCAGCAATGCAGGCTGTTATTCTCCCATGGAGACGATCGTAGAGATGCTGGATGTAGTCCTGTGGAACGGCTTGCCATGCCATTTCCACCTGGCGCCTCAGTTGGACCAGCGTTCGTGCTGGACGTGCAGACCGCGTGAGACGACGCTTCATCCAGTCCCAAACATGCTCAATGGGGGACAGATCCGGAGATCTTGCTGGTCAGGGTAGTTGACTTACACCTTCTAGAGCACGTTGGGTGGCACGGGATACATGCGGACGTGCATTGTCCTGTTGGAACAGCAAGTTCCCTTGCCGGTCTAGGAATGGTAGAACGATGGGTTCGATGACGGTTTGGATGTACCGTGCACTATTCAGTGTCCCCTCGACGATCACCAGTGGTGTACGGCCAGTGTAGGAGATCGCTCCCCACACCATGATGCCGGGTGTTGGCCCTGTGTGCCTCGGTCGTATGCAGTCCTGATTGTGGCGCTCACCTGCACGGCGCCAAACACGCATACGACCATCATTGGCACCAAGGCAGAAGCGACTCTCATCGCTGAAGACGACACGTCTCCATTCGTCCCTCCATTCACGCCTGTCGCGACACCACTGGAAGCGGGCTGCACGATGTTGGGGCGTGAGCGGAAGACGGCCTAACGGTGTGCGGGACCGTAGCCCAGCTTCATGGAGACGGTTGCGAATGGTCCTCGCCGATACCCCAGGAGCAACAGTGTCCCTAATTTGCTGGGAAGTGGCGGTGCGGTCCCCTACGACACTGCGTAGGATCCTACGGTCTTGGCGTGCATCCGTGCGTCGCTGCGGTCCGGTCCCAGGTCGACGGGCACGTGCACCTTCCGCCGACCACTGGCGACAACATCGATGTACTGTGGAGACCTCACGCCCCACGTGTTGAGCAATTCGGCGGTACGTCCACCCGGCCTCCCGCATGCCCACTATACGCCCTCGCTCAAAGTCCGTCAACTGCACATACGGTTCACGTCCACGCTGTCGCGGCATGCTACCAGTGTTAAAGACTGCGATGGAGCTCCGTATGCCACGGCAAAGTGGCTGACACTGACGGCGGCGGTGCACAAATGCTGCGCAGATAGCGCCATTCGACGGCCAACACCGCGGTTCCTGGTGTGTCCGCTGTGCCGTGCGTGTGATCATTGCTTGTACAGCCCTCTCGCAGTGTCCGGAGCAAGTATGGTGGGTCTGACACACCGGTGTCAATGTGTTCTTTTTTCCATTTCCAGGAGTGTATATCGCAGGATCTACGAACAGACTTAAATGCGATCGCAGTTCTGTGTCTGTATCTGGAACGCTTGGTTCATACGTGCACAACATGAATCGTACAGTTGAACAACAGCTTCTTCCAATGCGCACAGAGTTTGGCGCGGGCGCTCCATCAGTTTACTCCACAATGTTTCGTAGAATTGGTGTAGAGACGATTCACACCTTAGTCGGCAGGCTACAGCATACTCTATGGAATAATTTGTGTATTTTAGATTGTTAAACGTCTGTTCCTGCTGGTCTATGCACTCTCTGCTGTTAAACATTTTAAATGTCCAACGGATGTGCCCTCTCTGACCATATGACCTCCTTTCGTTACTGATGGCGAGTGAGCGTTGCTGCAGAACAAGGCAGAAATACGCACATATCTCACAATCGAAACCAGTCATCCTTGGATAATACCACTTTAGCATCACAAAATCCTGGATTTTCGAATACAATCACTGTATAGAATTCCCGGTCCAAAATCACCCCAGCACTGGTGTGTTTACAGCCTATTTAGACTGTACATAACATTAAACAACACAATTACAATATATTGTGGCTGTTTCTTCATTTTACCTGCTATGCCGAGAGGTTATGGCGCTTCAGTCCGGAACCACGCAGCTGCTGCGGTGGCGGGTTCGAGTCCTGCCTCGTACTTGGATATGTGTGGTGTCGTTAGGTTAGTTAGGATTAAGTAGTTCTAAGTTCTATGGGACTGATGACCTCAGATGTTGTCCCACAGTGCTCAGAGCCATTTGAACCATTTTGTTATGCACCTTGACATCTTAGTCCTTTGCCGGTTCTCTCACGACTGGGTGAGTTAACCATTAATCACTGTTTATGTACATTATTTGCAGCAGTTATGCTAATTTTTAAAGATACACAGTGAACGACAAATACGCCGGCCTCTACTGCCAGTTCATGGTCAGTATGGTTAGGGCAGTGAGTACATAGTGCTAGTGAGGCCCACTGATGCGTCAGTCACTATTTGGGGAGGACAGTCACTGCAATACTTTGGTGCATATAGGAAAACGGCGTAACTCAAATGTTTTGGATACCTCAAGTATGTTATGAGGTTGCAGCTGGAGGACTATGACTTCCAAGATAATGACAGGTGAGCAACTACTGATATTACATACTCATCATTTTGGACAGTTTCCAGCCTCTGGTCGGGTCTGTATGGAACGTAGGCCTCTCCATTGTCTTCTGTCTTGCCACCGTCTTTCCGTCTTCACCTTGGTCCAGTCTTCTCCTTTCTCCTGGACGAATTCCTCTATTCCTTCCAGCTATCTGTCTCTCGGTCTTCCTCTTGGTCTCTTTCCTTCCAGTTTCATCTCGTGTACCCTCTTGGGTATCCTCTTCTGCTCCATTCTCTTAACGTGTCCATTCCATCTCAGCCTTGATTTCTCTATCTCCTCCTGTAATGGTTCCACCTTCATTCTCTCCGATACCCTCATTTCTTAACCTGTCTATCTTGGTCACTCCAATACTGTTTCTCAAGAATTTCATCTCATTAGCTTGTACTTTGCTTTTCTCTCTTCCTTTCATAACCCAGGTTTCTGATGCATATGTCAGGATCTGGTCATAATATGACCGGTATATAACCTTTTTATTGATTTGCGGTACATCCATTCTCTATATCAGGCTTCTGACACTCTTCCGAAATGCTTCTGCTTTTCTCCCCCGCTCGTTTTCTTCTCTGTCGTTTTTTCCATCTTCCTGTATCAGACTTCCTAGGTACTTGAAACTCTCCACTCTCCTCAATCGTTTCCCACCAATTGTTATTCCAGTTGTTCCTCTCTCCTACTTTCTTGTTGTGATAATCACCTCACTCTTACTTATACTAAATTTCATCCCATATTCTTGTACAGTTCGTTCCCATACGTCCAACTGGTATTGTACTTCCTCCTCCTTATTCCCCAAAATCATCAGATTATCTGCAAACGCCGTAGCTTTCACCTTCCTTTCATTAATTACTTGCGCTACTGTACTCATTATATCATCCATCTCTGGAATGGAGAGTAAAAGTGAAAATGCACTTCCGTGCCTCCTCAAGCCATTCTTCTGTTCAATCCAAGCTGATCGCTGTGCTCCCACTTTCACACAGCTCACACTTCCATGGCGCATTTCCCTTATCCTTCAAATAATCTGTTCTGTTACTCTTTTGTTGTCCAGGGCTTTCGACACTTTGCTTCTATGTACACTGTCATACGCTTTTTCAATGTCCAGGAAGGTCATTAGTAGATCCATTCCATATTCACAGTGCTGTTACTACAGCTGTCTTACAGCAAAAATTAGATCCACCGTGGACCTTCCTGTTCTGAAGCCATGTTGCTCTTCTCTCATTCTTCCTTCTAATTTTACCCGAATTCGTGCTTCCACAATCTTTGAGAAAATTTTGGAAGCACGAATTCGGGCAGACCAGTATGGCAGACTTACATTTTTCCGCCTCGTGTGTTAGCCGCGGGGTCTGAGGCGCCTTGTCACGGTTCGCAGGTCTCTTCCCCCCCCCCCCCCCATCGGAGGTTCGAGTCCTCCCTCGGGCATGCTTGTGTGCGTTGTCCTTAGTGTAAGTTAGTTTAAGTTCCATTTATTAGTGTGTAAGCCTAGGGACTGCAGACAGCAGTTTGGTCCCATAGCACCTTACCACAAATTTCTAAATACATTTTCCTGCGTGAATACGGAGTATAACTAATGAGTACCCTCCGTCTGAAGTACATTCGAACTGGCAAAAGCTCCTTCCCACAATGTGTCCCATTTACTTGCCCCAGAAACAAACTTGTTTCACACGTCTGCATATCAGTCCATACCGCCCCACCCAGACAGATCACCAATTACTCTGTCACCCCCTCCCTCTTTTTGAGAACGCACAATCCACAAAGAAAAAATAATATCGGTAATAACGACATGGAAAACTAACAGCTTCGCAAAAAAAAAAAAAAAAAAAAAATGAAAACACCAATACCCCTATGGCAAAAAATACTTATTCCCTGATATAGGCTACTAAACCAAAATAAAAAACCTAACAAATTACAGTTATACAACATACTTACGCCACCTGAACCTGTCTGATACATCAGGCACCTTTCGTTGCTCACCAATTCCAGGTTCCTCCTTACCCTTTGTATTTTTCACCAGCTGATTGGATGCCGATAACTGTGCTATCTTCACCTTGACCAGTGAGGTCATTTCCACGACCTTGTATGGTCCCTGATATTTTGTTAAAAATTGGTTCGTTTTCCCCTTTGCCTGATAGGTGCTAGAGACCATTACCCATTGCCCCACGTAGTATTGCGGCAATTTGCCCATGCGACAGTTTCACAGTCCCTGGCGTTCTAGTGCTTACGCTTTTGCCTTTTGCATATTCCTCCAAACGTCCCTAATTCTTCTGGCAAACTTCCTCACCGACCCACCGTCTGGTTCTAATTCAGGAATCAAAACGTCAAAGGGAGATGGCGTTTCCCTGCTGTACAACAACTCAAATGGCGACAAGCCCATTGCAGTGTGAACCTTCCAATTATAGGTGCACTGTAGGCGCTGTACAGACAAAAGGCAAATAGGCGTCCCAGCCATCGTGTCTGGAACCTATGTAATAGATCAAAATCTTTGGAATTGTTTCTTGCACCCGGTACATTCTCCCGTTAGTCTACAGATGAAACGGACTCACCCGTGTCGTCCTTATATGCAACACGCGGCGTAGCTGCTTCATTAAATTCGAGACAAAATTCGCATCTTGGTCCGTAATTATGGTCTCAGGCACCGCAAACTGTATTATCCAATTGATTGCAAACGGATTTCTTGCTTCCGGGTAATCACCCAGGTCTCACTTCCATAGAGCAATGTGGGAACTGCACCAGTTTTTGTAAAATTTAATTTGAGTGACTTTCATGGGTTTGTTTTTTAGGTTCTGTTAATTATTCCGCATACCTGGCTGAATTTACTAAGCTTAATTTCAATATCTCTGCTGTAGCCATATGTCATTTCACATCCCAGGTAACTGAAATGGTTTACTTGCTCTAAAATCTTCTGATCTATCACTATTTTGGTTCTGATTGGTTCTTTCCCCATGAAGGCCAAGAAAGCCGGATTCAGGCATAAGAAATGAAATTCCTTAGAGGTGTTAAAGGTTGCACAAGAGAAGATAGGCTAAGAAATCAAGATATTATAGAAGAACTGCAAATCTTTAGCCTCAATGATAAAATTCGAGATTACAGAACAAAATTGAACGAACATCTCCAAAGAGTGGAGAGGGAGAGACTTCCCTTAAAGGCAAGAAATTATAAGTGCCGTGGGAGAAGAGACACAGGAAGACCCCGACAGAGACGGGTAAAGTAACAGGCAATTCATGCCTAATACCTGAAGAGAAGATGAAGATGTTAACAAACGCCTGTGCTACAGTGCTAACCCGCTGGTCTGGCATCGTTACCATTGCCAAAAAGCGCGAAAAATGATCCTGCATGTCTTTTATTAAACGGCCGGAAGACATCCAATCCTAACAAAGAAAACGAACTGTACGCCTCTGGTAACCTTGCAACGGCATTTTGTGATGCGTAATGTTGGCCCTCTGCGAGCATTGCACACACTCCGTAGCACACTGCTCCACGTTATGATTCCTGTTTCTCCACCAAAACTGCCCCGACACACTTTTGTCCGTTTAATTTCGCCCACTATGACCTCGCAATATTTGGTCGTGAGCTTGCTGCAAAACGTCCTTCGGAAAACCATCTGCAACCACCACTCGTGGTCCGCACCTTGTCGTTCTGCACAACAAACCCTCGTGCATAACCAAACGCATATGAAGAGAGTAACTGTTCTCGAAAGAACAGATACCATTGATGACCGTGCAGCGTCTCTAGAGTAAATGATAATTAATTGAAACCCTCAGCTGCCGACAGGTGTTGTTGTTGAACCTCGATGGGGGACAGCTGAAAATGTGTGCTTCGACCGGGACTCGAACCCGGGATCTCCTGTTTACATGCAAACGCTCAATCCATCTGAGTCACCGAGGACACAGATGAGGAGCTCGACTTCAGTGACTTATCCCTTGCACGCCTCCCGTGAGACTCACATTCCCAACTGTCCAAAATCTGCACACATTTTCAGCTGTCCCCATCGAGGTATATCAACAACACCTGCCGGCAGCTGAGGGTTTCATTAAATTATCATTTATAACCAAATGTGGCTGTGACTTAAAATGCCTGGCACTCCTTATCCCTTGCCTGCGTCTGCTGCCACTCTGCAACGCTCTGCCCTAGCGTACAAAACACTGCTGCCCCGCGGCTTAATGAATCTGCATTTGCGTGTGATCTCACCGGCCGATGTCGCCGAGCGGTTCTAGGCGCTACAGTCCGGAACCGCGCTGCTGCTACGGTCGCAGGTTCGAATCCTGCCCCGGGCATGGATGTGTGTTATGTCCTTAGGTTAGTTAGGTTTAGGTAGTTCTAAGTTCTAGGGGACTGATGGTGTCAGGAGTTAAGTCCCATTATGCTCAGAGCCATTTGAACCATTTTGCGTGTGATCTCCCTGGCCTATGGATTACCTCGTACTCAAACTCACTACGCTTAAGTGAGTACCGAATTCATCTGCTACATAGATCTTTCAAAACAAGCAACCATTTCAATGACGCATCATCTGTCACCACCTTAAACGTCCTACAATACAGATAAGAACGAAAATATCTAAGACCATATAGACTGAAGAGCCAAAGAAACTGGTACACCTTCCTAATATCGCGTAGGGCCCTCACGAGCACGCGAAGTGGGGCCGAGGCAGTTCCAGATAAGTTTTATAGTCTGACGATGATTTATGGATTTACAGTTTTAGCTTGACGATGTCCACTATGGACAAACGGTAATTACTGTCACTCTGAAGGAGGTTGGGTTAACCCGACTGAAATCTAGACTGTTAATTACAAAAATTAAATTAATATTTACACAGTTTCTGACAGGGCTGCGAAATGTTGAAGATACACTACTGGCCATTAAAATTGCTACACCATGAAGATGCAGTGCTACAGACGCGAAATTTAACCGACAGGAAGGAGATGCTGTGATATGCAAATGATTTGCTTTTCAGAGCATTCACACAAGGTTGGCGCCGGTGGCAACACCTACAACGTGCTGACATGAGGAAAGTTTCCAACCGATTTCTCATACACAAACAGCAGTTGACCGGCGTTGCCTGGTGAAACGTTGTTATGATGCCTCGTGTAAGGAGGAGAAATGCGTACCATCACGTTTCCGACTTTGATAAAGGTCGGATTGTAGCCTATCGCGATTGCGGTTTATCGTATCGCGACATTGCTGCTCGCGTTGGTCGAGATCAAATGATTGTTAGCAGAATATGGAATCGGTGGGTTCAGGAGGGTAATACGGAATGCCGTGTTGGATCCCAACGGCCTCGTATCACTAGCAGTAGAGATGACAGGCATCTTTTCCGCATGGGTGTAACGGATCGTGCAGCCAGGTCTCGATCCCTGAGTCAACACATGGGGACGTTTGCAAGACAACAACCATCTGCACGAACAGTTCGACGGCGTTTGCAGCAGCATGGACTATCAGCTCGGAGACTGTGGCTGCGGTTACCCTTGACGTTGCATCACGGACAGGAGCGCCTGCGATGGTGTACTCAACGACGAACCTGGGTGCACGAATGGGAAAACGTCATTTTTCGGATGAATCCAGGTTCTGCTTACAGGATCTTTGCACCCAAATTGCGTGAAATTGGAATCGCATGTCAGTTCTAGTATAATATACTTGTCCAATGAATACACGTTTTATCATCTGCATTTCTGCTTGGTGTAGCAATTTTAATGGCCAGTAGTGTATTTAAGGTTTGTTATCAGTCTGCAACTTCCGAGCGGGGAGGAGCAAGTGCAGAAAGACAAATTCCCAGTGATGGCAGGTTGATGACTTAAATCAGCACCAAACACTGTCACAAAGGCACCTAGGAGAGGCGCCGATTCTGGGAAGCGAACGGACGCTTGTAGCATGGGGCTCATGGGATTCAGGGGTCTGATCAACACTATTTACTTGCTGTTAGACCAGCTACTACACCGAAGGCTTATTCTAAGCATTAGAAAAGCAAAGGAGGAAATTGGTTGCACAATAGAGGTCAGTGTCTGAAGCCACGGGCGCAGGTGATAGAAGATGTAGGGAACACTAGCAGCACGTTGAGTACAATCTGGTGAGCAGCGCTCGAAGTGAGGAAAACAGACATGTCGGAGGTTACCGAGGCTGCCCACGAGCGACCCCGAGCCGGCGCCTCAGCGATCTGACTGAGAACTCCTTCTGAATTCAAAAATATGGATTTTTAAAGAGTCGTGGTGGCGCACCATTTGCCCGTTCCTGTTGTTGGCCCACAAATCCACCCACACTTTACAAGCTTTGGTCAATTTCGCCAATCGTTGTGCACCTCCAGGTAGCCTCTGGCCAACCACATTTAGATCCCTCCCCTAATCCTACTCGGTAGGTAGGGACGCTTCTGGATTTTAATGAAGAAAGTCAAGTGTTTGGTATCAACAGTGTTACGGCTAAAAGCTAAACGTCACTGCTACTCCTGTTATGGCCAGCAACTACAATGTTTTACGCCACATGGCGTCGCCCTTCGTCCTTCTGGTGGTCGAGATTGCTGTAGCAGCCCTCTAACTTGTGCAAACCCACTGACGTTGCAGTTGTCAGGAGCAAGTATCAAGCTTGCTGTCTTTGCTAGGATGTGCCTTTTCGTGGTCATATTCTACAGTGACACCATGTGATGACAGCATGTCATTCTCAATGGAGAGAAGTCTTCCGAAGTAAGAGTGATTTCAGGTGTGCCGCAGGGGAGTGTCGTGGGACCGTTGCTATTCACAATATACATAAATGACCTGGTGGATGACATCGGAAGTTCACTGAGGCTTTTTGCAGATGATGCTGTGGTGTATCGAGAGGTTGTAACAGTGGAAAATTCTACTGAAATGCAGGAGGATCTGCAGCAAATTGACGCATGATGCAGGGAATGGCAATTGAATCTCAATGTAGACAAGTGTAATGTGCTGCGAATACACAGAAAGATAGATCCTTTATCATTTAGCTACAAAATAGCAGGTCAGCAACTGGAAGCAGTTAATACCATAAATTATCTGGAAGTACGCATTAGGAGTGATTTAAAATGGAATGTTCATATAATGTTGATCATCGGTAAAGCAGATGCCAGACTGAGACTCATTGGAAGAATACTAAGGAAATGCAATCCGAAAACAAAGGAAGTAGGTTACAGTATGCTTGTTCACCCACTGCTTGAATACTGCTCAGCCGTGTGGGATCCATACCAGATAGGGTTGATAGAAGATATAGAGAAGATCCAACGGAGAGCAGCGCGCTTCGTTACAGGATAATTTAGTAATCGCGAAAGCGTTACGGAGATGATAGATAAACTCCAGTGGAAGACTCTGCAGGAGAGACGCTCAGTAGCTCGGTACGGGCTTTTGTGAAAGTTACTCACTTATATCCACACACAGCCAGCAGTTCCGCTATTACCAAATAAAATTGCACTGCACTTCTGGAACCATAACGAACAAAGTATAATCGAACACATATTTGTTAATAACAGTATTTACAACAGTGATGATGCAAGTATTTGATACAGGCTCTCAAAACTAACACTTATTTCTCTTGTGCTTATGGGATGTGCTTGATCGCTGTTGTAGCATAACGACTGTATATACAGTAGGTATATTAGTGTGACTTTAATAGTGTGTTGCAGCAACACTGAAGGTGTGCGAGCATGGGATGTTGTGCCTATACCAATTCGACAAGGCAAGGGTAATGTTGTGAGGTAGGGCAGCTAGCTGAAACAGCGAAATGAGCGGTGTGAGCAGCCTAGTGCAACAAGAGGAAGCAAATTTCCACACTGATAGTGGAAGCAGTGTTTTAAGACAAATGTGTGCTGGACGAGGACGCCACACGGACGTACCAGCAGAGGTCACTGGTTTGAGGCCACGTCAGGGCAACAGGTGTGTGTACTAAGTCCCTCCGCAGACTTACGGTTAGTGCCGTGGCGTGGCTGGTTACATCAGGTCAACGCCAGCGGAATGGCTGATTCTTGTCCAGAGGGCAATGGGTCACTTCCCATCCATACGAGCTACCGTCCACCACCAATGGATGGGTGTCTCAAGGCAGTGGGCATCCACCAGCTGACACAACCAGATGGAGCCCGGCACCACAGGCAGCCTGTCCAGCAGGATTCAGTGAGCAGCTGGCCACTGATCCAGTGTATCAATAACAGAATTGTTACATCTGCAGCTGTCTTTCTCTGGAGCAACCTGAGCTCCCACCTCGCTTCCACCACTCAATGGCAACAGCTCAGCTCATAGCAAGCCTACCCTGCAGGAGGGGGTGATAAACTATGAAGATCAGACCTCGAATGAGGGGGGGGGGGAGAGGGAGCTCAGGCAACTGTATTCATTACACAGTAAAGGGAGGGGATGGGAGACATTTGATATTGGTCCAGATTTCTTAATGGTGCAGGGGTGAGGGGGAGAGGTGGAGGGGAGAAATGGGTATTTCCTTGGTTGATCTTGAACGACTGCTGGTGACTCCCTAGGCAAGAGGAGTGGGAGGTGACCTCGAATATAAGTTGTCCAAGTGTGTAACCTGACACTGGAAGTCCTTATCAGTGACCTTGTGATAAAATATTTATCTGACCCAAAATAACACTGATAACCTATGATGTTATCAAATGTATATACTTTATCGCTAGTAAAAAAAATTGTTCAATTTTCTTTATCTGAATTTCTTAGCCTGAAGATTGGTAGTTTGTGCTACTGATAGTCAGTCTTTACCAATGGATGGAGACTTTCCTATGCAATATGTTATTCAATGCACATATAGTACTACTGGTGACGGACTGTGAACATCAAATCACACCCGTTAATGGCCACATTTCTTGGATGTGGGAGCTTTCTTCAGTGGTACGTTTTTGAAATAGGTTATGAGAGAGTTGAAGTATTGACAGATATGTTACCTCTTTGTTTTGGAGCAGTGGTTGTGAGCAATAATTTGAGCGAGAAGTGCAGAGTGGAACTGTAGTTATTTTGACTTTGAGATGTGAGGAATAGCTCATTTTGAAGTTCCTTTGAATCTCACCTGTAAATGTGTATTGACGAAAACCACATGGCGGTCGAAAAATGACTGTTGGTTGAATTTTTCAAAATGACACATTTCTGAATTCTGTGTGTGTTACAGTTTCTCTCGGTATCCCCCTTAGCTCCCTATTTCTTTAATTTGATTCCTCCTTTGAGGGCTGTTCTTATGTTAAAGGTAGGTATGCGCCACTTCGTTTTGAGCGTGGAACAGGTCTCTTTTGTGTCGTATGTGGTGTTGTATGTGGTGTTGTTTGTTAGGTTCCCAAGTGTTTTTTTATAGAGATTCTTTACTTAGGTGTTTTTGTTATTTATTCCTTGCGTGTTTTGTAGCTATAAGAATCATTGTTTTATTATGTTCATGTTTTGTTGATGGGTCTTCCGTTTGAAGAGAGACGCTTGTGTCAGAAGATGGCATGTTTGTGCGTGTGTCGATCATCTGGATGGTTGTGGGTTGAGCCGCCTGTGACAGAAGCTGTTCTATACACTGAGAAGCGACCTTTGTGTGGTGAAATCCTGAAAGATTAGTTCCTTATCTGGTTCTCTCTTTACAGGGGCTACTTACTCCTTCATGTAGCTTCATCTGTCAGTCATATTTTATGATCTACATAATGGTACCAACATGTAATCTTTCTGGGTGAAGGTTTTATCGTGTGGCTACAGATTTCCCATCGCACCTTATTCACGCATAATAAAAATTTGAAGTAGTTTTGTTCAGTGATGATCCTGCATATAATACTGAGACATCTGTCACTTGTATATCCGCTGTTCTAACCTGGCACTGCAATCTTTCTGTGATAATTTTGACAGTTCCTTTGGTTGATTAAATAGCGGCACCGCTTGAATCATCATCATCATTATCAGCCAGTTTGGTCCTTGGCGATGACGCCTCTTTGAGTCGGAATGCAACGTAGGATCTCTGCAGACTCTTCCATTTCTATCTTTCTTTTGTTTCCTGTTGGCAATTCAGTCCAGCTGACTGTCTTAAGTCTCTGTCCCATCTGTCCGGTGATCTTACCCTTTGTTCAACTGTTCAACTGTGTGTGAAATCTTATGGGACTTAACTGCTAAGGTCATCAGTCCCTAAGCTTACACAGTACTTAACCTAAATTATCCTAAGGACAGACACACACACCCATGCCCGAGGGAGGACTCGAACCTCCGCTGGGACCACCCGCACAGTCCATAACTGCAGCGTCTGAGACCGCTCGGCTAATCCCGCGCAGCTTACCCTTTGTCTTTTTATGGTAAATTGGGCTCCAATATAGTAATTGTTTTGACCACCAGCCACCTTTTTTAAGCGACATGAACAGCCCATTGCCATTTAAAGCTATTTAGTCTTCAGTTATGCCACTAACCTTTGTTGTGTGCGTGATATCAACAGTTTTCTTTCTGTCTCTTTTTGTAACTCAGTATTGATCTCTGGGTTATTAGTTTTGTATCAGTGAATTCATTTAATGTCCAAGCCTCCATAATCTTGCCAGCCTAATGTAACACACCTTCTTTCATATTATAAGTCGTGCGACTAGGGCCTCCCATCGGGTACACCGTTCACCGGGTGCAAATCTTCGATTTGACGCCACTTCGGCGACTTGAGTGTCGATGGGGATGAAATGGTGATGATTAGGACAACACAACACCCAGTTCCTGAGCGGAGAAAATCTCCGACACAGCCGGGAATCGAACTCGGGCCCTTAGGATTGACATTCTGGCGCGCTGACCACTCAGCTACCGGGGGGCGGACATATTTGCAAGTGACCTAGATAGACATTCTGTGAGCCTTTGGAGCTGCCTACTTCCAACAGATATATTTCACCTCAGTGTCCAGTCATCAACTACATTACATCGCATTAATGCTTATTCCAGAGATCATGAATGCAACAATTCGTGGTGATGTGGAGCCTGTCAGTTTAACTTGAGTTTCCTTTACATGTTACAATAATTTCTTTTACAATTACTACTGCATATCTAAAAATTCATCTATTAAGTCATTCAGAAATTCTTTTAATTTGTTTTTAAATGCTGGTCGGCTATCACAATTTTAATGCTATTTGGTAAAAGACCAAAGACTTTTGTGTCAGCATAATTCACCCCTTTCTGTACCAAAGTGAGATTTTGCTCAGAATAGTGAAGATCATCCTTTGTTCCAGTGTTGCTGCTATGCACTTTGCTATTATTTTTGAATTTGGATGGGTTATTAATAACAAGTTTCATAAATGAATATATGTATTGCGAAGGTACTGTGAATATCCCAGTTTAATTAAATAAATATCTGAAAGGTGATCTTGGGTGGGCTCCAGCTATTATTCTGATTATTCAATGAATACTTTTTCTCATAATGATGGATTACCCCAATGATGTCATATGAATGCGGTGAATGAATATAGGCATACTAGACTAATTTACACATATACTTGTCACCATAATTTGCAATAACATTTGTAGTATAAGTAGGTGAACTCCAACGTTTCAGCAGATCATCAGTGTGTTTCTTCGAATTCAGTTTGTCGTCAATACATACACCCAGAAATTTTGAATATTCTGCCTTAGCAACAGACTTCACTTCTAAGTCTATATTTTTCAGTGGTGTTATGCCATTTACTGTACAGAACTGTATGTCCTGTGTGCTCTCAAAATTTAGTGAGAGTCCATAAGCAGTGAACCACTTAAAATTTTTCTGAAAGATATTATTTACAGTTTCCTCAGCTAATTCTTGTTTGTTGGGTGTGATTGCTATATTCGTATGATCAGCAAAAAGAATTAGCTTTGCATTTTCATGAATGTAGAGTGGCAAGTCATTAATATATGTAAAGAACAATAAGGAACCCACGACTGGACCCTGCGCGACAGCATTCTTCGCCCATACTATGGTTTAATTACCTTGAACTCCAGGCTCCTTTTGTGAAGATACGATCTACCAGAAACATTCGATGAATATCTCGGCTATTGTTTCAGACAGAGTGCTCTTTGTCCATGGCAACCTAAATTCTCGCGTAATGGAAGTTGGGTCTCATGTCAAATGCCAATTCCTTCCGGCCACAGCATAATGATTACATTTCCCGTTTCATTTCATATCATTCTGTATTCTTACATTTACTGCGTCAGCTTTCATCATATGAGTTAAATTTTTATTTGGTTTCACGTTTAGAAATCATCCAAAACATTACTGAAAGTTACTGGGGATTAGAAGTACCTGTTTTTCGCAGTGACACAGGTTTTGTGGAGAACACATTCTTCGAACTAATCCCACGTAACACAGTTTAAGAGAACTACTCAACGAACTTCCTACAGTTCCTTTAAAAAGCACTCTGAAGAAAAAAAAACAGTGGTATCTTGAAGCGGGTGTTGATATTTGTTCGCTATCAGCTTCCTTTTATTACCTGTATGCAATAAAATATAATAAAGTAGTGGAATAGATGATAATAAAATGTTGAAATACTTGGCTTTTTAAAATGTATTGAATTTATGGGATTATTCTTCCGGCATGAATGACAAGCACAATAAGATGTCCATTATAATTATCCGGGCTGTTATGCCGTGGTCGGTTGATGAATGCCATGTCGATTCCCAACGTTTCGTCTCCGACTGCGGGAGACATCTTCAAGGGGGTCCGTAGGGAGTCAGTAGCGAGCCAGTGGTTGTGTTGGACCTTCCATCGAGCTACGGACCCCCTTGAAGATGTCTCCCGCAGTCGGAGTCGAAACGTTGGGAATCGACATAGCATTCATCAACCGACCACGGCATAACAGCCCGGATAATTATAATGGACATGATATTTCCGGCCGTGAAAGTCTATATTTTAGTATAAGCACAATAAGCTGAGCTTTGCCTGGAAATAAGTTCGTATTAGTTCATATTATTTTGCAGGGGGAAGTAGTTTCTTTCTCCGCTGTAGGTTTGTGCTTACCCTTCTTTATAATGCTACGTTTGGTCGCCGTGTTCACCTTTGAAGTCTTGACCGTGTTCCCATTAAGCTTATCGGATCTTCGTAATTTTCCAAAATACACAGGTGGGCTTAAGTTCTTGTAATTATCGTACTATTTGAAATGACAACTCACACGACCTTTCTGTTATTAAAACAATACTGTATTTTCTAAACGGTGCACATATGCATATTCCTCACTTATTTATAGCGACCCCAAAATGGCGGTCTACAATTACTCGCTTAAAATGGCGTGCTTCGCACTCGTTCACTAGCTGAGCGCGAATCCTTCCTTCCTCCTACTGGTACAAAATCTCCTCTCTTTTTTAACAACTGAAAATCAAAAATACATGACGGTAGGCGTAGGCTCTATGAGAGCCTACCGCTTCATCTTTTCTCTTTGCCTTTAAAGAAAACGAAAACAAAAGAAATGCAAAACGTTTATCACAGAAACAAGCGCGCAGTGTCATTTGTGACACCCCGCGTCTGCACTAACACCTCTGCGTCGGTCGCTCTGCATGAAAGCTGGTGACAGAATCAGTCAGTCCGCGTTTGTAGTCGCGAGGTGAGCCGTACGAAAAAATCGAGGACTGATTTTATAATATGGTTTTTGATCCCTTTACTGCGAGACAGAATGATTTTTCAATAGATTTCATGAAGATTTCATCATAAGTAACAATTAATTTTCCTTGCTTTAATTGCGCGCGAACTGCTGCCTGTACATCATTATAACAATCTGGTATTCAAAACAGAACTTCCCCCTCATCTTAATTAGGTAACGTTAAAGGTAATTGAGAAAAGATTAACTAAGTTAGAGCAACCTTTTGTAATCTACGATGAACATATATATTTTGTAATATTATTTCTTGGGAATTCTCGATAATAATGAAAATACTTTTGTAAAGTGACTTTTCTAAGTTTTCCATTACATCTCTTAAAGGAATCGGCATTAACATAATTTACTGCGTCATCATCCATTTTCCAATCCGTGTCACTCTCTAGATAAAATTTGACTGTTTTAATTTAAAATGCAAACACATTACGTGGACTCATTGTACACGGAGTTCACCTGTAGTTAATTTTCCACGCAATAAATAAGACGCACCTTTTTAGTAGCTTTCAACTGCAGCAGCAGAAGTTTCCAAATTGCAGTTGCCCAAGGGTGATTCATTGCGTCACAAGGCTAAAAGAGAAAAATAAAAAAAATACATTTCATTTTTCAAGGAACTTCCTTTCATAATTTCATGTCAGGGAAGTAAAAAATTATGAAATATGGTGTTGCAATTTTTGAAGGGAACTTTAATAGAATCTGGTTATCTTTATTGAGAGACTCGTTAGCCTTTCTTGGAAATCACGCAGTCAGATCAACTTCTGTTTCGATTCACTGTTTGCAATACACGCAGCTTCTCAAGCACCGTTTCAGACAATCCAGGCAAAGCAATCGTCAGTGAAAAATCAATGAACAGAAACTTAGCATTAATAATAAATAATTTTTTTTTATAGAATTTTTCACTTGGCAACATGTCTTCAAAGGACGGGCTTCGTGGATTTTTTTTTTTTTTTTGTGAATTTTGTTGTCACATCTATGTATACTGCTGCGTATTTATATATTCCTTTTTCAGTATAGTAGGAATGGTTTTGAATTCACAATTTTTTAGACCAATATGGCTGATGCTGGAGGAAAAGCTAGGTGCAAATGCACGAACAACAAGCACCTCAGGATCAGAATTCTTCAGTTCCCAACCCAACCATGTCTTCCGATTAGAAGATCATCACAATGTAGGCAACCCTGACGCAAAAATGCAAGAGCGCCGGCATTCCACGCGAACAGCTGACTTCCGCTCAACACAGACCCGTTACAGGGTAGTGAATGCATAGACATCATGTATTCCTTCTTCGCGATTTCACTCCCAGACAGTCCTCGCCATTCTAGAGTGACAAACAAGGATTCCATTACAACAGATACCAACTCTCATCAGGTGATGACAAATTTTGCTGTGACAAACTGCGACACGAAGAGCGCAAAGTAACTGTTCCGCGACCCACGAATGTCTCACATTCCTTACACGATATTTACCTTACCAAATGGTAAATCTAGGAGAAAAATTAAGAACACATTTCACACCCAGTTTGAAGAATTCACCAACAAACGGGGAGAAATTTCTGGCCCAATTCTAATAATGGCAGTGAGGAGATTTCCAATAATCAGACACGTTTAGATGAACACACCATGCAGAGAGACTAATTAGTAGACGATAGATTCAAGGACCTCACTAACAAATTCATCAAGAATAAAGAACAGATTGAGGCAAAAATAGCAATGTAGTACTCAGTGCACTAGTTACAAATTAATAAGAACAGACACAATTGCAGGCACAACAGATACAACAATTACGAGGAGACAGAATCACTACACATACTAACGAAACATATGGACATGAAAACTAAAGAACAGTACCACACTTCAAAGTAACTGAATGATGACTTTTGACAGAGAACTTTACAAATTAATTTAAATTCCAACACTGACGATATAGATCCGATACATTTTACCGACACGGAAGATTACCAATCACTTGGACAATTCAAAGAGCGACAGATGACTATGAATGATGAGCACAAACGTGAAGTTAACTGACTACGTGCTCAGCTCGTTGTTACGCAAAAGAGTGTAATAACGGAAGACACGATACGTAGCTTAGACAGTGTCACAGTTGTGGACAGGAAAAATTAGACACAAATCTTCCAGGGGGACTTGTTAGAGAAACGGGTTATACAGACAGATCTCAATTCTCGAACTTTGTTTCAACAGGCGTGACAATTCTGGATTTCTGGGACACAGAAACACGAAAGTTTTAATTACAAACACGTTTTCTCTATTCGAAAGTTCAAAGTTTTCAGGAATGATACGAATGCTTTGCATCCATTAGACTGGGTTCAGCATCTCTTTACCACCTAGCGGCCACACAAACGAAATCCTTTGCAATTTTTTAGAAGATGAACCTGCCATGCGAATACGTCCGATCTCTAGACTTTCTCTGTGTTTACATGGGGCTCCCAAACCGAATTTCGTAAACCGATTTCCCAATACTGCATCTGGTTGGTCATGTAAATACTCAAAAAACGATTCTGGAATTACGATTCAAGTTCCCGGTTTTCTACTTCCACAATCGATTTGCGCTCCCGTTTAAACACACAACCGCTTTTGAAACGCACTTGGATTGTAAGGTTACATCTTGTTCGCAATATATTCGACTAACATGGACGGAGTGATTCATTGCGCAGTGAAGGAGATGCAGAAATATTAGTCTGATCACTTAAGTGAAGAGACGAAGCGAGTTTGCTGACTAAATCGGAAACTGGAATAACTGTTATCCAGTCGCCTTATTAACTGGGAGAGCAAATCCGCTTCAGATGTTAACCTGTAAACGCGATAGCGAAATACGGTTTCAAAAAGTCGGTTTTCGTATTTCAGAAGATGTGTCTCACCTAAGCGTAGTGACTATTAAGCCACGTACACACTGAGACTGAAACATGTTTTCAAAACATGTTTCCGGTAGCTTGATGTGGACACCATTTGGAAACATGTTTCGAAACATGTTTGGAAACACAGAAACATCTATCCGTAGCAGTGTCAGTACAGATCAAAGGAAACAATGTTTCCGGCTAGCTACCACTTGTCACCGCTGCACCGCGCTAGCGTATGTGTGTGTGTGTGTGGTCAACTTTTTAGCGGTGTTCTGTTTACTATCGTTTTCGTTTTCGCTTTGTTTTTGTAGAATAATGGAGTGGTCAAGGCAACAAATTGTCGATTTAATTGCAATGTACCAGGGGGAGGACTGTTTATGGAACGTCCGGAGCAAGGATTACAAAAATACCGTTAACAAACACGATGCACTTGCAAAAATTGCAGCAGCTTTTGGCACGGACAAGGGAAGTGTTGAGAAGAAAATACGATCGCTCGTGGTTGCGTACAGGCGCGAGAAAAGAAAAATTATTGCCAGCAGACCATCTGGTAGTGGTGCAGACACTGCATATGACTCGAACTGGTTCGGCTATCGGCTGCTGCAGTTGTTGGACGATGTACATGAGCCAATGGTCCCTTTAATCCTTTAACCAACCAACCAACCAACTGCACCTGGATGGAAGCCTACTCTCTACAGGCACTCAGTCTTAACCACATTTCGACTATTGGGAGTCGTCTTCCATAGCTCACGTAGCAGATTATTTCCGCCAGTTCTTCTATAGAATGTTTTTCTCCACCAACGACGAGGACGCCTTTCATTTTGTTTGTGTAAACCTTCTAGCATTAATAATGCAGCTCCACATATCATTATTGTTTCTTCGACACCAGACATAACGCAGCAGCAGACGATACGAACACAATAACACAAGGGGCACTGCAGACGGCGTGAACACACGAGAAATGTTTGCCGCCAGTGTGGACGGAAACAGAGACCAGAAACATCGCAGAAAACAATGTTTCCGGCAGAAACATGTTTCCAGTGGCAGTGTGTACGCGGCTTTACTCTCTACAAGTATTTGAAAACGCATTTCTCGCAGCATATTGCTCAGAAATGACACAAGGCCGAGTACAAGACAAACTAATCGGTCTACCCAATTTTAAAAATTCTGACTTTGCAACGTTGACTTAATTTTTCGAACACATAGTACAAGATCGGCATCCGTTACAACCATGCAGGACTTCTGCTTTGCGTTTCAAATTACCACGATCGCTACGAAAGTCATTGCTAACAGGACATCAGAAAGACAACATCAATGCTTTACGTGATGTATTTCAATTACCGCTATTGGAAAATATAGGCTATTCACACAGTGGTAGAAACTTCTCAGGCAATGAATTTAATTACAATGCCTGACGATACAGAGGATCGCAGAGACGACATTTCAGTCAAGGAGTCTGTCGCTACTACAATCACACACAACACCACGATCATTTTCAACCTGAATCAAATTACCAACGGCATAATCAGCCACCATTTAACTCGTATAGAAACATGAATAATGACCCATATAGGCAATCACATCAGCAAACATACAGCCACTCACACCACATGGGGAACAATTACATACAGAGGAATAAATATCTGCGCAGATCCCGACAGCACCCATTCCATCCAAATCATTCCAACTACAGACCATTCAATCAAGAACACAGAGATCACTGCGGGAACAGAAACAGCGGACATGGCAATTGGAACAGACAAACTTAAGCTAATGAACAAAAAATTTTTTTAAATAATTCTCACAGGAGGTTTCATTCGAGAACAGATAACTTGGACAATTCGCCACAGCAACGTTTAGTTAAGATTGTTGAAGTTTGTCCACCGGATCCTCGATGTGTCAACAGAGACGCGACAGCGTGGAACAACAATGAGTAAAACACAGCCTCCGGAAGATGCGCTCGCAGAGTCAAAAGAGAATACTACTCATTCCAAGAACATTATTTCAAACATGATCAATCTGGAAGAAATCATGGACGTGTCACTTCAAGAGAAAGAAGAGAGGTAAGGAAACACTGATCACGCTGTTATTAACATAGACGTACGAAAACATGCTGTATCTGCAGTTTTGGATTCCATCTCAGTAATCAGTTAACACTGCTTTTAACAGGTATAAGGAAGATGAAACTTTCCCAGCACTGCCGTGACAGAGCACGAAAGTAAGAGACGCTATTTCAAGAAGAGGAGTGGATGTTAAAACGGAAACGTATTTAGAATTCACTGCTCGACGCCACACATCTTTTGCAAATTTCTTAATCGTTCCACTACTTACAACTACAGTTCTGCTTGGTATGGATTTCTTGAGTAGCCATAAAGCTATAATTGATTTCAATAATTCTTACATTTCTCTGCGAAATAACGACGCTGTGCTTAAATTATATTTCGATCGTTGCATGGCGGCAGAAGAACAAGATATTAACATACTTCACTTTTCGATTGCACACAGAAATATAAATTGGTACTCATATTTTTATACTAAATTAGAAATTTTCCACATCAACGAAGTCGACAAATCTGACATAGATCTTTTTGAAGTAATTCAGAACAAAGTAGATAAAGTTGAAGACGCGAGAGATAGTGAAAAGCAGCAAGCGCACTTCACATTCTCACTCTCACCTTTTTTTTGGTAACATTCCAGGTACAATTCGAGCATTTGTATAACAGCCCACTTCATATTGTCAATAAAAAAGATGGTTTGGTAAGACTAGCATTGGCAATAAGTATGAAACAGAGTGTTACAATTTTTGAAGGTAACGCATGTTCAATCTGGTTTTCTGTATTAGCCATCTTAGCACAATGTCTTGGAAATCACGCAGTCACATTAACTTTCGTTTCGATTCATTTTTTGCAATAGACGCAGCTTCTCAAAAGACCTTTCAGACAATCGAAGCAAAGAAACTACCACAGAAAAATCAATAAATAGAAACTTCTAGTAAAACTGATGACAATTTCTTTAAAATAACTTTCAAGCTCACTAAATCATCACAACCCAGATGAGAAATGACATACTAATAATAATAATAATAATAATAATATTATTAATAATAATACCTGGGGGAGTTGCTAGTCTCCTACCAGGCGCCTCCCCAGGTGGCGGATAGGGGAATGCTCACCAGATATGGTGGGTACCGGGGAAATAAAATACCCGGGGTGGACCAAAACTAGCAAACTAGGGCACGACAGTTCCACATGTCAGTGGCGGTTTCCCGACAGCGTCTGTTCCACATGTTAGTGGCGGCTGATTTGTGTTTCAAGGCTCCACAACCTTGATCCTACCAACTGGCACATGTCAGACCAAAATACAATTACAAGTAAAATCATGGTTCGTGTATGTAATAACAAAAGTACCCCAGGTGGTGAAATCCACCCACCTAGCAGAAAGGTGGCAACCGGTCTATCGGATTCTGGGGAGACCGGACCTACACGACTTGTGAGTGGATCGGAGCACTCTGGAAAACTTCCCAAAAATGAAGATTACATTGGAACAGTAAACATACAGAAACTAATACAAACCGAAAAATTATACATATTAACAGAAGAATTAAAGAAGCTGAAAATCCAAATCCTAGCAGTACAAGAGACCAGATTTCCTGATAATCAAATCACTGACTACAATGGCTTCAGAATTTTCAAAAGTGGAACGGACAGAAAAATTGGTAAAGGGGCAAACATGCTTGGTATGGCCTTTATGGTCGAAAAATCCTCAGTTAAATTTGTAAAATCTGTAAAAACTATTAGCAATAGACTAATGTTTCTTAGGTTGAAACACAAGAATAAATATTACACCCTAATTAATGTTCACGCACCCTGCAACGTTGACAATAGAAAGGACCTAGACAATGTGGATAAATTTTGGGAACGATTAGAACTTGAAATGTCAAAGATACCGAGGAATGATGTCAAAATACTTCTTGGAGATTTCAATGCACAGATTGGCAGAG
Organism: Schistocerca cancellata; assembly: GCF_023864275.1. Lineage (NCBI taxonomy): Eukaryota > Metazoa > Arthropoda > Insecta > Orthoptera > Acrididae > Schistocerca > Schistocerca cancellata. The sequence continues at coordinate 177,887,000 of NC_064635.1, forward strand.
AAAAGAAATACAGGAAGACGGTTGGGCTATACCCAGCACACAAATTGACCAACAAAAATGGCATGCGACTAATCCAACTTTGTCAACAATTCAACATGAAAATCAGCTCAACGTCGTTCAATAAGAAACCAAGAAAACAGAAGACCTGGAGATCCCCTATAAGCCAATTGGGAGAATTTCAAATTGACCATGTGGCCATCTCATATAACTTCCAAAAAGAGATCAGAGATATCCAGGTTAGGAGAGGTGCAAATATTGACTCAGATCATTATCTCACAAGAGTTCGGGTCCAATTCACCCCAAGAAGGAAAACACCAAGAATTCCACCAGCAATCCCAAAATTTGACCTACAAAAACTAACAGAATCAGAAACAATTAAAAAATGGGAAAACTCTCCCGCAAACAACTGGGAAACATTCAAGGAAAAAATCACAAAAATAGCGAAGGAGCAAATACCATTGAAGAAGAAGCACAAACATCCATGGTGGAATATGGAATGCGAAAAGGCAATTCAAGTTCGTACAGAAGCCTTTGCGAAGTACAGTTCAAATAAAAATGAGAAAACTCTTCAAAACTTTTTAGAAACACGGAAACTTTCAAATAAACTTATTGGACAAGAGAAGAGAAAGTATGTAACTCAGCAACTGGAATCAATAGAAGCAGATTTTAAAAATTATAATACGCATGGATTCTACAAAACTTTTGCAAACCAAATTAAAGGGTATATCCCTCAAAATGTCTGTTTTCGGAAATCAGATGGGAATCTGGCACTAAGCGACGAAGAAAACTGTGAAGAATTAGCCAAATATTTTGAAACGCTACTAAACTGTCCAGAACCAACAGAAGCTCTTCCAATATCCAGCACTAAAGCCCCGCAACAGCAAGACTCTGTACCGCCAACTGAAGAAGAAATTATCAAACACATAAACAAACTCAAAAATAACAAAGCATCAGGAGAAGATGGAATTGTAGCCGAATTTCTCAAAAGTCTAGGGTCTAACTCAAGAAATGAGCTAGTTAAAATTATTCAAAACATATGGGTTACTGAAGAAATACCAGAAGATTGGAAATGTGCCCTAATACATCCGTTACATAAAACAGGGGATAAATCGGATGTGAACAACTATAGAGGAATCTCCTTACTTGCCGTCACATACAAGATATTATCAGCTTGTCTTCTTGAAAGAACACAAAAACTGCTAGAACCCAAAATCTCAGATTTCCAAGCTGGTTTCAGACCAAACAGATCATGTCCAGAACAAATTTTAAACTAGAAATTGATTACAAGGATGAGACAAATGCGAAGGAAGCCTACAGTATATGTCTTTGTCGACTTTAAAAAGGCATATGATTCAATTCACAGACCCACACTATTTAAAATTCTTGAAGAACAAGGACTGGATAAGAAGACACGGAACATCATAGAGCAGACATTAACAAATACAAAATGCAAAGTGAAATTCATGGGAAAACTTTCAAAATCATTTGAGATAAAAACTGGGGTTATACAAGGTGACGGATAGAGTCATGGCAGAATGGGAAAAAGAACTCAAAAAAGAAAAGTACTGGAAACCAATATCACTGGGAACCAAAAAAGATGACGTACAAATCCCCTACTTAGCCTACGCAGACGATCTTGCAATAATGGCAGATTCTAGTGAAATGGCAGTCAAACAGATAGAAACCTTAAAAGAGTGTGCAGGAAAAGTTGGCCTACAAATATCTTTTGAGAAAACGGTGTTTACAACAACAAATCTAGAAATTTCTAAGTTACAAACCAAATATGGAGAAATTAAGAGGGTACCATACTTTAAATATTTAGGAGAGATAATTTCTGAAAAATACTCACAACAAGAAAGAATATTAAAAGCTCGTAGGGGTCTAGGGCTGGTCCAAAACATTTACAATAAAAAATGTCTATCTATAAATACAAAAATTAAACATTATAAGTCGGTAATTAAACCAATAATGCTATATGCCAGCGAAACCTTGACACTTAAAAGAAAAACAGATATGGAAAACCTGAAGAAAGAGGAAAGGAAAATCATTAGGAAAATTCTGGGACCAAGATGGACCAAAGAGGGGTATAGATTACAGAAAAATTCTAAAATTGAAGAATATTCTAACATAGAGATAGACATGAGGAAGAGGCGTCTAAAATTCTATGGCCACATAATGAGACTTCCCGATCACAGACTTATAAAAAGAATAGTAAGATACGTAGCATCCCTTGTTAATGGAGGAGAATGGATCAAAAATGTAAAGAAAGATCTGGAATTAGCCAACATTACTACTGAAGACATGAACAAAAGAAACAATTTCAAACTTAAAGTTGACAAATGGGAGGTCAAACCAGAGACAAAAGCGCCGAGAACTGGAACAAAATGGAGCGAAGAAAGAAAAGCTGAATTCTCGCAAAGAATGAAGACCTGGTGGGCAAACAAGAAGAATAAGAAGCCCCAGAAGTGAACCATCTTTACTTAGCGTCTTCCATGTTGGGAGCTTTACGACTAATAATAATAATAATAATAATAATAATTTTTAAAACAAGCACTGCGACATGAAGTAGTACAAGGAAAATAATTTCTTGGCCAACAGGAAAAGGAAACGTATGAAGGGGTGTAATAAACTTGTTAATCGAAAATAAATCGTCAAAAGTCATGGGATATACCGGTATTACATCATCATATTTCATAGACAAAGAAATATGATCAAATATTCGTCAAATTTCTTTGACAAAGATCTTTGACGTGGCGCTAAAAAGGGGAATTACACTGTCATCATATTTTTCGTCGCATTTCGAGATGACGGACAACTTGTTATGTGGTGCAGTTGCTAGTACCTCAATTTCATTGTGTGCGTATTTGGACGAAAAGCGGCGGAAAAAGAGGAATTATACTTGGATGAAGCCATAGGTGCTACGTAGAGATAATAAAAGCATTTAGATGAGAGTGTATTTCAGTATTTGCTCAGTAAAGTGGCTTCTCATATTACAAATCCGAATACTCTCCTAAGAAACGCTATATGTGTAGAAGACAAGCAAACTGTAACACTGGGAGTTCTTGATAAAGGAGAGAGCTACTCTAGTATAGAACACAGCACTCTAACATCACATTGCATATTAGCAAAAATAATTCCAGAACCGTGTCAACCGATTTGTAAAGGACTGAAAGGGAAATATGTGAAGGTAAATAAATGTTTAGTACACTATATGGGCAATAAGAACTATTTTTATTTCTGAATGATTTAATTAAGGGAATTAGTGTTCCAACAACTACAAAATTAATAAAAAGTACGAAACAGATGAAGCGCTTTGTAACTATTGGCAGCGAGAGTTACGAAACAGGCAAAGTAAAATGGAAAGCTAAGAAAGATTTTTTTATTTTAGTGTGTGACCACCACGTCTTCTATTCTGGCTTGCTGAAAAGCTGCCTGGATGTTTCCAAATGTAGAGGTGGATGGCCGTAGCTGTGATTGTGGACATGGTCACCTGCAGCATATTGCAGAGTTGCTCTTGGGGGGCGAAAACAAAAAGAATTTATATTTTTATATTTTTTTTAAAATGTAGAAAAAGTGAATATTTTGGTGGGCCACTTGGGAACAGAATCATGGATTGATTACATTATTATAATAACATAGGTTGAGCATTAAATACCTGCTTGGATTATTTTGAACAAGAGCAGCAGATTGATTTATTTGAGATCGTTCGGAAGAAACATGATCATTTCTGTGCATTTTTATAGTCCCGATGTAGTCATACCCGGAACAACACTAAGGGATCAGAAGATTTATAGACTTTAAAAGAAATGCAACACTACACAATTAAAAAAAAGAGCTGATTCAGAAATAATAGGAAAACGATAGTGTTCCTTCTGCCTCATGCTGCGTTCGGCCCATCAGCGTGATCGTAATTTCTGGTGACGAACTAACACAAAATAATTAACATTCAAGTAAATGAGAAGATGGAAATAATCAAGATTAATTTCCTAAAATAAGCACACTTATCTTTAACACACGTTTTTTAATGCTATGTACTTTTCATATTAAATTACAGTAGATGACCATTTTGGTTAAATACTTTATACATGACAGTCAAAATGTCCTCTTGATGCTGTCTGTTCGTAATCATTTACAAGAAACTACATGTTTTCTGATTGGGAAAATAAAATTAGCATATTTACTGAACATTTTCACATAAAATATAAAATACCGATGCGGAAAGCAGCAAGTCCGCTTCCGCCTTTCATGGAATGCAAACAATAAAAGGCGAGGCGCCCAATACCTCATTTGTCTTGAAACATCAGAATTCTTTTTTGTATCATTAATCGATACATGTACATAGAGATTTACAGGCACCGCGCAAGAACGCCAAAGATAAAGAATAATAGATTCTGTCGCTGCTATGCGATGGTTTATTTCTTTTACTTTACAATTGTTCGATAACTGTAGGCCATCAGGCGTTTACTATTGAGCGTATATTAATGTTTGTGAGGCGAAAATTACTAATATTACAATATTCCACCTGCCCAACAACACAAAATTACTAGCTCCCGTTATGTCTTGCTCGCCCCTCACCCTAGCTGAAACAAGTTTATTAAAAAAAGTGTCAAAGGAACTCACCAGTTTTGATGCCATGTTTACAAACACTATACAGAGATGTCAAATAGCTGTAGCGACGCCAGCGCTCTAATCGGTTATAGTTCACATTACAGTGAACAGAAGGCGAACGCCTTTTATGATCAAATCTACGGCGAGGCCCCATTTGATAACATTTATTTGACGACAACCGAGATTTGGCAAAGTTCCCTATTACACCATCAAATTTCTTTGAAATAACTATTTGACATATCAACTCTGGCAAAGAAATACGATAGTTGAGCCGTGTATCGACTCGTGCTACACCTTGCGGTTAGCTTGCATTGGTTTTCCTTTTCTTCCCCTGACATGTTTGTTTGAAATCTTGTCTGTCATTAAGTGGCTGCTTGGTTGTCTTTTCCCTCTGCTATCGATATCTGCGGTTTTGCTTCCGGGAAACACTATGGAGGAAGTGAGATCTTTGACCGGTTATAACCTCGTGTGGTGGTGCGAAAGTAGGGGCGTTGCGCGAAGAGAGTGTGGTGGATACGGGAGGGCAGTGTGGCTCTCCAGCGCGAAGCAGGCGTGGTCGGCTGTACCGAGTCGCCACGTGATGTGTGTCGGTTGTGTGGAACGAGCGGGTCGAGTTGACGGAAGAGCTCCCCGCGGGTCGGTTGTATACAGAATCGCCCCACGAGTAGTTGCTGTTCATTTCGCCTTGGTGGGACGTTAACAAGCTTCTTTAAATCCTCCGTTTCAACACTGGAGTTTAAAAGGAGACACCTAACATGAAGGAGCGGCCACTACCCGTCAACGTTGCAGAGAAGACGTGAACTCCGATGACAGAGCGTGTTGTCGCGTGACCGTGGCGTGTTGGGTACGCTGGCGACGCGTGCGCGATCGGATGTGTGGATCCTGGCCATCGGAGGTCGTGTACTGCCTGTTCGAGCAAAATTGCAAGTTAAGTTAGAGGAAGGTTTAATCATTAAGTAATAATTGTGTGTAACCAGCGTCTCTTCTGCCTTGTGGCCTCCGGCGACCGGCTTTCCTGTCCCTGGCACCGGTGTAATTGAAGACAGTGATCATTCCCCTCCTCTCGTTACTGTCCGATGGGAGGTGTACTTTTGGCAGTTTAATTGTTTCGCTATTCTGTCGTGGGTTTTGAGTAATTTCATGCTTCTTGTTGGTTGATTATGTGGTCGCTCATTCAGGACTGTGTGGTGTAATGTTTCCTTGCACGAGGTTATCTCTAATTCTGTCAGCAAGTTAAGCCATCTTATAACAAGTTTTCGCTGGCTAAAAGTCGGTGCAGCGACCAGCCTGAGAGTGGCAATTGTGTTTACGGGCGTATTTAAATTGGTCAGCATTGTGTCTAGCCTGAGTATCCCTGAGTGGGTGATTTGTGGCCGCCTTACACGGGTCTTTTATATCTGTTATGTTCTAATGATATTCCATGACACTTTTGTTTAAAATTTTTTTAATTCCTCGAAGTTGGTAAATTCTTTTATTGCCATTAATCGTGTGTTTGCTGAGACCTGTTTAATTTTTTTAATGGCGGTGTTGGAAGTTTCTCTAACTCACCATACTTTATTAACAGAGTTCTGTATTTACTTTAGTAGCCTGTTTACTAATGTTCTTTAAATTTTTTGAAATTGTTGTATTGCTATACATTACTTCGATTGCCGTTAGCGGCGTGTTCTAAAAGGTTGTTTATTGCCGTACTGCTAGCTTCTGTGTGTTTTTTTTTTAAATTGTCGTATTGCTATAAATTACTTCGATTGCCGTTAGTGGCGTGTTTAAAAGGCTGTTTAATACCGTACTGCTAGTTTCTGTAATATACGAATAAAACATTTGTGAAAATCTCAACTCGACAGTAAACTACTAGAAATTTGGCCCGTTTCCCAACTTGTGGGGTGTCTTGCAGTAACCGTAACCACTGTGTGTGTCAATAGTCCAATACAGGCCATAGTGATACGCACGTATGCAGATGGCGGTAGCATCGCGTACGCAAGGTATGAAAGGGCAGTGCATTGGCGGAGCTGTCGTTTGTATTCACGTGGTCCGTGTCAAGAACTTTCCGAGGTGGTTACGGCCGGACGAAGGAAGTAACATACCTAGAACGGGGCATGGTAACTGGAGCTAGATGCACGGAACATTACATTTCGGAATTCGTTAGGAAACTCAATATTTCGCGATTCGCAATGTCAAGAGTGTACCGAAATACCAATCTTCAAGCAGTACCTCTCACCACGTAAAACGCAGTGATCGACGGCCTTCACTTGACGACGGAGAGCAGTGACGTTTGTCAGTGCTAACAGACAAGCAACACAGCGCGAAATAACCGCCTATTCTGTGTGGGACTTACGACGAACGTACCCGTCAGGATAGTGCTGCAAAATTTGGCGTTAATGGGCAACAGCAGCCGACCGACGCTGGTGGCTTTGGTAACAGCACGACATCGTCTGCAGCGCCTTCCGTGGACCCGCCGTCATATCGGTTGGACCCAACGAACCGAAAACCGTGGCGCTTGTGAGAGCATCGCTAATTTTTTTTTCGTGATTTTCTTTAGATATCTATTCCTTTTCTTTCGTTCATATGGGCATTTCTAATTGTGATTATGTAACATTCTACTGTGGTTTTTAAATGTAAAGATGTATTTGTGATTATTTCCTTTGCCAATGGATAAGTATGTTTCTTGCTTTGTACCTGTAGTAACGTTTGTAAAGTTCTCTATTGGAGTATTATTAATTGTGAAAAATGCACTCAATAACATTTATAAAGATTTATGTAATTTACGATAACGATATAACATCTATAGACAGGGGGCAGCGATAGTGATATCGATAGTGGAAAGGTTGTTGTGTAGTAGAGGGGATGGTGTATGGTGTGTCAAGGAAGCGTGCGCGGGAAAATAGTACAGTTTTTTATGAAAAGCATACGTAATTGTATGGACAGTGATACCGAACTATCAGATTGTTAATTATGTTTATCACTGCGGTATGTAATGCCATCGCCAGCGAACTTTAAGAGCAAATAAACCGGACTGTGAAAGTGCCGCTAACAATACTTTGTTGTGGCCGACACGAACAGCGCTTTTATGCGAATGAACTTTGCTGGTATTGGTTTTGCGTGGTGGAACTGTTGTCTATCACGTTCTATCAAGCCGTGAAAGTGAAGACTTCAATTAACTGTGCAATATAAATGAATTTCAGAGACGTTGTCGGAAGTTTGAAATGCGAGAACAAAGTGGACATTGTTTACGGTGTACTTCACACACAAGAACAATTCTATGAACTGTGTATTTGTGGCTAAGACTATATAAATGTGACTAACTGGATAATTATGGACGATAGCGTCACGGACAGTGCATAAAGTGTAAAAACGAGCGATGTCTACGTAATGTACTTTGAAAGAGACGACTTGTCAACAACGGTCGTATACTGGCGTCTTGTGGTTTGTTAATCACCACGGGGTTAATGATACAGCTGTGCCGGAACTTTATTTGCGTTTCGCTGGAGAAGATTAACCAGCGGAACTGCCTGTATCCTGCTCTCATCATCGTAACCCGCCGACATTGTGCTGTCCAGCGCAACGCTTCGTTTGCAACAAAAAGTTAAGAGATTTCGCCGAACGCTCTCCCCTCACCTAGAAACTTTCTTTCTCTATTAAAAGTATAAGAATTACAGCTCTATTCAAATAAATTCTTTGTTTAGTTCGTTTGCTTTCTGCTACCGAAAATAAAATTACAATCAGTGAATTAAAAGTAGCCCGGTAGTCATTGCTGAAACACCAGTAAATATAAATTTCTTCCTCTCATTAGAACTAATTCTCCTCGCATGTCAAAATTATTGTAGTTATTTTATGTATTGTTATGAGACTAGATATATGACAGTGACTAATAACAGTAATTGGTCGCGAAATATGGCGTCGTGCGAAATTTACGGCGACCGCCATAATTGCTTGCGTTCTGACCAATAACGTAAAAGCTGCTATTCCCGTACTGGTGCAGCGTTAATTATAAATGTCAGCTGTCAAATCACGAAGGGACTGTTTACCCAGTAATAAAAGTTTTGATACTGTATTGCTACGAGTCGTAGTATTAAGACACTAGTTATACTAAAAAGTGGGTAGATGTATGGTGAACCCCTCCCCCCCCCCCCCCCGTGTTCATGCAATTTTTAACAGTATTGTGTGTGATTCACGAAATTTTGTCACTTTTTCTAATTACTTTCAGATATTGTCTTAGACGTCTTTGAAGTTTCAGAGAATATATACACATTTTTGTCGGTTCAGGTTAATTTCAGAGCAGTTTCTCGTAAATATTAGAGTTTTCAGTTCATAAACAAAGTGAGATCGTGACCAATTGAGAAGTATAACAAAGAGTGCGGTTTTCCTACTAGAATTTTGGATGACTCCACAGTTCAGATTTTGATGATTATTTTTCCTGTGGGTTGAGGTCATCACACGCTGACGAGTGAGTCCTGGTTTCAGTTCGTAAAAACTGATGGTATGATTCTATTGCGGCATAGCCCTCACGAAGCCCGGGACCCCAGTTGTCAACAAGTCACTGTTCAAGCTGGTGTTGGCTCCATAATGGTGTGGTCTGTGTTTACACAGAATGGACTGTGTCCTCTGGTCCAACTGAACCGATCATTGACTGTAAATGGTTATGCTCCCCTAGTTGGAGACCATTTGCAGCCATTCATGGGCTTCATGTTCCAAAACAACAATGGAAATTTTATGGATGTCAAAGCTCCGTGTTACTGTTGCACAACTATTCGTGGTTGGCTTGAATAACCTTCTGGACAGTCCGAGGGCACGATTGGGCCACCCAGATTGCCCGACGTGAATCGCACCGAACATTTATGAGACATAATAGAGAGATCGCGCACAAAATTCTGCAACGGCAGCGCCTCTGAAATTGTGGACGGTTGTAGAGGCAGCGTGGCACGGTATTTCTGTAGGGAACTTCCAACTACCTGTTGAGTCCATTTCACGTCTAGTTGTTGCACTACACCATGTTAGGGGGTATCTCATGAATTTTGTCATCTCAGTGTAAAAATCCAATAAATTTTAGCAAAACTGAAATGGATACTAGACAGCCGCCAGTGGCGACAATAATCATCCGGAAGATGATTACTGAAGCCATTTCATGTTCAACATATAGTATGATCATCAACTGAAACACAGAACGTGTCTGCCACCAGAGCGACGCAGTGGTTATACCAAGAATCGTAGATGACTATCTGTGTTGCGAATTCCATCGCATTTACCTCAGTGAGACTAAAGAAATTAAGGTCAATGGTATTCATGCTATAGGACTGGCTTCACGTTGCACTAAATATCTTACAGACAAGTGTATGGCGTTGAACAAAAAGTTAAGGACTTCTTAAGTAATAGAACCCAGTACGTTGTCCTCAATGGTGAGTGTTCATCGGAGGTGAGGGTATCATCTGGAGTGCCCCAGGGAAGTGTGGTAGGCCCGCGGTTCCTCTCTGTCATCATAAATGATCTTTTGGATAGGGTGAATAGCAATCTGCGGCTGTTTACTGATGATGCTGTGGTGTACGGGAAGGTGTCGTGGTTGAGTGACTGTAGGAGGATACAAGATGACTTGGACAGGATTTGTGATTGGTGTAAAGAATGGCAGCTAACTCTAAATATAGATGAATGTAAATTAATGCAGATGAATAGGAAAAAGAATCCTGTAACGTTTGAATACTCCATTAGTACTGTATCGCTTGACACAGTCACGTCGATTAAATATTTGGGCGTAACATTGCAGAGCGATATGAGGTGGTACAAGCATGTAATGGCAGTTGTTGGGAAGGCGGATAGTCGTCTTCGGTTCATTGGTAGAATTTTGGGAAAATGTAGTTCATCTGTAACGAAGACCGCTTATAAAACATTAATACGACCTATGCTTGAGTACTGCTCGAACGTTTGGGATCCCTATCAGGTCGGATTGAGGGAGGACATAGAAGCAATTCAGAGGCAGGCTGCTAGATTTGTTACTGGTAGGTTTGATCATCACGTGAGTGTTACGGAAATGCTTCAGGAACTCGGGTGGGAGTCTCTAGAGGAAAGGAGGCGTTCTTTTCGTCAATCGCTACTGAGGAAATTTAGAGAGCCAGCATTTTAGGCTGACTGCACTACCATTTTACTGCCGCCATCTTACATTTCGCGGAAAGACAAGAAAGATAAGATAAGAGAGATTAGGGCTCGTACAGAGGCATATAGGCAGCCATATTTCCCTCGTTCTGTTTGGAACAGGGAGAGAAGATGCTAGTTGTGGTCCGAGGTACCCTGCGCCACGCACCGTATGGTGGATTGCGGAGTATGTATGTAGATGTAGATAAGTGATGTTTTTAACAATTGTATGCAGTTACAATGTACCTAAGTGGCCAACGACATTGACCATTCGTCTTACTTGCGGGCGAAATTGGGGGCTCGTTCCAGTTCATTTCGGTTTTCAACGTTATGCTGAGGTATTTAATCGACTATATTAAGCAGCTCAGTAATAATGCTCTGTACGATCATTAAGAGATTGTTTACCCTACTCGTATGCATTTTTCAACACTTAGAGCACTCTGTCATTACTCATACCAAGTAGAAATTCTGCCTAAGTCGCCATGTGCACCGTGCGAAGGCACATTCCCTTACACGGCAGCATCACCAGCTGGGATCAACAGACTGATGCTTACCTCGCCCGTCAGATCAGTAATGTACAGACAGAATAAGAGCGGTCGTATCCATCACAGCTTTTTAGGTGGCGGTGTTCGAGCACACTTCCCTGGTGCACTTCTGACAATACCGTTATGTCTGACGAAGATTTGCATGCGGGGAAAACTGGTTTATATTACTTAAAACGTACTCGAGCCAGTAACATTGTCTGGGAACCTAATCCGTATGCTCGGATGTTCGTAAACAGTCCTCAGTGCGGCACCGTCCCAAACGATTTCCGTAAATGTAAGAATATGGAGCCTGCGTGTTGTCCTTTAGTCAAATTTTGTAGCGCATCAAGTCAGAAAAGGGCACGCTGAGTTTTTAAATTCTTGCTGATTTCTTAACAGAAGCTTCTCTGTCTCAAGGAAATATCTGAGGGCGTGCTGGAAAGTAATGCCTCCGCTATCTTAACTGTGAAGTCTTAAAACACTTAAAATAAAACATACTTTAACAGTTGACACACACAGTCGTTACGGTTACTACAAGCCACACCACAAGTGTAGAAACGGGGCCAAATCACTAGTAGTTTACTGTCGAGTTGAGATTTTCACAAATGTTTTATTCGTATCTAACAGAAACTAACAGTACGGCAATAAAGTGCCTTTTAAACACGCCGCTAACGCCAATCAAAATAATTTCTAGCAATACAACATTTTTTAGAAAATTTAAAGAACATTAGTAAACAGGCTACTAAAGTAAATACAGAAATTTGTTAATAAAGTACGGTAAGGGAGTGAAGCTACCAACACCGCCATTAAAAAAATTAAACAGGTCTCAGCAAACACACGACTAATGGCAATAAAAGGAATTTACAAACTTCGAGGAATTTAAAAAATCTTAAACAAAAATGTCCTGGAATATAATTAGATATGACGGACCCGTGTAAGGCGGCCACAAATCACCCACTCAGGGATGCTCGGGCTAGACAGAATACTGACCAATTTAAATACGCCCGTAAACACAGTTGCAACTCTCAGGCTGGTCACTGCACCGACTTTTAGCCAGCGAAAACATGTTATGAGATGGATTAACTTTCTGACAGAATTAGAGCTAACCTCGTGCAAAGAAACGTTGCACCACACAGTCCTGAATGAGCGACCACATGATCAATCAACAAGAAGCATGAATTTACTCATAACCCACGACAGAATAGCGAAACAACTAAACTGCCAAAACTGCACCTCCCATCGGGCAGTAACGAAACGAGGAGGAAAGATCACTGTCTTCAATTACTGCGGTGCCAGGGTCACGAAACCCGATCGCCGGAGGCCACAAGGCAGAGGAGGGGCAGGTTACACAAAATGATTACTTAATGATTAAACCTTCCAAGAACTTAACTTGCAATTAAGCTCGAACAGGCAGTACACGACCCCCCAGGGGGTCCACAACTCTTTTGTGGATACGTGCGTAGCGAGCACGGGACCCCGAGCTAATGTGGCCTTCCTTCCTTTCCGGGCTGCATACCTTCCCATTCCGCATCCTTCCCCATCCCTATCTTCGCCCCTCCTCCCCTCACCTCTGGCTCTTTCCTTCCCTTTCTCCCCATTTGGGAGTATGGTTTGTGCCTATGTCCGGAGACGGACGCTCGTAAATGTACTGCATTCTTTGCCTTCCTTGCTTTTATGTCTTCTTCCTTCCTTTGTCCTTCTCTGTCTTCTTCCTTCCTTTGTCCTTCTCTTTTCCTTACCTCTTCTCTTTCTCTTTTCTCCGCTGCGGCGTTTGAGACCTCTCTTCCTTCCTTTCCCTTTCTCTTTCTTCCTCCCTGTGCGTGTCTGAAGGCCGACCCACGCCCTTCGTGCGTAGCCGGTGACGGGGTAACGCGTAATTCCCCGCCCCGGGTAGACAGGTAGGACACGTACTTACCCCCTGGTAACGGCCAGGCCCAGGGAGGGGTGATTACCCGAGCTGATACCTTCCGAAAATGCCGATTGGTCCCTCCGTCCGTTTGTCGGGAGGTGTGACCTGAGGTGTGAACAATCACCTAAGGCGGGAGTGCCCTCAGAGAGGGCCCCCACAAGGGAGGAGCGCGCCATCGGAGACGCCGGTAATCATGGGGGATTCTTCCGCAATGGTTTCCTCACCTTCCACTAAGTCTGCTCCCAAACGTAAGTATACTGAGTCTCAGCCACAGACGATTCTTCCATCGTTGCCACAGTTCCTTGTTGTTTCTCGGTCTGATGAAGGTCACGACTTCTCCACGGTCAACCCTTTCATTATTCAGAAAGGTGTCGACGCAATAGCAGGTCCTGTAAAGTCTTGTTCCAGATTACGGAATGGCACCCTGTTGTTAGAAACACACAGTGCCCTCCAGGCACAAAAATTGCTGCGTACTTCTCTGCTCCACACCTTCCCTGTCCGGGTGGAACCGCACCGTACCTTGAATTCCTCGCATGGAGTCGTTTATACACGCTCCCTCGATGGATTGTCTGACGAAGAAATTCAGCACTATCTGTCTGACCAGGGCGTAACGGCAGTTCATAGAGTAATGAAACGGGTTGACACGAACATCATTCCAACCCGCACTGTCTTCTTGACATTTGACACAGTTCAACTCCCATCGAAAATCAAAGCAGGCTATGAGATAATTTCCGTTCGCCCTTACGTCCCAAACCCTACGCGTTGCTATCGATGTCAGCGGTTCAATCACACCAGCCAGTCCTGTTCCAATCCAGCCAAATGTGTTACATGTGGCAAGGATGCCCATGAGGGTGCTTGTCCACCTCCATCCCCTCGCTGCATCAACTGTATGGGTGACCACGCTGCTTCCTCTCGAGATTGCCCCGTTTTTAAGGACGAGAAGCTCATCCAGGAAATAAGGGTGAAGGAAAAGGTGTCGACCTTTGCTGCTCGAAAATTATTCGCCAGTCGCAAGCCCACCGTGCCTCAGACAGGAAAATACAGCACTGTCCTTGCTTCTCCTCGGCCAACAAAGGAGGCGGCCACGCAGACTTGCGACCTCACCTTTAGTACCACGGTCGTCAGATCGGCCAGCGCAAAGATCGCTCGTTCAACCTCACCACTTTCGCCTGCCCACTCTATGGCTCACCCTTCGTCGGGTTCTGCTACATCTCGAGCCCAAAAGTCGGACGCCAAGTCTTCGAAAAAAGAGCATACTCGTGAAGAGTTTTTACGTACCGCAACTTCACAACCATCGGTTCCTCCTTCATCTAAACAACATTCTTCCAAGAAGGCTACAAAGAAACCCAGTTCCTCTCCTTCTCCGCCAAGGCGTGCCCCCTCTACAGCACCACCTGGCGGAAATCGCCCTCGGCCATCTTCTGTGTCGCCGAGGCGCACTGCTGGTGGCCGGTCAACCGGCTGATCGCTGGTGGCAGGGACTGCTCCTGACCAACCTATGGATCAGGATCTTCTGCCTTCGGCTGAATGCCATTCCATGCTGTCGGTTGCTAGCTCCGAGCAGTCTTTGAGTTGACAGCAACTTTGGTCACATTCCTCCATTTTCTTTTCACCCCATGTCCATTATCCACTGGAATATCCGCGGCATTCGAGCCAATCGGGATGAATTGTCGGTCCTCTTACGTTCCTACTCGCCGGTCATCTTCTGTCTTCAGGAAACAAAGCTGCGTCCCCATGACCGCTTTGTTCTCCCTCACTTTCAGTCCATCCGATATGACCTCCCCTCTGTTGAAGGCACTCCAGCCCATGGAGGACTCATGATTCTTCTCCATGATACTCTCCATTATCACCCAATCCCCTTAAACAGTTCCTTCCAAGCTGCCGCCGTCCGTCTTTCCCTTTCTGGATACACGTTCTCTCTTTGTACTGTATACATTCCATCATCCACACCAATGGCACGAGCTGATCTCCTTCATCTTCTTGGTCAGCTTCCACCCCCCTATTTGCTGGTTGGGGACTTCAATGCCCACCACCCGCTTTGGGGATCTCCTCATCCTTGCCCACGTGGCTCTCTATTGCTAGACGTCTTCCACCAAGCGGATCTAGTTTGCCTCAACACTGGGGTCCCCACATTTTTGTCTGCCTCCACGACAAATTTATCTCATTTGGACCTTGCGGTCGGTACTGTTCCGCTAGCTCGGCGCTTCGAATGGTTCGCCCTTGATGATACACACTCGAGTGACCACTTTCCATGTGTCCTTAGACTGCAGTCTCCACTTCCATATATGCGCTCGCGACGCTGGAAATTTGCCCAAGCCGATTGGACACTTTTTTCGTCTCTCGCGACATTCGATGACCGTCGCTTTCCCAGCGTCGACGATGAGGTCACACATATTACCGACGTTATTCTTACAGCTGCGGAACGTTCAATACCACGCACCTCCGAATTGCCCCGGCGCCCCCCAGTTCCTTGGTGGAACGAGGCATGCCGTGACGCACTACGTGAGCGGCGACGTGCTCTACGCAATTTCCGTCACCATCCTACTTTGGCCAACTGTATCCGCTATAAGCAGCTCCGTGCGCGATGCCGTCGCGTCATCCGCGATAGCAAGAAGGCAAGCTGGAAATTATTTATTAGCTCATTTAACACCTTCACTCCCTCCTCGGAAGTTTGGAGTCGGCTTCGACGGTTCTCAGGCGCGCCTAGTTTCTCCCCGGTCTCTGGGCTCACTGTCGCGCATGATACCTTAGTGGACCCCGTCGCAATTTCTAACTCGTTGGGTCAGCACTTTGCTGAGATTTCGAGCTCTTCAAATTACCCGCCAGCGTTTCTCCCGAAGAAACGTGCAGCAGAAGTGCGACATCTTGCTTTCTCCTCTCCAAATCACGAAAGCTACAATACTGTTTTCACCATGCGGGAACTCCAACATGCCCTCTCTTCTTCTCGCTCCTCCGCCCCAGGACCGGATGGAATCCATGTCCAGATGTTGCTGCATTTATCAACCCATAGTCTGCGTTACCTCCTTCGCCTTTATAATCGAATTTGGACCGACAGTACATTTCCCAGACGGTGGCGGGAAGCTATTGTCGTTCCCGTTCCGAAACCTGGAAAGGACAAACATCTCCCCTCTAGCTATCGTCCCATTTCTCTCACGAGTAGTGTCTGTAAGGTTTTGGAGCGTATGGTGAATTACCGTTTAGCTTGGTGGCTGGAATCCCGCAGTCTTTTAACACCTGCCCAATGCGGATTCCGAAAGCATCGTTCTGCAGTTGACCATCTTGTTGCTCTCTCCACTTACATCATGAACAATTTTCTCCGGAAACGCCAAACGGTAGCAATATTTTTTGATCTGGAGAGAGCATACGATACCTGTTGGAGGACAGGCATCCTCCGCACACTGTTCTCTTGGGGCTTTCGAGGCCGGCTGCCCCTTTTTCTTCGCGAATTTATGGCAGAGCGCACATTTAGGGTGCGGGTGAACACTACTCTCTCCCGTACTTTCTCCCAAGAAAACGGGGTACCCCAGGGTTCCGTGCTGAGTGTTGTACTGTTTGCCATCGCCATAAATCCAATTATGGATTGTCTCCCTCCTGATGTCTCGGGCTCCCTCTTTGTGGACGATTTTGCGATCTACTACAGCGCTCAACGGACCAGCCTTCTTGAACGACGTCTTCAAGGATGTCTCGATCGCCTCCACTCGTGGAGCATCGAAACTGGCTTCCGTTTCTCACCCAGTAAGACCGTTTGTGTCAATTTTTGGCGACGTAAGGAGTTTCTTCCGCCCTCCTTACATCTAGGTCCTGTCAACCTTCCGTTTTCAGACGTCGCTAAATTCTTGGGTCTTATGTTTGACAGAAAACTATGCTGGTCCTCCCACGTTTCCTATCTTTCGGCTCGCTGTCTGCGATCGCTTAACACCCTCCGTGTCCTGAATGGTACCTCCTGGGGAGCGGACAGAGTGGTCCTTCTCCGCCTCTATCGCGCCTTAGTGCGCTCGAAATTGGATTATGGAAGCATAGTCTACTCCTCTGCTCGGCCGTCTATTCTTCGGCGTCTCGATTCTAACCACCACCGTGTATTACGTTTAGTGTCTGGAGCTTTTTACACTAGCCCTGTGGAAAGCCTTTATGCTGAGACTGCTGAACCTCCGCTGTCCAATCGGCGAGCAGTCCTCCTGAGTCGTTATGCTAGCCATCTGTCTTCCATGCCTGCTAATCCAGCCCACGACCTTTTTTTCGACGCCTCCTTTGATGTAGGGTATGCAGGCTGCTCCTCCTCCCTACTACCCCCGGGAGTCCGCTTCCGTCAACTGCTCCATTCTCTTTCCTTCCGCTTTCCTAAAACCTTCTTGACAACTTGGGGTACAGCACCGCCTTGGCTCCGTCCCCGGATCTGCCTGCTCCGTGACCTTTGTGAATTTCCCAAGGATGGTACCCCTACACTTATTTATCGTCGGGCATTTGCTGCTCTATGTGCACAAATGACGGACGCCACATTTATTTACACCGACGGCTCGAAAACATCGTTAGGTGTAGGGAGTGCCTATATTGCTGGCAACACCCCAAATCGCTTTCGGCTTCCCGACCAATGTTCGGTTTATACTGCGGAGCTTTACGCTGTTCTCCAGGCTGTCCACTACATCCGCCGCCATCAGCGGCTACAGTACGTTATCTGCTCAGATTCTCTCAGCTCTCTCCTCAGTCTCCAAGCTCTTTACCCTGTGCACCCTCTGGTCCACCGGATTCAGGACTGTCTGCGCTTGCTCCACCTGGGGGGCGTCTCGGTGGCGTTCCTCTGGCTCCCGGGACACGCTGGTATCTGTGGGAATGAGGCGGCCGATATAGCGGCCAAGGCTGCAGTCTCTCTTCCTCGGCCAGCTATTCAGTCGCTTCCCTTCACCGATATACGGAGCGGTTTATGTCGCCAAGTTGCTCATTTATGGCATGCGCATTGGTCGGCACTTCCCCGTAATAAATTGCGGGAAGTGAAAGCCCTTCCTTGCGCTTGGACCTCTTCCTCCCGAACGCGTCGTCGGGAGGAGGTAATTTTAGCTAGACTCCGGATAGGGCACTGTCGTTTTAGCCATCGACATCTTTTAAGCGGCGATCCTCCCCCACTCTGTCCCCACTGCTCTCAGCTGTGGACGGTAAGACACCTTTTAATTGAATGCCCCTATTTTAATCCGTTACGCTCCCGTCTACAGCTATCGCCTGATTTATCGTCGATTTTAGCAGATGACACGCGCTCAGCCGACCGCGTTCTCCAGTTTATTAGTGACAGTGAAATGACGTCAGTCATTTGAAGCTTTTTTTGCGGACAACCACCCCCTTTCTGTAGCAGATTTTTAAGCATTCTTCTATTTTTAGTTTCTCCAATTTTCTGACTTTGTTCCCATTGCTGCTGGTTTTCAATTTCGGTTTTTTACTGTCTTAAGTCACTGGCTGGGCGCTAATGACCATAGAAGTTTTGCGCCCTAAAACCACAAACAAAAAAAAAAAAAACAGGCAGTACACGAGCTCCGACGGCAAGGATCCACACATCCGACCGCGCACGCGTCGCCAGCGTACCCCACACGCCACGGTCACGCGACAACACGCTCTGTTACCGTAGTTCACGTCTTCTCTGCAACGTTGACGGGTAGTGGCCGCTCCTTCATGTTAGGTGTCTCCTTTTTAAACTCCAGTGTTGAAACGGAGCCTGTTAACGTCCCACCAAGGCGAAATGAACAGCAACTACTCGTGGGGCGATTCTGTATACAACCAACACGCGGGGAGCTCTTCCGTCAACTCGACCCGCTCGTTACACACAACCGACATACATCACGTGGCGACTCGGTACAACCGACCACGCCTGCTTCGCGCTGGAGAGCCACACTGCCCTCCCGTGTCCACCACACTCTCTGCGCGCAACGCCCCTACTTCCGCGCCACCACACGAAGTTACAACCGGTCAAAGATCTCACTTCCTCGATAGCAGTTTCCCGGAAGCAAAAACGCAGATATCGATAGCAGAGGGAAAAGACAACCAAGCAGTCACTTAATGACAGGCAACATATCAAGCTAACATGTCAAGGGAAGAAAAGGAAAACAAGTGCAATCTAAATACAAGGTGTAGCACGAGGCGATACACGGCTCAACAGTCTTCGTATTTATTCTTCATGTTGATTTGTTGGTTCATTCGGGGAGAGGACTAAACAGGGAGGTCGTCGGTCGTATCGGATTAGGGAAGAATGAGGGGGGGGATAGGAAGTCGGCCGTGCCCTTTCAAAGGAACCATCCCGGCATTTGCCTGAAACGATTTTGGGGAATCGCTATTCTTCACGTCTATATGTTTATTTGTCAACATAGTCACCCTGGGGTCGAAGTCATTCCTACGAACTAGAGGCCAGCTATGGAAAGTTTGACATCGTGGACTAAGCCGCACGCTCACCTCTGTATGCACAGTTTCATCACTATCAAAGTGAAGTCCTCGGAGGTGTGCTTTAAGTTTTGAAAACAGATGAAAATTCGGGAGAGCCCAGTGGGGACTCTATGATGGATGACCAGTGACAGTGAACGGTTGGCGTTGGATTGCTGCTGATGACGGTTTTCTAGTGTGCAATCTGGACCTGCCATGCTTCAAGAGAGGGTGCTCCGTGTGTGCACGAACTCTTCGACTTCGTGAAACTCGATTAGAGCACCCTGTTTCTCACCCACCGGTACAGTTACGTCACACACCACACTGTTACACGGTACAGTCTGGAGCCCTCTAGCGGCAAAGGGTTGCAGCCTGCGTCGGCAATGCGGGAAAGTAGACCGACTGACGTGCGTGACACGTAACACCTCAGCTGATACTGAGAAGAGAACAGAAAATTAGGAGGCACTACTTTTCATTCAAACTTCTGAAATTCTGCAGTGTTATGGACATTGATCTGTAATTACGGAGGTCCCTTCTTATACTTTTCTTACACGTGGTGAACATTAATAAAACCGACAAACTACAAGGACCGATTCCTGACTGCAAGTGGAGGAAAAGATCCTGTGATCATGTGTCTGTAAACTCATTGTTGCTACGGTAGACGGCGCTGACGAAAGGAAGTTCCTCCTACCACGTGCCGTTGCAGGCTGTGTGTTTGACGCAACGAACTGTAAGCAGCAGAATGGTCTCGGTTATTGACGTCAGGAACAAGTCAAAATGGTGCTACGGCCAAGCAGCCGGAAACGGTCGAGAGGCATCTCGGCTGTTGGACATTTGTGCGATCATGGGTCCTTAAATGGTTCAAATGGCTCTGAGCACTATGGGACTCAACTGCTGTGGTCATCAGTCCTCTAGAACTTAGTACTAATTAAACCTAACTAACCTAAGGACATCACACACATCCATGCCCGAGGCAGGATTCGAACCTGCGACCGTAGCGGTCGTGCGGTTCCAGACTGTAGTGCCTTTAACCGCTCGGCCACTCCGGCCGGCCATGGGTCCTTAGAGACAGACGAACGAGCAGGGAACTGGTGCACCGAGCGTACACCAGATTTGGAGGACCAGCTTCTATAGGACATTGAGACGAACCGTTGTACAAGCTCCAGGCAATTGACCTTCCTACATGGTGTAAGCTAATGTACGAATATGGGTATCCTACGAGACAACCGCTGCTATCCCTATCACCTGCAAATAGTGCAAGGATTCAAATGGTTCAAATGGCTCTGAGCACTATGGGACTTAACAGCTATGGTCATCAGTCCCCTAGAACTTAGAATTACTTAAACCTAACTAACCTAAGGACAGCACACAACACCCAGCCATCACGAGGCAGAGAAAATCCCTGACCCCGCCGGGAATCGAACCCGGGAACCCTGGCGTGGGAAGCGAGAACGCTACCGCACGACCACGAGATGCGTGCAGCAAGGATTCTGAGCAACGGATTTCCCTCTATGGGAAGGATTTTGTTGGTGGTTTTTGCAGTAGACCACTACAATTTTGGGATTTCTATCATCAGTCATCTTTAGTGACGAAGCAGTCTTTCTCAGAACTGGCATCATCGGTCTGCTTAATCGTCGTCTGTTGGCTACAGGTTGCCCTTGGGAAACGTTTGAGGGGGCTCATCAGTATCAGTTTCACAATCAATGTGTGGGCAGGGATTCTTGGTGACCAAATCTACATCTACATCTACATCCATACTCCGCTAGTCACCTCACGGTGTGTAGCGGAGGGTACCTTGAGTACCTCTATCAGTTCTCCCTTCTATACCAGTCTCGTATTGTTCGTGGAAAGAAGGATTGTCGGTATGCCTCTGTGTGGGCTCTAATTTCTCTGATTTTATCATCATGGTCTCTTCACGAGATATACGTAGGAGGGAGCAATATGCTGCTTGACTCCTCGGTGCACTCCTTCGCGATTACTCAATGATCCTGAAACGAAGCGCGCTGCTCTCCGTTGGATCTTCTCTATCTCTTCTATCAACCCTATCTGGTACGGATCCCACACTGCTGAGCAGTATTCAAGCAGTGGGCGAACAAGCGTACTGTAACCTACTTCCTTTGTTTTCGGATTGCATTTCCATAGGACTCTTCCAATGATTCTCAGTCTGGCATCTGCTTTACCGACGATCAACTTTATATGATCATTCCATTTTAAATCATTCCTAATGCGTACTCCCAGATAATTTATGGAATTCACTCCTTCCAGTTGCTGACAATTTTCCATTGTTACTACCTCTCGATATACGATAGCATCATCCGCAAGAAGCCTCAGTGAACTTCCGATGTCATCCACAAGGTCATTTATGTATATTGTGAAAAGCAACGGTCCTACGACACTCCCCTGCGGCGCACCTGAAATCACTCTTACTTCGGAAGACTTCTCTCCATTGAGAATGACATGCTGCGTTCTGTTATCTAGGAACTGCTCAATCCAATCACACAATTGGTCTGATAGTCGATATGCTCCTACTTTGTTCATTAAACGACTGTGGGGAACTGTATCGAACGCCTTGCGGAAGTCAAGAGACACGGCATCTACCTGGGAACCCGTGTCTATGGCCCTCTGAGTCTCGTGGATGAATAGCGCGAGCTGGGTTTCACACGATCGTCTTTTTCGAAACCCATGCTGATTCCTACAGAGTAGATTTCTAGTCTCCAGAAAAGTCATTATACTCGAACATAATAAGTGATCCAAAATTCTACAACTGATCGACGTCAGAGATACCTGGACGAGTTATTATTCAACAGCGCCTCGATGGAGGAACGTACCTAGACTTCCTGTGGAATACTCCGCCTGAGCTACTTGAGAATATGGCTTTGGCTATACGCCGTGGTTTCTGTGTGACGGAGAGCAACATACTTCCTCATTACAGTTCGCCGACGCCTCAACATCTTCCCTGGACGTTGGATAGTACGCCGAAGCCGTGCAGGATGGCCTAACAGATCACGGGGCTTAAAACCCCTGGGTTTTTGTGTCTGGTGGTGAACCAGTTCCTGATGTACATATCCTTCAACAGCGTGTTCATGAAGCCTGTGACGCTGTTTGGAGAGAGGCTAGAACGTGAGAAAGAGTGCGGCAATACATGATCTGACGTGTGAATGCGTGGATTCCGTCTCATGGAGGCCACATTGAACACCTGTCACTTGCAATTGCATACACTTCTTTAAACTTCATAAACTGTGTTTTTAACACCATACACTTGCCTGAAGGACATTTTGACATCGTGGGGGTTTGATTTGGGGGAGGAGAAAGAAATTTTGGTCTTATGTCAAAGCGGTAGGTGGATCAAAACAAAATGTCCAGACACTCTGTGACCAAAATGGTACTGAAACAGAAAATGACAAACTAAAGGCCGAAATACTAAATGTCTTTTTCTAAAGCTGTTTCACAGAGGAAGACTGCACTGTAGTTCCTTCTCTAGATTGTCGCATAGATGACAAAATGATAGATATCGAAATAGACGACAGAGGGATAGAAAAACAAACTCGCTCAAAAGAGGAAAGGCCGCTGTGCCTGATGGGATACCAGTTCGATTTTACACAGAGTACGCGAAGGAACTTGCCCCCCTTCTTGCAGCGGTGTACTGTAGGTCTCTGGAAGAGCGTCGCGTTCCAAAGGATTGGAAAAGTGCACAGGTCATCCCCGTTTTCAAGAATGGACGTCGAACAGAAATGCAGAACTAAAGACCTATATCTCTAACGTCTATCACTTGTAGAATTTTGGACCACGTATTGTGTTCGAGTATAATGACTTTTATGGTGACTAGAAATCTACTCTGTAGGAATCAGCATGGGTTTCGAAAAAGACGATCGTGTGAAACCCAGCTCGCGCTATCCGTTTACGAGACTCATACGGCCACAGACACGGGTTCCCAGGTAGATGCCGTGTTTCTTGACTTCCGCAAGGCGTTCGATACAGTTCCCCACAGTCGTTTAATGAACCAAGTAAGAGCGTATGGACTATCAGACCAATTGTGTGATTGGATTGAAGAGTTCCTAGATAACAGAACGCATCATCTCATTCTCAATGGGAGAAGTCTTCCGAAGTAAGAGTGATTTCAGGTGTGCCGCAGGGGAATGTCGTAGGACCGTTGCTTTTCACAATATACATAAATGTCCTTGTGGATGACATCGAAAGTTCACTGAGGCTTTTTGCGGATAATGATGTGGTATATCGAGAGGTTTTAACAATGGAAAATTGTACTGAAATGCAGGAGCATCTGCAACGAATTGACGCGTGGTGCAGGGAATGGCAATTGAATCTCACTGTAGACAAGTGTAACGTGCTGCGAATACATAGAAAGAAATGTCCCTTATCATTTAGCTACAATTTAGCAGGTTCGCAGCTGGAAGCAGTTAATTCCATAAATTATCTGGGAGTAGGCATTAGGAGTGATTTAAAAAGGAATGATCATATAAAGTTGATCGTCGGTAAAGCAGATGCCAGACTGAGATTCATTGGAAGAATCCTAAGGAAATGCAGTCCGAAAAGAAAGCAAGTAGTTTACAGTACGCTTGTTCACCCAATGCTTGAATACTGCTCACCAGTGTGGGATGCGTACCAGATAAGGTTGATAGAAGAGATAGAGAAGATCCAACGGAGAGCAGCGCGCTTCGTTACAGGATCATTTAGTAATCGCGAAAGCGTTACGGAGATGATAGATAAACTCCAGTGGAAGACTCTGCAGGAGAGACGCTCAGTAGCTCGGTACGGGCTTTTGTTGAAGTTTCGAGAACATACCTTCACCGAGGAGTCAAGCAGTATATTGCTCCATCCTACGTATATCTCGCGAAGAGACCATGAGGATAAAATCAGAGAGATTAGAGCCCACACAGAGGCATACCGACAATCCTTCTTTCCACGAACAATACGAGACTGGAATAGAAGGGAGAACTGATACAGGTACTGAAGGTACCCTGCGCCACACACCATCAGGTGGCTTGCGGAGTATGGATGTAGATATAGATGTAGATCAAACAAAGAGGTCATCGCTCAGATCGGATAAGAAAAGGATGCGGAAGGAAATCGGCCATGCTCTTCCAAAAGAGCCATCCCGGCGTTTGCCTTAAGCGATGTAGAAAAACGACGGAAAACCTAAACGAGGATGACCGGACGCGGGATTGAACCGACGTTCTCCAGAACGCGAGTCCAGTGTGCCAAAAACTGCGCAACCTCGCTCGATTTGCAAAATGGATGCAATGCAGGTCTGTTCTGTGTTATGGGACGGTTTGTTGTCGTAGCAGGCACACCGTCCGTTTGGGCACACATGTTATTAGGTTTTTCTGTTCGTCCATCTGCAGTCAGGAATCAGCCCCTGCAGTTTTTCAGTTTTATTAAAGTTCACCCTGTACACAGCAATCACCTGCGCTTTTTTCCGGTCGCTTGGGACACGGCGCTGGGTCAGAGTTTCGCGCTACGCGCTACCCAAGTTGGCGGTCAGAGCCGTAGGCTGAATTCCATCCGCACCTGGCGGCTTACTCGTTTTCTACTCTCTTCTGTACGTCAGTGATGCCTGTTTCTATGTGGGAATCTGTGCGACAGTCAAACGACCGTATGACAACTCCACAGCATAAGTAATACACACCACTTCACGCAATATTAAATAAAAAATTATTGCTCTGGGCGTAAAATATTGAAAATCCACACAGTCACTCACAGTTTTCCAGAATGCGAAGGAAAAAACGACATACTGCTTGAAAAACAAAATTTCAACATATGTAGCAAGCTGTGACAAACACTCCGCCTCGTAATTCCACAGCTATTCCATCAGTAACTCACTGAACACTAGCAAGTTGATTCTAGGAGGGCTGTTCCGAAAGAAAGGTCCGATCGGTCGCGAATTGGTAACCTCGAAAATCAAAATTTTTGTATTCGCAAACGGTTAGCCACACCTTCCAGCAACCTCTCTAACAAGGAAACCTCACCATCGCACCCCCCCCCCCCCTCAGATTTAGTTATAAGTTGGCACAGTGGATAGCCCTTGAAAAACTGAACACAGATCAATCGAGAAAACAGGAAGAAATTTTGTGGAACTATGAAAAAAAAATACAAACTAAGTAGTCCATGCGCAAGATACGCAGCCTCAAGGATAGTGTCAGATCAGCAGCGCCGTGGTCCCGTGGTGAGCGTGAGCAGCTGCGGAAAGAGGGGTCCTTGGTTCAAGTCTTCCCTTGAGTCAAAAGTTTAATTTCTTATTTTCAGATAATTCATTTGTTGCAGTTTATGTGACGAACTCTTATGTTTTCATCGCTGTTTTGGGAGTGATTATCACATCTACAAGAAAACCTAAATCGGGCAAGGCAGAAGAATCTTTTTACCCATTCGCCAAATGTACAAGCTTTTCTGTTTTTGTTTTTTTTTAATCTCATTTTGTTCGTTTTAGTTCGTTGTATCTGCTCGGGGCGGACGTCATAAGACATTCATTTTAGTTCGTCGTTGATCTATTAACACAGTTTTTTTTACAGAGGGCAGCTAACCCTCTGACCGAACATGCTGAGTTACCGTGCCGGAGTTAGGTGGGTCGACAACATATTCCTGTCATGTGACGCACATGCCGTATAGAATATATCAGACGTGTTTTCCTGTGGAGGAATCGGTTGACCTATGACCTTGAGATCAAATGTTTACAATTCCCATTGGAGAGGCACGTCCTTTCGTCTACTAATCGCACGGTTTTGCGGTGCGGTCGCAAAACACAGACACTAAACTTATTACAGTGAACAGAGACGTCAATGAACGAACGGACAGATCATAACTTTGCGAATATAGAGAAAGTAAACTTTTCACTCGAGGCAATAGTTGAACCAAGGACCTCTCGTTCCGCAGCTGGTCACGCTAACCACGGGACCACGGCGCTCCTGAGGTCACACTCTCCTTGATGCTGCCTATCTTGCGCATGGACTAGTCAGTTTGTATATTTTGCTTATTTTCTTCATAGTTCCACACAACTTCTTCCTCTTTTTTCGATTGATCTGTGTTCAGGTTTTCAAGGACTATCCACTGTGCCAACTTATAATTAAAGCTTATGGGGTGCGATGGGGAGGTTTCCTTGTCAGTGGTCGCCGCCCCGACTTAGACACTTGTCGTGGCGTTGTGCCAATTCTCCAGCACCCTCGTCATAGAAGGCAGCCGACTGCGCTTCCTGTCAGTTCTCTACGCTGGTCTGCCGTCTGTTGTTTGTGCCAAAATGTTTCCTCCGTAACCCGCGGTTCATGCAAGGAAAGAGGTCAACATCGGAAGGAGCCATGTCCTGGCTGTATGGTGGCTGATCAGACACTTCCCATCGGAAACGCTGCAGGAGCATCACCTTTGCCCATGCAGAATGCGACCGAGGACTGTCGCAGTGAAGAAACCTTATGACAGATATGTGGGCTGCATAGCTTCGGTGGGAGACACTCTTATTGTAGGCCTCTTTACGTGCTCACTGCGCGCCCAGATCACGTAAGAAACAGATTGCCCAATCGCTTGATCTAGCAGACAACCCCTGTCAGGGAACGGCCACCAGGCGGCAATAGCGTCACATCCTTACTTGTGGCACCAACCACTAGATGGCACTCCGTTCTGTGAAATATGTGGCAACATCGTCCGAACGCGTGCAGCTCTCCACCATTTGGCGTCTGTAAAGTACAGCTGTTTCTCACATACCGGTGGTAATGGATCGAGTCGTCATGCTGAGGGCCTGCGAGTATATCAACTGTAGAAGGACAAATCCTGAACTAAAAATGTAGTAGAACTGTCTCAAAACTGAAAATTTAAAAAATATATAGTTTCTTCCTATTGTATCTAAGTACCAAATAAAGATTCTCCTTTAGGCTGCACAAATAAATTTCGTGCCCTTTCCTTGATCACTCTACCACGTTTAACTAGAAAGAAGTAATGTGTTAACTCTGAGTAAAGCAGTACTCAATTACTTTTGAATACATTACGGGAAAGGCAGTGATCAATGTCTTACAAATACGAGGGCAGTTCAATAAGTAATGCAACACATTTTTTTTTCTGAAACAGGGGTTGTTTTATTCAGCATTGAAATACACCAGGTTATTCCCCAATCTTTTAGCTACACAACACTATTTTTCAACGTAATCTCCATTCAATGCTACGGCCATACGCCACCTTGAAATGAGGGCCTGTATGCCTGCACGGTACCATTCCGCTGGTCGATGTCGGAGCCAACGTCGTACTGCATCAATAACTTCATCATCCGCGTAGTGCCTCCCACGGATTGCGTCCTTCATTGGGCCAAACATATGGAAATCCGACGGTGCGAGATCGGGGCTGTAGGGTGCATGAGGAAGAACAGTCCACTGAAGTTTTGTGAGCTCCTCTCGGGTGCGAAGACTTGTGTGAGGTCTTGCGTTGTCATGAAGAAGGAGAAGTTCGTTCAGATTTTTGTGCCTACGAACACGCTGAAGTCGTTTCTTCAATTTCTGAAGCGTAGCACAATACACTTCAGAGTTGATCGTTTGACCATGGGGAAGGACATCGAACAGAATAACCCCTTCAGCGTCCCAGAAGACTGTAACCATGACTTTACCGGCTGAGGGTATGGCTTTAAACTTTTTCTTGATAGGGGAGTGGGTGTGGCGCCACTCCATTGATTGCCGTTTTGTTTCAGGTTCGAAGTGATGAACCCATGTTTCATCGCCTGTAACAATCTTTGACAAGAAATTGTCACCCTCAGCCACATGACGAGCAAGCAATTCCGCACAGATGGTTCTCCTTTGCTCTTTATGGTGTTCGGTTAGACAACGAGGGACCCAGCGGGAACAAACCTTTGAATATCCCAACTGGTGAACAATTGTGACAGCACTACCAACAGAGATGTCAAGTTGAGCACTGAGTTGTTTGATGGTGATCCGTCGATCATCTCGAACGAGTGTGTTCGCACGCTCCACCACTGCCAGATCACCGTAGACATTCTGCAAGCGCCTATGAATATCTGAGATACCCTGGTTTTCCGGCAAAAGAAACTCGATCACTGCCCGTTGTTTGCAACGCACATCCGTTACAGACGCCATTTTAACAGCTCCGTACAGCGCTGCCACCTGTCGGAAGTCAATGAAACTATACGAGACGAAGCGGGAATGTTTGAAAATATTCCACAAGAAATTTCCGGTTTTTACAACCAAAATTGGCCGAGAAAAAAAAGTGTTCTATTACTTATTGAACTGCCCTCGTATTTACTATTGAAAACGGCCTTCATCACGATTTATTTATCAAGGTGACCGGTTTCGACCACTACTGTGGTCATCTTCAGACCATTGAGTAGGAACCATTTTCTGCTGGAGGTTCCTACTCAATGGTCTGAAGATGACCACAGTAGTGGTCGAAACCGGTCACCCTGATAAATAAATCGTGATCAAGACTGTTTTAACAGTAAAAACAGTACTGCTTGTGACAACAGTAGATGTGCTGACCGCAAATTTAAGATGTTCACCATAACGTTATTTACAGTCTCACTGTGAAAAATGTATTGTCGTTATAACTCGCCTAATTCCTATAGGTACTCTATGCAAAATAAACAATTATGTCGGTAATGTCGGGACGCGAAACCCACTGCTCAGTGCAGTATTTGTCAGTAAATTAACTGATTATATTTCAAAGACGTTGAGAAGATTTTGAAAACTTCCTAGTGTTAACCTGCACGTGGAGATCTTTTTTACCACCATAATCCGTATTGGAAGAGCTGTATGACAAAGAGGAAATAGACGGCATGGAAGGTGAGTGTAAAACCTATGCGATTGCAATACAGTCTGCACTTAAACAGTAACTCGCGAGAAATGTTTGTGTGTTAACTTTTCATTTATTTCATTTCGCATATGATTGTGAGAAATATCCCTACAGTAGAAATAAACTTGGTTTGTAGAATTACAGGAGCTAATCTACATTCTTCGATTGAAAACTCGGGAAAAACCACAGCCGATCATGAGCTATAGTCAGCTGTGTGACGAATGCATTTCGCGCGCAGCGCTCTAGCCGAACACAAATCAGCGTCATTCACGTCACTGAAGATACCGCGTTGCCAATTCCGCGACGTGGACAGGTAAGTTAGCGTTGTAGCGTCGCCTGCGACATCTGTTGATCGACGAGAAAACTATTTTCACGGTTGCCTGTTCCGCCGTAAGGACGGTCAATCTGTTTCTTACGTGGTCTGGGGTGACGACCTTGCCGGGCATTCTAGAGGTACGGCCCACCACGTCTGTGCAAAGTTCCACTGAAGTTTCACTGTGGTCTCCATTTCGTCCGAAATCGGACCTTACTTTCCGAATACGCCTCGTAATACACTGATCTGGCGGAGCCATTATAATTGCATAAGTCTGTTAAGAATGCAGTGCATTGACCGACACCTAAAATGAGATCTGCATACAATGGCGGCGACCTACGGAAATCCTCTAGCCGTAGCCCGACTGTCATGTTGCCGTAGGAAGGCGCGCTGCCAAGGCCACGTTCTGTGTCCCCCAGCTGATCGAAGACGCGTTACTTTACCATGACAGTTCCCGAAAACATTAATACAAGGTTTCTTCCCCTCTTGGATCTCAATTCTGTCGCTCACCAACGTTTCTTCGTGTCGCCGTAGTAGACGGGAAGAAAAGTGGACGGCCGATACAGGTGCACCGTCACAGGTTAAACAGAAAGCTCATGTTTCAAAATTAAGAAATCATTCACGCAGGAGGACTGCGTAAACATATCGTCGTTTGAACGTCGCATGGACTCCCGCATGGAAGCACAGCTATGGGCGTTTAAGAAATGAATCAGGAGAATCGTACAATCATTCCGTCATTTGACCATAGAGCCGACTCCCCAGTGGACGACATAGAAATTAGCATCTCCGGCGTAGAGAAACAGCTGAAGGATTTGAAAACAAATAAATCGCCGGGTCCGGATGGAATCCCAGCTTGATTTTACAAAGAGTACTCTACGGCGGTCGACCCCTTACATAGCTTACATTTATTGTGAATCTCTCGCCCAGCACAAGGTCCCAAGAGACTGGGAAAAAGCGCAGGTGATTCCAGTACACAGGGTGGTCCATTAATCGTGACCGGGCCAAATATCTCACGAAATAAGCCTCAAGCGAAAAAACTACAAAGAACGAAACTTGTCTAGTTTGAAGGAGGAAACCAGATGGCGCTATCGTTGACCCGTTAGATGGCGCTGCCATAGGTCAAACGGATATCAACTGCGTTTTTTAAAATAGGAACCGCCATTTTAATTACATATTCCTGTAGTACGTAAAGAAATGTGAATGTTTTAGTGGGACCACATTTTTCGCTTTGTGATAGATGGCGCTGTAATAGTCACAAACGTGTAAGTACGTCGTATCACGTAACATTCCGCCAGTGCGGACGGTATTTGCTTCGTGATACATTACCCGTGTTAAAATGGACCGTTTACCAATTGCGAAGAAGGTCGATATCGTGTTGATGTATGGCTATTGTCATCAAAATGCCCAACGGGCGTGTGCTATGTATGCAGCTCGGTATCCTGGACGACATCATCCAAGCGTCCGGACCGTTCGCCGGATAGTTACGTTATTTAAGGAAACAGGAAGTGTTCAGCCACATGTGAAACTTCAACCACGACCTGCAACAAATTATGATGCCGAAGTAGGTGTTTTAGCTGCTGTCGCGGCTAATCCGCACATCAGTAGCAGACAAATTGCGCGAGAATCGGGAATCTCAAAAACGTCGGTGTTGAGAATGCTACATCAACATCGATTGCACCCGTACCATATTTCTATTCACCAGCGATTGCATGGCGACGACTTTGAACGTCGTGTACAGTTCTGCCACTGGGCACAAGACAAATTACGGGACGATGACAGATTTTTTGCACGCATTCTATTTAGCCACGAAGCGTCATTCAACAACAGCGGTAACGTAAACCGGCATAATATATACTATTAGGCAACGGAAAATCCCCGATGGCTGCGACAAGTGGAACATGAGCGACCTTGGCGGGTTAATGTATGGTGCGGCATTATGGGAGGAAGGATAATTGTCTCCCATTTTATCGATGGCAATCTAAATGGTGCAATGTATGCTGATTTCCTACGTAATGGTCTACCGATGTTACTAGAAGATGTTTCACCGCATGACGGAATGGCAATGTACTTCCCACATGATGGATGTCCAGCACATAACTCGCGTGCGGTTGAAGCGGTATTGAATAGCATATTTCATGACAGATGGATTGGTCGTCGAAGCACCATACCATGGCCCGCACGTTCTCCGGATCTGACGTCCATTGATTTCTTTCTGTGGGGATAGTTGAAGGATATTTGCTATCGAGATCCATCGACAACGCCAGAGAACATGCGTCCGCGCATTCTCAGTGCATGTGCGAACATTACGGAAGGCGAACTACTCGATGTTGAGAGGAATGTCGTTACACGTATTGCCAAATGCATTGAGGTTGACGGGCATCATTTTGAGCATTTATTGCATTAATGTGGTATTTACAGGCAATCACGCTGTAACAGCATGCGTTCTTAGAAATGATAGGTTCACAAAGGTACATGTATCACAGTAGAACTACCGAAAGAAAACGTTGAAACGTACCTACGTTCTCTATTTTAATTTAAAAAACCTACATGTTACCAATTGTTCGTCTAAAATTGTGAGCCATATGTTTATGACTATTACATCGCCATCTATCATAAAGCGAAAAATGTGGTCCAACCAAAACATTCATATTTCTTTACGTACTACACGAATATGTAATAAAATGGGAGTTCCTATTTTAAAAAAACGCAATTGCTATTCGTTTGACCTATGGCAGCGCCGTCTCGCGGGCCAACCATAGCGCCATCTCGTTTCCCCCTTCAAGCTAGACAAGTTTCGTTCTTTGTAGTTTTTCCATTTGACGCTTATTTCGTGAGATACTTCTCCCGGCCACGATCAATGGACCACCCTGTATAAGAAGGGTAATAGAACGGACTGGCTAAATAACAAACCAATGTCTCTAACTTGCGTTAGATGAAGAATCCTTGAACATATTCTCAGTTCGAATATAATGAACTTTCTTGAGACTGAGAAGCTTATGCTCACGAATCAGCACGATTTTAGAAAGAACCGCTCGCGCGAAAGTCAGCTTGCCCTTTTCTCACATGATGTAGTTAGAACAGTCTAATGAGTACACAGTATAGTTTGAGAGTAAATGAGAGAAAGACGAAGGTAATGAGAAGTAGTAGAAATGAGAACAGCAAGAAACTTAACGTCAGGATTGATGGTCACGAAGTCAATGAAGTTAAGGAATTCTGCTACCTAGGCAGTAAAATAACCAATGACGGGCGGAGCAAGGAGGACATCAAAAGCAGACTCGCTATGGCAAAAAAGGCATTTCTGGCCGAGAGAAGTCTACTAATATCAAATACCGGCCATAATTTGAGGAAGAAATTTCTGAGGATGTACGTCTGGAGTACAGCATTGTATGGTAGTGAAACATGGACTGTGGGAAAACCGGAACAGAAGAGAATCGAAGCATTTGAGATGTGGTGCTACAGACGAATGTTGAAAATTAGGTGGACTGATAAGGTAAGGAATGAGGAGGTTCTACGCAGAATCGGAGAGGAAAGGAATATGTGGAAAACACTGATAAGGAGAAGGGACAGGATGATAGGACATCTGCTAAGACATGAGGGAATGACTTCCATGGTACTAGAGGGAGCTGTAGAGGGCAAAAACTGTAGAGGAAGACAGAGATTGGAATACGTAAAGCAAATAATTGAGGACGTAGGTTGCAAGTGCTACTCTGAGATGAAGAGGTTAGCACAGGAAAGGAATTTGTGGCGTGCCGCATCAAACCAGTCAGTAGACTGATGACAAAAAAAAAAAAAAAAAAAAAAAAAATAGTTAGAACTATCGATGAAGGGCAACAGGCAGATTCCATGTTTCTAGATTTGAGGAAAGCATTTGACACGATACCCCATTGCAGGCTACTAACGAAGGTACTAGCTTATGGAATAAGTACACAGATATGTGAGTGGCTCGAAGACTTGTTAGGTAATAGAACACACAATGTTGTCCTCGACTGCGAGAGTTTGTCTAAATGATTTGGTCGACAGGGTGGGCAGCAATCTGCGGCTGCTTGCTTTTGATGTCGTGGTGCACGGAAAGGTGTCGACGTTGAATGACCGCAGGAATATATAAGACGACTTAGACAAAATTTCCAGCTGGTGTGACGAATGGCAACTAGCGCTAAAAGTGGAAAAATGTAAGTTAATGGCGATGAGTAGGAAGATCAGACCTCTAAAGTCCGGATGCAGTAGTACCAGTGTCCTGATTGACACAGTCAAGTAGTCTAAATATCTAGGCGCAACGTTTCAAAGCGTTATGAGGTGGAACTAGGATTTCACAGCTGTGGTAGGGAAGACGACTGGTCGACTTCGGTTTATGGGGAAGATTTTAGGAAAGAGTGGTTCACCTGTAAAGGAGACCGCATATGGGACACTGGTGCGACCTATTCTTGAGTACTGCTCGAGTGTTTGGGATCCGTACCCGGTTGGATTGAAGTCTAAGCAATACAGAGGTGGGCTACTAGATTTGTTACCGGTAGGTTCGAACAACTCGTATGTACTACAGAGATGCTTCGGGAAGTGAAATGGGAATCCAACGAGGGAAGGCGACGTTCTTTTCGAGAAACACTATTGATAAACTCTAGAGAACCAGCTTTGAAGCTAAGTGCCGAACGATTCTACGGCCGCCAACATACATTACGCGTGAGGACCACGAAGATAAGAAAGATACGAGAAATTAGCACTCATGCGGAGGCATATAGATAGTCGTTTTTCCGTCGCTCTGTTTGCGAGTGGAACAAGAAAGGAGAAGTATTGGTATACGGTATCCACTGCCACGCACCGTATGGTGACCTGAGGAGTATCTATGTAGAAGTAGAATCCACGTATAGAAATGCGCATTAAAACTCCTGTAATCTGATCTGAAATGTCAGCCACGTTTTATCCGTGGTATAGGATATTCCACTTGTTTACCAACGAGTTGTGATGCGAGTGAAGATTTCTAATTAAATATACTGAAGAATTCGTCGTAAATATGGGTGGTCACTCAGCTATGAATTGCACTGACTATTGCAAAAATAGTTTTCGTATCTTTGGACTTCCAAGTCACCTCGAACGAAGAAAGAGATGGGCCGTAAACTGCTGGAGAAGCAATTCAGAGCAAGGACCTGCCGCTCAGCTGGGTAGTGTAAATAAATGTAGTTATAAGCAAAAGTAGTTATATACCAGAAACGAGTTGTATGCAGGTGCGTTTCTTCCCCGGCGAAAACTATACTGAAGCAGTTAGTCTCAAATTTTTTCGATTCACGAGCTATATTCGTAAATGGAAAAGTGGAGAGGAACGTTTGTGCTGTATTTACACGTTGTTATCATAAATATATATACATAGTCAAACTGAATAATATTTAACCTCATGTCTTGTCTGCCTACGGTAGGACGAATGATAATTAAGATATTTTTGTAGTGGATTGGTCATTGTGCGGGAACCTGCACAAGTAACATAACCTTCAATGAGCTCAACAAGCTACAAACCTATCATGAAGTATACAAAATGAATACTGGTTAAATCAGAGATGAAACTGTGCCGCATTTCTTAACGTACCTTATGACTAAAAAATAAACACCACTTTTACAAGTACCTATAGTCAGGCAAAAATTAATGAATAGGCACACGTTGTTCCTGTATAACACCCATATTTGAAGACATTGGTACAAAATTCTTATTACAAACTACCACGCAAGATTTTGCCTACGTTTCTGTAGCTGTCTAATGTTACATTTCAATATTTCTGTTATATGGAAAGGGCAGTCTAAGTATCTCTATAAACAGTAACTATTGTTCCACATGTTTCTTACATGCAATATCAAATAATTAGAAATATTGTAAAAAGTTCCCTGACTAGGTTGACCAACCACAAGGTAACCATTTCCAAACGAATCCTTGAAGTTGGGGTAAACACGGCGGACGATTCAGTCCGTTGTATTGGAGCTCTATGGGGACGAGTAGACTTCACATCACTCTTGCTGTCGTGACGTCAGTAGTGGTCTTTCGACTATCGATTTCTACAAGCGCATGTGAACGACCCCAATGTGAACCGTGTGCATTTCGATTATTCATTTCCTTTGCAGTCTGTATGTCGCAGTATGCCCTTCCAAAGCAGCGGCGTATTGAAAATGTATCACAGAACGTCTCCCTTATCAATAAACGTCAGTTAATAAATTGTAAAAAACATAGGGTTTCAAGAATAAGGCTGCAAGAGGTAGTAAGATAATCGAGGCAAGAGATAAAACTCATACGATTAACATGGAGCGTAATGGAAAACGACGTGGTTCACAGAGAGGTGGCAGATTAGCATCCTACTACATGACAACATGTTTTTCCTTATTAGCGTTGAGAGTAATACAAGTGTGTTCTCCAATGTTCTATCTTATTAATATTTCCGTCTGATTACATAACAAGGAATGATCAAAGTATTTGGTTGTCCATTTCCGAATATGTGGTAATTTCAGAGTGTAAGGTAGGGCAGGATCAGCAATAAAATTCATGTTCTTCCCAGTCACAAATACTTCGCTGTTCGTATGTAGAAGGCAATGTTCTGACTGACTGACTCTTCATAGCCCAGTCCAGATCGCTGAGGACAGAAACTTAAAATTTGGAGAAGTGCGGATTTTGTACTATAGTACTGTAGGCTTCTTTTAAGAATGTGTTTTTCGAAATTCCAACGGTAAGTGGGCGACCAGACGAAGGTTTTTATATTTAAATGGCACTAATCGCTATAAAAGCGGTTTTGACGCTAGACCTACGAAAACTGGTATTTGGTTTTTCGCTCAGAAATAAAGAACTACTTGTTTTAATTTCTTTGCAAATTTAACCTTACGGGAGGGAGTGAAATAGTGGGTGAAAGCTTTTTGGAAAATATACCATTATTAAAGGACTAGTAGCTATGTCTTTGAACAATGGTATTTGACTTCTCGGTTACAAATAAAAAAAAATACGTGTTTCAGTGTTTCTTGCAAATTCAGTCCCCAAGGGAGTGTAACAGGCGATGAAAACTTTTAAGAAAATATTTCGTTAAGTTAAAAAAATTTTTAAAGCTGAATCTATGAAAATTGGTGTTTCACTTCTCGGTTGTTAGAGAATCAAAATTGCTATGGAGGTATGTGCACAAGAATGATTAACAAAAACTTTGTGTGCCAGCCATCAGAATCTGTTTCCATCAGAATCTCTTTCTGGTAAGAAGTGTATCCGGAAAAGTCCATGCTTATATCACCTTAATTAGCATGAAAAGCTTAGAAGGTGTTGCAGTTTGCGAATAACACAAAAATTCGATTAAATAAAAAACAAAAAATATCTCTGCAGGCCATACAGTCTAAGCGAGCGACTCAGCAGCCTCTAAGCTAGTTTCCGAATATGTGGTGATTTCCGAGTGTGTGGTTGGCAGCTTTAATTTCTGAGACCGAATTCATATTCTTCCTCATCGCAAATACTTGGCTCCTTGTTTCCGAATGTGTGACGATTTCCTAGTGTGGGGTTATCCAGTAACCCAAGAGGACAGCTTAAATTGCTGCGAGAAAAACGCGGAGCAATAACATCCACATGCTTCCTTGTCACATATATTTCTGACGTTGCGCAACCACAAACATACTGTCGTAAAGAGTTCTCACTACAACTGAGATTACTCTGTCGCTAATACATCCATAAACATCACTTCGGCGCTATAGCGATCGACGAGTCGATAGCCTCATTTCTGGTCGCCTTCACGGTGCCACTACGTCACGAAGTTCCTGCAAAAGGTTGTGTGAAACGTACTCGTACGCTCTGGTGCATTTAACCCCATTCCGGTTTTACAGAAAGCGCTCTGCGGCATTGACCCCTTGTTTAGCTTGCTTTTATCGGCAATCTCCTTCCCAGGGCAAAGTTGCAAGCGACCGGAAGTAGACGCAGCTCCCTGCAGTTATAATACAACCACCTGCTACTCTTATACCATAACCACAAGGCTGGAGGCAGTTCGTGTACTGAAATTATTTTTATTAAAGCAATTGCAGTATAAAGAAGCAGAACAGTGTTACCGTCTGAAAGGAGAAGTGCGGATTTTATACTGTAGTACTGTAGGCTTCTTTTAAGATGCCGTGTTTCTTGACTTCCGCAAGGCGTTCGATACAGTTCCCCACAGTCGTTTAATGAACAAAGTCAGAGCATATGGACTATCAGACCAATTGTGTGATTGGATTGAAGAGTTCCTAGATAACAGAACGCAGCATGTCATTCTCAATGGAGAGAAGTCTTCCGAAGTAAGAGTGATTTCAGATGTGCTGCAGGGGAGTGTCGTGGGACCGCTGCTACTCACAATATACATAAATGACCTTGTGGACAACATCGGAAGTTCACTGAGGCTTTTTGCGGATGATGCTGTGGCATATCGAGAGGTTGTAACAATGGAAAATTGTACTGAAGTGCAGGAGGATCTGCAGCGAATTGACGCGTGGTGCAGGGAATGGCTATTGAATATCAATGTAGACAAGTGTAATGTGCTGCGAATATATAGAAAGAAAGATCCCTTATCATTTAGCTACAATATAGCAGGTCAGCAACTGGAAGCAGTTAATTCCATAAATTATCTGGGAGTACGCATTAGGGGTGATTTAAAATGGAATGATCATATCAAGTTGATCATCGGTAAAGCAGATGCAAGACTGAGATTCATTGGAAGAATGCATTCCGAAAACAAAGGAAGTAGGTTACAGTATGGTTGTTCGCCACTGCTTGCTCAGTAGTGTGGGATACGTACCAGATAGGATTGATAGAAGAGATAGAGAAGATCCAACGGAGAGCAGCGCGCTTCGTTACAGGATCATTTAGTAATCTCGAAAGCGTTACGGAGATGATGAACTCCAGTGGAAGACTCTGCAGGAGAGACGCTCAGTAGCTCGGTACGAGCTTTTGTTGAAGTTTCGAGAACATACCTTCACCGAGGAGTCAAGCAGTATATTGCTCCCTCCTACGTATATCTCGCTAAGAGGCCATGAGGATAAAATCAGAGAGATTAGAGCCCACACAGAGGCATACCGACAATCCTCCTTTCCACGAGCAATACGAGACTGGAATAGAAGGGAGAATCGATAGAGATACTCAAGGTACCCTCCACCACACACCGTTAGGTGGCTTGCAGAGTATGGATGTGGATGTAGATGTAGATACCTAACAGAGGTGGCTTATCGGAAGTGAAAGTTAGAATTATGTAAATATTTAAACAGTAACAAACAATAATTTACGTATCCACAGTGTCCAAATGATGATAACAACGGTCGCCAGCCTAATTAGACATAGGAATGAGTAACATTATTGCTCAAGAAACTTAAAATAAGTAACTTCAATGGGCAAACACAGCCGTGGTGGCCGGGCGGTTCTAGGCGCTCAGTCCGGAACCGCGCGACTGCTACGGTCGCAGGTTCGAATCCTTCCTCGGGCATTGATGTGTGTGATGTCCTTAGGTTAGTTAGGTTTAATTAGTTCTAAGTTCTAGGGGACTGATGACCACAGATGTTAAGTCTCATAGTGCTCAGAGCCATTTGAACCAACCTGCATATGTTCAAGTTAATGTTGGAGCTGACAGAGCAGAAGAAACTATTTGCATAAATATAACAGATTACGAAACTCACTATTGCCTTGAGGACTTAGTCAAACTGAATGGTCTCAATAACGTTACTGTTAATATTCACTGTAGAATCGTAAATTGGACATAGGTTCAATATTACTTTTCAAACATTTCTATCTGACATGAAATATGGATATGGTTCACAGCAAGCTTAGTTATTGTACATAGATTAAGTCTCTCACTACTTAACACCTTTCTGGTTAGAATGAAAATTAAATGGAGTTCACTAAAAATTACTTCTGTCTTTTGAATAAAGAAGTTGCTGTTTTCATAGATAGTGGTCTTCCTAGTAATCGTTATCTAGCATGAGCACAAGGGACAAACTGTGGATCCTGTTACACCATTAATATGCACTTCTAATACACAAGAGGAACCCAATATTGTACAGAATTTGATTTGAATAGCAAGAGTGATTGAAACTTTCTATAGTTAAGTGACTTTGTGTATTTGAACTATTTTCAATGGAGGGTGGCCCTTAATCTTAGCCACTGTAGCAGAGCAAACTAAACACACTTTCAATACACTAGAGGAACAATCCCTTAACAAGCATGAACATGTAACTTTCAACGGCAATAGTTCTCAACTTTTACTGCGGTAGAACAGAACTTAACGTGGTTATAAGACAATAGCTCACCTTTGGGTGGTTTTCAGCACGCTACACTGTGATCATTTAATTTGCAAAACTCTATAAGCCACAGTTTTGAGAACATTTACTTTAGAAGCTGGCAACAAAATATTAATAA
Organism: Schistocerca cancellata; assembly: GCF_023864275.1. NCBI lineage: Eukaryota > Metazoa > Arthropoda > Insecta > Orthoptera > Acrididae > Schistocerca > Schistocerca cancellata. The sequence continues at coordinate 177,927,025 of NC_064635.1, forward strand.
GCAGTTTTAAAAGAAAATTTATTTTCGGCAAGCATCATTTACTATATTACGCAGTTCTGCTACATTAACTTTAACTTAGTTTCTTCTTACTATCTTAAAGTGGCATTAATTAGTAAAACACTGGGCTTTAATGTTCTTTCAATAAGGACACTCGGTAATCACCTTAGCATGGGAAGGATCCTAAGTGGAAATGTGACAGAGGATAAAGCAAGGTAAGTTTTCAAAAATATTCTTTTGGTTTACCTTATAACTGAAAACAAATAAATCATCCACGTGAGCTGATCCTTCACGATACATTTCTAAAATTCCTTGGTTCTTTTCAGTGATTGCGCAACGTGATGGCGAGTGCATGTCGGTGGGTGGATTTGCACGCGGATATGCTGGACTCTATTATTTCTTGGTGGCGATGATACATATAAATTTCCAGACTAGTTCCAGCTCTTTATCCATCCATCCGAGGCATTAGCACCCTGGAAAACGTCACCAAAAGCCTCTCTCGGCACCAGCACAATACACAACTTTTACATGAGCAGTTGATAGTTTGGTAGCTCGTCTCCGACGGACTCTCCTTCCCACCTTTCTATCCATGCCAACCACATTTTGCGCGCGCTGCAAAGATCAGTTCCAGAAGGGAACCGCGCCACTTTTTACACAAAATAACTAAAAGCCCTTAGTGAGGATCAGTCTTTACATAACAGGAAGTTGATACTTTAAAGGCCGGCAGCTGTGGCCGTGCGGTTCTTGGCGCTTCAGTCTGGAACCGCGTGACTGTTACGGTCGCAGGTTCGAATCCTGCCTCGGGCATGGAAGTGTGTGATGTCCTTGGGTTAGTCAGATTTAAATAGTTCTAAGACCCAGGGGACTGGTGACCACAGATGTTAAGTCCCATAGTGCTCAGAACCATTTGAACCAAGTTACTTTAAACAAAACATATCGTTTGTCCATTTGGTATTTCTATAAAAAATTATTTAAACAAATATTTACATTTAGTTTTGTTCCCTCCAAATGAGGCAAAGAATTTAAATGATAGATACACTACATTGCATAGAATCAAACCATGAGACCAAAGTTTTTACAAACGAAAAAGTGAACACTCTTGTGCTATCAGTACAATCAAACAATATTTACAATCCAGAAAGAGATTTTCACTCTGCAGTGGAGTGTGCGCTGATATGAAACTTCCTGGCAGATCCAAACTGTATGCCGGACCGACACTCGAACTCGGGACCTTTGCCTTTCGCGGGCAAGTGCTCTACGAACTGAGCTACCCAAGCACAACTCACGCCCCGCCCTCACATCGTTTCTTCTGCCAGTACCTCGTCTCCAACCTTCCAAACTTAACAGAAGCTCTGCTGCAGACCATGCAGAACTAGCACCCCTGAAAGAAAGGATATGGTGGAGACATGGCTTAGCCACAGCCTGGGGGTTGTTTCCAGAATGTGATTTTCTCTCTGCAGCGGAGTGTGCGCTGATATGAAACTTCCTGGCAGATTAAAACTGTATGCCGAACAGAGACTCGAACTCGGGACCTTTGCCTTTCGCGGGCAAGTTTTAATATTTACAATGATAGAAAGTAGAACAGACAAAAAGGAAAAATTTATGTCAGTAGAGCTATGGAGCTCTGGTATTGCACAGTGTGTAAGAAACGCGAAAGAGTGGAGCTGCAGAACTACAAAAACAAAATCCTTAACATCGGTTTTCCGCGGTATTCTTGTACACATTCTCAGTTCGAATGTAATAAAGTACCTTGAGACGGGATAGCTTGTGCATATACACTCCTGGAAATGGAAAAAAGAACACATTGACACCGGTGTGTCAGACCCACCATACTTGCTCCGGACACTGCGAGAGGGCTGTACAAGCAATGATCACACGCACGGCACAGCGGACACACCAGGAACCGCGGTGTTGGCCGTCGAATGGCGCTAGCTGCGCAGCATTTGTGCACCGCCGCCGTCAGTGTCAGCCAGTTTGCCGTGGCATACGGAGCTCCATCGCAGTCTTTAACACTGGTAGCATGCCGCGACAGCGTGGACGTGAACCGTTTGTGCAGTTGACGGACTTTGAGCGAGGGCGTATAGTGGCCAACCGGGAGGCCGGATGGACGTACCGCCGAATTGCTCAACACGTGGGGCGTGAGGTCTCCACAGTACATCGATGTTGTCGCCAGTGGTCGGCGGAAGGTGCACGTGCCCGTCTACCTGGGACCGGACCGCAGCGACGCACGGATGCACGCCAAGACCGTAGGATCCTACGCAGTGCCGTAGGGGACCGCACCGCCACTACCCAGCAAATTATGGACACTGTTGCTCCTGGGGTATCGGCGAGGACCATTCGCAATCGTCTCCATGAAGCTGGGCTACGGTCCTGCACACCGTTAGGCCGTCTTCCGCTCACGCCCCAACATCGTGCAGCCCGCCTCCAGTGGTGTCGCGACAGGCGTGAAGAGGGACGAATGGAGACGTGTCGTCTTCAGCGATGAGAGTCGCTTCTGCCTTGGTGCCAAGCCGTTCCACAGGACTACATCCAGCATCTCTACGATCGTCTCCATGGGAGAATAGCAGCCTGCATTGCTGCGAAAGGTGGATATACACTGTACTAGTGCCGACGTTGTGCATGCTCTGTTGCCTGTGTCTATGTGCCTGTGGTTCTGTCAGTGTGATCATGTGATGTATCTGACCCCAGGAATGTGTCAATAAAGTTTCCCCTTCCTGGGGCAAAGAATTCACGGTGTTCTTATTTCAATTTCCAGGAGTGTAAATGACTACTGTTTCAGCAAGCGGCGCTCGTGCTAAACTCAGGTTGCACTTTTCTCTCGTGATATAATGCGAACTGGGTGAACGACAACAGGCCGATTCTGTATGCCTAGGCTTCCGAAAAGCGCCCTACTGCTGACTGTTAACGAAGAATTGGCTCCGAGATATCTGTGTGACTCGACAAAGTTTTAAGTAATAGAACCCAGTACTTTGTCCTAGACGGTAAGTTTTCGTCAGACACAAGGACATCGTAAGCGTCAGAAGTGCACAGGGAAGTGTGATAGGACCGCTCTCATCATCTATATAAATCAGTGATCTGCCGGACAGAATGGGCAGCAGTTTGGAGCTGCTCGCTGATGATGTCATGATGTTTGGGAAGATGTGAGTGTAGGAGTATCCAAGATAGGTTACATACAATTTCTGATCACTGAGATTAATGATAGCTAGCTCTAAATGTAGAGAATTTTAACGTAGATGAGTACGGAGAACAAACCCGTATTGTTCGAATAAAGCATCAGTACTGTGATACTTGACACAGTCACGTAGGTTGAATACACTACTGGCCATTGAAATTGCTGCACCACGAACATGACGTGATACAGACGCGAAATTTAACCGACAGGAAGACGATGCTGCCATATGCAAATGATTAACTTTTCAGAGCATTCGCACACGGTTGGCGCCGGTGGCGTCACCTACAATGTGCTGACATGAGGAAAGTTTCCAACCGATTACTCATACACAAACAGCAGTTGACCGGCGTTGCCTGGTGAACCGTTGTTTTGATGCCTCGTGTAAGGAGAAGCAATGCGTACCATCGCGTTTACGACTTTGATAAAGGTCGGATTGTAGCCTATCGCGATTGCGGTTTATCGTATCGCGACACTGCTGCTCGCGTTGGTCGAGATCCAATGACTGTTAGCAGAAGATGGACTCGGTGGGTCCAGGAGGGTAATACGAAACGCCGTGCTGGATCACAACGGCCTCGTATCACTAGCAGTCGAGATGACAGGCATCTTATCCGCATGGCTGTAACGGATCGTGCAGCCACGTCTCGATCCCTGAGTCAACAGATGGGGACGTTTGCAATACAACAACCATCTGCACGAACAGTTCGACGACGTTTGCAGCAGCATGGACTATCAGCTCGGAGACCATGGCTGCGGTTACCCTTGACGCTGCATCACATCCGTTTTTGGCGACATCGCGGCGAACGCACATTGGAAGCGTGTATTCGTCATCGCCATACTGTGGTATCACCCAGCGTGATGGTATGGGGTGCCATTGGTTACACGTCTCGGTCACCTCTTGTTCGCACTGACGGCACTTTGAACAGTGGACGTTACATTTCAGATGTGTTACGACTCGTGGCTCTACCCTTCATTCGATCCCTGCGAAACTCTACATTTGAGCAGGAAAATGCACGACCGCATGTTGAAGGTCCTGTACGGGCCTTTTTGGATACAGAAAATGTTCGACTGCTGCCCTGGCCAGCACATTCTCCAGATCTCTCACCAATTGAAAACGTCTGGTCAATGGTGGCCGAGCAACTGGCTCGCCACAATACGCGTCATTACTCTTGATGAACTGTGGTATCGTGTTGAAGCTGCATAGGCAGCTGTACCTCTACACGCCATCCAAGCTCTGTTTGCCTCAATGCCCAGGCGTATCAAGGCCGTTATTACGGCCAGAGGTGGTTGTTCTGGGTACTGATTTCTCAGGATCTATGCACCCAAATTGCGTGAAAATGTAATCACATGTCAGTTCTAGTATAATATATTTGTCCAATGAATACCCGTTTATCATCTGCATTTCTTCTTGGTGTAGCAATTTTAATGGCCAATAGTGTATATAGGAATTACGATGCGAAGCGATATGAAAAGGAACAAGGACATATGATTTGTTGTTGTTGTGGTTTCAGACTGAAGTCTCGTCTAATGCACCTCTCCATGATGCTCTATCTTGTGCACATTTCTTCATGCAACCTACATCTTTCTGCATCTGCTTACTGCGTTTATCTCTTGGTCTTTCTCTACGATTTTTACCCCCCACGCGTCCCGCTAGTACTAAACTGGTGATCCCAAGATGTCTCAGAATATGTCCTCTCAACCGATCCCTTATTTCAGTCAAGTTGTGCTACAAAATTCCATTCTCCTCAGTTCTATTCAGTAGCTTCTCATTTGTGATCCACCCATCTAATCCTCAGCATTCTTATGTAGCATCACGTTTCAAAAGCTTCTGTTCTCTTCTTGCCTAAACTGTTTCTCGTGCATATTTCACTTCCAAACATTGCTACACACCAGACTTATACAAAGAAAAATACTTCCTAACAATTAAGTCTATATTCGATGTTAATAAATTTCTCTTATTCAGACACGCTTTTCTTGTCATTGCCACTCTATATTTTATGTCCTATTTACTTCCGCCATCATCTGTTCAGAATGGTTCAGATGGCTCTGAGCACTATAGGACTTAAATTCTGAGGTCATCAGTCCTCTAGAACTTAGAACTACTTAAACCGAACTAAGCTAAGGACATCACACATCCATGCCCGAGGCAGGATTCGAACCTGCGACCGTAGAGGCCGCGCGGTTCCAGACTGTAGCGCCTAGAACCGCTCGGCCACTCTGGCCCGCCATCATCTGTTATTTTGCTGCCCAAATAGCAAAACTCACCTATTACTTGAAGTGTCTCATTTCCTAATATAATTCCTTCAGCATCACCTGATCTAATTCAATTACATTCCATTATCCTTGTTTTGGTTTTGTTGATGTTCATCTTAGATCTTTCTTTCAAGACACTGTCCATTCCTTTCAACTGCTCGTCTAAGTTCTTTGCTGTCTCTCACAGAGTACCAATGTCATCGGCAAACCTCGAAGTTTTCTTTTCTTCTCCCTGAACTTTAATTCCTACTCAAAATGTTTCTTTTGTTCCCTTTACTGCTTGTTAAGTGTACATATTGAATAACATCTGGGATAAGCTACAACCATACCTCACTCGCTTCTCGAACACTTTTTCCCATTCATGCGTCTCGACTCTTACAAGCGCCGTCTGGTTTGTGTGCAAGTTGTAAATCGCAATTGGCTCCCTGTATTTTACCCCCGATACCTTCATAAATGAAGAGGGAGTGTTCCAGTGAACGTTTTCAAAAACTTTCGCCAAGCCTACAGAAGCTATAAACGCGGGTTTGTTGCCTTTCCTTTTCTAAGATACGTCGTAGGGATTATTGCTAGAATTTTAGGAAAGCGTGCTTCACTTGTAAAGCAGGCCGTTTATAGAACGCTAATACGACGTATCCTTCAGTACCGCTCGAGTGTTTGGGATTCCCACCAGGTCGGACCAAAGGAAGATATCGAAGCAATTCAGTGGTCGGGGTTCTAGATTTGACTGTACATTTCGCGAAAGGACCCTTATGATAAGATAACAGAGTTTAAAGCTTATGCTATTGCATAAAGTCTGTCATTTTTCTCTCTCTGTTTGCGAATGGAACATGATAAGAAGTGACTCGTGGTGGTGCAATGTACACTTTATCATGCACCACATTTTGGCCCGCGGGGTAAGTACGCAGATGTGAGTGTAGTCATAGGCTGTGCGTCCCGGGTTAAAGTCAGACAGGCCTACGTTTATTGCAGTTTTAGATTTACAGATGACTTTGAAAATTTTGAAAGGTATATGCTCCTTGAAATTCTAACTTAGAACGAATAAAATTCAGAGAGTGTTAGGTTATTTGAAATTTGTAAAGAAATTGGACTGCAGTCATAAATGTTAGGACATAGAAGGGAAGCAGCTTTTGAGAAGGGATTAAATCGGATTTGTGGCACAATGTTACGCAGTCCGTACACTGAGCGGGCAGTGAAGGAAACCTAGGGGTAATTTGGAGAAGGAATCAAAAATCGCGGGACAAACAATAAAAGTTCGAGATTTGTAGATGAAATTGTAATGTAATAGCATCAGGCTCGCTCTCTTTGTTGTAGGCGATTATCTAGGATTGGTCCGCATTTAAATCCCGTCAGATCACCGAAGTTAAGCGCTGTCGCGCTGGGCTAGCACTTGGATGGGTGACCATCCGGTTTGCCGAGCGCTGTTGGCAAGCGAGGAGCACTGAACCCTTGTGAGGCAAACTGAGGAGCTACTTGATTGAGGAGTAGCGGCTCCGGTCTCGTAAACTGACACACGGCCGGGAGAGCTGTGTCCTGACCACGTGACCCTCCATATCCGCATCCAGTGTCGCCTGTGGGCTCAGGATGACACGGCGGCCGGTCGGTACCGTTGCGCCTTGCAAGGCATGTTCGGACGGAGTTTAGTTTTATCCACATTTAAAGCGAGCTGCCATTCACTGCAGTGAGTTCAAAATTCGTCAAATTCATTTTTTGCCTTTGCTTACCATCACCCGACGACGACAATTTACTGTAGGCAGCAGCCCGCTTAGGGACCAACCTTGTAGACGTATCTGGTAAAGTGAGATATTTTTTCCATCTGCTGGGAAGTTTTAGAGCCCCATTCTCGCTTCTAGCTCTATTATCTGGATCTCTCCATGTACATAATCTTCGTTGGTGGTGCTTAAACCAAATATTGAGCGTCAACTGTATCATACTAAGGAGAAACGAAAAGAAAAAGGAGGAAGATACTGGTAAAGGCCCGTTCGGGTTCAGAAACGGTAAAGGAATAAGAGGTGGTGTCTCCGAGAAACAAAGATAAAAGTATACATCGAGGTATAGATCTATTTAATGGAGTGGAAGAATGCATTTGATAGGCTGACTGCAGTATATTGCTATGAGCTCTAAAATATTTTGTTGTAGAATGCGTGCTGCAGTCGAGTTTCAGAAATTGTAAGAGTTAGTCCGCGCAACGGTACACCCTCTACTTCAACACGATAATGACAGACCAAACACCAGCACTGCAACATCTGCTATAGTACGACGCCTCGGGTCCTCTGTCACCGATTATCCTCCATGCCGTCCTGACTCGGGCCCATCCAGTTTTCATCTGTTTCGAAAACTTAAAGAACACTCGAGGACCGCACTTCGGTAGTGATGAAGTGGTGGAAGCAGGGGTGAGGGTGTGGCTCTGTCAACAATGTCAAGCAAGCTACAGTGACGAGTAATGTGTTCATCGTCAGGGTTACTATACTGAGAAATATATATTTAGACATGAATCATAAGGAAGTAGAATTTTGATCAAGTTTTTGAGAGCTGGATTCTCAGGATGGTGCGGGATAAGGTTACGATTGTGGATGGGCCGTAATAAGTTGCTCTCGGTTGCACAACAAATACGTCAACGTTATTTAAAGCAATTAAAATTTTAAAACAATCTCTTAAAAAAACACAATTGACTGTATGACGGCTGAAGACCTTATCACAGAAAATTCCACAATTTTAGGGCCAAAGGCCACCAACAATAACCTCAAACAACAAATGGTTGAAAGCCTGAATTGGAAGTCAGAAGAACAATTCCAAATAGCACATATTAAGAAAAATACATTGTTTTAAAACAAACCGTAACACGGCTGAAGGCGTTATTATAAAAGGTGTGAAGTTATTACTCGGGTGAAGGCCACAAACAATTTCAAATAACAAACAGCTTAAGGCCTGAATTAGAAGTCAGGAAAACAATTACAAATAGCACAAATCTCAACAAATATCTTCCTTTTAAAACAAGTTTGCCCTAAAAAACTTATTGTAACACGGCTTTAGTTTATAGTTGACACCACTTCGGCGACTTGCGAGTCAATGATGATGAAAGACACACAACACTTTTTTTTTTTTTTTTTTTTTTAAACCTAACTAACCTAAGGGCATCACACAATACCCAGTCATCACGAGGCAGAGAAAATCCCTGACCTCGCCGGGAACCGAACCCGTGACCCAGTGCGTGGGAAGCGAGAACGCTACCGCAAGACCACGAGCTGCGGATGTAACACGGCTGAAGGCCTTATTACGAAAGTAGTGAAATTATTGCTAGGCTGACGGCCACACCAACAATAATTAGAAAATTAAAAATATCCTTAAAACAAACATCTAAATCTAAGGAATCAGGACAAGCGGTTCTCAGCAAGTGTTCCAAGGGTCGGCCTGGGAAGGTAACTCAGACGTAAGGTAAGGTGAGACAGGCAGCCAAGAGTTGTACTCACGTAACAGGATGGCAACTCAAACTAGGGGCAGCTTAAGCGCCGACCGACCGACTAACCAATCCGCCTAACGTCCGATCACCAGTACAACGATGGAACATTTTTAGGCAAGGGCGAAGAGACAAATAACAAACAGAAAACACCCAAGGCCGAAGGAACACTAGAACCAAGGCAGACCACCCAAAAAATTTGCACACTACAAGAGGCTGTAGAACTACACGCCGTGTCGGACAGCATCAGCACGACGAGGAAAGGTACACTGCCGCAAAAGTACGCTAACCTCCAGGGCAGGTAACTGGTACGTTGGCAGCCACAAGGCAGAAAATACCGCTGGTTGCACTTCACTAATAAAAATAATACCAAATTCCAATGAAATGTATATGTATATATGTATGTATATGTATATATGTATGTATATGTATATATATGTATATATATATATGTATATGTATATATATGTATATATATATGTATATGTATATATATATATGTATATGTATGTATATGTATATATATATGTATATGTATATATATGTATATGTATGTATATGTATATATATATGTATATGTATGTATATGTATATATATGTATATGTATGTATATGTATATATGTATATGTATGTATATGTGTATATGTATATGAATATGTATATGTATATGTATATGTATATATATATATGTATATATATATATGTATATGTATATTAGTGTTAAGGCTCACCGACCACTTGACCATCTTCTTCTTCTGTGCGAATGCACAAACAGTGCCCGAACTCTTACGGGAATCAGCACCGCGCCGCGAGTAATGAGTGTAATGGGCGGGGGCACTACGAATGTAGTGCGGGACAATACGTTGAGACTGTGGGTTTCGCGGGAGGCGTTCCAGAGATAAATCCCTGCAGTCGCGCTATCCTCTGTGTCCTCGGTGGCTCAGATGGATAGAGCGTCTGCCATGTAAGCAGGAGATCCCGGGTGCGGGTCCCGGTCGGGGCACACATTTTCATCTGTCCCCGTTGACGTATGTCAACCCCTGTAAGCAGCTAAGGGTGTTCATTTCATTGTAATTTCATTCTAACGAGCCGCATGGTCACCGATACCATATTAGTATGTTGTTGTTGTTGTTGTGGTCTTCAGTCCTGAGACTGGTTTGATGCAGTTCTCCATGCTACTCTATCCTGTGCAAGCTTCTTCATCTCCCAGCACCTACTGCAGCCTACATCATTCTGAATCTGCTTAGTGTATTCATCTCTTGGTCTCCCTCTACGATTTGTACCCTCCACGCTGCGCTCCAATACTAAATTGGTGATCCCTTGATGCCTCAGAACATGTCCTATCAACCGATCCCTTCTTCTAGTCAAGTTGTGCCACAAACTTCTCTTCTCCCCAATTCTATTCAATACCTCCTCATAAGTTATGTGATCTACGCATCTAATCTTCAGCATTGTTCTGAAGCACCACATTTCAAAAGCTTCTATTCTCTTCTTGTCCAAACTATTTATCGTCCATGTTTCACTTCCATACATGGCTACGCTCCATACAAATACTTTCAGAAACGACTTCCTGACACGTACACCTATACTCGATGTTAACAAATTTCTCTTCAGAATCGCTTTCCTTGCCATTGCCAGTATACATTTGATATCCTCTCTACTTCGACCATCATCAGTTATTTTGCTCCTCAAATAGCAAAAGTCCTTTACTACTTTAAGTGTCTCATTTTCTAATCTAATTCCCTCAGCATCACCCGACTTAATTCGACTACATTCCATTATCCTCGTTTTGCTTTTGTTGATGTTCATCTTATATCCTCCTTTCAAGACACTATCCATTCCGTTCAACTGCTCTTCTACGTCCTTTGCTGTCTCTGACAGAATTACAATATTATCGGCGAACCTCAAAGTTTTTATTTCTTCTCCATGCATTTTAATACCTACTCCAAATTTTTCTTTTGTTTCCTTCACTGCTTGCACCATATACATTATAAATGTGTTTATCAATAAATGAACAACTATTTTTGTACTTAAATGTATTAAAGCTCAGTCTCTCTCTCTCTCTCTGTCTCTCTCCCCGCATGTTTCCTCCCATCGCCATTCTAATTCGGTAAAAGCTGAGGTGATCTGAACAGAAAATATAGAAGATATATTTTTTAAAATTGTTTTGTTATATAATCATTTGCATTTTAAGCTTTTTTTTAAGAGAAGTGCTTGTCATTAGCTATTTTTCTTTGAAATTCCTTAATTAACAGTTTGATAATATGCATCATTCGTGCAGATTTTGCATACCACACTGACATTATCTTCAGAATAACTATTTATCCAGTCATATGATTTCTTGCATTCCCATGCGACTGAGCGTTTCAGTATTCTGGTGCAGACACAAAGTTCACTATTAAGAAAATGAATGCTAATAAACATTGACGAGAAATAAAGTGCAAGCCGCTTATTGCCATTCCGTGAGAAGATAATACTGGAACAGCAATACAAGTAATAACAGGTGTCAGCAATATGCTGCCAATAATAATGATTTAATAAGAATGAATGCGCCGGTCTGTCGACTGTTTTCATTTGGTTCTTCCAACAGACCGGTTACACCCGAAAGAGACGAATGGGAAATAATAATACTGTTGCTGTTGTGGTCTTCAGTCCGAATACTAGTTTGATGCAGCTCTCCATGCTACTCTATCCTGTCCAAGTCTCTTCATCTCCGAGTAACTACAGCAACCCACATCCTTCTGAATCTGCTCGCTGCATTGATCTCTTGGCATCCCTCTGCGACTTTTACCCCTCACGCATCTCTTCAGTAATAAACTGGTGATCCCTCGATGTCTCGGAATGTATCCTACCAACCGATTCCATCTTTTCTTTTCTCCACAGTTCTATGCCGTGCCTCCTCATTAGTTACGTGATTTACCCATTTAATCTTCAGCATTCTTCTGTAGCACCACATTTCGGGAGCTTCTATTCTTTTTTTGTCTAAACTGATCATCGCCAGGTTTCACTTCCATACATGGCTATACTCCAGAAAAATACTTTCAGAAAAGGCTTCCTAACACTTAAACCTATATGCGATGTCCACAGCTTTCTCTTCGTCAGAAATGTTTTTCATGCCTTTACCAGTCTACATTTTATATCCTCTCTACATCGGCTATCATCATTTATTTTACTGCTCAAGAAGAAAACCTCATCTACTACTTTAAGGCTCTCGTTTCCGAATCTAATACCCTAAGCAATGCCTGACTTAATTGGCCTACTTTCGATTATCCTCGTTTTGCTTTTGTTGAAGTTCTTCTTACATCCTCCTTTCAAGACCCTGTGCATTCCGTTCAACTGCACTTGCAAGCGCTCTGCTGTCTCAGACAGAATTACAATCCCATCGGTACACCTCCTTGCTTTTATTTCTTTTCCCTGTACTTTCTACACTAAATATTTCTTTGGTTTCTTTCATCCCCTTTTTACAGATTTAATAACATGGGGGCAGCCGGCTGGTGTGGACGAGCAGTTCTAGCCGCCTCAGTCAGGAACCGCGCAGCTGCTTCTTTCTCAGGTTCGAATGCTGCCTCGGGCATGGATATGTGTGATGTCTTTAGGTTAGTTACGTTTAAGTAGTTCTAAGTCTAGGGGACTGATGACCACACATGTTAAGTCCCATAGTGCTTAGAGCCATTTGAACCATTTCAACATGGGGGATAGGCTACAACCACGTCTCACTCCCTTCTAAACCACTTCTCACCTTACGTGCCCCTCGACTCTTATTACTGCCGTCTGATTTCTGTACAAGTTGTTAACAGCCTTTAAAAAAAAATGTTCAAATGTGTGTGACATTTTATGGGACCTAACTGCTAAGGTCATCAGTCCCTAAGCTTACACACTACTTAACCTAAATTATCCTAAGGACAAACACACACACCCACGCCCGAGGGAGGACTCGAACCTCCGCCGGGACCAGCCACACAGTCCATGACTGCAGCGCCTGAGACCGCTCGGCTAATCCCACGCGGCTAAACAGCCTTTCACTCCCATTGTTTTACCTCTATTACTTTCAGAATTTCAGACAGTAATCCAGTAAACATTGACAAAAGCTTTCTTTAAGTCTACAAATGCTATAAATGTAGGTTTGCCTTTCCTTATCCTATTTTCTAAGATAAGGCATAGGGCCAGAATTGTCTCGGGTGTTTCTACATTTCTCCGGAATCCAAACTGATCTTCCTCGAGGGCAGCTTCTGTTTTTTCGATTGTTGTGTAAATAAGTCGTGTCAGTGTTTTGCTACCGTGTCTTATTAAGCTGATAGTAGGCTAAGTTTCACACCTGTCGGTGACTGCTTTCTTTGGAATTGGAATTCTACGGATAAGTAAAGCTACGACCGGCAGAATCGACTGTTTACATTCTGTGGTTGCCATAGACTGATACCACTCACAAGAATGGATGAGTGGTCCAGCATGGCCGAGCGGTTCTAGACGCTTCAGTCCGGAACCACGCGACTGCTACGGTAGCAGGTTCGAATCCTGCCTCGGGCATGGATGTGTGTGTCCTTAGGTTAGTTAGGTTTAACTAGTTCTAGGGGACTGATGACCTCTGAAGTTAACTTGTAACTGGTGATTTTGGGTGTCAGATACCCAGCTAAATCTTTGAAGCCCCATTATTACCAGATTGTCGTGAGTACATCATTGTTGGTTTCTATACCTTCAAGTCAGTTTGTTGCAAGTCAGCCTGAAGCGCGGTACTCAACAGAGCGGTAAGTTGTTAGATTTTATACGCGATTTTTTAAAGTTACTGGGTATTTTTAACCCAACCTAGCCTAACCTAACCTAACCTAACCTAACCTAACCTAACCTCACCAGTTGCGGAACTTTTTTTGGAATATTCTCGTATTCTATTTTATAGGTAGTATGGCATCTAGCAGGTTTCCTGTGATAACTAATAACCTTGGATGCAGTTCTCATCAAAGCAGTGAGTTTATTTGTTTCGTTATTACCAGAAACTCTGCTTATTGATAACCATGTTAGTTATCCTGAGATTTTCTCGTTTTCCGATTTTCAGCTGACATGCCATCTAGAAGGTGGTCTATGAAACCTAGTGATCCTGGATTTGGGCGATATATATACTGGAAGAGTCTGAGAGTGAAGGTAGTGGGGATGAAAATGTTATAGAACAAGGTTTCGAGAGCGCCCATGAAACCGAATCAGAGCAAGAAGTATGAAGCGCATGGTATACCTAATACTGCAGTTCCTGGATCATCACCAAGTTCACTACAACCACCACATTACTCTGAAACAGACACATCGTCATCAGATGAAAACTAACCCCTTCCAAAAAGGCAGACTCGTCAATACCAGCGAAAGAAGTATTATGGGAAGAACCGTTTCATATGGTCCAAAAAACCTCCAGCTTTAAATGTTCGCACAAGGAAACATAAAATCGTTTCACATTTACCGGGAATGAGTGGCCCTGCTGAAGCCCATAGTCAGATTTGTAGACCCCAGACTGCTTGGACGCTACCTTTTAGTGAGAGAATACTGAATGAAATAATTCTGCAAACCAAGAAAAAATTGGCCCTCAAGAAGGAAAAGTTGTCAGATGATACAAGAACTGACTATAAAGACTTGGATCTGATCGAGTTCAAGGCGTTTTTTGGGGATTCTCATGTTCACAGCCATCTTCAAATCTAATAATGAAGATCTTCAAGCTATGTTTGCAAACGACGGTACTGGTCGTGATATTTTTCGTTGTACAATGTCACTGAAGAGGGTCTTGGTGTTACTGCTTAGTGTACGTTTTGATGACGCCTCAGACAGAGATGTGAGGAAAAAAATGGGTTTTCCAAGAGTTTATGAAAACTGTATGGCTAGTTACTCAATTGGAATGTACGCTCGCGTTAACGAAATGTTGGTGGGCTTTCGTGGTCGATGCCGCTTTAAAATGTATACCCCCAAACCTAGAAAATATGGACTCAAAATAATGGATTTGGCAGATCCAAACACCCACTACTTGCTAAACGACTACATTTACTCCGGAAATGATAGTGATGGCAGAACACTCACTGATGAGGAGAAGAAATTTACCAAGCCAACTCAAGCAGTGTTGCAATTGACAAAACCCATTATCGGAAGTAACCGCAATATCACAGCAGATAATTGGTATTCGTCCATTGCCCTCGTACAGGAACTACGTAAAAGGGGCTTGACACACGTAGGAACACTGCGAAAAAATAAACAAGAAATATCGCAAAAATTTTTACCTGCCAAGGAAAGAGAAGTAGGAGAAGCTCTCTATGGTTTCACAAAGGAGACAACACTACTCTCTCATGTACCATAGAAAGGCAATGCCATCCTACTTGTATCCTCAATGAACCATACCCAGTCAACTGATCCAGAAACCCAGAAACCAGAAATCATTGCCGTTTATAACAACACAAAAGGTGGGGTCGACGCCTTAGATGAGAAATGCACAGCATACTCAACAAGTCGACGCACAAGGCGATGGCCATTAGCCATATTTTTCACTGTAATGAGCATTGGCCTATTGAATGCCTATGTTATCTACCGTGGATTCCCAGGGAATCCAAAGCTAACCAGACTGGAATACATCAAAAATCTTGCCAAGGAACTCGTAGACCCTCATCTCAATCGTCGACTTCAAAACGACCATTTGCCACGTGAATTGCGGCTAAACATCAGCAGAATTCTCAAGGTGCCAGTTCCATGTGAATCCAGACGAGACTTGGGCAAACAAGTGAGGTGTAAGAAGTGCCCACCAGGCTCTGACAGAAAAACGAAACAGGTCTGTAACAGCTGCAATGTACCGATTTGCGGAGCTTGCACGACTCCCGTATGCCGAGATTGCGTAGAGTACTGGCTTGCAACTTGTCAAAAAAATAATGTGCTTTTATAAAGGTTCATTGTTCCTTTATAGTGTAATATTCAAATTTGGTTTATTTGTTTATAAAACATTTGCAGGTATATGTATTTCGTGACATGTTGCAAAATTTCGTATGGACTTACATATATTTAAAAAATTGTCTATTCTGTTCACAGTAAATAATTTTCTGCTGCCAAATGTTGTTCAGAGATGTCAATAAAAGTTACTTTTGCAATGTATATAGAAACTTTTCATTTCTCCTTCACCATTTAAGTATGAGGGCCATGGAAATTATTGGGTATCTACAGGGTGCTACAAAAAGGTACGGCCAAACTTTCAGGAAACATTCCTCACACACAAATGTTAGCGCTCATTTTAGTTTCGTCAGTTATGTACTGTACTTCCTCGATTCACCGCCAGTTGGCCCAATTGAAGGAAGGTAATGTTGACTTCGGTGTTTGTGTTGACATGCGACTCATTGCTCTACAGTACTAGCATCAAGCACATCAGTACGTAGCATCAACAGGTTAGTGTTCATCACGAACGTGGTTTTGCAGTCAGTGCAATGTTTACAAATGCCTAGTTGGCAGATGCCCATTTGATGTATGTATTAGCACGGGGCAATAGCCGTGGCGCGGTACGTTTGTATCGAGACAGATTTCCAGAACGAAGGTGTCCCGACAGGAAGACGTTCGAAGCAATTGACCGGCGTCTTAGGGAGCACGGAACATTCCAGCCTATGACTCGCGACTGGAGAAGACCTAGAACGACGAGAACACCTGCAATGGACGAGGCAATTCTTCGTGCAGTTGACGATAACCCTATTGTCAGCGTCAGAGAAGTTGCTGCTGTACAAGGTATAGGTAACGTTGACCACGTCACTGTATGGAGAGTGCTACGGGAGAACCAGTTGTTCCCGTATCATGTACAGCGTGTGCAGGCACTATCAGCAGCTGATTGGCATCCACGGGTACACTTCTGCGAATGGTTCATCCAAAAATGTGTCAATCCTCATTTCTGTGCAAATGTTCTCTTTTACGGATGAGGCTTCATTCCAACGTGATCAAATTATAAATTTTCACAATGAACATGTGTGGGCTGACGAGAATCCGTACGCAATTGTGGAATCACGTCATCAACACAGATTTTCTGTGAACGTTTGGGCAGGCATGGTTGGTGACGTCTAGATTGGGCCCCATGTTCTTCCACCTACGCTCAATGGAGCACGTTATCATGATTTCATATGGGATACTCTACCTGTGCTGCTAGAACATGTGCCTTTACAAGTACGACACAACATGTGGTTCATGCACGATGGAGCTCCTGCACATTTCAGTCGAAGTGTTCGTACGTTTCTCAACAACAGATTCGGTGACCGATGGATTGGTAGAGGCGGACCAATTCCATGGCCTCCACGCTCTCTTGACCTCAACCGTCTTGACTTTCATTCATGGAGGCATTTGAAAGCTCTTGTATACGCAACCCCAGTACCAAATGTAGAGACTCTTCGTGCTCGTATTGTGGACGGCTGTGATACAATACGCCATTCTCCAGGGCTGCATCAGCGCATCAGGGATTCCATGCGACGGGGGGTGGATGCATGTATCCTCGCTAACGGAGGACATTTTGACCATTTCCTGTAACAAAGTGTTTGAAGTCACGCTGGTACGTTCTGATGCTGTGTGTTTCCATTCCATGATTAATGTGATATGAAGAGAAGTAATAAAATGAGCTCTAACATGGAAAGTAGGCGTTTCCGGACACATGTCCACATAACATATTTTCTTTTTTGTGTGTGAGGAATGTTTCCTGAAAGTTTGGCGGTACCTTTTTGTAACACCCTGTATAACCCAATCTCACCAGTTGAGTTACAGAAATGTCACCTCACCAGTTACGGATTAAGACCCATAGTGCTCAGAGCCATTTGAACCATTTGAATGGTCCAGCCGATTCGTAGAGCAACAACGGAATGCGTCGACTGTGTTCCAGCAATCGCTGACTCGATTGTTTTCACCCGGTTGTTCCCACCACTGCGGCTGCTCTGGTTGCGTCAGCGGCTCTCAGACATTGCCAACAGCGGCGCTGCACGCATTACGCGGGTCCCCCCCCCCCCCTCCCACCCCCCTTGGGGCCACGCGTCGCGCGACTCGTCACGTGGTGCGCTAGCCAGGCTAGCTGTGCACGCGTCCCTCCACACTGCGGCCTGTGAACGTCCTCCACACGGTGAGTGGGCAGCATTCCACGGGGTGTTCAGCGACTAACCTCAACCGCTTGCCACTGCAAGTTTTCCAGCCTCTCCGTACCGATCCCCAGTTGGTCACACAAACCTATCACCGGTCGTGCCGCCCTTCTTTGCGTAAATTGTCAGTTGCAAGTGTACGATATTGTCAGTGTTCATCGACAAGGGGTTTCAAATTCATTCAGTATTTTTAGATATCGAGAAGGATTTGACACTGTCGTGTGTAAAGTACACAAGCGGCAAGACGCAGTCAATACCTTCGCTGCGCAGTGCCGATTGTACTGTTACCGACGACTGTGCCGCTAAAGCGGAGTTATTGAACGCAGTTTTCCGAAATTCCTTCACCAGGGAAGACGAGTGGAATATTCCAGAATTTGAAGCACGAACAGCTACTAGCATGAGTTTCTTACAAGGGAACCTCCCAATCGCACCCCCCTCAGATTTAGTTATAAATTGCACAGTGGATAGGCCTTGAAAAATTGAACACAAATCAATCGAGAAAACAGGAAGAAGTTGTGTGGAACTATGAAAAAAATAAGCAAAATATACAAAATGAGTAGTCCATACGCAAGATAAGCAACAACAAGGATAGTGTAAGCTCAGGAGCTTCGTGGTCCCGTGGGTTGCGTGAGCAGCTCCGGAAGCAGAAGCCCCTGGTTCAAATCTTTCCTCGAGTCAAAAGTTTAATTTTTTATTTTCAGATAATTATTTTGCGAATTGGTCTCGTCGCCAACTGTTGTGGACTGGCAAGGCAGCCAATCCACTATGACAGGAAGCCGAAAGGCACGCGTTTAAACTCACGCAGACTGGCGTGAGGTCTGGAACATGACAAGAAATTGAGACTAGCAAAAATAGTCCGTATAGTGCTCAGAGCCATTTGTTACAGCGTGATTACCTGTAAATACCACATTAATGCAATAAATGCTCAAAATGTTGTCCGTCAACCTCAATGCATTTGGCAATACGCAATCCCCCTTAACAGCGAGTAGTTCGCCTTCCGTAATGTTCGCAGATACATTGACAATGCGCTTACGCATGTTGTCAGGCGTTGTCCGTGGATCACGATAGCAAATATACTTCAGCTTTCCCCACAGAAAGAAATGCCGGGACGTCAGATCCGGTGGACGTGCGGGCCACGGTATGGTGCTCCGACGACCAATCCACCTGTAATGAAATATGCTATTCAATACCGCTTCAACCGCACGCGAGGTATGTGCCGGACATCCATCATGTTGGAAGTACATCGCCATTCTGTCGTGCAGTGAAACATCTTGTAGTAACATCGGTAGAACATTACGTAGGAAATCAACATACATTGCACCATTTAGATTGCCTACGATAAAACGGGGCCAATTATACTTCCTCCCGCACCACAAATTAACCCGCCAAGGTCGCTGATGTTCCACTTGTCGCAGCCATCGTGGATTTTCCGTAGCCCAATAGTGCATATTATGCCGGTTTACATTACCACTGGGCGCTTCGTCGCTAAATAGCACGCGTGTAAAAAATCTGTCATCGTCCCGTAATTTCTCTTGCGCCCAGTGGCAGAACTGTACACGCCGTTGAAAGTCGTCGCCATGCAATTCCTGGAGCATAGAAATATGGTAGGGGTGCAATCGATGTCTCGGCTCTCAACATATATTGCGCTGTAAAGATTGCTTTGAGTCTTTCCAATACATCGTTAATTGATTTTCTCATATTTATCGTTATGCTGCGTACGATTCTGTTTTCCCCTCTGGCGTCATGTATGGTCTTATCGATCTTCGAGTCGTTGCTTCCTGTTAGCCTTGTGTAAGTGAATAAGATCTTTGAGGGGGATGGCCGGTTGGTTGCCTAGCGGTGACGAGTCGGTCGGTCGGTTTTTGAAATCGGGAATTAGAGAATGTCGTACAATGAGAGCGCGGCGTGACGTGGCGGTGGAGAGTTGGCTGTTCTTCCGAGAAGCCGCGTGGTCTATCCTGGCGGTGCGAGACGAGTGGGGCGAGTTGACGGGAGAAGGCTCTAAGCTCTCGCTGTGAACACCGGGGGGCAACGGCTGTGGTTCCGAGTCACTACTTGGTGCGAGCGGCAACGGATCTCTTTAAATTTTCCGTCTGGAGGCGGGAATGATGGGCTAGTAAGTCGCCTAACCTGAGGAGTGGTATTTCGCCGCCGTGGGTGCAGAGAAGACGAGGGCTCCGATGACAGAGCGCGTGGCTGCGTGACTGTGCCCAGTTGGGTACGCTGGCGACGTGGACACGGTCGGGTGTGAGGAACCTTTGCATCGGAGGTCACCTGCTGCTTCTCTGATAAACTGCAAGTTAAGGTGGTTAAAGGTTTAGATGTCAATTGAAGAATTTTAGTTTGTGCAACCAGCGTCTTTTCTGCCTTGTGGTCTCCTGCGTTCGGGTTTCCTGTCCCTGTCGCCGGTGTATTTATAGACAGTGATCTTTTCCGCTTCTTATTAGTACTGCCCGGTAGGAAGCGTATTTTTGGGCAGTGATTATTGTTTTAGATTACATTTTTCTGCCTTGTGGCCTCCTGCGTTCGGATTTCCTGTCCCTGTCGCCGGTGTAATTATAGACAGTGATCTTTTCGCTACTGATTAGTACTGCCTGGGAGGAAGTGCCTTTTTTGGCAGGGATTATGGTTCCTGATTTGATTCCTCCTCCTCCCCTGGCCTAGCGTGAGGTGATTGCTGAATGTGAGGCGTTGTGGGTCTGTTAGTCCGCTTCTAGCCTGAGCATCCTTCGGGAGACAATTGTGGCCGCCCTTACACCCGGTCGGTCAATTATTTCTAACCCAGGACATTTTGGTGGCAGGACATGGTATTAAAGTTGTTAGTTATTGTAAAATGTTAAATGGTTGTTTTACTCTGATTGTTTTAGGCCACTCTTTAAAAAAGTTTGCCTTTCATAGGTGGGTTTTTAAAATTACTTGGCTTTAAAATTTTTGGTTATTGTAAAAGGTAAGTGACTGTATCTTTACTTTGATTGTTTTAATCTACTTGGCGTCCTTTGAAAACGCTAGTTCTGCCTCCCTGTTAGCGAGCCCTTGTAATTTAATATCTTGTTGTGCCAAAGTTTAAAAGAAGTTGGCTCCCTACATGTTCGTTAGCGAAATTGTATGCAAATTGGTGTTTTTTTGTTTCATTACTTGGAAAGATTTAATTTGTTATTAAATGCTCCATCAAGTAAAATGGCTTGGCTATTAACGGTAAAGTAAAGGTTTTAATTTCAATACTTCGAAAATTTTGATTTGTAATCAAATGTTTTATCAAAGTCGGTTTTAAGTAAAATGGCTTGGCCGCTAACTGTAGAGTAAATTGTTTTGAAAAGGTACGCATGCCTACTTGCTCTTTTTTGGATCTGTTCCTGGTCAAGTGATAAAGAACTGACTTTTAATGGTTGAAGTAATCAATAAAGAAATTGTAAATTGCAACTCGACAGTAACCAACTAATTTTGGCCCCGTTTCCCAAGTGGGGGTTTTCCTTGATTAATCGTAACACCCGTCTCAATGTAGTATTCTAAAAACTGAGGTTTTGAGATTCCCGATTCTCGCGCAGTTTCTCTGCTA
Organism: Schistocerca cancellata; assembly: GCF_023864275.1. NCBI lineage: Eukaryota > Metazoa > Arthropoda > Insecta > Orthoptera > Acrididae > Schistocerca > Schistocerca cancellata. The sequence continues at coordinate 177,948,559 of NC_064635.1, forward strand.
GTGATGTGCGGATTAGCCGCGACAGCAGCTAGAACACCTACTTTCGCATAATTTGTTGCAGGTCGTGGCTGACGTTTTACATGTGGCTGAACATTTCCTGTTTCCTTAAATAACGTAACTACCCGGTGAACGGTCCGGACACTTGGATGATGTCGTCCAGGATACCGAGCAGCATACATAGCAAATGCCCGTTGGGCATTTTTAACACAATAGCCATACATTAACACGATATCGACCTTTTCCGCAATTGCTAAACGGTCTATTTTAACGCGGGTAATGTATCACGAAGCCAATACCGTCCGAACTAGCGGAATGTTATTAATTTTCTTTATTGTTATTTTTAAACATGTTTACAGGCAGGCCAGCAGCAGCATACTACGCCGCTCTTTGGCCTCAGAGAAACACAGAAGATACAAATGAAGACAATTAGAGAAAAAAAATATGGTGAACATATAAACGGAGACAGACACTTTTAAAATATCAAAACTAGACATAGTTGTCTCACTGGGAATTCCGCGATCGTTCAATAAGTAAAATATGGAGTTTCAGTCTTCGATCGCTATTCTTTATTTTCAATTACCGGTTTCGGGCTAGCTGCCCATCTTCAGATCATATGTTGTAGTTACAGAGTAACTTGTCCGTACAGAACACACTGTTCACTGTCATAAGTATTCCGTTACGACGGACTTAGCCGCTCGAGCGCGTGTATATATTACTTAGCCTCTGTGCGGGCTATAATCAAGATTGCGCAACTTCCGGTAATGTTATTCTTATGGAAGTTTGAGCTCTTATCAGCTGCGCGTATCTAAGCGACACTTCGTTCATGCCACACAGAACAGTGAACAGTGTGTTCTGTACGGACAAGTTACTCTGTAACTACAACATATGATCTGAAGATGGGCAGCTAGCCCGAAACCGGTAATTGAAAATAAAGAATAGCGATCGAAGACTGAAACTCCATATTTTACTTTTAAAATACATGGAGCCGTTCACGGGCGTAGAGTCCAACATAAAAATTTGTTCAGACACTGGGACACATACATAGACGAAAATTGTCACACGTGAACGTAGGGGCACAAAACGAATAACACTGAACCACTTAGTCCGCCGCTCGTGGTCTCGCGGTAGCGTTCTCGCTTCCCGAGCACGGGGTCCCGGGTTCGATTCCCGGCGGGGTCGGGGATTTTCACCTGCCTCGAGATGACTGGGTGTTTGTGTTGTCCTCATCATTTCATCATCATCCAGGAAAGTGGCGAATTTGGACTGAGCAAAGATTGGGTAATTGTACGGGCGCTGATAACCACGCAGTTGAGCGCCCCACAAACCAAACATCATCACCACTGAACCACTTAAGCACACACAGAAACACGAGGCGTTGATCTCCGGCGTGTGAATGTTCAATAACCGTGTACGAGTCCGGGGACCTGCCAAGAGAGGAGGAGGGGGGGTGGGAGAGGGAGAGGGGAGAGTAGATGCCATGGGCAGGGGAGATAGGGGGAAGGGAGGAAGGAGGAGGGGAAAGCCCGGGGGAAGAGGGGTGGAGGAAGGGGATGGGGGAAAAGGAAAGAGTAGGGAGGGAGGGTGCCTAAAGGAAAGGACACAGGAAGTGGGGGGGAGGATCAAAGTTGATAGGAGGCGTAGGAGGACATCATCAGGGAGGGGAAGCTGGCGGAAGCCATCTTGGTAAGGAGAGTGGAGAGATGGAGACTGGATGGACGTGGGAATACAGGCATGGCAGCAGGCGGGGGTGGGAGAGGATGGGCGAGACAAGCGGGTGAGGAGCATCGAGCTTGCGGGAGGTGTACAGGATCCGTATCCTTTCAAGGAAAAAGAGGAGGTTGGGGAACGGAAAGAGATCGTACAGGATCCGCGTGGGAGAGGGGAGACGGATGCGATAGGCGAGGTGGAGAGCATGGCTTTCAAGGATTTGAAGGGATTTATAAAAGGTAGGGGGGGGGGGCGGAGATCCAGGTCGGATGGGCTTAACAAAGGATAGGGCGGATGAGGGATTTATAGGTGTGGAGGATAGTGGAGGGATCCAGACCCCACGTACGGCTGGAAAGGAGCTTGAGGAGACGGAGTCGGGAGTGTGCCTTGGCTTGCATTGTCCGGAGATGTGGGATCCAGGAGAGGCGAGGGTCGAGAGTGACGCCAAGGTACTTGAGGGTGGGGGTGAGGGCGATAGGACGGCCATATACGGTGAGATAGAAATCAAGGAGGTGGAAGGAAGGGGTGGTTTTGCCTACAATGATCGCCTGGGTTTTGGAGGGATTGACCTTGAGCAACCACTGGTTGCACCAAGCGGTGAACCAGTCAAGATGGGATTGGACAAGGTGTTGGTAGAGCTGGAGGGTGGGGGCAAGCGCAAGGAAGGCGGTGTCATCGGCAAACTGGAGAAGATGGACGGGGGTGACGACGGCGGCATGTCCGCCATATACAAAAGGTACAGAAGGGGGGAGAGGACGGAGCCTTGGGGCACACCGGCGGAGGGAAAAAAAGTGTAGGAATCTGTGTTATGGACAGCGACGTAGGAAGGATGGTGGGAGAGAGAGGACCCGATCAGACAGACGTAGTTAATAGGAAGGGTGAAGGTTTGGAGCTTGAAGAGGAGACCGGAATGCCATTCGTGGTCATAAGCACGTTCGAGGTCCAGGGAGAGGAAGATTGCGGAGCGACGGGAATTAAGCTATTCGGAAAGGAGATGAGTAAGGTGAAGGAGAAGGTCGTCGGAAGAGAAGGACGGCCGAAAGCCGCATTGGGTAACGGGAAGGAGGCGGTGCTGACGGAGACGCTGGTGGATGCGTTGGGTGAGGATAGATTCCAGGACCTTGCTGAAGACCGAGGTAAGGCTGATGGGACGGTAGGAGGAGATGGCGGACGGCGTTTTGCCAGGTTTAAGGATCATCCGGATATGGGAGGTTTTCCACAGGTCGGGATAGTAACTGGTTGACAGGACTACATTGTAGAGCCTGGCCAGGGTGGAGAGGAAAGAGACAGGAGCTTCACGAAGGTGACGGTAGGTGACACGATCGTGACCAGGAGCGGTGTTGCGTTTTGTGCAGAGTGTAGCAATGAGATCCTGTGTAGTGATAGGGGCATTGAGTTCCGTGTGTGCTATGTTGTCCAAGTACTGGAAACCAGGTGCGAGGGGAGGGACAGAGGTGTCAGTTCGATCGCAGACATCCGGGAAGAGGGAGTAATCGAACTGGGGATCATTGGGGATGGAAAACACATTGGAGAGGTAGGAGGCAAAGTGATTGGCCACACTAAGAGTGTCAGGGAAGGGGTGAGCATCATGGACAGGAGGATAGTAGGGGGAGAGTTTAGTGCTGGTAAGGCGTTAGAAGGCTGACCAGAACTTGGACGAGTTTATAGGTAGGGTAGCATTTAAATGGGTACATGTCTGTCGCCAGTCCCGGCGTTTCTGAGTCGCGAGCAAATTACGAATGTGTTGCTGTAGTTGCCGGTGGTGTCGTAGTAGGTCTGGGTCACGCGTGTGGAGAAAGGCACGGTAGAGTCCGGGATTCACGGAGGAGGAGACGGCCTGTGGGGTAGGGTAGGACGGTGGGGGTGGATGGCGACAGTAGGGACATGGGCCTCGATGGCCTCAGACAAGGTCTGCTGGAGAAAGGAGGTGGCATGGGTTACATCGTCAGGGTGGTGGTAGGTGAAGGGGTGGCTATAGACCTGGGTGGAGAGGGTATCCCGGTAGGCATTCCAGTTGGTATGGGAATAGTCATGGACGTACTTTGGGGGAGGGTCATTATGAGGGTCGGGGCGGGGGCGACGACCGTCTGAAAGGGTGAGGAGGACAGAGAGATGGTCGCTACCAATAGGCTCCAGGACATCCACCATTATGCGGCCAAGGAGGTTAGGGGAGGAAAGGATAACATCGGGAGTTGGTGGAGTTGGATTCAGGACGGGCGTGCTGGGGGAAGGGGATGAGGTCGCCTTGAAGGGAGGAGAGGAACCGATGCCACCGCCATAACTGTGCGGCGGAACGACTATGGATGTTGAGGTCGACGGCGATCACGTAGGAGGAGAAGGTACGGTCAACATGGGAGAGGAAGTCGAAGGGAATAGTGCCGTTAGGGCGGACATAGATGGTGGTGCAGGTGACGGTAAGTCCGGGGATGAAGAGACTAAGGATCAGGTGTTCGGTGGGATCGGGAAGGAGAGGTTTGAGCCGAACGGGGATCTGGCGGTGGTGACCAATGGCAACTCCACCATGCGCAATCGGGAGAGGATTGTCGGAGCGGTGAAGGAGGTAGGGCGAAGTGTGGACGGTGTGGTGGGGTTGGAGGAAGGTTTCATTGAGGAGAAAGGCATTCACACGTTGGGTGGCAAGAGTGTGCAGGAAGAGGTTCTTGTTGGCAGGAAGGGAGCGGATGTTGTTGAAAAGGATACGGTGCTGTCGCGCCATGACAGGGATTTAGACAAGGGTGTCAAGACGGGAGAAGGTGAAATGGGCCTGGTTGTTGGAGTAGGTTAGGTGGAAAACGGAACGGGTGGCGAGGGATATCTGTTGGAGGGTGTGGCTGTGCTGAAACGGATGAACATTCTGAAGGACGATGGTGAGGAATCTGATGATGTCCTCAGCAGTAGGGGGTGGGCAAAGGGAATTGCGAGGAGGGGTGGGGGCGTCCAGAGGGCGGACAGGAATGGTGAGTTCAGGAGTGCTAGGAGGGGGTCGGGCCTTACATATCTGGGAGTAAGTAGGATGAGGGAGGTTACAGGTATTACAGGAGGGGGGGGGGGGACTGGAGATTGGGGCACTGCCGTAAGAAGTGGTGTAAGTAGGCTGTTTATGTTTTCTTAAAATGACAGTGAAGACGAAAGCAGTGTGTTAGCACCACCGAGTAATGAATTAACTAATGTTCAAAGTAGTAATTTGGTAATTGTACATAGGGAAATGGAGCGGGTGGCAAACAATGGCGTAGGCAGTGAAACAATTAGTGAACAGGGAAGCATTATCGATCGATCGCTTGGCAACAGCTCGCCTCAGGAATCCGAAATGACAGGACACAATTTTGCAAATACTGTAGAGTCAGGTTTTGCGTCCTCACCGTTTTCTCAAATAAGTCAAGATACATTTTCTGCTTGTCAAAATGTGAATGTTGCTGGTGCAAATGCACTGCCGAAAAGCGTAGAGGAACAGATTCCAGACACTAATGCATTGTTATTACAATTAATGCAACAAATGGGACAAAATCTTCAAAAGTTAGACACAATGGAACAAAATCAGAGACAAACACAGCAAAAGCTTCAAAGGTTAGACACAATGGAACAAAATCTTCAAAAGTTAGACACAATGGAACAACACCAGAGACAAACACAGCAACAGTTAGACACAATGGAACAAAATCTTCGGAAGTTAGACACCACACTTGAACAAACACGTGAAGATTTAACTACTGAGTTACAAAACATTGAATCGAAATGTCAAAAAGTCTGTAATGACGTAAAAACACAAATTTGTGAGCATTTTGAACCTATTTTTTCGCGGCATGAAAATGCATTACAGAATCACGAAGCAGCCATAAATGAACTGCAAACCATTGTTCATGAAAATCATGAGACCTTGTGGGCTAAAATTGACTCAGTTGCATCTACTGATTCGGTTACGCAACTTGCAAAAACTCAGGAAAACTTAAAGGACACAGTAGATTCGATTTCAACACAAATGGACACTCTGAAACTTGGTTCAGAAAAACACACTGAGGAAATGTGTTCACTATCAGAGAAAGTAGCCGAACTTTCGGATCAGGTCACTAACTTATCTGCAAAGGTAGATGATGATCTGAATGACACAAGACCTGTAGCCATCACTGACACAGAAGAGTATGAACATATTAAGAAATTCAAACAAAATCAGAATCAAATTAATACGCAATACAAAAGAGAAATGCGGGAAGTACAAGATCAGTTGGTGCAAGTAATACAAAAATTTCATATTTCAGAGGACACTCGCGCTCCAACACGGGAAGAGGAACTTAGAAATACGGAAAAGCCACAAAATAATAACACAGGGCATTTCGGAAATTATGAAAGAAATTGGCAAGGTGCACCGAATTTTGAGATGGAACCGCCGACACGACGTAACAATGACCGATATGCTACTCGCCGACACGATGATTTTGACTATAAGTTGTTCATTACTACATGTAAATGCAAAACGTTTAAGAATTCTGCCAACGACATTCATCCACAAGCGTGGCTCCATCAATTCTCTCATTGTTTTCCTCCCAACTGGTCATTGGAGCACAGGTTAGAATTTATGTGTGGCTACTTAGAGAGTGAACCAGCTGTAAGAATGCGATCGGTCATTCACGATTGCCACAGTGAAGGAGAATTTTACCATGCCTTCCTCTCAGCATATTGGTCTCAAGCCACACAAAACCGAGTAAAACATGGCATCATAATGATGAAACATTTCGAACAATCTGAATTTTCCAGTCTTGTGAAATATTTTGAAGACATGTTGGACAAGAATCAGTACCTGTCAAACCCATACAGCCCCTCAGAACTCATCCGCATTTGCTTAATCAAATTACCTGAACATTTACGGCATATTATTTTGGCAGGACGTTGCAAAGACGACATTGAAGCTTTTCAGGGGCTCCTACAAGAACTGGAAATTGACACTGACAACCGCGGAACACGAAAACAGGAGCACAACAATTACAGGTCACATCCGTCACATTTCCGCAATGACAGAAATAATAACTGGACGCGACAAGTCTATTCTCACAACACAAATCGTGACCAAAACAGGCACCACCCGTATGACAACCGTTGGCAGAGTAGTAATAATTACAGGGAAAGATCACCTCTCCGCAGTAATGACTATCACAGAGACAATCAGAGAAATAGACAATATGGGAACCAAAACAATTATTATCAAGGGAGACAGAATAACTTTAGACGCAACGGTCCAGCGCGCAGTTACGACTCAGGGAGAAATTCTCCACCACTTAACCGACAAGAAAGAAACTACAGGAACTACCGACATGACGACAGACGATATGATCGTAACGACAGACCTGAACTGCATCAGAACTGGCGGGATTTAAACAGAGCAGCGCACTCTCGTCACGGTGAATTTGTAGAAGTTAGGTCTCCAAATCACAATAACGACACGCGCCAACAAAGAGATAGCAGACAATGACTCGCACCGCAGGCATCCGCGTGTGCCGGCTGGCTCGGAGAAAAATAACATAGACGCTAACCTTGAGAAAAATTTTAGCACTCCTCACCGACGTATACCGCATGATAATTCCGTTCAAGTTGAAACGCTGCGTACTAGGAAGAGTAAAGGTTTACACCACATTTCACATGTAAAACCATTTATTGAGAGATAATCTGCTTTTTAACTTTGTCTTTGCCATAAAACGTTTCACTTCACATTTCTAGTATGCATTGTCAGACTTAGGAACTGTTACCATGCAACAATGTTTGAAGTTAAATAACCAGTCAAGAACCAAGAGAACTTATTTAAACAGAAATTACGAATGCATTGTTATAGTGAACAGACGTCACAGTGTTATTGTGTGTGTACATTCTTGCTTGTTAGTTGCACGATTACGTAACGACTATCAGGCTTACGTACTTACAATATATACTGCCAATGAGATTTTAATGCAACATTTTGGTTTACGTGAAAATACATTCTGGATTTAAAGTACTTTCTGTGAGATACAAGATGAGACAGTGGTTAGTTTATGTGACAACTACACGATTATATCACGACATTACTAATGAGTGACAATTTACAATGTTGCTTTTGCGGTGTATCTGTTTTATATCTGCACAGTTTTTCTGAATTCTTCTGGAAAGTAAAACATGTTTTAGTAGTAACTTTTGTGGTATAGCTACAATGAGACAGCCTTTTCCGTAGCACAACAATACGTTACAGCACAGTAATTTCTTCATCACAACAATAAGCGTAATAACTAAGATATCTATACGCAAAGCATTTCACTTTTGTGTATCATGAGGTAAGTACATTGACTTCTGCAGAACTTAGCTTTCGGAAGACAATAACTACGACACTTCCACAGAGATTATCTTACAGCAAGACGCACATTTAGCGCTACAGGACACGTATTTGAGTGATTAATTTTGTACTTAAACTTTTATTTTTAAAGATTTTTGAATTACAAAGAAAGTTTTCCGTGATACATTTCATTCCATTGCTGTAATCTGTAACACCTGAGGATATAATTACAATAATCCTCGTGGGGGTACATGCTTACTTTGTGTACCATGTGTGTGGCAAGCACAAGGAGCCCTAGCTAATATGGTATTTGCTTATACAACTTTACACATCGGTACCATATTTCTCTAACACATAAAATACACAGCTATCTGATCATTTAACTGAGAGATAAACTTTTTTTTTACATCAGTGACACATGTTTACAAAATTACACAGTTGGATAACTTCACACTTACGAAATTGTATTTTGTCTGTACTGTGTGAACTCTTCATATTTTTTCGGAACCATTGTGATATTATGAGAGCTTTGAATGATGTATTTGGTATGAGATCATGATTTTTAAAGTACGTTTGAGGCAGGTGAAACTTTTGACATGAGCAGAGAATTTTTTTTAATTATTGGAGCCAGCTACGACGATTTTGAGATTTGACTGAGGTGTTATGATGTTATTATTACGACGACGATGTGTATTATGCTGCTGAGGTATGTTTATGATTAATAGGCTGAGGCTATATGAGGAATTTGATTATGCTACATATTTATAATAATGAAATATTGAACAATGTCAACGAATATGTATATGTGTAATAAGGTAAGGAATAAGGAGTAGTGGTTAGGGACTCTGATTTATGAAAAGGATGTTGGAAACGGAGAATTGTACTTTAAGAGTTATGAAATGTGTGTAAATGCGTGAATGTATCACAATGCTGGCGAAAATTTTTTGGACACTGTTATATTCATAAGATTTTGTTTCTACACATTTGTAACGCAAATTCTTGACCTGTGAAATATTTTTATGAGACTGTCACTGTAGCAGAAACTGCTGTCGTAAATATTTCCGTAAGAAAGTTGAGTGACCACCTGCACGTAATGCGTTTTGGGTGCCCAGCTGAGAGGTAGTCGTCTGACAAAAGAAAGCCTTTAGGTGAAAAAAAAAGGGAGGCCATTATCCTCGCCATTGACATTCCTTTAGAGAAAGCATTGCAAATGCAACACGCTCATTACTTGGAAACATTCTTACATCTGCACACCTGATTATGACAAGTATCTTTCTACGAGAATTGAGAGAATTTTTACTGCCTTATGAAATGCCATATGGCTAATGAATGATGTTTCATGCTGTCCTTTGTACATATTTGCTCATTTTCTTTAATATCTAGTTTCTAGCTGCACTGCAGCATTGGTTAAAATAAAATTTTATGAATGTACTAATATAGATATTTTATGCCTACAGATCCAGTAAATAATTTTATGATCTATTAAAAAAAACGAAGGAGCATAAAAAGACATTTCCCTTCACAGGAATTGCATACGGAATTTTCTTTTCAACTACTTGGTAATTTTTTTGTAGAATAACTTCTTGTGGTGCACCAATTTAATTACATAGACATTAAGATGTGAATAGACATTTCCTTTATCTGCATTGTTGTTTTTACTGTAATATTTTTTCTGCTTGAGCTATGTCATGTTTAGGTATAAGTTGCTGCTGTTTGCCAGGCATAGTGTTACTGAATTTGACTTTGTATTATTCTGTTAAGCCAGTTTTACTAATGATTTAGTTTTATTGTTTGCTGCACATTGCCTTATATTAGTTGTAATATTGCAATTGCTTTGCTAATTTCTTAATGCTGCTTGCTTTGCAAATCTGCGTTTTTTCATTGCTGTTTATATTAATTGTTTTATGTGATGCTGCATTGCCTCGTCCCTTAGTTTAGCATCTGAGCTCAGTAGATTTAAGTTAGCTTAAGAGGGGTAGACTATATAAGAAACTAACTATGATGACTTGGAAGAAATGTATTGAGAAGCTATATGAAAATGGTCTGGGCAGAAAAGAAAAGGATACTGTACAGTGGAGAAAAACTATTTTTGACAGAGGATGTGAACAGAATACAGAAAGCAGGCTTAGATAGGACTTTTGGGAATAATTATGAACGAAGGGAGATTTCCATGCAAAATACTGCAGTAAAACAAACCCTGTCCTTTACTTTTGTGTCATCCCTCTATATGTTTGTGTACCCTTGTGTATTTATGTTCTTCCTGTCTTTATATGTTTAGCTAATAAGATTTATGTTGTAGAATTTCTCTAATACTAAGCTACATTCACTATGATGAGGAATACTGTTATCCTCAAATATAATTGGCATTAATAATATGTTATTTACCTTGTAAATATGCTTAGACATTATTTACTCTGTTTTGTTTTAATGCTCATGTGTGAAGTTGATGTTTCAAAGGTTATTCTGATCTTTTATGTAGGTACTTATAATTCCTGTAACACTGATGTATATGTTATTTCGATTCTTTTGTAAAGCCTGTACTACAAATATTATCTGTATTGTTATGTTCTTTAATGATGTATTTTGTACCTTTGTAATTGTATTCTTATGTTCTAAAATTGTAATTGACACCAGTTCATCAAATTAAGTAACTTGTAAGCGTTCATTTCACTGCACACTTTTCTGTTGGTCATAGTATATGGACAATATGTGAGAAGCAGGGACTGTTAGTGTTTGCACGTGTGTTAATAATTCAGCAAGGGACTGGATAACAGCATTTCTGGTTCTAAGGACAATTCCAAAAACTTTGTGCATGCACAAGTGGTGGTTTATGGACTTGCTATATTCTCCGCAAGACTCTTCAATGGTGATTGTGCACCTGCAAATTCGCAACAGATGGCTGCTGGCCATCTCTACAAGGACTACAGTGGGTCTGCACCTGTGGTGGCCCACCAATACCACAATCTCTACCAGGACTACAGTGGGTCAGCACCTCTGGTGGCCCACCAATACCGTAATCTTTATCAGGACTACAGTGGGTCTACTCTGTGATGACCTACCTACCAATATTCTTCAAAACGTCGAATGACTCTGCTGTGGGTTTGCTCTGTTGTGGCTCATTACCTGTCAGCATGTCAAGAGTCAGCACTGTCTTTCCATTGGAAGGACAACACTACTTCTTCAAGACTGCATGGAAATCCACTACTTCTGTGTGCATTTTCTGTTACTGCTCAGACGTTGAGAAAAGAAACGGCAGTTTTACTGTGATGAAAGATCAGAACTGTCTTTATGGACTGTGAGAAAATTTTAGCTTTTGACCAACATTGTATTAATAAGTGTGTGCATTTGATATCTTTGTTATTGTACTTCTGAAAAATTTTATCAAATCATTATTGGCCACTGCCCAAAAAAATTTGTAAAATTTTTTGTGGGGAGCATGGGGGCTATGTAAGTAGGCTGTTTATGTTTTCTTATTGGCAACGTTACATAGCGCTCTGTATGAAAATCACTGGCTGTGCTGTGTGCAGTCTGTGGCTAGTTTGCATTGTTGTCTGCCATTGTAGTGTTGGGCAGCGGCAGCTGGATGTGAACAGCGCATAGCGTTGCGCAGTTAGAGGTGAGCCGCCAGCAGTGGTGGATGTGGGGAGAGAGATGGCGGAGTTTTGTAATTTGTCATGAACTGCTATATATATATTATGACTATTAAGGTAAATACATTGTTTGTTTTCTATTAATATCTTTCATTTGCTAACTATCCCTATCAGTAGTTAGTGCCTTCCGTAGTTTGAATCTTTTATTTAGCTGGCAGTAGTGGCGCTCGCTGTATTGCAATAGTTCGAGTAATGAAGATTTTTGTGAGGTAAGTGATTTCTGAAAGGTATAGTTTAATGTTACTCAGGGCAATTGTTTTGCAGGGATCTTTGATAGTCAGATTGCGTTGCACTAAAAATATTGTGTGTCGTTTTAAGCACAGTCTTGTATAAATTGTTCTAAGGGGACGTTTCAGTGGGCTTGTCTACAGTGCAGGCAGGTAGGGCCCTCGCAGATGTCATGTGTGCATTATACCGCAAGCACCTCTGGCAGCAGAGGGATTGAGGAGGGGAACGGGAAGGGTCAACTTGGTAGCATTGGTGAAAAAGAAGGGCACCCTCCTTCAGGAGACGGTCTATGGAGGGGATGTGTTTGGAAAAGACCCGCATAAGGCTGGTAGGGCCGGCTGAGTTGTGGATGCGGCGAACCACATGCACCTCCAGATGGGGCTGTGCCTTGAGCTCCGCCAACACCTCCTCCTCCGTGATCGTCGGACTAAGCCGAATGATCACGGCGGTGAGGGTCGCAGGTGACACGGGGGTTGGGGTTGGCGGGAGGGAGGCGGGGAAGGGGCAGGGGTGAGGGAGGCATGAGGGCCAAAGCAGGTGACAGGGATGTGGGAAAGGAGATCTGTGTGAAGGGTGGGGCTGGCGGAGGACTGAATCACGGCGAGGAGTGAGGAGGGAGATGGGGGCACGGGAAAATGTTGGCGAAGGAAAAGGGTGAGGTTCCGGGCCTCAAGAAGGGAAGGATGAGGACGGGAGAGGATGTAGTGGTAGGAGGAGGGGGAGGAGGAGGAGGAGGAGGGAGCAGGGACAGGCGGCGAGACGTCCATGGCATCCTGGACAGGGGAAGGGGGACGAGGTGGCGCCTTTTTTGATGCAGAAGAGGCAGTGGTGGCGCTTCGGCGTTTGATGGCGATGGAGGAGATGTGGGGGACGGGAGCAACTGGAAGGTGGGGTGGAGGGGCAGGTCCCGGTGCTGGAGTCGGCGCTGGAGATGGTGAGGGCGATGGCGACAGTGATGATGAAGACGATGAAGAGGGCGAAGGGGAAAGTTGAGCGTGGGCCGTGGCCCTCTAGGCCACCACCCTAGCAGGGGCTGCGGAAACGGAAGGAGCAGAGGGGGGGAGTGGAGGGAAGGGATCAGAGGAGGCGAGGCAGGGAGGAGCTGGGGATGGAGCAACAAAGAGTGAGGGAGATGGGAGAGTGAGGAGTGGTGGGATGGATTGAGGGGGGGGGGGATTGGGCACACCACATGATGGTGGTGGCGGTGGCCGAGGGAGATGTATATACTATGGCAGTGGTGGTGGCTGTAGTGGTGGGGGTGGGGGCTGACATGGTGACAAGGGGAAAAGCACAGGACAGGACAACGAAGCAAACGAGGGACGGACAAGGCGACGAGAAACACAGAGTAAAAGGGACGGAGAAACGATGAAGGAGACTGGGGCCGAAGCCCCACACTGCTGCCGCTGGTGGGGGAGGCGACGTGGCTGGCCGGCCTGTGGGGACGCTGCTACTGCTGCTGCTGCTGCTGCTGCTGCTGGCTGCTGGACGCTGCTGGCTGCTGGACGCTGCTGGCTGCTGGACGCTGCTGGCTTCTGGACGCTGCTGGCTGCTGGACACTGGCTGGGACTGCTATTGGACGCTGGCTGCTGGCAGGAACCGCTGCTGGCTGCTGGCTGGACCGCTGCAGGGTGGCTGGAACCTGCAATACACCTAACGCTTCGATTAGAACCGAAAGGCCAATCGAAGGGCGGTATCCTTGCGGATTACCACCGGAAAATGCGGAATGTTACGTGATACCACGTACTTATACGTTTGTGACTATCACAGCGCCATCTATCACAAAGCGAAAAAAGTGGTCCAACTAAAACATTCATATTTCTTTACGTACTACGCGAATATGTAATAAAAATGGGGGTTTCTATTTAAAAAAACTGAGTTGATATCCGTTTGACCTATGGCAGCGCCATCTAGCGAGCCAACCATAGCGTCATCTGGTTTCTCCCTTCAAGCTAGACAAGTTTCGTTCCTTGTAGTTTTATCGTTTGATGCTTATTTCGGTCACTATCAATGAACCACCCTGTAGAGTACATCTGTATAGATAAATGTGGTATTCTGTCAGACATACGCGAAGAACAGACATCACTCTTGATGAATCTGCTAATGCATTTGTAGTTTCACAGAATAAGAATAAACAGTAGGAAGTATTAATATATGGACTCCATATAATACTTTCACGTATAACAGTAAACCAAAAATTTTCATCGTTTGGAATATGAGCCCAGGAGCCTTGGTACGGCTCTACCGACTTCCCTATGGAAGCAGTACTTAATGATTACTCACAGTTATGATTCTCCTGGACTCCATAGTTCTGAAATTACTTTTAATTAACGTGTACTCCCGCTCTGCTGGACCACAGCATGTAGCACGAACTAAACCGGAGTTTTGATTGATACTCTATCGAAATACAGCGCTTGGTACCGATCTTAGTGTCTGACATGTGGAGGTTTGGGTGTTAGAAGCTGCAACAGATCTACTAAGGACACCGCCTAAACTACGATTGTCTGTCCTGTTTTGGAGTAATGCTGCGCTGTGTGGGATCATTACCAGATAGCGTTAACAGAGTACGTAGAGAAAGTCCAAAGAAGGGCAGCACCTTTTTCACTATCGAGAAATAGGGGAGGGAGTGTCACGCACATGATGCAGGATATGGACTGAAAGTCGTTAAAACAAAGCCGTTTCTCGTTGCGGCGGGGTCTTCTCATAAAATTTCAACTTCTCCTCCAAATGGAAAAATATTTTGTTGATGCCGACCTGCATAGGGATAGCCGGCTGGAGTGGCCAAGCGGTTCTAGGTGCTACAGTCTGGAGTTGCGTGACCGCTACGGTCGCAGGTTCGAATCCTGCCTCGGGCATGGATGTTTGTGATGTCCTTAGGTTATTTAGGTTTAAGTAGTTCTCAGTTCCATGGGACTGATGACCTCAGAAGTTAAGTCCCATAGTGCTCAGAGCCATTTGAACCAATTTTTGCATAGGGATAAACGGTCGTCATAATAAAAACGGGAAATCAGAGCTCGCACGGAAAGATATAGGTAATCGAGAATGGCACTACACAGAATTATTGTGAAACTGGTTCAATGAACCCTCCGGCAGGCACTTAAGTCTAACTTCCAGAGCATCCATGTAGGTGTAGATACAAAAATTTATCATTCCAAATTTCTCGCTTGCTGAATTCGAATTCCATGACGTCAGCTGCAATGGGTAGATATGTATTACCTTACTATGACATATAAAGATTTGTGCCAAAGCGGGACTCGAACCCAGTCCCGCCGCTTATCGCGAGCAGACGCCCCAACAGCTTCGGCTATCCGTGCACACTTCCCGGCCCGATATCAAGATCGCCTGGTTAGTACAAATATTCTCAGCACCCACCTGTTAAAAATGGTTCAAATGGCTCTGAGCCCTATGGGACTTAACTTCTGAGGTCATCAGTCCCCTAGATCTACTTAAACCTAACCTAAGGACATCACACACATCCATGCCCGAAGTAGGATTCGAACCCGCGACCGTAGCGGTAGCGCAGTTCCAGAGTGTAGCGCCTAGAACTGCTCGTCCACCCCGGCCGGCACCTATCCGTTCCGGTATAATATTGTCGTCTTCAGATACGGTACGGAAGTTAATACACAAACTTTTTGTGAATGAAACTGTGTACAGGGTGTTTCTCAATTCATGTTAACACACTTCTAGAGGTTGTAGAGGGGACTCCTTAGATCAAATTTTTCATAGGAACCCATGTCCGGGAGCGTCATCCAACGACGCTACAGAGCGTCAAAATTATAAGCGCTGGCGCCTGTAAATGCACGTACATTTTGGGTGATTCCGTGATGATGTTACAGACTTTCGAGGACGATGGAGAAGGATAAGTGTATCAACTTGAGGCGAGAGACGTTTTACCGGAAACCAGTGAGTCGACAGTCATAAGCGAAAACCGTTCCGATATCCCTGACAGCGGAATACACATGACGGTACTGCTTTTGCTGAGACAGCAGGGTCGGCAACGTTCAGAGGTGCTAGTAAGTAAATACCAAAACTAGATAGAATTTGTTGCAAACATAGGCTCTAAAATGCATTCCTTAAGAGCTATGAGCACCTGTCCAATAGGGGAGTTGTGTTTCACAGTAGCGAGAATGAAGAAGTGCTCACAGTTCCTCAGGTATGCATGTTAGAGCTCATATTAAACGGACATTTTTTGGTTTGGTCCATACTACCACCTCTGAAAATTGTCTACCCTACATCCTTAGCAACAGCAGTAACGGTACTTGTATTCCACTGTCAGAGGTACCAGAACGGCTTTAGCTTATGAAAATCGATTCATTCGTTTCCGGACAGAGATCCTTACCTCAAATTAATTCATATATCCGTGTACATCGACCTACAAAGTACATTAGCACAGAATGACCCTCTCTCTCTCTCTCTCTCTCTCTCTCTCTCTTTCTCTCTCTCTCTCTCTCTCTCTCTCTCTCTCTATATATATATATATATATATATATATATATATGGTGTTACAAAAAGGTGCGGCCAAACTTTCAGGAAACATTCCTCACACACAAATAAAGAAAAGATGTTATGAGATGTTATGTGGACATGTGCACGGAAACGCTTAATTTCCATGTTAGAGCTCATTTTACTTTCGTCAGTATGTACTGTACTTCCTCGATTCACCACCAGTTGGCCCAATTGAAGGAAGGTAATGTTGACTTCGGTGCTTGTGTTGAAATGCGACTCATTGGTCTACAGTACTAGCATCAAGCACATCAGTATGTAGCATCAACAGGTTAGTGTTCATCACGAACGCGATTTTGCAGTCGGTGCAATGTTTACAAATGCGGAGTTGGCAGATGCCCATTTGATGTATGGATTAGCACGGGACAATAGCCGTGGCGCGGTACGTTTGTATCGAGACAGATTTCCAGAACGAAGGTGTCCCGACAGGAAGACGTTCCAAGCAATTGATCGGCGTCTTAGGGAGCACGGAACATTACAGCCTATGACTCGCGACTGGAGAAGACCTAGAACGACGAGGACACCTGCAATATACGAGGCAATTCTTCGTGCAGTTGACGATAACCCTAATGTCAGCGTCAGCGTTGCTATACAAGGTAACGTTGACCACGTCACTGTATGGAGAGTGCTACGGGAGAACTAGTTGTTTCCGTACCATGTACAGCGTATGCAGGCACTATCAGCAGCTGATTGGCCTCCACGGGTACACTTCTGCGAATGGTTCATCCAACAACGTGTCAATTCTCATTTCAGTGCAAATGTTCTCTTTACGGATGAGGCTTCATTCCAACGTGATCAAATTGTAAATTTTCACAATCAACATGTGTGGGCTGACGAGAATCCGCACGCAATTGTGCAATCACATCATCAACACAGATTTTCGGTGAACGTTTGGGCAGGCATTGTTGGAGATGCATCGATTAGGCCCCATGTTCTTCCACCTACGCTCAATGGAGCACGTTATCATGATTTCATACGGGATACTCTACCTGTGCTGCTAGAACATGTGCCTTTACAAGTACGACACAACATGTGGTTCATGCACGATGGAGCTCCTGCACATTTCAGTCGAAGTGTTCGTACGCTTCTGAACACCAGATTCGGTGACCGATGGGTTGGTAGAGGCGGACCAATTCCATGGCCTCCACGCTCTCCTGACCTCAACCCTCTTGACTCTCATTCATGGGGGCATTTGAAAGCTCTTATCTGCGCAACCCCGGTACCAAATGTAGAGACTCTTCGTGCTCGTATTGTGGACGGCTGTGATACAATACGCCAATCTTCAGGGCTGCATCAGCGCGTCAGGGATTCGATGGGACGGAGGGTGGATGCATGTATCCTCGCTAATGGAGGACATTTTGAACATTTCCTGTAACAAAGTGTTTGAAGTCACGCTGGTACGTTCTGTTGCTTTGTGTTTCCACTCCATGATTAATGTGATTTTAAGAGAAGTAATAAAACTAGCTCCAACATGGAAAGTAAGCGTTTCTGGAAACATGTCCACATAACATATTTGCTTTCTTTGTGTGTGAGGAATGATGCCTGAAAGTTTGGCCGTACCTTTTTGTAGCACCCTGTATATCCCCTGTACAACCTCTAGAAGTGTGTAATATCCCGAGCGGATCTAGCCGCTTCTGTCCGGAACCGCGCGACTGCTACGGTGGCAGGTTCGAATCCTGCCTCGGGCATGGATGTGTGTGACGTCTTTAGGTTTAAGTAGTTCTAAGTTCTGGTGGACTGATGACCTCAGATGTTAAGTCCCATAGTGCTCAGACACACTTGAACAATTTTTTTGTGAAACATGAATTTTGAAACACCCTGTGTATAGTTTAATACATGTCTTAATTTGTACCATTGTTTCCTCTACTGCCATTGTCAGATCAAAATTTGGAACTAGTAAAGCAAACTTCAATAATGGCACAAATTTACAGCCAACCGGTTGCAAATACGTAGAATTAAAATTCTGTAACTAGTTCTGAACGCCAACTAAGGGCGCCATCTTCAGCAGAAACTATTACCTTACCTAACAATATCACAGGAAGGTACGTTAATAGCAGGTAGGCATTAGAACAAACATTTAATTTTTACAAATTGAATTGCATAAAAATACTCACTTGTTGTTAAAAGAAAATTTGAGCGATATCGCTCTAGTCAAAACATAAAAACCACAATTAACACATTTTCCACCTGAACACATAGACATATTTTGAAGCCATATAAAAACATGCCACTAAGGGCACTACAGTGCTACAGAACACGAGTGAGTAACAGCGACTGCGCGAGCGGGCCGTAGCAGATGACGACGTCAACATTATATAGCTCACGCCATCTAGTAGCGGAATTTACAAAGGTTTAAAAACATCTATACGAAATTAATATAATACTGACTGACAGATTAAGGGGAATATGTACGTCCTATACCTACAGTGTTAAATTTGCAATATTGATGACCCTTTATCTCAGAACCTTTGAGAGATAGATATCTGAAATTTTTAGGAAGTATAGTTTCACCCCTTTTCTGATTACAGAACCAGGATCAGAAAATACAGACAAATAATAAGATAGTTGTGGTGTCACCGCCAGACACCACAGTTGCTATGTGGTAGCCTTTAAATCGGCCGCGGTCCGTTAGTATACGTCGGACCCGCGTGTCGCCACTATCAGTGATTGCAGACCGAGCGCCGCCACAGGGCAGGTCTAGAGAGACTTCCTAGCACTCGCCCCAGTTGTACAACCGACTTTGCTAGCGATGGTTCACTGACAAATTACGCTCTCATTTGCCGAGACGATAGTTAGCATAGCCTTCAGCTACGTCATTTGCTACGACCTAGCAAGGCGCCATTACCAGTTACTATTGATGCTGTAAATCATGTACCGTCAAGAGCGATGTTCACCATTTATGGATTAAAGTTAAGTATTCCACAGCTACGTAGTTTTTTGCTAGTCTCTTTCCTAGACCTGTTCCAGACCTCACGCCAGACTGCATGAGCTAAAACGCGTGCCTTTCGGCTTCCTCTCTTAGTGGGTTGGCTCTCTTGCCAATCCACAACAATAGTTATGATTTTTCAAAAGTTATGTTCAATTTTTTTTACGTCCCCTTTTCCTTCTGTGAGTAAAAACCGTTACTAGTAGAGATGTTTTGGTGGCCCAGCAGGTGCAGTGTACTAAGAGGTAAAGTAGTGTAAAATAAGACATATGTATCTGTAATAGTTCCAGAGATAATGGGTCAAATATTTTAAAAAATGTCATTTCTGGGAATTCAAGTTTAAACATTTTATTTGATATTAACTTACATATAGAGCCATGCCAGCTACTAGAAACAGCCAGGCCCATAATCAGCATTATATGGATCGTATACTTCGCATCCTGCAAACCTAGAAGCTCCTTTCTTTTCCTGTCTCTTGCTTCTTTAGTCATTTCCTCTGCTGCACGCTGTGCTTTTATGATCCTGAGTCGATCCATTCGATGAAGGCTCGCCGTATGTTGGCTCCTGGAGTGACACCAAGTTGCTGTAGTACCATAATTCTTCCCTTACTGCCATCATGAAACGTTGTCACAGTGTCAAACACACCCAAGCATAGAGTTTCCATGCCTACAAAGACATTTTTGGGTATGGGGGTCCAAATGACATTATTGAAAGACTCATTCGAGTTTCGCGTTCGACCATGGAGACATTTGGAAAGGTCAGGATGAGCTAATTCTCTGTATATTGGCTTAATTACCTCCATAAATGCAGATGGTATGTTGTTCCTCTGTACCCGCTGCCTGAGCTCTGCGGTACTTGCACCATGAATCAACACCAGGTGGGAAAAAACCATGTATAGGTGTATCAGTGGATGACTTGTGGAAGAACGTAGCCCACACTGGTCTTTTCATTCCTTGTAGGTCATGTGTGTTGCTCCTTATTGCCATTCCATAATAGAGGGAGTAACGTCCCCTTTGAACAATTATACACGACTGTGCTGATAAACCTCTTACACTATTTGCTTTTCAAACAGCTGAGCAAAACTGAAAGTACTCAAACATTCACTAAAGTGACACACAATATTTTTAGCGCAACGCAATCTGACTATCAAAGATCCCTGCAAAAGAATGGCCCTGAGTAACATTAAACTACACCTTTCAGAAATCACTTACCTCACAAAAATCTTCATTACTCGAACTACTGCAATACAGCGAGCACCACTACTGCCAGCTAAATAAAAGATTCAAACTACGGAAGGCACTAACTACTGATAGGGATAGTTAGCAAATGAAAGATATTAATAGAGAACAAACAATGTATTTACCTTAATAGTCATAATATATATAGCAGTTCATGACAAATTTCAAAACTCCGCCATCTCTCTCCCCACATCCACCACTGCTGGCGGCTCACCTCCAACTGCGCAACGCTACGCACTGTTCACATCCAGCTGCCGCTGCCCAACACTACAATGGCAGACAACAATGCAAACTAGCCACAGACTGCACACAGCACAGCTAGTGATTTTCATATAGAGCGCTACGTAACGTTGCCAATAAGAAAACATAAACAGCCTACTTACAAGGGTGATTCAAAAAGAATACCACAACTTTAAAAATGTGTATTTAATGAAAGAAACATAATATAACCTTCTGTTATACATCATTACAAAGAGTATTTAAAAAGGTTTTTTTTTCGCTCAAAAACAAGTTCAGAGATGTTCAATATCGCCCTCTCCAGACACTCGAGCAATATCAACCCGATACTCCAACTCGTTCCACACTCTCTGTAGCATATCAGGCGTAACAGTTTGGATAGCTGCAGTTATTTCTCGTTTCAAATCATCAATGGTGGCTGGGAGAGGTGGTCGAAACACCATATCTTTAACATACCCCCATAAGAAAAAATCGAAGGGGGTAAGATCAGGGCTTCTTGGAGGCCAGTGATGAAGTGCTCTGTCACGGGCTGCCTGGTGGCCGATCCATCGCCTCGGGTAGTTGACGTTCAGGTTTCATAACTAACCTTTTTCGTAGGACTCTCCATACAGTTGATTGTGGAATTTGCAGCTCTCTGTTAGCTCTGCGAGTCGATTTTCCTGGGCTGCGAACAAATGCTTGCTGGATGCGTGCTACATTTTCATCACTCGTTCTCTGTAAACTGTTTATACCAACGTTTAATACACCACCTATCAGGAGGTTTAACACCATACTTCGTTCGAAATGCACGCTGAACAACTGTCGTCGATTCACTTCTGCCGTACTCAATAACACATAAAGCTTTCTGTTGAGCGGTCGCCATCTTAGCATCAACTGACGCTGACGCCTAGTCAACACCGCCTCAAGCCAACAAATGTACAACTAAATGAAACTTTATAGCTCCCTTAATTCGCCGACAGATAGTGCTTAGCTCTGCCTTTTGTCGTTGCAGAGTTTTAAATTCCTAAAGTTGTGGTATTCTTTTTGAATCACCCTGTATTGCTGGAGTTCATCAATGTTTTTGTCTATAAGTCTTCTTTACCACTTAGAGTCTTTGCACCCGATAGCTTCTCTTTTCCTTTTGTCTGCTTCAATTTTCGAAGGCGTGTTCCAACCATTTTTGAACGAGGCCCACACATTCAATCTTCAAAATATGCTTTTCACCATAAGGGTGGCTTTCCACGACTGATTTGAAGGTCTTCCTATCACCATCGCCCTAGTACTCAGTGTAGCAAAAAACCTCTTTCCTGCTGTGAGCGTCTGAACATAGAAACAACTGCAGCAGCCTCCATACCCCACTAGTTCCCTCATACTTCTTGGCACAAATTATTTTATGACTTTCACTTGTTTCTTTTTCAACTGATTTACACTGATGGCAGTATTTAGACCACTGGCCATTAAAATTGCTACACCACGAAGATGACGTGCTACAGACGCGAAATTTAACCGACAGGAAGAAGATGCTGTGATATGCAAATGATTAGCTTTTCAGAGCATTTACAAAAGGTTGACGCCGGTGGTGACACCTTCAACCTGCTGACATGAGAAGGTTTCCTACAGATTTCTCATACACAAATATCGCTTTACCGGCCTTGCCTGGTGAAACGTTATTGCGATGCGTCGTGTAAGGGGGAGAAAAGCGTACCATCACGTTTCCGACTTTGATAGAGGTCGGATTGGAGCCTATCGTGGTTGCAGTTTATCGTATCGAGACATTGCTGCTCCCGTTGGTCGAGATCCATTAACTGTAGCAGAATATGGAATCGGTGGGTTCAGGAGGGTAATACGGAACGCCGTGCTCGATCCCAGCGGCCTCGTATCACTAGCAGTCGGGATGGTAGGCATCTTATCCGCATGGCTGTAACGGATAGTGTAGCCACGTCTCGATCAGATGGGGATCTTTGCAAGACAACAACCATCTGCACGAACAGTTCAACGACGTTTGTTGCAGCATGGACTATCAGCTCGGAGACCAGGGTTGCCCTTGACGCTACATCACAGACAGGAGCGCCTGCGATGGTGTAATCAACGACGAAACTGGGTGCACGAATGGCAAAACGTCATTTTTTCGGATGAATCCAGGTTCTGTTTACAACATCGTGATGGTCGCATCCGTGTTTGGCAACATTGTGGTGAACGCACATTGGAAGCGTGTATTCGTCATTGCCATACTGGCGTATCATCTGGCTTGATGATATGGGGTGCCATTGGTTACACCTCTCGGTCACCTCTTGTTCGCCTTGACGGAACTTTGAACAGTGGACGTTACATTTCAGATGTGTTACGACCCGTAGCTCTACCCTTTATTCGATACCTGCGAAACCGTACATTTCAGCAGGATAATGCACTACCGCATGTTGGAGGTCCTGTACGGGTCTTTCTGGATACAGAAAACGTTCGACTGCTGCCCTGGCCAGCACATTCTGCAGATCTCTCACCAATTGGAAACGTCTGGTCAATGGTGGCCGAGCAACCGGCTCGTCACAATACGCCGGTCACTACTCTTGATGAACTGTGGTATCATGTTGAAGCTGCATGGGCAGCTGTACCTGTGCACGTCATCCAAGCTCTGTTTGGCTCAATGCCCAGGCGTATCAGGGTCAGAGGCGGTTGTTCTGGGTACTGATTTCTCAGGATCTATGCACCCATATTGCGTGGAAATGTAATCTCATGTCAGTTCTAGTATGATATATTTGTCCAATGAATACCCGTTTATCATCTGCATTTCTTCTTGGTGTAGCAATTTTAGCGGCCAGTAGTGTTGTTACCACTTCGATGTCTAAAATTTTACCTGTGTCTACACTAGTGACAGTTGCAACTGTATTTTTAAATGTGTGGCCTCTCTTCTGTCGTGTACCATCAATTGCCACAAATAAGTCTATCGTGTTATTTAATTCTACTGCTTCTTTTCATAGAAGCAATAGCAACAGATTTGACACATTCACCAATTACTTCTGTGTACTTACTTGATATGGTTGGTGGGTTTGACAAGTTCAGCATGACACATAATACTCATTGCATACAAGAATCTAACATTTCTCTCAAAGAAGTCATTCTTGCACTTTTGAGAAGTCCAAAATGACGTAGAGAGCCTCCCAACTTCGCACTGGACAAGAAGTTCTTTAGCCAGTCCAGTCCTTGCAGACGTATCCTCAAAGATGCTAATTTGCCCACCACAAACCATACATGATATAGCATCTTGTAAAACGTGTCCTAACACACTCAATTCTAACAAAACATTACCTAAACTACTTATTCATCTCCTGTGTCAATAAATAAATACTCATGGTTTACAAGTTTCTTCCTCGAAGCACTAGTAGGCGTGTCTTTTTCGTGTGTTTGTGAAACATCTATTTCAGGATCAGCACTGGATTCAGATCTAGTTGTATGCTGATTTCCATGGAAACGTCGCTTCTTAAAAGAACGCCGGCCGGTGTGGCCGTGCGGTTCTAGGCGCTTCAGTCTGGAACCGCGTGATCGCTACGATCGCAAGTTCGAATTCCTGCCTGGGGCATGGATGTGTGTCATGTCTTTAGGTTAGTTAGGTTTAAGTAGTTCTAAGTTCTGGGGGACTGATGACCTTAGAAGTTAAGTCCCATAGTGCTCAGAGCCAATCTTAAAAGAACTCTTCCCATTCGTCATTCCTGAAAGAGGGATAAGAACGTGTAATGGTACGCCAAACCACTATGTTCACAGTCCGACACCTATAAAACAATACACCCACAAAGTAAATCCACAAGATGCATGTGCAATACTGCCATTTATGTTTACACAGTGCATCCAGCCTCTTAACATGAATTCAAGGAATAAACAGCTGAAAATCACAGCTTTGTAGATTGAATAGTTCCAGAGACAGCAAGTCAATGCAGAAAAACCGGACTATTCTAAACCTGCACTATTAACTTTGAAATGATAAAAAGTACACTTCTAATTGGAATTAATCGACAAATGACACGTCAAATTATTCAGGAGATATAAACTATTATTGAGAGATAATAATCAGAAAACGTGACTTTTTGACAATTTCACCTTACTTGCACCCCTTAACAAGATATAAGTCATAAAAGCACGGGAGAGGAAACAGTATTTAAGGGTTGGGGTTGTTTTGGGGAAGGAGACCAGACAGCGAGGTCATCGGTCTCATCGGATTAGGGAAGGACGGGGAAGGAATTCGGCCGTGCCCTTTCAGAGGAACCATCCCGGCATTTGCCTGGAGCGATTTCAGGGAAATCACGGAAAACCTAAATGAAGATGGTCAGACTCGGGATTGAACCGTCGTCCTCCCGAATGCGAGTCCAGTGTGCTAACCACTGCGCCACCTCGCTCGGTCGTATTTAGGGGCTTAACAAGGAAGCGGATAACGAACACTAGGTATCAGACATCTTTAAGTAACGGCTTTAGACCACTGAAAAAATTTTAATTATGCGACTGCAGTTGTTCATTTAATATGAGTCTATCATTCAAAGAAGGGTGTTTCAAGATCTGTAACTCTTCCAAAACGTTTAATCTAAAACCTTTTCTTTCACAGAGCAAAATTCCGATGTCATGAATTTCCATAGGTTTGTGGCCTGTGATCAACAGGTGGTCGAAAAAGGTTGAGTTATGAATATTAGAACCATTTTTGCTAAAAGATGCTCCTTGTATCTAGCAGAGGAAGCACGACCTGTTTGGCCTATGTAATAGGCTTTCCATGTGTCACAACTGATTTTATAGGTTCCTGAGTTCTGCAGGGGAGACCGTTCTGATTTTAGATTATGTATAAGGTTGCTATGCAAGCTGCTGTTAGTAGAAAAGGCTACGTTGCAGTTACATCTGTTCCTGAGTAATCGTTGAATCCTGTAAGATACTGGCCCTATATACGGAATGGAAAAACATTTTATCTTTTGCTTTTGTTCTACAATATTATTTTTATTGCTAACCGGTTTTCGGCTTACAAGGCCATCTTCAGGCATTTACTGAGTATTATCACCAAAGAAGTTAAATGTTAGCAGACAACATTGGAAGAGAAGTAACACATCTAGAGCGAAGTAGAAACATACAGTGAGTAACATCTTTGCAATGAAATAGTAAAAACAGAACAGTACATAAATAACAATGGAGTTGACAGGAAAACCTTTAGCACAAAATAAGAATAGCATGCCTACATAACAGTTTCTATTGATAAACAAAACTATTAAATAAGATAAAATTAGTACTAGGTAAGGCTGCATCAAGAGGTATGAAACATGGAGAGTGATACACAACCAATTAAAAAAGAAGAGACAGTTGTCAATGTAAATACAGAATACACGAGGAACTTAAGCCATATCAATACGATAAACAGAAATTAATAAATGCAGGAAAATTAAGGTGTTTGAGGGAACCTACAGTTTGAGAGTGTGGTGGTACTGCATTTTAACATTAACATTATAATCAAAGCAGTGGCTGTATACCAGTTTACATTAAATAAATGAACTAAGTAAAATATGAACAATATTTGATGAGACAACTACAAGAGGAGTTAAACATGGACAGTAATACAAGTACAAGCTAAAAGCAAACCCTTAACTATTGAAACTACAGCATATGTGGAATACAAAGACAACTGCAACAAATAAAACAACTTAATGACTACAGGAAAATGGGAATATGTAGGAAGAGAGAGTGTGGGAAGTAATGAACAACAAAGATGATTATATGAAGTTTAGGAGAGGGGAAGTGTTGAGTTGTGTCTGGTCATTTAGGATCCTCAAACACCTCAATTTTCCTGCATTTATTAATTTCTGTTTATCGTATTGATATGGCTTAAGTTCCTCGTGTATTCTGTATTTACATTGACAACTGTCTCTTGTTTTTTAATTGGTTGTGTATCACTCTCCATGTTTCATACCTCTTGATGCAGCCTTGCCTAGTACTAATTTTATCTTATTTCAATAGTTTTGTTTATCAATAGAAACTGTTATGTAGGCATGCTATTCTTATTTTGTGCTAAAGTTTTTCCTGTCAACTCCATTGTTATTTATGTACTGTTCAGTTTTTACTATTTCATTGCAAAGATGTTACTCACTGTATGTTTCTACTTCGCTCTAGATGTGTTACTTCTCTTCCAATGTTGTCTGCTAACATTTAACTTCTTTGGTGATAATACTCAGTAAATGCCTGAAGATGGCCTTGTAAGCCGAAAACCGGTTAGCAATAAAAATAATATTGTAGAACAAAAGCAAACTGGTGCTTTTCATTTATTATTATAATGTTGTTCTACCAAGAACCGACGGAAGATTCTGTTAATATGATTTTCTCTTTTCATCCACTTCATTATTAAAAGGAGCGCAGAGAGTAGTAATTCTGGCTATCGCTTTATTTCTGAAAATTTTATCTACTATAGTCGGCTTACATTCATTATTAACTGCAATGGTTTTTAACAGATTCATCTCAGTTGCAAGATTTTCAGCGGACAGTGGTGTGGAAGCAGCTCTGTGGATGGATGAGTGGAAAAAGGTTTTTTTACGGGATTCGCGATGCGTTGAAGAGGATGGTACAATCTGGTCCATGTGTGTTTCTTTTGCGAAAAATGTTAAACGATATTCTGTCATCAGTTATGGTTAAATGCTAAATCCAAGTAGTTTAACTGACTGTCCATTACCGCGCTCACATGTGAACGTCATTTTTTCGTGCAGTTCATTGAAGATTTTAAGCAGATGGTCAATACCAGATTCAGTGCCTTTGTAAATAGTCAAAATGTCATCAACGTATCGGCAATAAAATAAAATACCTAATGTTGAAGCTGAAAAATTTTTGAAGAAATTTTCTTCTAAGGAATTTATGAAGATATCGGGTAAGACACTTGCTAATGGATTGCCCGTAGCGAGTCCGTCATGTTGTTTCTATAACTGTCCATTACATTCGAAATAATTACATTTCAACGCAATATGTAGTAAATTCATGACATCGGTAATTTGCTCGTCAGTAATGTCTTTTTTAAAAAACCGTAAACTTTTTCCACAATATCTAAGGTCGTGACTACAGGTACATTCGTATATAAATTCTTAATATTAAACGAAACAATCTTGGTATCTTGATCACATTCCAAAATTTTGATTTTGTGGACTAATTCCTGGCTATTCACCACTGAAAAATTATTTTGATACACAAAGGATTTTTTAAATATATGGTGCAGAAACTTTGCTAAGATGTGGTAGGCACTATTCATGCTACTAGAAATGGGACGAATTGGATGACCAGTCTTATGCAACTTAAATTGAGAACGCAATTTTGGGATTGTCTCGCAGCTCAGAAATACTGTTCTCCTCAAAAAACTGCAAATTTTTTGGTAGCAATAATCACGGAATTTGGTTTATCTGACCTCGTTACAAGAGCATCATTTTCTTTAAGCTTCTTATTAATAGCATTAAATTTTTTGTTGTTGTCACGGTTAATGGTACTCTCAGCGTCAGACAAATAATGACATACATCATGGGCTATTCCAGTTTGACAAGCGTTATCCATTTTTAAGGAACTGCAATCGCGTAATAAAAATTTTTTCAGTGGCTTAAAGCCGTTACATAAAGCTGTCTGATAGCTAAAGTTCGTTATCCGCTTCCCTGTTAAGCCCTTACGTACTGTTTCCTCTCCCGTGCTTTTATGATTTATAACTTGTTAATCTGTCAGTCACTATTATATTAAATTCGTATAGATATTGTTCAACCTTTGTAAATTCTGCTACTAGATGGCGCGAGCTGTATCATGTTCACGTCGTAATTTGCTACGGCCCGCTCACGCAGTCGCTGTTACTCACTTGTGTCCTGTAGCACTGTAGTGCCCTCAGTGGCATATTTTATATTGCTTTAAAATTTGACTATCCCTGTTATATGTTCAGGTGGAAAATGTCTTAATTGTGGTTTTTATGTTTTGACTAGAGAGATGTCGCTCAAATTTCCTTTTAACCACGTGTGAGTATTTTTATGCAATTTAATTTGTTAAAATTAAGTGTTTATTCTAATACCTACCGGCTATTAACGTACCTTCCTGTGATATTGTTAGGTAAGGTAACAGTTTCTTCTGAAGAAGGCGCGCCTAGATGGCGTTGAAAACTACACTCCTGGAAATGGAAAAAAGAACACATTGACACCGGTGTGTCAGACCCACCATACTTGCTCCGGACACTGCGAGAGGGCTGTACAAGCAATGATCACACGCACGGCACAGCGGACACACCAGGAACCGCGGTGTTGGCCGTCGAATGGCGCTAGCTGCGCAGCATTTGTGCACCGCCGCCGTCAGTGTCAGCCAGTTTGCCGTGGCATACGGAGCTCCATCGCAGTCTTTAACACTGGTAGCATGCCGCGACAGCGTGGACGTGAACCGTATGTGCAGTTGACGGACTTTGAGCGAGGGCGTATAGTGGGCGTGCGGGAGGCCGGGTGGACGTACCGCCGAATTGCTCAACACGTGGGGCGTGAGGTCTCCACAGTACATCGATGTTGTCGCCAGTGGTCGGCGGAAGGTGCACGTGCCCGTCGACCTGGGACCGGACCGCAGCGACGCACGGATGCACGCCAAGACCGTAGGATCCTACGCAGTGCCGTAGGGGACCGCACCGCCACTTCCCGGAAAATTAGGGACACTGTTGCTCCTGGGGTATCGGCGAGGACCATTCGCAACCGTCTCCATGAAGCTGGGCTACGGTCCCGCACACCGTTAGGCCGTCTTCCGCTCACGCCCCAACATCGTGCAGCCCGCCTCCAGTGGTGTCGCGACAGGCGTGAATGGAGGGACGAATGGAGACGTGTCGTCTTCAGCGATGAGAGTCGCTTCTGCCTTGGTGCCAATGATGGTCGTATGCGTGTTTGGCGCCGTGCAGGTGAGCGCCACAATCAGGACTGCATACGACCGAGGCACACAGGGCCAACACCCGGCATCATGGTGTGGGGAGCGATCTCCTACACTGGCCGTACACCACTGGTGATCGTCGAGGGGACACTGAATAGTGCACGGTACATCCAAACCGTCATCGAACCCATCGTTCTACCATTCCTAGACCGACAAGGGAACTTGCTGTTCCAACAGGACAATGCACGTCCGCATGTATCCCGTGCCACCCAACGTGCTCTAGAAGGTGTAAGTCAACTACCCTGGCCAGCAAGATCTCCGGATCTGTCCCCCATTGAGCATGTTTGGGACTGGATGAAGCGTCGTCTCACGCGGTCTTCACGTCCAGCACGAACGCTGGTCCAACTGAGGCGCCAGGTGGAAATGGCATGGCAAGCCGTTCCACAGGACTACATCCAGCATCTCTAGGATCGTCTCCATGGGAGAATAGCAGCCTGCATTGCTGCGAAAGGTGGATATACACTGTACTAGTGCCGACATTGTGCATGCTCTGTTGCCTGTGTCTATGTGCCTGTGGTTCTGTCAGTGTGATCATGTGATGTATCTGACCCCAGGAATGTGTCAATAAAGTTTCCCCTTCCTGGGACAATGAATTCACGGTGTTCTTATTTCAATTTCCAGGAGTGTAGTTAGAGAATTTTAATTCTATTTGAAACCTGTTGGTTGTAAATTCGTGACATTGTAATTAATTGCGTTTGCTGATTACAGCTATATTCAAAAGACAAACTTCAGCGTCAATGTCAGTAAAACTTAGTCTTAACAGCGCGCCCACGTTAGGGGCAGATTCTATTCGTTCTGAGATTGATATCTGTTTTACAAATTCCAAATTTTGATGTGATGATGGCAGTCCCGAAACGGCGTTGTAAATAAAAGCGCAAATTAATTCTAGGACTTTGTGTTCACAAAATATTCACAACGACGGGAGACAAAATCAGGAAATTTGTTTCCTTCCATTTAGTCGTATACCCGTTTTGGAGGGTACGATAAACAAACATTGGTTTTGCTTCTTTGTGCTTAATTTACGTTCCTCTAAGACTTCCTTCATCCTTCGAGAGTGCCCATCCTTTTCTTCCTGGGTCCACTTTCTTCCTGTTGCAGACGTCTTTCTCTCTTGACATCCTGCCTATGTGTTGCTTCTCTAAAATGTATTCCGTTACTTAATATGTCAACTCTAATTCCTATGTTTTTCGTATCTTTTTCAATTCCGGTGAACCATGTAGGTTTGGATTTGTAGCTAGCTGTTCAGTAGGTTGAAGTTGTGCTTGGTTAATCTGTTATTATCCACTCGGTATATGTCTCCTTAAAACTGTAGTCATTTTTCTTCATTACATCAGATTGCTTTAGCATTTCAAATAGAGCTCTATACTTGATCCTAATTTGTACTCACCTTTACTATTGCTTGTAGGTCCCAGTATTTTCCTTAGAGTTCTACTTTCAGCTTTATCCTGTTTCTCAACATCCCCAAATCTCGTTAGTGTAAGTGTTTCTGCTGCACGCAGTGGGTCGGGCCCTACCACTGTTTGACTGTGTCTTTGTTTTGTATTCCAAGACAGTTTTTTTGTTATATGTGTTTTTTGTCATTTGGAATGACCTGTTTATGTACTGTCTTCTGCGGCTATCTATCTATTTCCTTTATTAATATATTCACAAACAGCTTCGTCATGGTATATATACTCCAGTTATACGAATACTGAACATATTAAAAGTGAAAAGAAACGTGACAGTGAAATATGTATCATAATTACAATTGGTAACACAGAATGAAATTAAACTACTGCTGTGTGCTATTTATATTGTGTAAGGTAGCACTTTTTGGCGTATACACATTTTTTTCCATGCGATTTTCTTTCGCAAGCTGTGTAGCTCGCACCTCCAACGAAATGCACGAAACTTTTCGCACCGCACAAATGTAATATAATTTAAGAAACATGTTTTAAATTATAGAGGTAAAGATAGAGTAGCAGTAGTGTAAATGCTTTTTATTTCGTTTTCCATGTGGCAAATGATAGAGAGAGAGAGAGAGAGAGAGAGAGAGAGAGAGAGAGAGACGATCCGTAACAGACGAGAACCACCTGTTGGGAATAAGGAGGACTCTATAGAGAAAACGTGAATTTGCAGATGAGAGTGACATCTGTGAGTGACTGAGAAAACCGAAACAGCGCCAACTCATTTTTTAAAGAGTGGTATAGATGCAATTACCAAAAACGATAATAATTCTTGTATGGCGATGTACAAATTAATTATTGTTAAGGATGTCCTTGCTTTTTGGATGGAGAAAGGAAACGTTCTGTCTCGTTCTGCAATAGAAATAAAAATGATCTGTGTGATTAAGGACACAGATAACGGATTTATTGTGAGATTTCAAGGAGAAAAGAGAAATGAGCATTGACAAACTTTTCGCGAGATTCTAAGTAACCAATGGTAGAATACAATGAAAGTAAACATATCTGTCCTTTCATTAACCAGATTGCAGATTTTTTCTTTTATTTAAATTACATTCTTAGGTGAAAAAAAATCAGTACAGGAGAGTTTTGCTTTTGATGTCCGTGAGCTACCGCGAATCGGACCAGATTTAACGTACATGGGACCATTTATGCCACTGTTTTCAGAAAGAAGCGGAGCACGGCATACAGGCGCCAAGCAAGTAAAATAAAAAATCATTTCACGAGAATAATTCAAATTTTGGCAGTTGGCGCATGTTCTTCTTGTACCGCTATAGCAGTGAGAGAGCATGCAATGTGGATGACTTTGGGAGATGTATACCCACGCCTTTGTGTTAATATGTAGTAATGCTGGGTTTCCAGTGGATAACGCGAGATGTGCACTAACATATTTTCAAAGATTTGTGACACATTTGTTTTTTCCGCTGTCTGTGGCTCGCACCCTGTTCCACTACAAAGCAACAACTGCATTTTTGAAAACTAAATACCGAGTGTGAAATCTAGATCTTAAGCTTCTCTCATGTTACGTTACAACAGCAAACCCTCCGATAATTTATTATTTAAGGCTTTTAGGACTTGATATGTGAATGTATAAATAGCATTTTGAGAAGAGAAACCGATTTGGAAACAAAACTGTGATATGGTAAGCAATTTGTTTCTACTTTAGTTTGAGTCTACTTGGAAGTACATTACTTTTTTGAGTAATTTAATTTCAGTGAAGGATTTTGGAGCTGCTCCAGTTACTTAAAGTTTTGTAAAATGACATTTCAAAATGTTGTCTAGCTTCTTCAACTGAATAATTTAATCCTATTTTTACTACTACGTTTAGAAAGTGATTGTTGAAAGTGCTTGTGAAAACCTTCATGATTACTGTTTAGCTTAATTATAATGATCTCTTGTACACTGACTGGCTGTCAGTCTTCCATTTGACAGTATCCCATTAAGTGTAAATCTTATTATTTTCTTTATTTATGTCTGTGAGAAATACATACTTCTGGACACTTTAGTGACTATTCTTAAAATAATGCAGTGTTTTTATAGTGTGGAAGAACTGTCATGTGTTGGCTTACTCTGGCCTTTATATAAATTTCCCTTGTCCTCTTGTATGACATTTTATTTTCTTTAGTTATTCACAACTTACTTGTTCTTTAATGCATCTTCTTGATAATTCTTTAGAAAGCAACTTTCAAATACTGACATAAATTTACTATGGAATAAACTTAATCTGACAGTGATATCTTACTCTTAAAACGCTGTATCCTGTTCTCATTAATAAGCCTCACTGCTTAGTATGAACCTGCTTCACGACTGCAGAGTGTCACATTGTTTATTTTCAATAATTGTGCTTCATGACCAGATAGTCCAGTAATAACTGGGTATGCATTAATTGTTTCAGCCTTAGCACTCTATGAAAAGTTTCGTCTTCTACTACATTGCTGCAAACTAGTTGAAAAACTGACTGCTGAAATTAGATTGGAATGCTCAAATAACAATTATAGTTCATTTTCTCTGCCCATATCTTACATGAAATCTTCACTGAAATCTTCATAACCTACTACTGTTTCTTCTTGCATCCAGATTTCGCGTAAGAAGCTGAAAGTTTCCTACAGGAGATCTGTAGACTATTATGAGAACGTATTCTGCAGTAACAACTCACAGTCACATGATGCTAGGTTGTGATCAACACGAAAACTATTTATTTCAATACTTTTTACTTTGTATCCAACTTTGACAAATATGCTGAAACTCCTCCTTTTCCCATGTGAACTCTACACGAAAATGATGCTGGTTTATAATTATTTATATTTAACTTCTCCATTAACGTGGTTACGTGGTGCCCAGAGAAGCACGTTGTAATTTTCCGTATCATCGAGGCATACAAGAAGATCATCTATCTTGTTTTTCAGTCTTCTACTTTTTTGACGAGACAAATTCATTTTTTTATACTTAAGGTATAGATCTTCTGTTAGTCCTTTTCAATTATGCGTCCCATACAATTGAGCAGTGTCCTGGGGTGGGTCACGCAAGTGTTTTTTAAGCACTCTCCTTTGCCGACTGACTGCATTTATCTACTATCCGCCAGTGAAGTGTATCTGCCAGCTGCCTGACTCAATATGATCATTCCTTTTTATATTCCCACAAACTGTTACATACAAGTATTTGGATGTGTTAGTGGATTCAAGTTGCAACTCTTTAATGATGTACACACAGAGCACACATTGTTTCATTTTGTGCACAGTTTTACATTATTCAGTATTACTGGCTGGATTGTTTCCACCACTTTGAAGTCTTCATTCAGTCTAACTGAATAATTGGCCAATTATTTTCAGACTGTACCTCTTTATAGATAACTGTATCACCTGTAGAAATTCTCAGGCTACTATTAATATTGTGTAGCTGGTCGTTATCGGGAGATGGAAGGCAATTTTTATCCCTATTCTGCCAATGCTATCTTACACTTTGAGTAGATACAGTTATCAAAAGAACTATACGTGATAAGGCAATGAAATTTTTACTACATATGTATAACATATATGCCTCAATTTACAATTAAAATGAACATTATACCTCTTATGGTATGGAAGAAAAAAATTATTCTTTTAGTAGTAACATTTAACTTTTTTGGAACATTAATTATTATAAAACAGTTTCTGATTGTTTGATGAATTTACTTGTAATAACTTATTACCATCTTCAGTACAAAGTGACAAAATTTCATCTTTCTAACCTCATTATTTTATCAAATAATGGTACATGAAAGTAAAAAAAATGTATGATTCTTGAGTTTCTCCCGGCGTATTTGATGATCAAAATATCCACGGGTATGCTGCCGGTCTATAGTGTCCAACGGGCACTATAGACCGGCAGCATACCCGTGGATATTTTGATTTAAAAAAATGTAGTTTTGTGACAAATCCATTTAAAGTATAATACTGAAATTCTAGTATAGTTATTGATGAAAATTACTTAACACTATCATTTTCCTGCACCATACTGAGCATCATCTGAATCATACTGATCTTCTTTTCTTCTCCTAGTCCGTATCCTTTTCTGTCTGGCTTCTTTTGTGCATTTTAAATTAGCAATATCTGCTTTGCGGATTCTCTCTTTATCTATTTGCACCAAAGATTTTGCAGTATTTCCACTAGATTTTATGCCCAATAATTCCAGAACATCCAGTTTTCTAATTAGACCATCACTGAAGCATAAAATAGCATCATAAACACCAAATTTGATGGTTGTAAGCTTAACAAATACAGTTTTCGGCAACAGGTTCCAAATGACAGAATTCACACATTCATCTAAATTTTGTGTTTTCCCATGAAGACATTTCTTCAACAAGGTATCTTTACAAAGGTCTCTAAATATGGGTTTAATTTCATATCATTTAATTAAATGCTGTGAATTATCTCTCTGCATGTCGCAAAAAGGAAGACGCGGCATTTAAGTGGCTGATTGCACAGAACGTCAGGAAAACCACCATATCTCACGAAAAAATTGTCTTATTTATATAAAACATAAACTGTTGCACGCAGGAGAGACCAGGAATTTCAAATATGCTAAAATCTAAAAATCGGAATTTTGAAGGTTCCGCAAGTGTTTCCAGCACACTTCCCTTGGAAACGCCTGATATTGCATCTTATGACGGCAACCCTCCATTCAAGATAGCACACTGCATAAAATCCTGATACCACACACACTCTGATCAGTCAGAACATTATGACCACCGACGTACTATCGATATAAATCGCAGAGGCGATATCAGCGTCACTTGGTGAGGAATGACTGGTAGTCAGACAAATGCATGTAGTATGTCGGTGTACCATCCACTTTTAGAATAGAAAAGGCATGCCATCCGTCTGAGTTTATGATGCCTTAGAGGCTCGGCAAGAGCATTTCGGAAACTGCACGAATTTTCCGGTGTTCAAGGAGTGCTGTGGTGAGTGCCTTCAACACGTGGCGAAACCACGGTGAAACAATGTCGTGGGATTGGGCAGCCAACCTCATTAAAAATGTCGTACACGGCAGACTGGTAAAACAGGACAGGCGGCGAACTGTGGTGGAACTAACATCAGACTTTAACACTGGTCAGAGTACAAGTGTGTCCGAACACATTGGAACATTGCTTTTCACAATATATATAAATGGCCTAGTAGATAGTGTCGGAAGTTCCTTGCGGTTTTTCGCGGATGATGCTGTAGTATACAGAGAAGTGAAAATTGCAGCGAAATGCAGGAATATCTGCAGCGGATAGGCACGATGCAGGAAGTGGCAAGTGACCCTTAACATAGACAAATGTAATGTATTGCGAATACATAGAAAGAAGGATCCTTTATTGTATGATTATACTGGTAGCAGTTGCTTCTGTAAAATATCTGGGAGTATGCGTACGGAACGATTTGAAGTGGAATGATCATATAAAATTAATTGTTAGTAAGGCGGGAGCCAGGTTGAGATTCATTGGGAGAGTCCTTAGAAAATGTAGTCCATCAACAAAGGAGGTGGCTTACAAAACACTCGTTCGACCTATACTTGAGTATTGCTCATCAGTGTGGCATCCGTACCAGGTCGGGTTGACAGAGGACATAGAGAAGATCCACAGAATAGCGGCGCGTTTAGTCACAGGGTTATTTGGTAAGCGTGATAGCGTTACGGAGATGCTTAGCAAACTCAAGTGGCAGACTCTGCAAGAGAGGCGCTCTGCATCGCGGTGTAGCTTGCTGTCCATGTTACGAGAGGGTGCGTTTCTGGATGAGGTATCGAATATACTGCTTCCCTCTACCTATACCTCCCGAGGAGATCACGAATGTAAAGTTAGAGAGATTCGAGCGCGCAAGGAGGCTTTCCAGCAGTCGTTCTTCCCGCGAATCATACGCAAGTGGAACAGGAAAGGGAGGTAATGACAGTGGCACGTAAAGTGCCCTCCGCCACACACCGTTGGGTGGCTTGGGGAGTATAAATGTAGATGTGTAGATGTAGACAGTGCACCGAACGATGGCCCTCTTCAGCCAACGACCCATGCGTGTAACGTTAACACCACAAAATGAGCAGCTACGACTGAAATGGGCAAATTATCATTGGCACTGGACGCTGGTACAGTGGCGGCGCTTTGCCTGGCCTGATCCGTCGTCTTCCAGAGGAACAGCTCCTTGAAACTTGTTCTGCAGGAGGGAGGCAAGCTGGCGCCGGCTTCATTACGTTCTGGGAAACATTCATGTGACATCCGTGGGTCCAGTGGAGTTCGTGTAAGGGACCACGACAGCCATGGAGTACTGTACAGTGGTTGCAGACCATGTACACCCCTACATGACTATAACGCTTGCCGAAGGCAGTGGCATTTTTCAGCAAGATAATGCGCCATGTCACAAGGCCAGGGGTGTGATAGAATGGTTCGAGGAGCACAGAGGCGATTTTCAATTTATGTGCTGCCTCCCACCCCTCCCCCCTGCTCGTCAGATTGAAACCCGATCGAACACATCTGGGATGAGACTGAAGGTGGCGTGAGAACTCGACGCCCCTCCACAGAATGTACGGGAATTAGGTGACTTGTGTGCCGAAATGCGGTGCAAACTCGCTCCAGCGATCTGTCGAGACCCCATTGGTTCCATGCCACAACGTGTCGCAGCTGTTATCTGCTCTGAAAGTGGACATAACGGCTATAAGGTAGGTGGTCATAATGTTCTACATCTACATCTACATACATACACCACCATCCACCATACGCTGCGTGGCAGAGGGTACCTCGTACCACAACTAGCATCTTCTCTCCCTGTTCCACTCCAAAACAGAACGAGGGAAAAATGAATGCGTCTGTACGAGCCCTAATCTCTCTTATCATTGTGGTCCTTCCGCGAAATGTAACATTGTACTGCAGTCAGCCTCAAATGCTGGTTATCTAAATATCCTCAGTAGCCATTCACGAAAAGAACGCCTCCTTTTCTCTAGAGACTCCCACCCGAGTTACCGAAGCATTTCCGTAACACTCGCGTGATGATCAAGCGTACCAGTAACAAATCTAGCGGCACGCGTCTGAATTGCTTCTATGTCCTCCCTCAATCCGACGTCATAGGGATCCCAAACGCTCGAGCAGTACTCAAGAATAGGTCGCACCAGCGTTCTATAAGCGGTCTACTTTACAGATGAACCACATCTTCCCAAAATTCTACCAATGAGCCGAAGCCGACCATCCGCCTTCCCCACGACTGTCATTACAGGCTTGTCCCACTTCGTATCATTCTGCAATCTTACGCCCAAATATTTAATCGACGTGACTGTGTCAAGCGCTACACTACTAGTGGAGTATTCAAACATTACAGTATTCTTTTTCCTATTCATCTGCATTAATTTACATTTATCTATATTTAGAGTTGGCTGCCATTCTTTACACCAATCACAAATCCTGTCCAAGTCATCTTGTATCCTCCTACAGTCACTCAACGACGACACCTTCCCGTACACCACATCATCATCAGCAAACAGCCGCACATTGCTATCCACCCTATCCAAAAGATAATTTATGTAGGTAGAAAACAACAGTGGACCACACTTCTCTGGGGCACTCCAGATGATACCCTCAACTCCGATGGACACTCACCATCGAGGACAACGTACTGGGTTCTATTACTTAAGAAGTCATCGAGCCACTCACATACTTGGGAACCAATCCCATATGCTCGTACCTTAGTTAGGAGTCTGCAGTGGGGCACCGAGTCAAACGCTTTCCGGAAGTCAAGGAATATGGCATCCGTCTGATACCCTTCATCCATAGTTCGCTGGATATCATGTGAAAAAAGGGCGAGTTGCGATTTGCAGGAGCGCTGGCTGATCTGCGTGTAATTTGTCTAGTGGATAACATCGGAACATTTTGAAGCTATTCGCAGATCATGTAGTTGTCTCTAAGAAGACAGAGGCTGTAGAGAGTTGCAGGAGGACCAGAGGACGATTTGTTATTCCTGGCTGGACTGCTAGGTAACCGGGGACGTAAGAAAATTAACCCTATTCCACATAAATAGATAAAGAGATCCATTAGTGCTTGATTACGCTTTTGGCATGAAATCGCTGACAGTGGAAGTAACGTTAAATTACCCAGCAGTAACGGTAAACCTAGGAAAAGCGGAGGAGAAATCAGTGGGAGAATCTTAAGGAAATGTGGTTTATAAACGAAATAAGTGCCTTACGGAAACCTTGTATGACCGATTCTTCAGAAATGATCATCGGCCTGGGATATTTACCAAGTTAGATTTGTAAAAGAATTAGAGAAACACAATGAAAAGTAGCGTGGTTCATCACAGGGCTCAGTTCAACGCACCACACAACCAAACCTACTCAGCTTAGTTTCGTGCAGTCAGTGATACTGATGTTATTGTTGTTGTGGTCTTCAGTCTTAAGACTGGTTTGATGCGGCTCTCCATGCTCCTCTATCCTGTGCAAGCTTCTTCATCTCCCAGTACTTACTGCAACCTACATCCTTCTGAATCTGCTTAGTGTATTCATCTCTTGGCCTCCCTCTACGATCTTTACCGTCCACACTGCCCTACAATGCTAAATTTGTGATCCCTTGATGCCTCAGAACATGTCCTACCAACCGATCCCTTCTTCTTGTCAAGTTGTGCCGCAAACACCTCTTCTCCTCAATTCTGTTCAATACCTCCTCATTAGTTATGTGATCTACCCATCTGATCTTCAGCATTCTTCTGTAGCACCACATTCCGAAAGCTTTTATTCTTTTCTGGTCCAAACTAATTATCGTCCATGCTTCACTTCCATACATGGCTACACTCCATACAAATACTTTCAGAAACGACTTCCTGATACTTAAATCTATACTCAGCGTTAACAAATTTCTCTTCTTCAGACACGCTTTCCTTGCCATTGCCAGTCTACATTTTATATCCTCTCTACTTCGACCATCATCAGTTATTTTACTCCACAAATAGGAAAACTCCTTTACTACTTTAAGTGTCTCATTCCTAATCTAATTCCCTCAGCTTCACCCGAGTTAATTCGACTACATTCCATTATCCTCGTTTTGCCTTTGTTGATGTTCATCTTATATCCTCCTTTCAAGACCCTGTCTATTCCGTTCAACTCCTCTTCCAAGTCCTTTGCTGTCAGTGACAGAATTCCAATGTCATCGGCGAACCTCAAAGTTTCTATTTCTTCTCCACGGATTTTAATTCCTACTCGGAATTTTTCTTTTGTTTCCTTTACTGCTTGCTCAATATACAGATCGAATAACATCGGGAAGAGGCTACAAC
Source organism: Schistocerca cancellata (assembly GCF_023864275.1). Classification (NCBI taxonomy): domain Eukaryota; kingdom Metazoa; phylum Arthropoda; class Insecta; order Orthoptera; family Acrididae; genus Schistocerca; species Schistocerca cancellata. The sequence goes on from NC_064635.1 coordinate 177,988,940, forward strand.
CCTGTCTCACTCCATTCCCAACCACTGCTTCCCTTTCATGTCCCTCGACTCTTACAACTACCATCTGGTTTCTGTACAAATCGTAAATAGCCTTTTGCTCCCTGTATTTTACCCCTGCACCTTTAGAATTCGAAAGAGAATATTCCAGTTAACATTGTGAAAAGCTTCCTCTAAGTCTACAAATGCTAGACACGTAGGTTTGCCTTTCCTTAATCTTTCATCTAAGATAAGTCGTAAGGTCAGTATTGCCTCACGTGTTCAAACATTTCTACGGAATCCAAACTGATCTTCCCCGAGGCCAGCTTCTACCAGTTTTTCCATTCGTCTGTAAAGAATTCGCGTTAGTATTTTGCAGCAGTGACTTATTAAACTGATAGGTCGGTAATTTTCACATCTGTCAACACCTGCTGTCTTTGGGATTGGTGATACGGATAAGAGACTGAAAATACCAGTTTGCAGTTGTGAACAAAATTCGATGCCTGGAATGTTCGGAAATTGCATGAAACTTGAGAACGTTTGTCTCAATATAAATGACTATGACTATATTTCTTGTTCTAACCCAGATAAAGCAAATGAGTAGAATATCATATCTGTGTAACAACATGGTGGGTTTCCAAGAATTTTTTCATGTAAGGTGTGACTGCAGTAGGAGTTTGTGGTAACTGATAAATATTGAGGACACAATCGTCAGTTGAACTCAGTTGGTTCCTAACCGACCACCAGATGACGAGTGCAGAACCCCGACTCTGCGTGTGCCTCGTTTGTTAACTTAGGCGTTTGGTTATGCCCTACTCACTGAGCATTTACTCTTGTTGAAGCATGGAGTAATCATAATGAAATAGTTTAAAAAGCACGTAACCAAATGGAAACATCCATACATGTAATAAAAATGGGTGTACATCGTGTGTGTATCTATATATGCATCTATGTATGTGTAAGTATGTATGTAAGCTCGTCAGACAAGAAATCAGTCACACCCAGAGAAATCATTACAAGCATTATTTAATACCGTGTAGTTCCGCCCCTGGACTTGCTAACTGCCTGGATGCGGTTAAGCCGTCGGCACACGGACCGTGCATCCGAACGTTGAGCGTTGAGCGTGCCGAGTTTCTGACGTCATAGCGTGGAATAGCACGTTCCAGAGTTTTTACGAACGTGCAGAGCAGTATCTGGCATTTCAGATATTCTGAGCGTGCGTCTGAGCGTTGACCAATGAGGTGGCGCAACGCCACCTACGTCACACGCACGCCGTCTCCCTTCAGTACAGAGTTGTGAGGAGCCATATTGGCCGTATTGGCCATAGGCATTTCAAGTCTATATGTATATATACCGTTCCGAGCGCCAGAAAATTTGAAAATCCTGCAAAACCCGTTGCTAACTGTGTGATTCGTTCCAATAAAATAACGAGAAACATCATATTCGTGGCAAAAGAATTATTGTAACTTGCGTGTAATGAGAGTAGGCTATTTGAAGGTAGCAACACACTGAAGATCCACCCGAAACGCATTGTTCTTGGTACAATTTGTTATAATTAAATTTCAGTTAGTAACATAACTACGATTAAGGTTTTTAGCAAGTGGTAAAATACTACGATTGGCAATGAAAGGCGTGATGTTGGTTTAGCGTAGTGAATAGTCTGCCTTCGGCAGGGCAACAAAGCGGACGCGTACGTGTTGACTTCGTGCGGCGCGCGAGCTCGCCTTGTTTACTTTCTGACGGCCGTTGCTTAAGTGCCGGCTTACTTTGTACGATCCATGGCGAACCGTTACCGTAAATCAACACTCCTATTTACTTTCTGCAACGATTATGCCCGACCCAAAGCACTCGAGGTGGAGCGTTTTCTGCGAGAGGAAGTGAAGATCCCGGCGACCGATATTATCGGCATACATTTGTCCATCGTGAGCAGCACGGTCTATGTGAAAATCATTAACGACGCGGCGTGCGAACGCATACTACGTGAGACCAAACAGGGGCTCCGCTTCTGTCACGCTGATGGCAATGTGGGGGAGGTAACCGTCGACCACGTAGACTTAGGTATGCGAACAATACGCATTTTCGAATTGCCATTCGAACTGCCAGCTGAGGAAGTCGTCGCGGCACTACGCCCATACGGCACAGTCCACGGCCACACTGCGGAGAAGTGGACACAGTTTCGGACGTATCCTGTCCTAAACGGGGTCCGACAGGTCACCATAGATCTCCGAAGCCACGTCCCGTCCTACTTACAGATCGGCGGATGCCGTGCCATAATTATATACGATGGCCAGCCTCGGACCTGTTCCGGGTGCGGCAAGGAAGGCCACCTTAGATCCGAATGCCTTCAACGGCGTATTACGCAACTTCCAGCTGCCGCAGAACCACCCACGTCGCCACCTACAGTGCTACCGGCGACCTACGCCGCTGCTCTGGCTTCTCCTACCACCTTGCAACGTCGCCCGGTCACCAAAATCGACGCCACCAACGAGCCCGACCAGACACCGACGGAGAGCGCCTCGGACGACCCGCCGCCTCGGCCGGCCATCGACGCCGTTCCGAAGATGCCGGCGCAACCAGACGCTGACCCTGACCTCGGAAACACGATGGAGATCGACTCGCTCATCGTTCCTACAGCAGTCTTTCTGCCAGAACGACGTGACTCCCTTCCGTCGTCGGACACGGAGGGTCGCACAAGGAAACAACGTTCCCCGAAACGTCGCAAGCGAAGACGTCGCACCGTTTCCGGCCAAGAGGAGACGTTACAAGTCGAGGAGGACGTAACCGTCGACCAGCACGAGGCCTCAGAACCCGCTACTGCTGACGAAGACGTAATGAGCGCGGAGACATCTATCGGTGTGCCTGCGCCCCGTGCTGACGCTGAACTAAATCATGAACGTCCCACAGGCGACACTACACCACGCACAATTACAACATCTTCTGCAGACAAAATGGACGATACACCAGTTTCCGCTTCCACAGCGTGGCACGAGGAGGAGGTCACGGAGCAGGAGCCGTTACGGGACCCTGCGCCGTCACGGCCGCACCACTAATCATACTCTCCCCAGACTCCCCTGCGGGCCAGCGGGATAACGTTCCGCTGCGACGCCCACACCCTTGCGCGGACGGCGGAGTGGACCAGCCTCCAGCAATCCGACACCAGGCCTACCGGATAGCAACCATCAACAATATCCGTTCCAGGGTGAAAATCCGCTTTATGCAGGAGATGTTCTGGGCTTCGGATATTGATTTCGCCCTTCTGCAGGAAGTTCACTTGGCTAGTCTCCCGGATATCAATGGCTATACCGCCCACGCCTCCGCGAGTGATCCTATGGGCCGCGGGGTGGCCATCCACGTCCGCCACGGGATTTCTGTGACCGATGTCGCCTTCCTTCCATCAGCTCGGGGCATGGCACTCACTGCCATGGGGACACGCATCATTAATGTCTACGCTCCCTCAGGCACCGACCGACGGCATGAGCCCAGTTTTATTCCGAGGAAATCGCTCCCCTGTTTTTAGGGCGTTATGACCATTGCCTACTAGGAGGTGATTTTAACTGCGTTCTGCATCCTAAAGATCAGATTCCCCACTACACCACATGCCAGGAGCTACGTATAGTGGCGCGAGACCTCCTGCTTCACGATACCTGGGAAGTACAACACGGCGACCTTTCTGGCCATACCTTTCTTACAAGTCATTCCGCAAGCCGACTAGACAGTATATATGTCTCACAAACACTTAGATCTGCGATACGGGGCGCCGAACGCTGGCCGCTGGCGTTTTCCGACCATTGCGCTTACACCTGTACTGTCCTCCTTCCGCTGCAATCAGTATGGCGCAGCCGTGCGCCATGGAAACTCAATACCTCACACTTGCATGACCTGGCGTGTCGCCAACAAGTCACTGAAACGTGGACAGCCTGCGAACGACGCCTTCCCCGCTACCACTCGACATTGACATGGTGGTTGGACTGCGCCAAGCCGGCAATCCGGAGGACACTGATGCGATACGGGAAGGACATGGCCGACTGGCATCGCACCACTGTTGACTTCCATTACGCCATTCTTCGAGATCTGGATGCTCAGCCGCCAACCCCGGACAACCAGTTGGAACGGCAAAGAACTAAGGCGAAGATAATTGCGCTGGCACGCCAGAAGCTGCAAGGGGTCGTGATACGGACGCGGCGCCACGATCACACGGATTTAGAAATTCCATCCATGCATGATATAGTGTCCGACAAACGAAGGCGTCGTCGGCAGATCATCAGCACTCTGACCACGCCTCATGGAACGCAGGTGACCACTCAGAATGACATCGTCCACGCATTCGTCGAGCACTACCGTCGTACTTATAGTGATAAAGACACTGAAACTGCAGCAGACGACTCCATTTTGCATTACGTCACGCGCACCGTCCCCCACACGGAGGCGGATGCTATGACAGTGGCGGTCACGCTAGACGAAGTCAACAACGCAAACGCCAAGGGTGCAGTCAACAGATCGCCCGGCATTGACGGCTTACCGATTGAGTTTTACCGTACCTTTCGGGACCTCATGGCACCACGGTGGACGACTATGTATCAAGAAATGATGACATCTGACCAAGCAATCCCACCCGCCTTTGCTGAGGGCATCATTATACCAGTCCACAAACCAGCCCGTGGTTCGATGGTCACGAGTTACAGACCGCTCACCCTCCTCAATGCCGATTACAAGATTTTCGCGCGCTTACTGGCAATGCGGCTCCGAACTACACTCCCTCATATCCTCTCGCCGGAGCAAACGACGCCTGGCGGACAGATTAACATACAGACTGCCACAGGGGAATGCCGCGACTTAATTGCGATAGCGGCGGCCTGCAGGCTCCGGGCAGCGGTCGCCGCTATAGACTTCGACAGCGCCTTCGATAAAGTGCGTCATCGTTTCCTGTTTTTGGTGGCAGCCCGAATGGGCATCCCCCCTCCGTTTCTCGACGTCATCCGGCGTCTTTACGACAGTGCCAGTTCAAGTGTCCAAGTCAATGGACGTTTAGCAGGGCCGGTACCTATCTGCCGTTCGATACGGCAGGGGTGCCCCCTCTCTACCCTCCTGTATGCCATTGCCCTTGAGCCCCTTATTGGGGGCTTGACGACCAAGCTCTCTGGCCTCACCCTACGCCAACACATTTTTCGCTGTCGGGCATATGCTGATGACCTCCTCCTCCTCATTCGCTCCGGCTATGAGATTCGGGAAGTCCTCGAATTGACTACCCATTATGGGGCTGCCGCTGGCAGTGCCATGAATGTCGCCAAATCTTCCGCAATGCACATTGGACGAGGCCTCCAGGAGGATGAAGTGGCACCCCTGCCGCTTGTGCGGACTTTCCGGTACCTGGGCATTACCTTTACCCCCACGGTCACACGCACGGCGGCAACGAATTTCCGTCGCCTGTTACACGTCATCCGCAACGACGTCCGCCAGAACCTCTTGCGCCGCCAGGACACACTTCAACGCGTTGAGTTTCTTAATCTTTATGTGGCATCAAAATTGGTTCACATCGCGCAAGTTCTCCCTCTGCCAACTGAAATTGGGCGCAACCTTCAGGCGGCTTTTGGCTATTATCTCACGGCTGGTTCAATGTTTAAAGTCCGTTATGAGACACTTACCCTGCCCTCACGGTATGGTGGCATCGGGCTCGTCAACGTCCGTATGCGAGCTGCAGCCTTGTACATGAGTACCATGAGAAAACATTGGATGGGCCAGGGTACATCTCTAACACGCAGCTTGCTTGAGGTCCTCCTACCTGCTTCCACCTCACCACCGGTGTCTGTCGGCCATATCGTGCCTTATTTGTCCCATATTTCGACCTTTTTCGTCGACTACAGTTACATACATACCAGTCTCCCAGATACACGCTCACCTACGACTAAGGATTTTTACAGCCTGTTGCTGCGCTGTGTTCCCCGGAACGCGATGGAGACCAAACATCCCTCCATCCAGTGGCCCATAGTGTGGACTACCGTCCACCAGCCCTTCCTCCCTACGAACGTCCGGGCACTGTGGTATCACGTAGTCAACAGGAAATTTGCCACGAAGCAGCGCCTGCACAACATTGGCTTGTCAGAATCCCCTCTTTGTCTCCTTTGCCAGCAACTGGACACTGATGAACACCGTATGACATGCGCCTCATCGCAAGATGTATGGCGCTTCGTCCAGAAAATCATTGCCTGCTATCTCCGGGTGCCACCAGACACAATCGAACCTCGAATGTTTCTATACCCAGAGGACCGATTTTTTCCCGCCGCCAAATGTCATGCTATTACGTGGGTCAAAGGGTGGGCGGTCGCTTATCTCTTTCATGAGGGACCTAAATCCCGCCTCGACTTCTGGATCTATTTACGAACAGCCCATGCAGCTCTCGAACACACGCCACGTTACCGAACATTATTTGCTAACTATCTTCGAGCGGTCTTTGTTAGACCTCCACTGAGTTGGGGGGTGCCTGGCTCAGAGGGCACCCACCCCTCCACCCCCGGCGGTGTCTGAGTTTCAACCGCCTACTTCTGACCTCCACGGATGGGAGAGCGCGTCGCAGATTGCGCGGATTTTATTTCTTTTTCTTTTCCTTTTTCCTTTCTTTTTCTTTAAACAGAATTTATATTTCTTTTCTCTTTCGCATATGTGTTCCCATAATTTCATGATATTAGTGACTATTACAAAAACACATGCAAATAAATAAATAACAACGCCTTCCACTACTGTTGATTCCCGTGTCTCCCACTTCCCTAAGCACCACTGGCTCGGTGGTGGTGAGGGGGACACTGTGGCCAGGCCTCAGGTTTCGACCCCTGCCCACTTTCCCCCCCGAGCCCCCACCGGTCCACTACATAAAAAAATAGCCAACACAAAAAATTAAAAAAAAAAACAAAAACAAGAAAAAAATAAAAAAATAGCGTCACTGTCCTATAATGAGTTTTTTGTTGGGGCGGTGGTTCGCGTCCTGGCACAACCAATTTTTTTTGTAACATTCGCGTTTTTATTAGGTTCTGATACTTTATTATTAGTTTAATATAAGTATAGACTATAATATTTGATGGTATGTAAATACAAGTTCACCTTTTTTTGAGGGCTGACTTTGTTCGATTGGCTTGATCTACAGGACACCTTGCGCAACTTGTGTAAAGCTATTTTGCTCCTCTTTCTTTTACGCTTCGTAATTAACGCGTTGCAAAGATTCTGCAACTGGGTAGGAACAGGGATCAAGTAAGACTGACCTTGGGGTTTTGATAAAATGTGGGAATGATGAAGTAATGTTTATCTCATGCGGAGAAGTATTCCAAATTTGTAATGCACTGTTTGTAATGGAACTTTTATAAGCCTGTGCCCTTATTCATTGGAAATTGTACTTTCCTTTTCGTGGACGATGGAGGAAATGTGCTTTCTAATGGAGCTAACGTGGGACTTTTAAGCGCGCCTGTTGAGTAAACAGTGAGATTTACGAGCTAGAAGCATCCCTCAACTGCCGCTGGAGTGCGTTGCGATCGGGTATACCACGTTGGGGCCCACGTACCGTATGCACAAGTCGCATCGTTCCTGAGCGTTCAGCAGCACGTTGAACTTGGCACGCTCAACGTTAACGTTCGACAGCACGGTCCGTGTGCCGACGGCTTTAGGAATTGAGTCCACAAGGTTGTGCAGCTACATCGAATCCAAATTAGGGCACTCTCCCAAGATCTGACAGCTCAGTTGCATCACTTTACGCGGATGGCGATGCCTGCGTTTACCTTCCCTTCGAAAACGCCGCACAGATTTCCTTTGGGGTTCAAATCACATGATTCTGCAGCCCAGTCGAGAAGTAACTGGTGGAGGAGTGTTCAGAAAACCACTCGCATACTCTCTGTAAGTCCGTGTTTGCACAGGATCTTGAGGGACTTCGGCTGTTCAATATAAAATGTAAAATCTAAAATCAAAAATAAATTCATCTGTATCTCTTTCGAATGCACTTTAATATGCAACCATTTGGTGGGTGTCGATTTAGTATTGTTCCATTCCATAACTGGTTTATAGTATGAGGCCATTTAACAACTGCTTTTCGCTCGCAGCTGTTTCCCCTTTTTTCGGCAGTGTGTTGTTTAATTAGTGGGCTTATACTTTGGTGTGTGGTTTGTTTTCTCACAGCTCCCTTACTTTTAACTTGTCCCATCTCCACACTGCCTATTGCGATACAGTTTGCTTTGTGTCAGTTCCTATTTGTATGGTGAACGTGTCATTTTATAAATAGGTCGACAGTATGACGCCTTATATTCAAAAGGAATTAGTAATTACATAGTCAATTGAAATTTTGGAGGACTCCCACTAGTGAATATGGATTGAGTCATTGTTCATTTCACTCTAATATTTTCCCACCTCTTAACTGATGTAAGGGACACCAAGTCATCTCTTATTCCTTTTTCTTTTTTTTTTTGTATTTGATATGTAAGCGTTAGGTTTTATGTCTGGCTACATTTTTGATGTTGTTTAATTAATTTTGTCATCAGCAGACAACACTAGGGCGATTTCTTTGTGCGCTATTGTGTACTTCGTAGTTACATCAAACGTTTTATTTTGAATAAGGATATGTATTTTGTAGGACCTATTCTCTTTCTCGCCTATAAGAATTAAGTAGGGTTTTGTATTTAAAAAATACATAAAATAGTAAATAAATAAATAAATAGTGAAAAAGTGGAGAAGTGTGTATCTTATGTACCAAGGAATGAAAGCTTTATTGCAGTAAAGGCTGTGTTAATAAATCTAATACCGAGAGAGAAGGTTCAGCAGCATTCATCAAAGGAAGTCTGTTTTCTGAGCAACCAATTAATGGGTCATAAAGCTTTTAACCGAGCGTCCGTTTCGTGTCGTAGTACTCTAAGGCTACTGCGGAACAATTGCATCCGTTCATCTTTCATGTTTTTCCTAATGGTGAAGACCTCTTGCAGCAAGGCCGTAACCGGCTTCATTGGTTCGAGCAGCATGACAGCGAAGTTATTTTGATGTTTTGGGCACCAGATTCGCCTGCTCTAATCCCGATGGAACTCCTCTGCGACACTATCAGGTGCCACCTTCGCGCACACAGACCACTGGGCAGTAACTGCGTCACCTACGAGTGGCGTATCGCTCCGCCGGAAACCTACCAAAGATATGTCCATGCTTCTGACTGTCGGTCGGTGGGACATCCACTGTTCACTTATGTAATGCAATGAAACACCTGTAGCCGTCATTTCGATGTTATTTATTACACAGGTTAAGGCAAAAGTCTGGATGTACCCTACCAAAGTTGAACGGTGCGAGGTGTCTGCAGCTACGAGCCCAACTCTAAAGGAGCGGTGGCGACAGCGGCGGCCATCCTGAAATCCGCCATCTTGAATTTGGAGTACGTGTTTCAGATGGGAAGGAGGTCATGTAGCACATTATTCTGAAGTGATTCTTTCTCAGAAATACACCTATGAACTTGTCGAGAAGTTGTTGTTGTGGTCTTCAGTCCTGAGACTGATTTCATGCAGCTCTCCTGTGCAAGCTTCTTCATCTCCCAGTACTTACTGCAACCTACATCCTTCTGAATCTGTTCAGTGTATTCATCTCTTGGTCTCCCTCTACGATTTTTACTCTCCATACTGTCCTCCCATAGTAAATTGGTGATCCCTTGATGCCTCAGAATATGCCCTACTAACCGAACCCTTCTTCTAATCAAGTTGTGCCATAAATTTGTCTTCTCTCCAATTCTATTCAATACCTCCTGATTAGTTATGTTATCTACCCATTTAATCTTCAGCATTGTTCTGTAGCACCACATTTCGAAAGCTTCTGTTCTCTTCTTGTCCAAACTATTTATCGTCCACATTTCACTTTCATACGTGGCTACACTCCATGCAACTACTTTCAGAAACAATTTCCTGACAGTTAAATCGCGCGAACCTCAAAGTTTTCATTTCTTCTCCATGGATTTTAATGCCTACAGTTTCAGCGTTTCACTACTCCATTTCCTGGGCAGCTGAGCAACGTGCAATCGAAATAGGTGCCAGCATTCAGTAACTGGATTCCATAGACTTCGTTTTCAACAACGTTATCCCTTCGTCCATCAGTGGTACAGGTGATGTCAAAACGAATTAGCAATTTGTGAGTTCACTACATAATGTTGTGAAAGTAATATATCAGAGTCTCAACGTGACCATATGAAGACCTAATTTCCACTACCCGCTGTGTAATGGTTAACACCCAAACAATACATTTCATTTGTTTAAATATTTCCCAATTTTTTCAAACTCTTTCACGTAAAGTAGGCATTAATAAATTTTAATGACTGATCCCTATACTGTGCCGGCAGGGGTGGCCGAGCGGTTCTAGGCGCTACAGTCTGGAACCGCGCTACCACTACGTTCGCAGATTCGAATCCTGCTTCGGGCGTGGATGTGTGTGATGTCCTTAGGTTAGTTAGGTTTAAGTAGTTCTAAGTCTAGGGGACTGATGACCTCAGAAGTTAAGTCCCATAGTGCTCAGAGCCATTTGAATCATTTGAACCCTATTCCGTAGTCTTCTTATAGCCTTACAGATTGATAACATTCCTTTCTCTTCCTCACCTGTTCATGTATAGTATTTGATATTCTTTATCTTCGACTTCCTCCTCATATTCATCCCCAGATTAAGCTAAATGCGATATTCGTTTCCGTCCCTTTGACATACTTCATAATTAAGGAACATGGCCCATCTCATGAGCCTGCCATTCAACAGTTTTCATTCTTGGAGGTAGCTTAACGCTTCGTGATCTGTGGAAAACGTTACCTTTCTGCCCTGCCGATATATTCTAACTTCTCTTTCTCAGAGATGCTGTACATTAATTAATGTTCGCTCAGCAACCTGCTTGTAGATGTAATATATCCTTGTTCTATATCTGCATCTAGTATTTTCTCCAGAAACAAAACTTCCCTGACACCGTTATATGAACTATCAGATGCAATACAAAAGCTAGAGACATTCTGGATGGTATAATATGCTGCAGTTGCATAAGCTTTTTTCATGGATTTACACTCCCTCTTATATTAACCAGTCGTGTTCCATGTCACACTCTTTCTCAATAACCTACAAAGAATTGACCTAAACTATAACCACTAACACATTTTCCGTAAAAAGAACATAATCCAACAAAAACTTTATTGCTCTCTGTTCTTAACTACCGATACGTCACATTCGGCAATAGCTCTGAACTTCCATTTACTTAAGAAAATGCCCTCAGCAGTCAGCAGGACCCCTAAGAATGTTAACCCTGATTTTAGAAGTTTACATTTACTGAATTTCTTTGTACACATCCTCCAAGTACTGATATTCTTGATACCATGTCCTTCTTGTGATAAAGAGGTCAAGCCATGACCGATACGCCTGATGAGGCTGAAACATCCAAAAGCACTTCCCTGATCATAATAGATATTTCCCTTCTATTGAAAAACTATAACTTTACTGGAGGTAAGGATAAACGTAGAGGGAGTTACTTATACTGGGAGAAGGTAATGCCGGAAGTCGGGGGGTGGGGCAGTCAGCCGTCTTGCTCAGACCAAAACAATGGTAAGCAGTAAAACGACTCATTTTAGTCATAAATTTCCTTTACTTTATATCTATGGTCACAAATTATTCGTCATGAAACTACCCGTTTCGGTCTATAATGACGATCTTCAGATCTCCAGCAAGATATGGGAAACATAAATACACTAGCAGATTGTATACAGCTTAAAACAATAAAATAGACCACAATGAAAAGTACACTGACATACATGTACATTTGTGCGCTTTAAGTATGAAGAGGCACATCTGTTCTGTAAAAACATGTCCAAATGTACTGCAGCCGTAGTGACATCGTGTAAAGTTAAACACAAAATTAGCACCAGCATCGTCAAAAATACAGGGTAATTATAATTAAAGTCAGACTTTCAAAACGCTGTAGGAATAATATCACCCTCGTCAGAATCACGTCAAATTGCAAAAGAATATTATAGGAGAAGGGGGAAAACGTATGGCAGAAGAAAAAAAAATCGTGTGAAAATTCATCAATAGATGGCGCTGTATGTGTCACAATATGGCAATGAAAACACTTGTGATGCCCTCGCCCCACTGAAGTTGGTATAAACATGCCGGGGACACGGCTTTTCTTCCCTCCAGCTTAACTCCCATCGCTCCGCCATTTTTGTCTCACTTGACCTCGAAAAGGCCTACGACCGTGTCTGGCATCCCGGTCTCCTGTTTAAACTCCAAACCTACGCCCTTCCTATCAACTACATCCGTCTGGTGGCCTCCTGCCTCTCCCACCGCCCCTCCTATGTTACCATCCATAATGCCAATTCCCACACCTTCTACCCCTCTGCCGGTGTGCCCCAGGGCTCTGTGCTCTCCCCTCTCCTCTACCTCCTGTACATGGCGGATATGCCCCAGCCCCCCCCTCCAGTACACCTCTTGCAATATGCTGATGACACCGCATTCCTCGCCCTCGCTCCTACCCTCCAACGGTCCCAACGCCTTCTCCAGAATCACCTTGACCCTTTTGCCGCATGGTGTAACCAGTGGCTCCTGAAACTCAACCCTTCCAAGACCCAGGCAATCATCGTAGGTCGTACCACTCGCTCCTTCCGGCTCCTGGATTTCTCCCTTACTGTCTGCGCACGTCCTGTCCGCCTCACCCCCACCCTCACCTACCTTGGCCTCACCATTGACCGTCACCTCACATGGATACCTCATCTTCGCTCCATCCAATCCAAAGCCCACAACCGCCTCCGACTCCTCAAACTTATCTCTGGCCGGACGTGGGGGTTGCACCCCTCTACCATCCTCCACACCTACAAATCCTTAATCCGTCCCATCCTCTGTTATGCCAGTCCTGCCTGGATATCTGCCCCCCCCCCAAATTCTATATGTTCCTCCAGATCCTTGAGCGTCATGCACTCCGCCTCGCCTTCCGTATCCACCTCCCGTCCTCCACGCGGATCCTCTATGATCTCATTCCTTTCCCCCATCTGCTCCTATTCCTCGAACATATCCGCATCCTCTACACCTCCCGCCATCTTGCACCCCCTCACCCCCTGGTTGCTCCTCTCCTCTCCCATCCCTGCCCCCTGCCACGTCTTCACCGTTGTGTCCCTCCTACCCTCCATCTCTGCACCCTACATCTCCTTTCCCAAGGTGGCTTCCATCAACCCCCCCTCCCGGACGATGCCCTCTCTCCCTCCATTTATCCTTCCTATCAACTCTGTTCCTCACTCCCCCTCCTTTCCTCTGTCCTTTCCCTGGGCTCCCTCTTTCCCCCCTTCCGTCCTGTTTTCTCCCCACTAAACCTCTCCCTACCTCCATTCTCCCCCCCCCCAAGTCCTTTTGTATTCCCCTCCTCTGCCTACCCCACTCCCTGTCGCGTCTGCCCCCCACCCCTCTTATGGGTCCTCATCCTCCATCAGCTCCTTTCCCGGGTCCCCCCTTCGCTTTTACTCTCCTTTCCCCCCTTTTTTGTTTTCCCATCTTCTGTCCAGTTTCCCCCCACCTGCTCTCGACTGTGGTGTGTCACATTTGCCAACTTTTTAGTGCGGTGTCCCAGTGACTATTCAGTGTTGTTCGTCTTTCTCGAGTTGCGAACAGAAACCATGCTGTCGCTAGGTGTGAATTTTATGTCTTTTGCGAACAGAATCCAGACTGTCGCCGTGTTTTTTAATTGTCTGTCTATTGTTTTACCTGTCTGCTTCGTATGTATTTTATTAGCATCATCATCCCTCTGTTCTTTGTTTTAAGTTCCACGATTTCTTTTCGCCATGTTACTCTTTAAGTCTCGTATTTTACCGCCTGTTTTTATTATTTGTTCTCTTCATCTTTTTAACAAAGTCTGTAGGCTGAAGAGCGGCATACTAAGCTGCTGCCAGCCCGCTCCCTTCGGGGGGAATTAAAATTCAATAAAGAAAAAAAAAAAAAAACGGCTTTTCCTCCTTTCCGCGTCTGCGACGTTCGCTGTGACTCTCAATGCAGGAACACACTCTGCTTGTAAAGCTGTATTACAAAAATGATGACTGTGCACACGTCGCTTTGCAGAAGTTCCGGAATCTGAAGGGTTTGAAAAAAGGCGTTGGTTCGATGACTGTCGTAGGTCTGGAGAAAATGATTCGGAAATTCGAAAAGACGATCGAATTGATTCGACGTCAGTGGAAGCAGTGGCCACAGCAATGCAGGAGGAGACGGGTGGTGGTGTGTAAACGTGCAGTGCACGGAGAACTGCCCGAACCTTGGACATACCCGAGAGCACGGTGCGTAAAATCCTACGAAACATCCTTCTTTGCTACCCGTACGAAATCACCCGTGTGCACGAGTTGCTTCCTGTTGCCTTTCCGGCAAGAGAGACCTTTGCTTTAGAATTTCTTGCTCGCATGGAAGTGGACAATGATTGGCTGTGGAAGATTTTGTGGACAGACGAAACCCGCTTCCATCTGACAGGCTATGTCAATACGCAGAATTGTCGAATATGGGCAACGGAAAACCCACACGCAAATCAACCAGTACCACTTCATCCTGAAAAGGTATCATTTATCATAGGGCCATATTTTTTCGAAGAAACAAGTGCTTCCGGTCCTGTTAGCTGTACCGTCAACGCTAAGCCCTATGAGTGTCTTTTGCGCAACCACGCCATTCCAGCTCTCCAGCAGCGAGGATGTGCGGATGGGATCGTTTCTACGCAAGATTTCGCACCTCCGCACATTGAAAATCAAGTTAAGCAGCTGTAGAAGGGCCATTTTTGAAATGCTATAATTATCAGCCGCCATTTCCCTACAGCCTGGCCGTCCCGATCACCTGATCTTAATCCGTGTGACTTCTGGCTGTGGGGCAATCTGAAAGAGGTTGTGCTCAGTATTCCGGTTGCAAACTTAGCTGCATTGAAGTCACGCATAGTGCAACACCTTCTGATCGTGAGCCAGGAAACACTTCAATCAGCTGTGGAACATGTTGCTTCGCGATTTCAACTTGTTGCAGAAAACGGTGGACAGCATGTTGAACATGTTTTGTGCCAATAACACGGGCTTACGTAACTAACAGTATCACACCTGTACACCCATGCACACTGAGTAATACAGTTTGTTTAACGTCAGACGTTGTTGTATGATTCATTTGTCATTCGTAGTCGACCACTACGAAATTATGATGCTTACAGCGCCATCTATTGCTACATTTTGAAACTATTTGTCTTTCTTGTGCCGTACGTTTTCCTCCTTCTCCGATAACACTCCGTTGAAATTTGACAACATTCTGACCAGTGGTGTTATTTGTACAATGGTTTGAAATTTTAACTTTAATTAGAATCACCCTGTGTACAAATAACAGCATATGCAATAGTCCTCTTGTGAGCAGAACTACTGTTCAAAACAAACTGCAGTACAAGAGCCACGAGATGTTTGTGTTGCAAGTACACCAAATGTCGCTACTGCAGGCATGCACATATTTGCAAAAATTAATTGAAAAACTTAAAATAAAGGGGGATACAATCAGTAAAGACTGTAATGGGCTTAAAAGTTATAAGAGGCAACACAGTAATAACAAGCGATGAAATAAAACACGACAAAAGTTAGATAGCTAAAAGTGGAAGAGTTAAGTGACAGTAAGTGATATATGCTCCAGTAGCAATATTATAGGTAATGACATATGTAATAAACAGCGATTCAGAGTGCACAGAATAATATTAAAAATTATAAAAAGTAGCTAAAGAAGTCACAGCGAAAGAAAAAGACTGCCACACATAATCAGCGCCCTCAGTTAACGCTAATTATTGAAGAACACGTGTATGCCTACAGTAGCGACATCTGGTGCTCTTGCAACACAAACATCTTGTGGCTACTGTACAGCAGTTTGCTTTGAACTGTAGTGCTGCTCTCAAGATGAATATTGTATATGCTGTTATTTATGTACATCTAACGATACTGGTTCTAATTTTGTGTTTAACTTGTGACGATGTCACTACGGCTGCAGTACATTAGGGCATGTTTTTATAGAACAGGTACGCCTCTTCATACTTAAAAAGCAAAAATGTACATGAATGTCAAAGTACTTTTCATTATGGTCTATTTTATCGTTTCAAGCTGTAGACAATCTGCTAGTATATTTATGTTTCCCATATTTTGCTGGAGATCTGAAGATGGTCATTATAGGTCGAAACCGGTAGTTTCATGACCAATAATTTGTGACCATAGATGTAACGTGAAGGAAATGTATTCTGTATTTGGGTCACTGTTTTATTCGCAACCATGTAGCAGCTTGTGAAACATTTTAGTCAGATGCAGGCGTATACGATAATATTGAATGAAAATTACTGACAAGCTTAGTTGCAATCAAGAGTTACTACTATAAAAATATTGACTAAGCTTAGTTGCAATCAAGAGTTACTCAAATGGTTCAAATGGCTCTGAGCACTATGGGACTTAACTTCTGAGTTCATCAGTCCCTTGGAACTTAGAACTACTTAAACCTAACTAACCTAAGGACTTCACACACATCCATGCCCGAGGCAGGATTCGTACCTGCGACCGTAGTGGTCGCGCGGTTCCAGACTGTAGCGCCTAGAACCGCTCGGCCACCCCGGCCGGTAAGAGTTACTACTAAAACCATAACCTTACACTAAACATCAGGTAAAGCCTAACTTTGTATCACATATTTTGTCCCTCTTGAGATGTGTAGGTCTTTCTACACACAATCAATTTCGTTTGACAGTTTTTCAAAAGCGACAATATCAATATTTCAGTTATTATTGTTAACTTACCATTATAATCAGTAATGCACTTATATTCAATTATGATGCGGTAAATTGTAATACTTCAAACGGCTTATGCACTTAATTGATCATTTTATATTCAACGAACAAATACTCCAGTACTTTGTGCAATTAAATCTTTATCTCACTTTCACAAACAAAACACTCTTACAACTTATTTAGCCAGTGTACATTATCATTAATCAAGTTCACTGACCTTAAAAGATAATTAGAGTACTGAGTCTGCATTCCCTTTTGTTTCTGTGGGAGAAACTCTTTCAGCCTTCTCATTGTCTGAGGCATACTAGGCTGTAATAAGAACTGATTATCAAGTGATGGTAGGTTCTCATGTAAGCCCTGACGTTCGGAAATTAAGTATTGTTTAAACAGTTAATCATAACCTCACTATCCATTGTATCTTTGAATTCCGTGGACATACATAATGCATCACTTGCAAAACCAGGTGCCTCACCTTGTTCGAGGACGTCGTCGCGACAACTCTTCATTTAGGCTACACTGGATGCACGCTTGCACTCGGTATAGGTTTGATTCAGCAAGGCCTTGGGGGACACTTTGCTGCGTGGTAAGTCAGATTTATTTCCTGTTTTGCATATTTTCTTCAAATACTGTACAATTTCCTCTTGATATGACCAACAATGCCATGACGTAGTTTGTTTGGATAGAGGAGAACGCCTTTTGGCGACACTAGAAAACAGATGGGTAACAATAGCATTACATGACCAAGTTTTTAGTGCACATAAATTATTATTACTTTCTGCAGTAGCTGTTCCAAAACAAACAAAACGCTTCAAATGTAACAACTAGCACAGGGCAGAGTAATCGTATATACAAACCCATAAAAACAATCACTCAGTTAAAAAGTTTAAATGCAAATTTATTGCCCAGTCGAAACATTCACTAGCTGGATTATCTCGAACGTAAACATATAAGTAAAATATTCAATGCATAGACAGATGCTGTTGCACCACGTGTCAAACGCAAATGAAAACAAGTCTAACATCAAAGAAATACATACTGTACATCTTGCTTGTGGTATCTAGAAGCAAATTGAAGTAAATCGATATCACTGTGAATGATTTTTCTGCTAACACTAGTTTTTATCGAAGTAGCTACAATCGTAAAACTAAACAGCGTCGTACTTATACTTAAGACCTATTAAATTATGGCACTGTTAACTGCTAAAATGAGTGTATGATCTCAGAACATTAATATTGAAAAAATAAATCATTCATTACTTCTCGATTATATCGTGCACATATATTTAATGCACACCATGAAATTGGGATCTAATATTTAAGCTACATTTTGGAAGTAGCAAAATGTAGCGGCATTTTCCGTAAGATGAACTGTTGGAAGCTATGTTGGGTTGATATCGTCTTCCTGAAAATGCTGGCAACATAAAATGGTCCTGTGTAGACGTTCGCCATTTCTTTCTTCTCATGGTATTCTCCCATAGAGCTTTCTGATATTGTTATTTCGAAAATCTGAAATCGTACAAGCGAAAAATACGCTACGGGACGCTTAAAGAAGTAGGACAAATTTGTTTGTAATAAAAGTGGCAAAATAACACGCTACAGAGACAGTTTATGCATGAAATATTCGGCTTTCTTTCCATCAAAAACAGCGTGCTCCATGACTGTATTAATGAGGCCCAAGAGAGGAGAAAGAGCATCATCCGTCATAAATTTCTGATCTGTTTATTGCAGATCGATTTCAGCTACTGTTAGCTGTCTTCAGTGCATTATATCCAAGTCATGATGACACGTCGTAAATATATTAGGACATGGTAGCATTCACATTACAAACAAGAAACAAATCGGTAGCGTCAAGTGGTACCATGTGCTATTATTTTTACAATGAGTCATCATAAGTTGGATGTAATGCAGTGAAGATAGCTAAACGGTAGCTGAAATCGATTTGCAATAAAGAGGTCAAAAATGTATGACAAATGTTGCGATTCCTCTATATTACACATGAAATAACGTTCCTATACATTTCGTGTCGCAATCTGAGCGGTTTGTGCACCCAAGGACCA
The DNA here is from genome assembly GCF_023864275.1 of Schistocerca cancellata. NCBI lineage: Eukaryota > Metazoa > Arthropoda > Insecta > Orthoptera > Acrididae > Schistocerca > Schistocerca cancellata. The sequence goes on from NC_064635.1 coordinate 178,007,737, forward strand.
CGCATGTCTACATTGTAGCTCAAAGTACTTCAGAAAACTAGACAATCCTATGCATGCAAGCTAAGAACAAAGGTATTTTGGCTTCACAGTTGTGACATCACGGCTTTAGGTAATGGCACCTGCCAAAACCCAGACGTTAAATCTACACTAGACATAAACTTCACACTATAGAAATCGTCTAACAGTTCATTTATATTTTCAGGTTAATGATTCTCCTTAATTATTAACCTCTTCGGCTTTCTTGCACCTAACACTGTCCTCACAGCCCCCGGCCTTCTTTTTATAGAGCAACATTGGAATTATATTTTTCATTTCTGCCTAACTCTTTTACGTTCCAATCCAACTTCATTTTTACTCTAGCCATCACTACCACTTGACCTGCCATAACAATAAAAAAATGACTTGACCATAATTATTTCATGTGGTATCACTCTCAAAGTGTATTCTAGTTAACAACTCCGTAGGCCTATCTGAAAACAACTGTTTGTATCTATACTATAGGAAGTAAGTTGCATTTTCTCTTCTTCAGATAAATGAACCATCTCAACCATCATATATATTTGTTCTGTAGTGCACATCTCCTCGCTTTCCTCATATTCCTTTTGCAAGTGAGCCATTTATTCGCACATTTTTAATTCCCTTTCAAATCAGATCCTTTCTGGCACCCTCCAGTATCTAATTCTACCATTATACCCTTTACTATTATGTTACAATCACAGTTATACAAAAATAATTCCTGATATAATATTCATAGAGATTACAATATGAATTGTATTAAAAAGATGGTAACTGATTTTGAAATCTAATAAAATTTCCTTCACAGTTGTACTGCTACAGGCCCCAGTTAGCGGTAGTACGACCGTATCCTTACACCTAATTTGTAACCAAAAAGATACATAATAACCACAATCCAATATTGCCTCATTTTACACCACTATTCCCATCATAATATCAATGTTTGGTAGGACTTTTCCAATAGTTACCCTGTTTATTTCTTTTCCCAATAAATCAGATTCTATTTCCTCTCTATTCTCTTCCGCCACTGTATAAACACTCTTATGTGTTTCCCCACATACATTTATATATCCTCTTTAAGTAATTCAATGAATATACTTTCAGTTTCTTGTTCCTCACACTCCTCTCGAACTTCAACTGACAAACTGATCTGGTGGCAAACTTTTATTAACTTTAGCATAGGATACATAGGCACAAAGACTTTAGTCAGCCTTCTCTTTTCCCATCCAGTAACAATCCATACCTTCATCTGAAGTCACATGTTCATTATTGAGGAAAACATGTGTTTCATTATAACATCAGGGCAACCTCCAAGAGCAATATCCATACTACCATACATCCATACTTTAGTAATCACTTCATCACCAGTATAATAAAATTATCATTTACATTAATCTACACTTGCATATCAACAAAAAATATATTTTACAGCATCATTACTACAAGTATCATCAACACTAGTATCTACTTTGCTTTGTATAAGTTCTCCCTCACGATTCATTCCTCTATTTCAAGTCACATGTTCATCATTGAGGAAAACATGTGTTTCATTATAACATCAGGGCAACCTCCAAGAGCAATATTCTTACTACCATACATCCATACTTTAATAACCACTTCATCACCAGCATAATAAAATTATCGTGTACATTACTTGACACTTGCATATCAACAACAAATATATTCTACAGCATCATTACTACAAGCATCATCAATACTAGTCTCTACTTCACTTTGTATAAGTTCTCTCTCACTGTTTACACAATTCCTCTCATTACTTATCAATGCATGTACACCTACGTCACAATTGCTTTAACTGGTATATTATTTTGACCCTTGAGTTCATATGTACTTCTCCTTTCCCATGTGATAAAACAAAAGTGTCTGTTTCAGATGTTTCAGTAATTCTAGCTGAAACTAAACATGAACGGTTTTCAGTATGCTCTAGCTTAGCCACTCCAATTCTCTCAAATACTGCTCCAATATGAACATTACCTTGGTCACGATTTACTCCATTTATTACAGCGAATTCTCCTCCAAAATGCCTCGTGTGAATCTTAAGTGAGGTACCAGCTAGTTTCCTGACCACTCTGTTCTATTGCGCCAAGTAAAATTCTTACCATCGTAATGTATCCTGCCCCAATTCATACTTTCTGTTTCTGTTCCATTAACGTTGATCTGCAACATAGAACCTGTTGTAGCTGTGGGTGGATGATGTTACAACACACACTTCACAAATTAGTTTGTGATTACAATATGAAGAAGTTTATTTGCATATTTACAAAATGATCAGAAAGCTGAGAAGATTTCATATATTTGTTATTCTCAAATGCATCTTTCCCAAACACTGTCAGTTCAGTAGTACTGTGCATCAGTGGCTGAAGTACAGTGTTAAATCACAGGCTGAGTGTATTTGGATTAGTTGCATCGTACTATGCTCTTCTATCCTCATTGCGAATCTTGTGCAGTCTGGTAGGCAGTAGTCAGAGGACAACCTGAGGCAGAGCTCTGAGTGCAGCGGTTTAAATAGGTCCTTGGACCAGCCTCACTTGCAGGCAGTGAGTTGGCACCTTCGACCATAGATACTAGTAGACTGGCCTTGCTGTGCAGAAGCTATACGGCTGGTGTGGCTCCAACATAAACCACGTGACTGTTGGCAAAACGTGGCGGGATTTCAAATCAGCGGTCTGACATCCTAGATTGGAACGGATTTTCCCCACATTTCTCAATTGACTGCCAAACGCTTCCAACAAAAACTACTTTCTTATTTGTGAAAAATTATGCCAGAACTACATTTGACCTGGATTTGTTCAAAGTACCATTTATAAAATCTAACAAATAAATCGAACGCCACTCTGGTGGGCAGTGGGACGAAATTACTATAAACTATCAATTATAGTAAAATGTCGTTAAAATTCTTTTAAATAGTAAGAGTGGGCTCGCGTCAAAACTTTAAACATTGTATTCGCCACGTTTCGAGCTTTAGTCACTTATAAAAGAAAATGGGCTATGGGAATTATGTCAACTATAGGTGCCAAAATTGTTTACTTTAGGAGCAGGTCCATTTTAGAGTATCAATTTTAAGTGCACTTCAAAGGTTCAGTTCCCACTATTTTTACAAAAGTTTAAACTATTAGTTTAAAAAAATGATATTTTAGAAGAAAGGTGAGACTTGGCAGATTCAGAAAATAATTTTGGAGCCAAGGTTTAAAAATGACAGACACTGCAAATACAAATTATAGATATACATTGTAAATAATAACTATCAAAACACTTCTCCTCGAAGTGCTTCGAGCAAAGGCGCGTATGTGCAGATGGTTTAAAGTTTTTCCGTTTCAAGGCCTGTATCCAAAGCTGCCTTCGGTTTTCACCCTTACAGAACCTATGAGTAGGAACGAGAAACAGTTATACTTACTTCTGTAACCGAATCATCACAGATACTTTCCAAAATGTAATATGAGTCTGAGTTTACAGGCATCACTTTCAACACTTTAATTTACGCGATACTGTATTTCAGGTGTAAAAAACATATAAAAGTCAATTCAGCAGATTTCAATAAACGCATCTGCACTATCTTAGACACACTTACACGTGAAATGTAATGCCATTTCCCCGACAAAACGCTGAGTACAGCCATAAGCGCAACACGAAACTACCATGTTTTGCCAACATTCACGTGACTTCAGCCCAGAGATGTTGGAGCCACGAAAATGACGTCAGGGCCAGTCTATTATATTTATGGTCGAAGGTTGGCACGAATTTGACGCCCTCTGGTGTTGTGTCTAGCGCCACATGGCGGTCTACGGCGAGCCCTCTCGCGCTCACGGCAGCCAGTTTTAATGTCTAGTCTGCAGAGATGTGTGTGTGTGTGTGTGTGTGTGTGTGTGTGTGTGTGTGTGTGTGTGTGTGGTTTGAGGTTTTCGGGCGCTAAACAGCGTGGTCATCAGCGCCCAAACGCATAGAAACAGGAACACATGCAGTGAAGGGACGAAGACGGACAGCGAACAAGGAGAACGGCTAAAAGACACAGACCTGACGCAGTTACAAATCCTCACATTCAGAGGCAAAACAAGAGGAGAAGAAACGCACTAAAGGAGGAAAGGAAACACAAGGAAAAGAGAACAGAAATCGAAGTGAAACAAGTAGGTAATCGTGACTGGCGGACCTCTTACCTAAAGCTTGGGTGAGCCAGTCACCCAGCAGCACATTAAAATCCTCTCCCTAAAATCCGAGGCAACAAATTGGACAGGACACAAAACCGTAAGACCTTAACCACAGTCGTTGCGTCGTCTTGCGAAATAGAGGGCAAATCCGGTGGCAAGGAAACCACCGCACTCTGGTCAGAGAATAAAGGACAGTCAAGTAAAATGTGGCGGACAGTAATCTGGACGCCACAAGCACTGCAGATTGGGGGGTCCTCCCGCCGGAGTAAAAAACCGTGCGTTAAGGGACTGTGCCCGATGCGGAGGCGAGTGAGGAGAACCTCATCCCGCCTGCACGACTGGTAGGACGTACGCCATGGCCGCGTGGTGGCCTTAACCAGACGCAGCTTATTTTCACCGCTTGCCAGCCACTCCTCTTCCCATTGACGCATAGCACGAAAACGCAAAAGGGAGGTAACAGCATGGAGGGGGACGGCACATTCAACAACGTGAGGGAGGGATGTGACACAATGCACTGTGTGTAGTCAATGATGACACCGACGTTACCGCATTCCTCCTCACCCGCCCACCACCTCAAAAGTTGAGCACTATTAATTCTTAGCGTGGGGCAGCCGACGACGTGGGAGAGGTCTGTGCCGTTTTGCTGCTGATGGCTAAACGCAGCGTGATGGAAAATGGTGTCGGGCAACCCGCATCCCAACATTTGTTTTGCAGAGACCCTAGGGATATCTGCCACAAAACCAGAGGTCTTTCCAGCGCCATCGGCGTGTCCAGCACACGCACTGCTGAGGATGTCGAAGACTGTATGGGTGATGCTCTCCTGATGTCAGTGACTGATGTCACTCAGAATGTTGGCGGATACTGCAGCTGTGCCATCGATGGTGTGGGCAAGTAAGGGCAGAGTCGTGTCCGCATCTAGTGGTCTAGTGGCTAGCATTGCTACCTCTGGATCACGGGGTCACGGGTTCGATTCCCAGGCAACTTGGGGATTTTCTGTGCCTGGGGACTGGGCGTTTGTGTTGTCCTCATCATTCACAAAAGTGGCAGGATTGTATTGTGTACATAATGGGAATGTGTACAGGTGCTGATGACCACGCAGTTGAGCGCCCCACAAACCAAACATCATCATCATCATCATCATCATCATCTGCAGAGTCGTCTGATCACCCATGCCACTCCAACGTCAGGGGCCGGAAGAGGCTGCTTGAGGGCAGTAGTCTGTGTTGGAACTAGCATTTCTGGAACGTGAAAATTTATGACACAAACGAAGTAGGTTTTGATGTCGTCGATATGTGTCCAATTTGCCACGAACGGTATAATGAACTTAGACAGTTGTCTGAGTGACAACATCGGACTCATTTCTGGGGGTTGGTGAGGAACATTGTCCTTCATTGCAAAGTCAACATCTGAAGCAGAGTGTCGATGTTGATATAGTGGCAACAGGGTGCAGGGTCGACGCCCATGTAATAATTACGCCGGCGAAGCGATTAGAAACGGCAAAGTATAACAGGCGCTCAGAATCAGTCACAAAGTATTTTCCCCACGAGTGTAAAACACGGTGTTTGGATATCTACGCCTTGAAAGTGTGAGTGAAACATTCGGCTTCAACCTTTCATTGAGGGTAGAATTGTGGTGTTCGGTTATGTTGAATTCCATTTTGTAGGCAAAACTGTTGAAATTCCAACGTAGAAAATTGTGGACCCCTGTCCAAAACGACAGACTGTGGCGAACTTTCTAAACACTGTGGTTCGATGTTACTGGCGCTGTACTGTTGCGGAAACGACTTAGATCCATGAGACATACCAGTGCTCGCCGTAAGGGGACCTACTGTACGTCACAGTCAGACAAACCAATGCGTCGCAATGGTAACATAGTAAATGCATACTAAGAATCCAAGACAAAAAGACTACAGATGGACAAAAGTGTGGAATACAGGAAACATAATGGTCAAAGACATAAGAACTTGAGTTAAAAAGAAAGTAAAAAATACAGGTAAATCAAGATAACACCTGCAACACCCTGGATCTCACTTTATAATGCTTATACTATTGGTACGCATCACTTTTGTGTTATTAATCTTGTTTTGGTCTTTTGTAGGCTTATACGCATCTATGATGCGATTTTCCTTATGATAGTGATGTCTTCTTGATACTTAGGACGCTGAGGTTGTTGCTATTTCTTACGGTTTTACTTGTTGAAATTAACTCGTTTGCATACCATTTTTAGCAGGTTACATTTTTAGACTCACTGACATATTCGCATATGTACGTATTTTATGAATTTTATTGATTTTGGATTGATGTCAACCTGATGGTAGCAGTGAATTTTGAGTATGTTATGAGCTACTGTTGTGTATCACAAGTTTTACTATGTGTCTCGGGACTTCTAGGGTATGTAAGCTTGTGCTAATATATTAATTTTTTATAGTCTTGGTTTTCACCATAATTTGGTGGGTGTCGATTTAGTATTGTTCCATTCCATGACTGGTTTATAGTATGAGGCCATTTAACAACTGCTTTTCGCTCACAGTTGTTTCCCCTTTTTTCGGCAGTGTGTTGCTTAATTAGTGGGCTTATACTTTGGTGTCTGGTTTGTTTTCTCACAGCTCCCTTACTTTTAACTTGTTCCATCTCCACACTGCCTATTGCGATACAGCTTGCTTTGTGTCAGTTCCTATTTGTATGGTGGACGTGTCATTTTATAAATAGGTCGATAGTATGACGCCTTATATTCAAAAGGAAATAGTAATTACATAGTCAATTGAAATTTTGGAGGACTCCCATTAGTGAATATGGATTGAGTCATTGTTCATTTCACTCTAATATTTTCCCACCTCTTAACCGATGTAAGGGACACCAAGTCATCTCTTATTTTTTTTCTTTTTTTTTTTTTGTATTTGATATGTAAGCATTCGGTTTCATGTCTGGCTACATTTCTGATGTTTTTTAATTAATTTTGTCACCAGTAGACAACACTAGGGCGATTTCTTTGTGCGCTATTGTGTACTTCGTAGTTACATCAAACGTTTTATTTTGAATAAGGATATGTTTTTTGTAGGACCTATTCTCTTTCTCGCCTATAAGAATTATGTAGGTTTTTGTATTTAAAAAATACATAAAATAGTAAATAAATAAATAAATAGTGAAAAAGTGGAGAAGTGTGTATCTTATGTACCAAGGAATGAAAGCTTTATTGCAGTAGAGGCTGTGTTAATAAATCTAATACCGAGAGAGAAGGTTCAGCAGCATTCATCAAAGGAAGTCTGTTTTCTGACCAACCAATTAATGGGTCATAAAGCTTTTAACCGAGCGTCCGTTTCGTGTCGTAGTACTCTAAGGCTACTGCGGAACAATTGCATCCGTTCATCTTTCATGTTTTTCCTGATGGTGAAGACGTCTTGCACCAAGGCCGTAACCGGCTTCATTGGTTCGAGCAGCATGACAGTGAAGTTACTTTGATGTCTTGGGCACCAGATTCGCCTGCTCTAAGCCCGATGGAACTCCTCTGCGACACTATCAGGTGCCACCTTCGCGCACACAGACCACTGGGCAGTAACTGCGTCACCTACGAGTGGCGTATCGCTCCGCCGGAAACCTACCAAAGATATCTCCATGCTTCTGACTGACGGTCGGTGGGACATCCACCGTTCACTTATGTAATGCAATGAAACACCTGTAGCCGTCATTTCGATGTTATTTATTACACAGGTTAAGGCAAAAGTCTGGATGTACCCCACCAAAGTCGAACGGTGCGGGGTGTCTGCAGCTACGAGCCCAACACTATAAGAGCGGTGGCGACAGCGGCGGCCATCCTGAAATCCGCCATCTTGAATTTGGAGTACGTGTTTCAGATGGGAAGGAGGTCATGTAGCACATTATTCTGAACTGATTCTTTCTCAGAAATACACCTATGAACTTGTCGAGAAGTTGTTTTTGTGCTCTTCAGTCCTGAGACTGGTTTCATGCAGCTCCCCATGCTACTCTATCCTGTGCAAGCTTCGTCATCTCCCAGTACTTACTGCAACCTACATCCTTCTGAATCTGTTCAGTGTATTCATCTCTTGGTCTCCCTCTACGATTTTTACCCTCCATGCTGCCCTCCCATACTAAATTGGTGATCCCTTGATGCCTCAGAATATGCCCTACCAACCGAACCTTTCTTCTAGTCAAGTTGTGCCATAAATTTCTCTTCTCTCCAATTCTATTCAATACGTGCTCATTAGTTGTGTTATCTACCCATCTAATCTTCACCATTCTTCTGTAGCACCACATTTCGAAAGCTTCTATTCTCTTCTTGTCCAAACTATTCATCGTCGACGTTTCACTTCCATACATGGCTACACTCCATGCAAATACTTTCAGAAACAATTTCCTGACACTTAAATCCGTACTCGGTGTTAACACATTTCTCTTCATCAGAAACGCTTTCCTTGCCATTGCCAGTCTACATTTTATATCCTCTCTACTTCGACCATCATCAGTTATTTTGCTCCCCAAATAGTAAAACTCCTTTACTACTTTAAGCGTCTCATTTCCTAATCTAATTACCGCAGCATCACCCGATTTAATTCGACTTCATTCCATTACCCTCGTTTTGCTTTTGTGGATGTTCATCTTATATCCTCCTTTCAAGGCACTGTCCATTCCGTTCAGCTGCTCTTCCAGGTGCTTTGCTGTCTCTGACAGAATTGCAATGTCATCGGCGAACCTCGAAGTTTTTATTTATTCTCCCTGTCTAACTCCCTTCCCAACCAGTGCTTCCCTGTCATGCCCCTCGACTCTTACAACTGCCATCTGGTTTCTGTACAAATTGTAAATAGCCTTTCGCTCCCTGTATTTTACCCCTGCTACCTTCAGAATTTGAAAGAGTGTATTCCAGTCAACATTGTCCAAAGCTTTCTCCAAGACTACAAATGCTAGAGGTTTGCCTTTCAGTAACCTATCTTCTAAGATATGTGGTAGGGTCAGTATGGACTCGCGTGTTCCAACATTTCTACGGAATCCAAAATGATCTACCCCGAGGTCAGCTTCTACCAGTTTTTCCATTGGTTTGTAAATAATTCGTGATAGGACCTGATAAATTTTAGGACACCTGTCAGAGTTGACGTTACAGAGTATGCCCAATGTGACCTCCAGTGCGCCGGACACAAAATCGGAGACATTTTTGCCAGTCCTGCCGCACACGCCGCAGTATCTGTGGGTCAACAGCGACGCACGCCTCCTCAATGGATCGCTAAAGATGGCCAACACTATTGATTTTTACTTCATACACAGTTGATTTCAGATGTTGCCGCAAGTAAAAGTCAAGAGATGTAAGATCATGGGAGAATTCGACAGAACCCATCCTACCAATTCAGTGACCTTCTGTTCATCCAGAAACAGTCATCAGTAGCATAGTGGGGAGGTGTACCATCTTGTTGAAGGCGGCTGGGAACTCACCCTGCCGATTAACAACATTGGAAGCACATAATCACGGAGCATGTTACACAACTGGCCATTAAAATTGCTACACCACGAAGCTGACAAGCTACAGACGACAAATTTAACCGATAAGAAGAAGATGCTGCGATATGCAAATGATGAGCTTTTCAGAGCATTCACACAAGGTTGGCGCTGGTGGCGCCACCTACAACGTGCTGACATGAGGGAAGTTTCCAACCGATTTCTCATACACAAACAGCAGTTGACCGGCGTTGCCTGGTGAAACGTTGTTGTGATGCCTCGTGTAAGGAGGACAAATGCGTACCATCACATTTCCGAGTTTGATAAAGGTCGGAGTGTAGTCTATCGCAATTGCGGTTTATCGTATAAAGACATTGCTGCACGCGTTGGCCGAGATCCAATGACTGTCAGCAGAATATGGAATCGGTGGGTTCAGGAGAGTAATACGGAACGCCGTGCTGGATCCCAAAGGCTTCATATCACTAGCAGTCGAGATGACAGACATCTTATCCGCATGGCTGTAGCGGATCGTTTCGATCGTTTCGATCTCTGAGTGAACAGATGGGGACGTTTGTAAGACAACAACCATCTGCACGGATAGTTTGACGACGTTTGCAGCAGCATGGACTATCAGCTCGGAGACCACGGCTGCGGTTACCCTTGACGCTGCATCACAGACAGGAGCGCTTGCGTTGCTGTACTCAACGACGAGCCTAGGTGCACGAATGGCAAAACGTCATTTTTTCGGATGAATCCAGGAACTGTTTAGAGCATCATGATGGTCGCACCCGTGTTTGGCAACATCGCCGTGAATCCACATTGAAAGCGTGTATTCTTCATCGCCATACTGGCGTATCACCCGGCGTGACGGTATGGGATGCCATTGGTTACACGTCTCGGTCACCTCTTGGTCGCATTGACGGCACTTTGAACAGTAGACGTTACAGTTCAAATGTGTTACGATCCGTGGCTCTACGCTTCATTCGATGCCTGCGAAACCCTTCATTTGAGCAGGATAATGCACGACCGCATGTTGCAGGTCCTGTACGGGCCTTTCTGGATAGAGAAAATGTTCGACTGCTGCCCTGGCCAGCACATTCTTCAGATCTTTCACCAATTGAAAATGTCTGGTCAATGGTGGCCGAGCAACTGGCTCGTCACAATACGCCAGTCACTACTCTTGATGAACTGTGGTATCGTGTTGAAGCTACATGGGCAGCTGTACCTATACACGCCATCCAAGCTCTGTTTGACTCAATGCGCAGGCGTATCAAGACCGCTATTACGGCCAGAGGTGGTTGTTCTGGGTACTGATTTCTCAGGATCTATGCACCCAAATTGCGTGAAAATGTAATCACATGTCAGTTCTAGTATAATATATTTGTCCGATGAATACCCGTTTATCATCTGCATTTCTTCTTCGTGTAACAATTCTAATAGCCAGTAGTGTAATATTCCTCTCCCAATTCAATGTTCCACCAATAAACACCGGATCCACGAATCTTAGTTCCAAAATCCCACACCAAACCATCGCTTTTCACCACCAAAACATTTACAGGGAGCCACTCACAAGTGGCTTGCAGCTAACCAGTAATGATGATTCTGTTGGTTTACTTCTTCTTGCACATATAAACCAGCTTCGTCACTGAACGACACCTGTCGTATGAAGTTTGTATTACTTTTACACTGATCCAAAGACCATTCTGCTAACAGCACGCATCGATCAGAGCCATTTTCCGAGAGACGATGTTGCGCATGTAGTTTTTATGGGTGCCATTGGTGTGTGTACAACACACGCAGGATTGAATGGTGACTGACACCAGATATTGCTGATAACCGGTGGGTACTGGGATGTGGACTTTTCACAAATGATGCCACAATTGCTGTTGCAACCTCCTCGTCAGTGGCTGTTCTTGGGCGTCCATTGCGTAGTTTGTCCACCACAGAACCTGCTGCACGAAATTTGTACAGTAACTTGGATACTGTCATATGAAAAATGTTTGTTTCAAGATGCCGGGGAAGTCAGGGGAAGTCACTCTGGTACTTCGTCCACCACTCATTAACACAATTTCATTGCATCCCAGCTGTGTAAGTGCCACTGTGGTTCACCTGCAAGAATAAAAAGAATTGATCACTTCTTGCTATTTCGAAGTTTAACAGATCATAACTAAATGGTTCAAATGGCTCTGAGCACTATGGGACTTAACATCTATGGTCATCAGTCCCCTCGAACTTAGAACTACTTAAACCTAACTAACCTAAGGACATCACACAACACCCAGTCATCACGTGTGTTCCTGGGGAAGAGGCAGTTGAAAATGATGTGCCATATGACCCCCTTCCCATTTGAAACACGTAACCCAAATCCAAGATGGCGGAGTTCAAGATGGTCGCCACTTTCACCATAGCTCCTATAAGTCGCGCCCTGCAGACACCCCATACCAGAGGCCATAATGATTCCTCAACACTGTTAGAATTTTATACTCGTGTATCCAGACTTTCGCCTCACCCTGTGTAGCAACCAGTTTTGTTGACACAGTGGATCATCTCCAGGCCTTAACTGACGCTGAGAGGGTGAACCTCAGTCATATACACAATCCCATCAGTGGCCAACTTCTATGAACTGGCTTCCATAGGCTACTGTAACAGCGATGTTGTGTCTCAAACACCAGCCACCAGTCACCAAAACTGATTGCTATGTGATAAATAACATCAAAAGGACACCTGCAGGTGTGTCATTTTATTACCAGGGAAAACCAAAAGTAAGGTCTCCTATTTTCTTATGAGTACATAGACCTGTTTATTTCTACAATGGTTTACATCAGTTGACAGCTTGAACATTTAGCTATTATTCGACATAATTACTATTTCTGTCGATGCATTTTTGTAGACACTGAAGCAGTTTTTGTATGCCAATGTCATACCAGCTCGCCGCCACGCTGTTCAGAAAGTTATGAACCTCTTCTTTCACCTCGTCGTCGGAGCTGAATCGCTTTCCGGTCAAGTTTTCATTTAACCTATGTAACAGGTGATAGTCACTGGGTGCCAAGTCAGGACTATAGGGTGGGTGGGTGATTATGTTCCACTGAAACTGTTGCAGGAGATTAACGGTTTGCCGAGCGATGTGTGGACGAGCGTTGTCATGCAGAATGTGTACGCCCTTGCTAAACATTCCTCTTCTCCGGTTCTGAACTGCACGTTTGAGGTTTTTCAGAGTCCCACAGTACCTGTCAAAGTTAACTGTGGTCCCAAAGATTCAGCTCCGACGACGAGGTGGAAGAAAAGGTTCATAACTTTCTAAACAGCATGGCGGCGAGCTGGTATGACATGGGCATACAAAAACTGACACAGAGTCTACAAAAATGCATCGACAGAAATGGTGATTATGTCGAAAAACAGCTAAATGTTCAAGATGTAAACTGATGTAAACCATTGCAGAAATAAACAAGTCTTTGTACTTCTAAAATTAGACCTTACTTTTGGGGTTACCCTCGTACATATATTACCTACAATAGATAAGTCGACTACCGCCATGAACCATGGACCTTGCCGTTGGTGGGGAGGCTTACGTGCTTCAGCGATACAGATAGCCGTACCGTAGGTGCAACCACAACGGAGGGGTATTGTTGAGAGGCCAGACAAACGTGTGGTTCCTGAAGAGGGGCAGCAGCCTTTTCAGTAGTTGCAGGGGCAACAGTCTGGATGATTGACTGATCTGGCCTTGTAACAATAACCAAAACGGCCTTGTTGTGCTGGTACTGCGAATTTTTCCCGAGGGCATGGAGCTTTACTGTATGGTTAAATGATGATGGCGTCCTCTTGGGTAAAATATTCCGGAGGTAAAATAGTCCCCCATTCGGATTTCCGGGCGGGGACAACTCAAGAGGACATCGTTATCAGAAGAAAGAATACTGGCGTTCTACGGATCGGAGAGTGGAATGTCAGATCCCTTAATCGGGCAGGTAGGTTAGAAAATTTAAAAAGGGAACTGGATAGGTTAAAGTTAGATATAGTGGGAATTAGTGAAGTTCGGTGGCAGGAGGAACAAGACTTTTGGTCAGGTGAATACAGGGTTATAAATACAAAATCAAATGGGGTAATGCAGGAGTAGGTTTAATAATGAATAGAAAAATAGGAGCGCGGGTAAGCTACTACCAACAGCATAGTGAACGCATTATTGTGGCCAAGATAGACACGAAGCCCATGCCTACTACAGTAGTACAAGTTTATATGCCAACTAGCTATGCAGATGACGAAGAAATTGATGAAATGTATGATGAGATAAAATAAATTATACAGGTAGTGAAGGGAGACGAAAATTTAATAGTCATGGGTGACTGGAATTCGAGAGTAGCAAAAGGGAGAGATGGAAACATAGTGGGTGAATGTGGATTGGGGGAGAGAAATGAAAGAGGAAGCCGTCTGGTAGAATTTTGCACAAAGCATAACTTAACATAGCTAACACTTGGTACAAGAATCATAAAAGAAGGTTGTATACATGGAAGAATCCTGGAGATACTAGAAGGTATCAGATAGATTATATAATGGTAAGACAGAGATTTAGGAACCAGGTTTTAAATTGTAAGACATTTCCAGGGGCAGATGTAGACTCTTACCACAATCTATTGGTTATGAACTTTAGATTAACACTGAAGAAAATGCAAAAAGGTGGGAATTTAAGGAGATGGGACCTGGATAAACTGATTAAACCAGAGGTTGTACAGAGTTTCAGGGAGAGCATAAGGGAACAATTGACTTGAATGGATGAAAGAAATACAGTAGAAGATGAATGGGTAGCTCTGAGGGATGAAGTAGTGAAGGCAGTAGAGGATCAAGTAGGTAAAAAGACGAGGGCTAGTAGAAATCCTTGGGTAACAGAAGAAATATTGAATTTAATTGATGAAAGGAGAAAATATAAAAATGCAGTAAATGAAGCAGGCAAAAATGAATACAAACGTCTCAAAAATGAGATCGACAGGAAGTGTAAAATGGCTAAGTAGGGATGGCTAGAGGAAAAATGTAAGGATGTAGAGACTTATCTCACTAGGGGTAAGATAGATACTGCCTACAGGAAAATTAAAGAGACCCTTGGAGAAAAGAGAACCACTTGTATGAATATCAAGAGCTCAGATGGAAACCCAGTTCTAAGAAGGGAAAGCAGAAAGGTGGAAGGAGTATATAGAGGGTCTATACAAGGGCGATGTACTTGAGGACAATGTTATGGAAACGGAGGAGGATGTAGATGAAGATGAAATTGAGATATGATACTGCGTGAAGAGTTTCACAGAGCACTGAAAGACCTGAGTCGAAACAAGGCCCCAGGAGTAGACAACATTCCATTAGAACTACTGACGGCTTCGGGAGAGCCAGTCCTGACAAAACTCTACCATCTGGTGAGCAATATGTATGAGACAGGCGAAATACGCTCAGACTTCAAGAAGAATATTATAATTCCAATCCCAAAGAAAGCAGGTGTTGACAGATGTGAAAATTGCCGAACTATCAGTTTAATAAGTCACAGCTGCAAAATACTAACGCGAATTCTTTACAGACGAATGGAAAAACTGGTAGAAGCCGACCTCAGGGAAGATCAATTTGGATTCCGCAGAAATGTTGGAACACGTGAGGCAATACTGATCCTACGACTTATCTTAGAAAATAGATTAAGGAAAGGCAAACCTACATTTCTGGCATTTTTAGACTTAGAGAAAGCTCTTGACAATGTTGACTGGAATTCTCTCTTTGAAATTCTAAAGGTTACAGGGGTAAAATACAGGGAGCGAAAAGCTATTACAATTTGTACAGAAAGCAGATGGCAGTTATAAGAGTCGAGGGACATGAAAGGGAAGCAGCGGTTGGGAGGGGAGTGAGACAGGGTTGTAGCCTGTCCCCGATGTTATTCAGTCTGTATATTGAGGAAGCAGTAAAGGAAACAACAGAAAAATTCGGAGTAGGGATTAAAGTCCATGGAGAAGAAGTAAAAACTTTGAGGTTCGCCGATGACATTGTAATTCTGTCAGAGACATGAAAGGACCTGGAAGAGCAGCTGAACGGAATGTACAGCGCCTTGAAAGGAGGATATAAGATGAACATCCACAAAAGCAAAACGAGGATAATGGAATGTAGTCGAATTAAATCGAGTGATGCTGCGGTAATTAGATTAGGAAATGAGACGCTTAAAGTAGTAAAGGAGTTTTGCTATTTGGGGAGCAAAATTACTGATGATGGTCGAAGTAGAGAGGATATAAATGTAGACTGGCAATGGCAAGGAAAGCGTTTCTGATGAAGAGAAATTTGTTAACATCGAGTATGGATTTAGGTGTCAGGAAATTGTTTCTGAAAGTATTTGCATGGAGTGTAGCCATGTATGGAAGTGAAACGTGGACGATGAATAGTTTGGACAAGAAGAGAATAGAAGCTTTCGAAATGTGGTGCTACAGAATATTGCTGAAAATTAGATGGGTAGATCACATAACTAATGAGGAGGTATTGAATAGAATTGGGGAGAAGAGGAGTTTGTGGCACAACTTGACAAGAAGAAGGGACCGGTTGGTAGGACATGTTCTGAGGCATCAAGGAAATACAAATTTAGCATTGGAGGGCAGCGTGGAGGGTAAAAATCGTAGAGGGAGACCAAGAGATGAATACACTAAGCAGATTCAGAAGGATGTAGGTTGCAGTAAGTACAGGGAGATGAAGGAGCTTGCACAGGATAGAGTAGCATGGAGAGCCGCATCAAACCAGTCTCAGGTCTGAAGACAACAACAACAACAACAGATATGTCGAACCCAGGTCACATAGAACAGCCACCGGACAGCGTTATAAAAGTGGACTAGCCCACTATAAATCAGCAGGTCATTATTTTTTGGCTAACAAGTGTGTCGTGTGACCCATACGGCTTATTCACAAAAATATTTTCCACATCGTGTAATACTTAAGAACGCAG
Organism: Schistocerca cancellata; assembly: GCF_023864275.1. Lineage (NCBI taxonomy): Eukaryota > Metazoa > Arthropoda > Insecta > Orthoptera > Acrididae > Schistocerca > Schistocerca cancellata. The sequence continues at coordinate 178,024,302 of NC_064635.1, forward strand.
CAGCTTCATAACCCCAATATTGTTGCTTGAAACATGTAGTATTTACCACTCTTTCTGAATGTCAAGGGACGAATTTGCTACTACTAGTCCTTTTAATCCACCAATTGTGAACAGGAAAATGAAACCTAGAGCTACCCTGTGCACAGTATTGACAACTACGAGATGTGTGACCAGCTGTGCTTCTGACTTCAGGTCGATTATCGACAACGGTCGATAGCTGCTGGGCCATGGCGTGGTGGCTGTGGCTGTTGGTGCTCGTGGTGGTGTGGTGCTGCGCCGGCGTGGTGGCGGTGCTGTGGAGGCTGTGGGCCACCAGACCGCTCATAGACGCTCCGGGGCCACCCACACTGCCCATCATCGGGAACATCCTGCAATTCCGCGAGCTACCACTGACGGTCCGCAAGCTACGAGACCTCTACGACCAATACGGAGACTTGACTAGGTGAGCTGGGAGAGTGGTTAGCCGTAACTTAACACACACAGAGAAATGATGCTGCCTGGTCTCCGAAAATAAATAGCATAATTGTGGACGATGTCTAGTTTTGCACAAGGTGAAGCGTTAGGGAACTAGGCACAAAGATGATACGTAATCAGCATTGTTTCAGAAAATATCGTTCTTGTGTAACGCAGATAGCACTTTATTCGCACGAAGTAATGGCCACTATCGACAGGGGATCTCAAGTTGATTCCGTATTTCTAGATTTGCTGAAAGCTTTTGTCACCTTTCCTCACAAGCGACTTCTAATCAAGCATCGGGCCTATGGGGTATCGTCTCAGTTGTGCGACTGGATTCGTGATTTCGTGTCAGGAAGGTCGCAGTTCGTAGTAATAGACGGCAAATCATCGAGTAAAACTGAAGTGATATCAGGTGTTCCCCAGGGAAGCGTCCTGGGACCTCTGCTGTTCCTGATCTATATAAATGACCTGGGTGACAATCTGAGCAGTTCTCTTAGGTTGTTCGCAGATGATGCTGTAATTTAGCGTCTAGTAAGGTCATCCGAAGACCAGTATCAGTTTCAAAGCGATTTAGAAAAGATTGCTGTATGGTGTGGCAGGTGGCAGTTGACGCTAAATAACGAAAAGTGTGAGGTGATCCACATGAGTTCCAAAAGAAATCCGTTGGAATTCGATTTCTCGATAAATAGTACAATTCTCAAGGCTGTCAATTCAACTAAGTACCTGGGTGTTAAAATTACGAACAACTTCAGTTGGAAAGACCACATAGATAATATTGAGGGGAAGGCAAGCCAAAGGTTGCGTTTCATTGGCAGAACGCTTAGAAGATGCAACAAGTCCACTAAAGAGACAGCTTACACTACACTCTTTCGTCCTCTGTTAGAATATTGCTGCACGGTGTGGGATCCTCACCAGGTGAGATTGACGGAGGACATAGAAAGGGTGCAAAAAAGGGCAGCTCGTTTTGTATTATCACGTGATAGGGGAGAGAGTGTGGCAGATATGATACGCGAGTTGGGATGGAAGTCATTAAAGCAAAGACGTTTTTCGTCGCGGCGAGATCTATTTACGAAATTTCAGTCACCAACTTTCTCTTCCGAATGCGAAAATATTTTATTGAGCCCAACCTACATAGGTAGGAATGATCATCAAAATAAAATAAGAGAAATCAGAGCTCGAACAGAAAGGTTTAGGTGTTCGTTTTTCCCGCGCGCTGTTCGGGAGTGGAATGGTAGAGAGATAGTATGATTATGGTTCGATGAACCCTCTGCCAAGCACTTAAATGTGAATTGCAGAGTAATCAGGTAGATGTAGATGTAGATGATCAACGATTCTTTTGGTACTAAATACGATGGGTGTCCGTAAAATAAGATTGCCAAGGACCTGCAGTCGCGAGGAACGCTATTACACTGGATCCGGCCACAATGGCGTTTAGCTTCGTTCTCCCTCACATATTTTCCGCCCCGATGAGCTGTTTGCGACGATCAGTCTTGGCTTGGCAGCCTTCAGAGACGGGACGCCGATCCGCATCTCACTCCAGAAGAGAATTACGCTATGTGATTTGTTTCCTGTGTGCAAAAAAAGACTATGCCGGTAGACATTCATTCCCAACTGCGTGAGGTCTATGGAGAAACGCGTATGAGCGGAGAACATGCGTGAAAATGGTGGAGGGAACTCAAAGACTGACGTACAGACGCCCATGACGAACAGTGTTCTGGACGGCCATCGGTTTCGCACGAGACGACTGCGAAAGTGGAAGAAGCAATGGTGAAAGATCGAAGGCTGACAATTCACGGGCTCTGTGAGATGACCCCTGATGTCACCAGGATCAGCACTGAAAAAATTTTGACAACCATTTAAGGTATGCCAAGGTTTGTGCAATGTTGGTCCTGGGAATGCTTACGGAAGACCACAAACGGAAAAGCATGGCAATGGACCTCGAATTTCTTCAGGCCTACGCAACTGATGGTGAGGAGTTCTTAGACTCTATTGAGAATGAGGACGAGACCTGGGTCCACTAATAACACCTAAAACGAAACAACAATCCTGTCGGTGGAAAGACACAGTGCCGAAGTAACTGCAGAAATTCAAACAAACAATGTCCGCCGGGAAAATTGATGGCGAGCATGGTTTCGAACAGGAAGGGATTATTGTTGTGCGAATTCTTGCCGGCCGGTACAGCAATCGACGGCTACTGTGAGACGCTGAAGAACCTTCACCATGTGACCCTAAACAAGAGCACAATCACACGAAGGGAGTGCTTTTTCATCAGAACAACGCTCGTTCACGTATCACCCGTGTCACAACAAATCTCATGAACAAAATTTGGATGGGATGCTGTCACACACCGGCCGTGCAACCCATAAATATTCCCAAGTGATTTCCATCTCTTCCCGGAATTGAGGAAATACCTGAGTGGGACGCACTTCATAACCAGAGAGTAGCTGAAAGAAGATATTTTAAGCTACCTTTGTGGCACTGTGGGAGAGTTCTACAGTGCGGTCATAAAATGGTTCAAATGGCTCTGAGCACTATGGGACTTAACAGCTATGGTCATCAGTCCCCTAGAACTTAGAACTACTTAAACCTAACTAACCTAAGGACATCACACAACACCCAGTCATCACGAGGCACAGAAAATCCCTGACCCCTCCGCGAATCGAACCCGGGAACCCGGGCGTGGGAAGCAAGAACGCTACCGCACGACCACGTCATACAGAAGATGGTACACCACAAGCAAAAATGCATTGATCTCAACTGTGATTATGTCGACAAGTAGGTTTGAGTCTAAGCTTTCCAAATATATTTCATTCAATGTCAATGAACATGCTTTTCATTGTGGAAAATAATTGGAACATTATTTTATGGACAACCCTCTTAAAATTGGAAATTATCGTCCAGGAATTAGTGAGGTAACCATCACGTGTCTGTTCTGGGTCCACTGCTTTTCTTAACGATCTAAGGACAATCATAAATTTTTATCATCATTTCGAAAAATAAATATCGTGATTATTTTTTTGCTTGTTTGCAGATGTATGTACAGTACTTAAACATTTCGAAATCCCCACATCTCAGTAATCCAGCACGCCATATCGTGGCTACGCTCACCTGCATTTGGACTTGCGCAACATTTCCCCATCCGTCAAATCCGCTCTAGTTAGCCGTACCTATGTGTCACTTCAAAATGTGCAGCAGTGGTAACTCACTGATGATTAGATCCTGTAGAGCTATCACATTCTGAGAATGTTAATTGTGGCGTTTCAGCCAATGTCGCAAACAGTCTCTTATATTTCGTACCTGGTTAAGATTGAGCCAGTTGAAGAGAGACAGAGTGTCTGGGTGTTCTTGAGGTGTGTGTGTGTGTGGAGCCCTGTCAACACTGCTGTTCTAATCTTCGAAGACAAGTGTCTCCTCAACATAAGCGCCACGAAGATGTAGAAGAGAAATGCCAACATTTGGACACTGAAATTGTTCAAATAACCATCCTAATTCATGTTCACGGTAAGCTGATGTGCGGGACCAGGTCGTAGCAGGGAAAAAGCCCCCAAAACATCACAGAACCACTACCGGCCTGAACTACATCGTCCATGCACTGTGGGTTAATCATCTCATTGGAACGTCTGTGCAATCGTCTCGTTTCATCATCTGGCACGAGGAAAAATTTTCCCTGTGCAAATAAAGAGATGTCGAACGCCAGAACAGAAATTTGATGAGGTGAGCTTATGGCGTCTCCTGGAAGACTGATTACAATATGGGCAGCATTTGACAACAATGGGCCGGCCGCGGTGGCCGAGCGGTTCTAGGCGCTTCACTCATGAACTGCGTGACTGCTATGGTCGCAGGCTCGAATCCTGCCTCGGGCATGGATGTGTGTGATGTCCTTAGGTTAGTTAGGTTTATGTAGTTATAAGTTCTAGCGGACTGATGACCTCAGCTGTTAAGTCCCATAGTGCTCAGAGCCATTTGAAACATTTTTTTGACAACAGTGCAACAGATACACAGCCTGCGCCAGTGTTGATCCAAGAACTGCAGCTGTTCTGATATGTAGGTGCTAAAACAGATCAAATGTCACAAAAAAGGTTAATCACCATAAAGGGGAGGAGCTTCATGTGTTGAGAAAGTACGTTATGTCATTTCAGTGATTACCCTATGGAGTAAAATTTACAAAGAACTTGGCGGTGTTAGCCCCTTATCAGTGCTTATCAGTATGAAGTCGTTTACTCTCCTGAGGCAGACTCATCCCCCTACATTTGTAATGTTTCCTCGACATCCTGGATATTAGAACTGCTACAGAGCTGATGTCCGAGGTGGTCCCGCAGATTACCTATCAGGAACAGACCTGAGGATTTTGCTGCCAATGGGGACATCTCAACATCGTCAGATAGTTGATAGGGACACATGCGATCTGTAAATGAGCATTAGCCTGTTGAAGAAGTCAGCAGAGTGCTGCTAATGGGAGCTAACACACTGTTTCGTCACCGTTCCTTGAGTGACTGCCAGCCATGACCTGAAGTTATTATCTATCGCTGCCCACCCCATGACGCCAGAAGTAACTCAGCCGTGGCTGTCCAAGACACTGGAAGAATCGAACCTCTCCCAAGTCGTCACCATACGGGACGACAATAATCGTTTGCGGTAATGAGTTGCTATGATCCATTGCTGATGTGATGCAGTTTGTCAACAGTTCATGATTCTACTTCATTTCACCTTTGCAAAACGCAGCCATTTGTGTCGTGGAGTCAATGGCGGCCCACGCTTGGGACAGTAATTCCGTAGTCCACCTGCTGCAAGTCTCCCACCAGTGGCACAAAATGTCGCTGGGAGTCTATCACCTGTTCGCAGCTGGCACGCACGAGTCTGAAGGCTTTCATGCAAGACGATCCTCCCTTTTGTCAACAGGCATGGACGAAAGGTGCGTTAGCGGCATGTGTGCCTCCATTCATATTCCCATGCGGCCCAACATCGGGCCACTGTCACATCCAAATGACACAGAAATCTGAATACTGCGCAATTCATCCAGCTGGCCAAATGAAAACCCACATTGAGGCCTCTTTCAAACCACTTCAGGTGCTGTTAATGCTTGAAAGTTGTGTGTGTGTGTGATTAAAAGTGCAGACTAATCCCATAAGCAGTACTGATCAAGTCCTGATATTTTAAACATGTGCAACGTGTACAATTCTAATTCCCCCCAAAAAAAACAAAGTGTAAACGCGATCTGTCTCGTAAATTGAATGATAAATAGTCTTACACGCACTGTCATAAACTAAGTGCGACAAACAGAATGAAATTACAATGAAATGAACACCCTTAGCTGCTTACAGGCGTTGACATACGTCAACGGGGACAGATGGAAATGTGTGCCCCGACCGGGACTATAACCTGGGATCTCCTGCTTACATGGCAGACGCTCTGTCCATCTTTTTTTTTTTTTTCAATCTCATTTTGTTCGCTTTCGTTCGTTGTATCTTCTCGGGGCGGACGTCGTAAGACACCTGTTTAAGTTCGTTGTTCGTCGATGAACTCAATTTTTGGTAGGGAGATAGTATGATTGTGGTTCGATGAACCCTCTGCCAAGCACTTAAATATGAATTACAGAGCAATCATGTAGACGTAGATGTGGACCTGACCACAGGTGCCTACCTTCCAGAACAGGGGCAGTTCTGTCCTGTTCAAGCTGCTGACAAGAGACTCCCTCAGTCCTGTGAAGAAATTAATAGTAAATTCACGCCATGGGTTTTATCCAGTCGCATGTGTGCGAGGAAAAGGCACGTGTATGGGCGCAGGAGTGTCTTGCAGAGCAGAACACAGTTGCTTCTCTCTTGTGATCCACACCTGGAGTAGAGCAGTAGTCTTCCTCGGTAGGCTCTGGAACCCATGACCGACCACCACAGTACTTATGGTCAGCCGGCTCCCCCTCCGGTTGCCCCCTTTATTTAGGTTGTTCGTCCTTCTCTTCGACCATAAATATAATAGACTGGCCCTGACGTCATTTTCGTGTCTCCAACATCTCTGGACTAAAGTAACGTGAATGTTGGCAAAACATGGTTGTTTCGTGTTGCGCTTATGGCTGTACTCAGCGTTTTGTCGGGGGAAATGGTATTACATTTCATGTGTGTTTCTATGATAGTGCAGATGCGTTTATTGAAATCTGCTGAAGTGAGTTTTATATGCTTTTTACACTTGAAGTAGAGTATCACGTAAATTAAAGTGTTGAAAGTGATGCCTGTAAAGTCAGACTCATATTACATTTTGGAAAGTATCTGTGATAATTCGGTTACAGAAGTAAGTATGACTGTTTCTCGTTCCTACTCATAGGTTCCCTAAGGATGAAAACCGAAGGCAGCTTTGGATACAGGCCCTGAAACGGAAAAACTTTCAACCATCTGCACATACGCGCCTTTTTGTATATGCAAGTGAGATTATAATAGGGTAAGAGCACCTGTAGTCGACACATGAAGAGGATGTTTTTCTACCTTCTAAAACTATTAAATAGGCTCCAAAATTATTGTCTGAAACTTCAAAGCTTCACCTTTCATCCAAAAAAAAATTTTTTTTAGGCTGATAGTTTAAACTTTTGTAAAAATAGTGGGAACTGAATCTTTGAAGTGCACCTAAAATTGATACTCTAAAATGGACCTGCTCCTAAAGTCGACAATTTTGGCACCTATAGTTGACATAATTCCCATATCTCATTTTCTTTTATAAGTGATTAGAGCTTAAAACGCGACGAATCCAATGTTTAAAGTTTTGACACGAGCCCATTCTTACTGTTTAAAAGAATTTTAACGACATTTTACTTTAATTGATAGTTTATAGTAATTTCGTCCCGCTGTCCACCAGAGGGGCGTTCGATGTATTTGTTAGATTTTATAAATGGTACTGTGAACAAATCCAGGTCAAATGTAGTTCTGACATGAATTTACGCAAATAAAAAAATTAATTTTTGTTGGAAGCGTTTGGCAGTCAATTGAGAAATATGGGCAAAATACGATACACACATAGGATGGCAGACCGCTGATTTGAAATCCCGCCACGTTTTGCCAACAGTCACGTGGTTTATGTTGGAGCCACACCAGCCCTATAGCTTCTGCACAGCAAGGCCAGTCTACTAGTATCTATGGTCGAAGGTCCTTCTAGACTGGTCTACACCTGGTAACTTCCTCCCTAGCTGTGCCCTTTGTGCCATGTACATTGAAATAACTTCTGTTTATTTGACCTAATTTTCTGTTTTATTGTTTGACGCCAGCCCTGGGTGTCCGCTTGGTGAGTGCCGACCACTCGATCTGCTGTACATTTTTCTCATAAGCTGCATGCAGCAACCACTTTCTGTCCCCGCATTGTTTTCAGGAGCCAGAGGCAACAACCTCGCTCCCTAGCGACGTTTGTGTACAGGATAACTTTGTTGTCCATCTATCTGTGCAGCTGTTAACATACTCTTTTCTCAAGGACGGGTAGAAACATAAATTTCGAATTTCCACATACTAAGGTCCACGGGTCCTTGGCAGTATACAAAATTTAGGTTTTCTAAGTCAGTGCTATCCAAACCTTCCGCCATATGTGTCGCATATACGCACACTCGCCAAGTCACTCATCCAGAGCTATAGGGTATTTCCCGTGGACCTAGTATGATCATATTTAGAAAGAAGAAAAATTTCACAGTACGAATAAAACAAAAATCTCAAAAATACTTAGTTTGTAATTACATCCCAGGGAAAAATATTTTTTCCTCATTTGTTGTTCGACTATCTGTCTGTATGTGTATTAAGACCCCTTGTTTTAAGGATGGTTCAAATGGCTCTGAGCACTATGGGACTTCTGACGTCATCAGTCCCCTAGAACTTAGAACTACTTAAACCTAACTAACCTAAGGACATCACACACATCCATGCCCGAGGCAGGATTCGAACCTGCGATCGTAGCGGTCGTGCGGTTCCAGACTGTAGCGCCCAGAACCGCTCGGCCACTCCGGCAGGCTGTTTTATGCTGCTGGTAGACCTACCAAGATGAAATTTATGTTAAGTACGAAGGTTTACGATTCCTTGGAGAGGTAAAAAGTTTAAAATTCTACGTCAATGTAATAAAAAGATGCGGCCATTTACGTCACATATTTTGCTACAAGCAAATTCATGCTTCAAAATCCGTTGGGAACTACACGTTCACCTAGATTCATCACATTTTGCAACAAGCAATGTTTCCCACTACGGAGCACATGCCTGGATTATGGAAGGATGGAGAAGAAAATTGGCCGTGCCCTTTCAAAGGAACCACCCCGACAATTGTCTCAAGCGATTTAGCGAACTCACGGAAAACATAAATTAGGCTGGCCGGACGCGCATTTGAACCATCGTCCTCCCGAGTGCAAGTTCAGTGCGCTAACCACAGAGTTACATCGGTCGCCTTTATTCAGATAAGGAGCACTGTAAAGTATACAGACAAGAGTGACTACAAGGTCGTTGTAGAGAGGCCAAATAGCGTGACATCCAAATCCATACAAAAAGACACAAAATACATCCACTGAAAAAAGATAAAAATTGGCTTCATTACTTCCTAAGACAGAGTCCCAGTAGTTCCACTATATGTAAGTGTAGACTAGACGTGGTTTAGATTCATAGAGAAAGTACGGACGGCAGTTGAAACACATGTAGCAAACAAATAATAAGAAATGTTACTGTACCACCGTGGTACACAGAACAAGTCAGAACACTGTTGCAGCAGCAACGGAAAAAGCGTGCCAAATTCAAAAGTACGAAAAATCTCCAAGACAGGCCAAGTTTTATTAAAGATCGGAACTTAGCGCTGACTACAGTGCGAGACGGTTCTCGAAGTTCCCATAAAGAACCTCGGTCTCGAAATCTGGCAGAAAATTCGAAGAGGTTCTGGTCGTACGTAAAGCATGCCAGCGGCCAGAGACAATGAATACCTTCACTGAGCGATAGCGATGCTAGTGTTACTGACGAATAACGTGAGAAGCTTCTAAGTAAATATTCTCGGTAAATCACTTAACAAAGCAAGGCCTCCGATCCAAGCTGTTTACTAGTTAAGTTCCTCTCAGACTATGCTGGTACAATAGCTCCGTACCTAGAAATCGTATAGACCCCGCTAGTTCGAGAAAAGACCCGTACTTAAAGACTGAAATGTCGCAAGGTCACACCAGTACTCAAGAGAGGAAATAGTAGAAATCGACTGAATTACAGAGGCGTATCAATAACCTCGATTTGTAGTAGGATTTCCGAACATGTGCTGTGTTACCTGGCAGATAACCATTTGTGACAAATAGCCAATATGGACGCAGAAAATACCGTTTTTGCTAATCACATCTAGCTCTTTATTTACATGAAGTCATGAGTGCTATCAAAAGGGATCTCAATCTCATTACGTGTTTCTAGATTTCCAGATCGCATTTGACGCGATAGGAAGTTCTGAAATATCTAGTGAGGGTTGGAACGTGTATCGGAAAGACAGATTAGACACCGTAGGAGGTGTTGACAAAAATATTGTGTCCACTGAGGTCGAAGTAGAGTGTGATTGTGAAGTTATCTGGACACGTTTAACAGGGCTAGGAGAAATAAAGTTAATTGGTTGGGTGTTATTACCGGCCACCAGGTTCTACCGTGACAGTTCTACAATCATTCAAAGGGAGTCTACATTCTGTAACGCAGAAGTATGCTATATTAATCGGAGGCGACTTCAACCTACCTAGTATAGACTGGGATGTCTATGGATTCATTACAGGTGGTACAGACAAGCCGTCGTGTGAATTACTTTTGAACACATTATCCGAAAACTGTCTTGAGCAGCTAAATCGACAGCCAACGCGTAATGGAAATATTTTAGATCTGGTAGCCACGAACAGACCAGACCTCATCGACGGTGTCGCTGTTGAGACAGGAATTAGTGATCATGATGTTGTCATTACGACTATAGTTACGAAAGTTAAAAAGTCGGTCAATAAGGCTAGGAGAGTATTCTTACTAGAATGGGTTGAAAATTATCGCGAATCTCTTGCCCAAGGTAAAGTTCAAATGGTTCAAATGGCTCTGAGCACTATGGGACTCAACTGCTGAGGTCATTAGTCCCCTAGAACTTAGAACTAGTTAAACCTAACTAACCTAAGGACATCACACACATCCATGCCCGAGGCAGGATTCGAACCTGCGACCGTAGCGGTCTCGCGGTTCCAGACTGCAGCGCCAGAACCGCGCGGCCACTTCGGCCGGCAAGGTAAAGTCCCAAGTTGTTAGCATCCCATTTACTAAATGAATCGACTTCATTTACATCCAGTACGATGGACGTGGAAGAGTTATGGGCAAATTTTAAACACATTGTAAATCACGCATTGGACAAGTATGTGCCGAAAAAGTGGGTTACGGACAGAAAAGACCCACCGTGGTTTAACAGCGCAATTCGGAGAATGCTCAGGAAGCAAAGGCAGTTGCACTCGCGGTACAAGAAAGATCGGCAGAATGAGGATAGGCAAAAGTTAGTAGAGATTCGTGCTGCTGTAAAAAAGAGCGATGCGCGAAGCATTCAACCACTACCACCGCCATACCTTAGCAAAACATCTTGCTGAAAACCCAAGGAAATTCTGGTCTTACGTAAAATCGGTAAGCGGGTCTAAGGCTTCCATCCAGTCATTCACTGATCAATCTGGCCTGGCAACAGAAGACAGCAAAACGGAAGCTGAAATTTTAAAAATTTAGCATTTGAGAAATTTTTCATGCAGGAGGATAGTACAAACATACCGCCGTGTGAGTCTCGTACAGATTCCCGTATGGAGGACATAGTGGTAGACATCCCTGGGGTTGTGAAGCAGATGAATGGGTTGAAGATAAATAAATCGACAGGTCCCCATGGGATTCCAATTCGGTTTTACAGAGAGTACTCTACTGCACTGGCTCCTTACTTCGCTTGAATTTATCGCGAATCTCTTGCCCAAGGTAAAGTCCCAAGCGACTGGAAAAAACCGCAGGTGACGCCTGTATATAAGAAGGGTAGAAGGATGGATCCTCAAAATTACAGACCAATATCCTTAACATTGGTTTGTTGCAGGATTCTCGAACATGATGAATTTCCTTGAGACAGAGAAGGTGCTGTCCATGCATCAGCACGGCTTTAGAAAGCATCGCTCCTGCGAAACGCGACTCGTCCTTTTTTCACATGATAACTTGCGAACCATGGATGAAGGGTATCAGACGGATGCCATATTCCTTGCTTTCCAGAAAGTGTTTGACTCGGTGCCCCACTGCAGACTCCTATCTAAAGTACAAGCACATGGGATTGGTTCCCAAGCATGTGAGAGACTCGAAGACTTCTTAAGTAATAGAAGCCAGTACGTTGTCTTCGATGGTGAGTGTTCATCGGAGGTGAGGGTATCATCTGGAGTGCCCCAGGGAAGTGTGGTAGTTCCGCTGTTGTTTTCTATCTACATAAATGATCTTTTGGATAGGGTGGATAGCAATGTGCAGCTGTTTGCTGATGATGCTGTGGTGTACGGGTAGGAGTCGTCGTTGAGTGACTGTAGGAGGATACAAGATGACTTGGGCAGGATTCGTGACTGGTGTAAAGAATGGCAGCTAACTCTAAATATAGATAAATGTAAATTAATGCAAATGAATAGGAAAAAGAATTGCGTATTGTTTGAATACTCCATTAGTAGTATAGCGCTTGACACAGTCACGTCGATTAAATATTTGGGCGTAACATTGCAGAGCGATATGAAGTGGGACAAGCATGTAATGGCAGTTGTGGGGAAGGCGGATAGTCGTCTTCGGTTCACTGGTAGAATTTTGGCAAGATGTGGTTCATCTGTAAAGGAGACAGCTTATAAAACACTAATACGACCTATTCTTGAGTACTGCTCGAGCGTTTGGGATCCCCATCAGGTCGGATTGAGGGAGGACATAGAAGCAATTCAGAGGCGGGCTGCTAGATTTGTTACTGGTAGGTTTGATCATCACACGAGTGTTACGGAAATGCTTCAGGAACTCGGGTGGGAGTCTCTGGAGGAAAGGAGGCGTTCTTTTAGTGAATCGCTAGTGAGGAAATTTAGAGAACCAGCATTTGAGGCTGACTGCAGGACAATTTTACTGCCGCCAACTTACATTTCGCGGAAAGACCACAAATATAAGAGAGATTAGGGCTCGTACAGAGGCATACAGGCAGTCATTTTTCCCTCGTTCTGTTTGGGAGTGGAACAGGGTGAGAAGATGCTAGTTGTGGTACGAGGAACCCTACGCCACGAACCGTATGGTGGATTGCGAAGTATGTATGTAGATGTAGATGTAGATGACGCCGTTCCTCACAAGACACCTGTAGTCAAACTGCATGCCTGCTTAGTATCGTCTGAGTTGGGCGACTGGCTTCGTGATTACCTTTAATAAAGATTGCAGGTACTAGTAACTGAGGAAAAGCCATCGAGTGAAACATAACTGAAATCTGACGTTCGCCAAGGACGTGTGTATGCCCTCTGTTGTTGCTGACTTACATAAACGATTTAGGGGACAATCTGAGTGTCACACAGATTGTTTGCACATGATGCTGTGATTTACTGTCTTATAAAATCATCAGATGATAAAAATAAATTGCAGAATGATTTAGACAAGACCTGTGAGAATCGCTGCTAAACCCACATGACAAGACAGATAGTATAAATTGTGGAAAGGGGCCATAATAAGGGGCTGTCAGCTACACTCGAATATACAACTTTATTATTTGATCAAACATTACAAAAGCCTAAAAAAAAATTTTTTTTTAAACACACAGCTTTAATCTTTGGGACTTAATTACCGGCTAAAAGCCACTTTTATTTAGAAACGGCTGAAGGCCGATAACTTAAAACACAAGCATAATCAGAAATTAAAAAGGCAAGGCTTATCTTAAAACAGTTCCTTAGTTAGGCTGCAGTAAATAAGTTAAATTCAAATCTGTTGAAGGCCTAACACTTAAAACTCCATAACATTACTTTTTTAAATACCAAAGGCCTTATGTGAAACAGTTCTTTGACTTAGGCTGAAGGCCTAAAGAGCAAACAACTTAAACTGAAAATCGGCTGAAGGCACAAGGCTTAAAATTAAGCAACGTTAAAATTTTTAAAATGCCAAAGGGCTTATGTGAAACAGTACTTTAAACTAGGCTGAAGGCCTAAAGAGCAAAACAGCTCTAATTATATAAAAAAAATCAGCTAGAAACCATACAAGAACAAATTTAAAAAAATAATAGCGCAGTACACACAATGGCGCTAAGATGTTCGACGATCGGCCTGTAATTCAGACACTAACGCTCACTTAGGTGAGACAGGCAGTCGGGTAAACCATTCACGATCCAACGAGAACCCAACCGACCGACAGTCAACGGACTCACCGACAAGGTAACTTCCACTTCACCCGACCAGGGCACACTTTTCTTTTTTTTTTCACTAGCTGCTTATATTTTATGACCCTCAGTTTAATTTCTTATGGTGGGTCGTATGTTGCCACTTAGCCGCTGTGACTGGGTCCGGGGTCCGGAGTGACTGAAAGTAACACCACACCGGCTCCCGTCCCCACTCACGCCGTTGCACGTGTCCCGCCACGTGGAGGCGGGCTCTATTTGTTTACATCCATTTAATATCTTTTTTTTGTGTGTGCAGCATTAGAAAAACTTATAACAAATACAAAATCAAGTAAGATATTAATAAACAAAACTAAATTAAATATTTAGAAAGAAGGAAGGAAGAGAACTGAATAGAGAAGATATAGGTATAATATTGCCCGTCACCTGGCTGTGGGCGGCGGCCCGGGTCCTGGAATGACCCTCAAGACGCTGGCCGCCGCTCACCATGCCTTTAACATCTACCATCCTAAAAACTAACTTACCTAGAAGAGATTAGGGTACGTTAAAGCTAGAAACTAAGACTAAGACCCCATGTCCAGCCTGCTAAACTATTTACGATACACGATAGAGAGGTAACTGATTTTGTGCTTGGCTCAAAGTTGCTAATGAAAGGGTACTTGTGGTAATAGTAATAAGGTAATGACGCTAACGGTTTGCGTTCTCGCTTCCCACGCCCGGGTTCCCGGGTTCGATTCCCGGCAGGGTCAGGGATTTTCTCTGCCTCGTGATGGCTGGGTGTTGTGTGCTGTCCTTAGGTTAGTTAGGTTTAAGTAGTTCTAAGTTCTAGGGGACTTATGACCACAGCAGTTGAGTCCCATAGTGCTCAGAGCCATTTGAACCGCTAACGGTTTGTGTTGAGCCTACAAGGCTCCTAGTAGAGTACATCAGGCGCAAGCACCTCCCGGCCCCGCCGACAACACGACCTGAACGGTGGTTTTCCCCGATGTACCATGTATCCGTCGGGTTTGACTCAAAAGAGAGGAACCACAATTAAGATCCTTCCATCCAGGACGTGCGCCGCCTCTTACCAGGGGGCGTAGGTCCCTTGAAGAGGTGCCTAGCTTTAAGCTTCAGATCAGAAGTTATTAGTGTAGTGGAGGTTGAGGTATAGGCTGTGTAGGTTGGTTGTACAAACAGTTCACGCTGAGCCAATGAGACTTACAATGATACGTGGTGTGGCAGTTAGCACCTTCCGGCCCCGCCAGCAACACAGCCGGAACGGAGGTTTTCCCCGATCTACCATAGGTATCCGTCGGGTTGGGCTCAAAAGAGAGGGACCACAATTAAGATCCTTCCATCCAGACTGTGCGCTCTTAACCGAAGGCGTAGGTCCCTTGAAGAGGTACCTAGATTTATGCTCTTATTAGACATGGAGATGCTGTTAACTATTTACATATAAGGTGCAATCTGTTTTTAGGATTGTGTGTGACTTGTGCACCTCTTGTCGGTTGTTCCACTCTGTTCTTTGATTTTGACTTGGTTGGCACTATGGATCATCCGCGCTGGTCGCTTCAATATCTGTGTTGGTGCCCTGGTCTGTATCTGTTTCTTCTTCATCACTCGTGGTGCTAATCATATCTGTGTCCCCCTAGGCATCGTGACGTCTGTTTGGACCGACTTGCCTTCGGCAGGGTCTGTTGCGCAAGTATTCCATTGGTTGGATCTTCGAGATTTCGTCCGTTAGTTTGTTGAGTCCAGTCCACCTTTCCGGGTCGCGTATTATGGCATGTAGTTCGTTCTGTGTGTTCAGGCGATTTATGTGTACTGTGTGTCTTATGTTCGTGCGTTGTCCGCAGGAGAAGACAGTATGTTCAGGGGCACCTTCTTCCCCGCATGTGCATCTATTAGTCTGCTGCAGACTCACGCGTTACAGGTGCGTGGGATAAGGGCCATGTCCTGTGATGAAATGTACCATACCGCGGCTGGGATCGATATGTTTTAGTTTTAGTCTTTCCCGGATGTCAGGGAAGAAGTTGTATACACGGCGGCCCTTATCGCTGTTGGCCCACTCGCTCTGCCAGGTATCCACTCGCCATGCTCAGAGTTGGAGTGTTGTCTCAATCGGTACACCAGTGATCTGCCGAACCTGGTCTGTTCTCCCCATCCTAAGCCAGTACATTGCTGTGCGGTACCTAATGGTGATATTTATGGGTAAGATTCCCATGTCGACACATAGTGCGTCATTTGGTGTTGTGTTGAATGCCCCTGTTAGTCGAAGTAGAACACTTCTTTGGCCTCGACGTACAATGGTTCTGTTGGTTGAGAGATTTAACCTGTAGGCCCACATACTGGCAGCAAAGCATAGTACTGACTCAAAGAAAGCGCAATGGTATGTTCGTGTCACTGACAGGAGTAGTCTGAATTGTTCCGAATTTAGCCTAGCCAGTTTGTGTAGTATCTTTTCTGCTTTGTTTGTGCATATTCGCATGTATTCGTAGAAGTTTAATCGTTCATCAATGTATACTCCTACATAGCGTGTGACTGCTAGTCTTTTTATGTTTGTGTCCCCGATTTTGACTATTGGGTTCCTACACAGGATGCTCTTTAGCAATGTATAAGTTGTTTTGTTTCCTGCTATCTTTAATTTATTATCTGTGCACCATTGGGTTATTGTCCTAAGTGTTCCATTGGCTCTTTCTTCTGGCTGGGCGCGGTTGTTTGCTGAAACTACGACGAGTAGATCATCAGCATAAGCGACAACTCCATCTGTCAAGATGTGCTCCTCTAGTAACAATAGGAGCGGTTCTATAACTATGTCCCAGAAGATGGGGCCGCAGATCGACCCTTGTGGACAGCCTTTTGTAATTCGTTTAATCACTTTCTGGTTGTCCATTTGCCAAACGAACGTTCTGTCTCTGCAGTAGTCCATGAAAATATTAGACAGAGACTCCGGTACCTGCAGGTGTCTGAGCCTCTTGAACAAGGCCGGCCACCAGAGGTTGTCGAAGGCACCTGAGATGTCTATCATAATTGCAAGTGTGTATTTGGAGGGTGTGTCGTGTACTATTTGGGGTGCTCTGTTAATTGCGTCGTCTATAGATTTCACTTCCCTGAAGCCGTATTGGTGTGGTGTCAGTCCCCGTAGTGTTCGGTGTGCTTGTAGTCATTTGCAGAGTAGTTTTTCTTGTACTTTACCGAGTGTATTGGTAAGGCAAATTGGTCTGTATGACTTGAGGTCTGATGGGTCTTTGTCTGGAGCCTATTTGATGATAACCGCCTTCGAGGTCTTCCACACTGCAGGCACACGGCCCAGACTTAATGCATCGTTTAACAACGTTGTGAGAAACGGGGTGATCTGCGGTGCAATTTGTTTTAGTACCTCAGAGTGGATACCATCCGGTCCTTTTTGTTTTTGAGTTCTGAGATCGCTGTCGCCACTTCTTCCTCCGCAAATGGACAGGTGACGGTTGGTGTGGTGTATACTGTGTCTACTTCGCGTCTCAGTGCTGCATGTTGTGGTGTGTCTGTGTCTGCGATGTCGTCAGGCAGGAGTTTGCTCAGCAGGAACTCCGGTGTCCGTCTCCAGCCCTTAGTCATCGCACCGTCCTCCTGTCGCAGCGTTCCCAGAACCAGTGGGCTCTTAATTTTCTCTGTCACCATTTTGTATGGTTCCCCCCAAATGTTTAGTTGTGTTTGTGCTGCTACATGGCTGTTCCAATGATCTTTCCTGGTCTTATTCAGCTGAAGTTTATATTTGTCCTTGGCAAGCCGGTAGGCGTGTAGTCGTAATTGTCTTTCTCTATCTGAAATTGCTCGTTGGTAAAGCTTACGTTTACGTTTTGAGTCTTGTTTGAGTCGTGTTAATTGTGTAGTCCAGGGAATATTTTGGTGTTTTGTCATTCTTTTGTGGGTATGCAGGTGTTCTGTGTGTGTGTGATGATATCTGTCAGCATGTGTGCTCTGTAATCAACACTGCCGGTGATGTCTTGCTGTATGTGATCATATATTTTTTGTCTGACCCTGTCCCAGTCTGTTTTGTCAAATAATAGTATTTTTGGTACGGTTTCTGTGTTGACGTTTGGTGTACCACATAAGGTTAGTGTGATGATGTTGTGGTCGCTAACAGTGATTTGGTCATGTACGGTCCAGTCTCGTACGTGGTTGATGGCGGCATTATTAACGAGGGTGATGCCTATGTTTGATGAATGACCATTTTGTCCGATGTGAGTCGGGTGATGTCCTTCCTTGTTGAGTACGTGTAGTCTGTTTTCTTGGATGATGTCATTTATTATTCTACCTCTGTCGTCAGTTCTGTCTGAATGCCACAGGGTTGATCTGGCATTTATGTCTGCACAGATGAGAAGTTTTTTGTTGCCAGCGTATTGCGCAACATCTCTGATGAGGTCTGCGTATGGTTTGATGCAGTGACAGAATTGGGCGAAAGAGCGACGCGATGATCCAAGTATCCCCCTTGTGTGTGACTTCAACTGTAACTAGGTGCTGAGTTCTGTAATTTTGACTGGATGTATTTCTTTTTTTAGGATTATGACAGATGCCATGCAGCCTGTACCCTTCGCAACTGTCACCGCACTTGGAGGAAAGTTGGGTATATGCCCTTGTCTAGTGTAGGGCTCCTGTATGCACAGAATGTCACTTTTTAGTTCACGTAGGACCCGTGGGAGCTCCGAATTTACAAGTATACTCCGCATAGCATTAAGCTGTGCAATTAGGGTGTTTAACGGTGGCGTAGCACTTGCTGCCAGTTTGACTGTAATCGAAGTATGTTCTCCCATGAGCCCTTACGTGATCCTTGTAAAGCTTGTCCATGTCGAATGGTTACTCCCTGCGGGCGCACACCTGCATGAGCAGATCTAGTAGGCTGTCTGGATCTGTTGGAATATTCTCCGTTTTGAGAATCAGTCTATCGGTTTGCTCTGATGTACGGAAACAAACAGATTGGCCGTACGGGTGTAGGGTGCGGATGAACATCCGCTCTGCCGTCTCTAAGATGTCTCTTTTTTCTAGCCTACTTAATTTTACATTTATATCTAGCTTGTCGTAACTAAAACTATCGGTGTCGATCGCGTGTGTTGGCGTCTCTGCAGCCGTGACGTGTCGTGATGGTGTAGTGGCGTTGCTGTGCACCTCTGCGGGGGGCGCTGGATTGGCTTCCTCGTTGGTTGTTGTGGGGGTTTCCTTGGGCGTCGGCATTGAGGTTGTTGGTTGGGGGGCTGCGAAGGTGTTGGTATCATCAGGGGTATGCACTTTCGTATCACTAGGTTTTGAGGCAGCCTGCGACTGCCGCGATTGGTCGTCACACGCTTTCACTTTCTTGACTCTCTTAGGCTGTTTGGGTTTTCTATGTGGTTTTAGTTTCCTAAAGGCTGTGATGATTCGTTTGTTTCTTGTGTGCGTTTCGTTTGTGCAGTCTTGATGTGTATCAGATGTGTTGGTTGTTTGTGCCTCCATCCTGCATTGATTTGACGTGGTATGGTTCCCACTTGACTGCTCGTCTACGCTGTGACAGACATAACAGCTTTTGGTATGTTATGCGCATTGTCAGAAATGGTTCAAATGGCTCTGGGACTCAACTGCTGTGGTCATAACTCCCCTAGAACTTGGAACTACTTAAACGTAACTAACGTAAGGACAGCATACAACACCCAGCCATCACGAGGCAGAGAAAATCCCTGACCCCGCCGGGAATCGAACCCGGGAACCCGGGCGTGGGAAGCGAGAACGCTACCGCACGACCACGAGATGCGGGCTATGCGCACCGTCGCCTCTATTGCCAGACCCTCCACAGACTTTTGTCGCGGTTGTTGCTGCGGCTTTTTGTGAGGCATTCGTGGTGTCTGCCGGCGCTGTGGCCTGTTCAAGGTCTGTATTACGGTTTCGAATATCATTGTTATGAACACTACAATCTCTGGCGTAAGGGCAATAATAGACGTCCTCTTCTTCCTCTGTCAGTGAGTCAGAGAGAGTTATTTTGCGTTTGATTTGATTACAGTCTGAGGTGTCTGATTTTTCCGTGTTTTCCGTTTGGGCTCCAGTAGTGCTGGCTTGCGTTACGGTTGTGTTCAGCACCGTTGGGTTCAAGGTCTCACCTTGTATGAATTTGATTGGTTTGACGCGTCCTTCGCATTTTGTAGTGTCGTATGTGCGTCGTTGTGCTGGAGTGGATGGGTGATCTTGAGTCGTTAGCAACGCTGTTTTGCGCAGTTGCTTTGGTTGCTCGTGTGTGGTATGGTTTTCTGGTCTGTCGGTATCAGGATTTGGGGTTATCATGTCTATTCTCAGTAGTTCGTCATCGAGTTCGTCTATCCTGTTCATAAGGGTCGTCTGGAATGTCATCCAGTACATTATTTGTCTTTTGATTAGATTGGCGGCTTCTGGTGACATTTGTCCTGTGAGTGTTAGGTCGTCTATGTATTCAGCGATTGCATGATGGCTGTCCTCCAGGTTTGTATTGTGTATCAAGCCTGGAATGTGACCATTGTTGGGGTAGTCGTCAGGTAATAGTTTTTGCCTCTTACGCCAGAGTATTGCACGTAGATGGTTTCTGTGCCTGGTGGATGGTGACTTGTATGATCTTGTTTTTTCAGGGGTTGATTTATGGAGCATGTTGGTTGACTCAGGTGGGTGTTCAGTTGCCATAGTCAGTGCTGTCAATTAGTCTATCAAGCAGCTGTTTGTAGGTCTGCCAGACGCCACTCCCTGCTCTTATTGCAAATTATGTTTCTGTTCCTGCACGGGATGCAATCGATGGGCTCTGATGCTCGACAGTCCGCGCGTTTGTGGCCCTTTTTGCCACACCTTGAACAGGTCGTACCTGTGTCTGCGCTGGCTTTGGTTGTATGGCCAAGGTCACAACAGTTGTAACACTGGCTCACTGATTAGGATTGGAAGTCTATGTACACCCTTCTTTTTTTGGTGAGTTACCAATAAATTCTGGGTGTGACTTCCAACACTTGATGGTTGTATCCCTTTCCTTTGTGCCCTGTGCCGAATCTGATTTTCACGTCTTTGTCGAATTCGTCTTTTGTGAAATCATTACCGAGATTTTGGTCGTATAGACACTCAAGAAATTCTCTATCCGAGATAGTGTCTGTCACTCGATAGACTGTCACCAAAGGTCGCCGCTTTCTGGGCCCCTCACACGCGATATTCTCAATATCTTTCGTCTTTTCTATTATTTTCTTACAGTCCTCCTGTGTTGCTGCTTCGACAATCACAGCTGTCAAATGGTTCAAATGGCTCTGAGCACTATGGGACTTAACTACTGAGGTCATCAGTCCCCTAGAACTTAGAACTACTTAAACCTAACTAACCTAAGGACATCACACACATCCATGCCCGAGGCAGGATTCGAATCTGCGACCGTAGCAGTCGCGCGGTTCCGGACTGCGCGCCTAGAACCGCGAGACCACCGCGGCCGGCATCACAGCTGTCTTCGTGTTTCTTATTGACTTAATGTGTAGGTTGTCTCGTCTTGGGTTGATGTTTTTTGTCAACGTTTGTTTTATTGTTTTCGTGTCTTGGTTGTTGGTAGACTTTATGAAGAGAGTGGTTGCCTGCTTGGCTTTTGCCACCTCAACCGGGGCACAACAGGGAGTTGAGGGGAACAACGTAAAAGATATTGGCACCCACTACCAATCGTATATGGAATTTCATGGCAGGTTAAAAGTGTGTGCCGGGCCGAGACTCGAACCCGGGACCTCTGCCTTTCGCGGGCAAGTGCTCTGCCGACTGAACTACCCAATCACGACTCACGCCTCGTCCCCAAAGCTTTCATTCGGCCAGTACCTCGTCTCCTACCTTCCAAAGGGTCCTGAGTTCGAGTCTCGGCCCGGCACACAGTTTTAATCTGCCAGGAAGTTTCATATCAGCGCATACTCCTCTGTAGAGTCAAAATTTCATTCTAGAAACATCTGCAGGCCATGGCTAAGCCATGTCTCCGCAATATCTTTTCTTCCAGAAGTGCTAGTTCTGCAAGGTTCGCAGAAGAGCTTCTGTGAAGTTTGGAAGGTGGGAGACGAGGTACTGGCGGAATTAAAGCTGTGAGGACGGGGCGTGAGTCGTGCTTGGGTAGCTCAGTCGGAAGAGCACTTGCCCACGAAAGGCAAAAGTCCCGAGTTCGAGTCTCGGCCCGGCACACAGTTTTAATCTGCCAGGAAGTTTCGTATCAGCGCACACTCCGCTGTAGAGTGAAAATTTCATTCTAGAAAACGTACATGGAGCTGTCAAACTACACACCATACTGGACAGCAACAACACGATGAGGAAACTACACTGCCTGAAATTACGCCAACAGCCAGGGCAGGTAACCGGAACGATAACGGCCACAAGGCAGAAGATTCCACTGGTGCACTTCAGTTCAAATAATCAAATACAGTGAAACTCCACTGGAGGGTGGCCAGAATTTTCCAACTTGAAAACCACGTGGGAATATCCCAACAGACGACAACGAACTCCAAACGCCGCAATGTGAACAGTCTTGTCTTGCTGGTATGTTAAATCAAAACTCCACTTTCGTGTCTAGGGTCAGTGAGCCACGGACCACGTAGCAATGGCAATAGCGCCACACACTCCGACACTGCGTAGAGACCGCCAGCGGGCCCCGGCCAAACTACGCCTTGCCGAGAATTCCTCGCTGCTCCACGCTAACCGACCAACTGAGAGCCAGTATGCCGACAACATTTAAAATTACTTGTCAGTCAAAATCACACATACTACACACAGTTTCACGAACACTTGCCCGAAGAACTAGACAACGCTAACGGCAGTGACTGTACAATAACAAGGACGAATCAAGAGTCGGCACACGCAGCCAACCCATACCCCCCAGGGGGTCCACAACTCTTTTGTGGATAAGTGCGTAGCGAACACGGGACCCCGAGCTAGTGTGGCCCTCCTTCCTTTCCAGGCTGCATACCTCCCTTTTCCGCATCCTTCCCCATCCCCCATCTTCCCCCCCCCCTCTCCTCCGCCTCTTCCATTCCCTTTCTCCTCCTCTTGGAGTATGTTTAGTGTCTACATCCGGAGACAGACGCTCGAAACTCTAAAACACTCTTCTTCGCTTCTCTGCTGACAAGTCTTTGTCCTTTCTTTGTCCTCTTTTCCTTACCTCTTCTCTTTACCATTATCTCCGCTGTGGCATTTGAGACCTCTCTTCTTTCCTTTCCTTTCCTTTTCTTCGTTCCTCCCTTCTTCTTTTTTCCTCCCTGTGCGTGTCTGAAGGCCGATCCACGCATTCCCCTGCGTAGCCAATGACGGGGTAACGTGTAATTTCCCGCCCCAGGTAGACAGGTAAGTCACGTACGTACCCCCTGGTTATGGCCAGGCCCAGGGAGGGGTGATTACCCGAGCTGATACCTTCCGAAAGTGCCAATTGGTCCCTCCGTCCGTTTCTCGGGAGGTGTGACCTGAGGTGTGAACAATCACCTAAGGTGGGAGTGCCCTCAGAGAGGGCCCCCACAAGGAAGGGGCGCGCCATCGTAGACGCTGGTAATCATGGGGTATACTTCCGCAATGGTTTCCTCATCATCTACTATGTCTGATCACAAGCGAAAATTCAATGAGTCTCAGCCACGGACAATTTTTCCATAGTTGCCACAGTTCCTTGTTGTTTCTCTGTTGGACGAAGGTCAAGACTTCTCCACAGTCAACCCTTTCATTATTCAGAAAGGTGTCGACCCTATTGCAGGTCCTGTAAAGTCTTGTTCCTGATTACGAAATGGCACCCTGTTGTTAGAAACAGTCAGTGCCCTCCAGTCACAAAAATTGCTGCGTACTTCACTGCTCCATACCTTCCCTTTCCGGGCTTTAAATTCATCATGTGGTGTCGTTTATACACGCTTCCTCGACGGATTGTCTGACGAGGAAATTCACAACTACCTGTCTGACCAGGGCGTAACGGCTGTTCATAGACATGAAAAGAGTTGACACGAACATCGTTCCAACCCGTACTGTCTTCTTGACATTTGACAGAGTTCAATTTCCATCGACCATAAAAGCTATGAGATAATTTCCGTTCGCCCTTAGATCCCAAACCCTACGCATTGCTATCGGTGTCAGCGGTTCAATCATACCAGCCAGTCATGTTCCAATCCCGCCAAATGCATTACGTGTGGCAAGGATCCCCATGAGGGTGCTTGTCTTCCGCCATCCAGTTGCATGAACCACACTGCTTCCTCTAGAGATTGCCCCATTTTTAAAGACGAACGGCTCATTCAGGAAATCAGAGTGAAGGAAAAGGTGTCGACCTTTGCTGCTCGAAAGTTATTCGAAAGCCCACTGTGCCTCACGCAGGTAAATACAGCACTGTCCATGCCTCTCCTCGGCCAACAAAGGAGGTAGCCACGCAGACTTGTGATCTCACCTTTAGTGCCACGGTCGTCAGATCGGCCAGCGCAGAGATCCCCCATTCAACCTCCCCACTCTCACCTGTTCACTCTATGGCTCACCCTTCATTGGGTTCTGCTAAATCCCGAGCCCCAAAATCAGACACTCCCAAAAAAGAGGCTACTCGTGAAGAATTTTTACGTACCCCGACTTCGCAACCATCGATTCCTCCTTCCTCTCAACATCCTGTTTCCAAGAAAGCTAATAAGAAACCCAGTTCCTCTCCTTCTCCGCCACGGCGTGTCTCATCTACAGCACCACCTTTTGGTAGCCGCCCTCGGCTGTCTTCTGTGTCACTGAGGCACACTGCTGGCGGCCGATCAACTGGCCGGTTGCTGGTGGCAGGAGCTGCTCCTGAACAACCTATGGATCAGGATATTCTGCCTTCGGCTGGATGCCCTTCCACGCTGTCGGTCGCCGGCTCTGAGCAGTCATTGAGTTGAGGACAACCTTGGTCACATTCTTCCCTTTTCTGTCCACCCTATGTCCATTATCCATTGGAGTATCCGCGGCATTCGAGCCAATCGGGATGAATTGTCGATCCTCTTACGATCCTACTCGCCGGTCCTCTTCTGTCTTCAGGAAACAAAGCTGCATCCCCACGATCGCTTTGTTTTCCCCCATTTTCAGTCAGTCCGATTTGATCTCCCCTCTGTTGAAGGCACTCCAGCACATGGAGGACTCATGATTCTTCTCCGTAATACTCTCCATTATAACCCATCCCCTTAAACAGTTCCTTCCAAGCTGTCGCTGTCCGTATTTCCCTTTCTGGATACATCTTTTCTCTTTGTACTGTATAAATTCCATCTTCCAATGGCAAGAGCTGATCTCCTTCATCTACTTGGTCAGCTTCCGCTCCCCTATTTTGGGACTTCAATGCTCACCACACGCTTTGGGGATCTCCGCGTCCTTGTCCGCGCGGCTCACTATTGATAGACGTCTTCCACTAAGCGGATCTTGTTTGCCTTAACACTGGGGACCCTACATTTGTCTCTGCCTCTACGACAAATTTCTCTCATTTGGACCTTTCGGTCGGTACTCTTCCGCTAGCTCGGCGCTTCGAATGGTTCGCTCTTGCTAATACACACTCGAGTGACCACTTTCCATGTGTCCTTAGATTGCAGCCACAACTGCCGAATATGCGCCCGAGACGCTGGAAGTTTGCCCAAGCCGATTGGACACTTTTTTCGTCTCTAGCGACATTCGATGACCGTCACTTTCCCAGCGTCGACGATGAGGTCACACATATTACCGACGTTATTCTTACAGCTGTGGAACGTTCAACACCACGCACCTCCGAATTGCCCCAGCGCCCCCCAGTTCCTTGGTGGAACGAGGCGTGCCGTGACGCAATACGTGAGCGGCGACGTGCTCTTCGAGTTTTCCGCCACTATCCTACTTTGGCCAACTGTATCCGCTATAAGCAGTTCCGTGAGCGATGCCGTCGCGTCATCCGCGATAGCAAGAAGGCAAGCTGGGACTTCTTTATTAGCTCATTTAACACCTTCACTCCCTCCTAGGAAGTTTGGAGTCGGATTCGACGGTTATCAGGCGCGCCTAATTTCTCCCCGGTCTCTGGGCTCAATGTCACGCATGATACATTAGTTGACCTTGTCGCAATTTCTAACTCATAAGGGTCAACACTTTGCTGAGATTTCGAGCTCTTAAAATTACCCGCCAGCTTTTCTCCCTAAGAAACGTGCAGCGGAAGTGCGACATCTTGCTTTCTCCTCTCAAAATCGCGAAAGCTGTAATACTGTTTTCTCCAAGCGGGAACTCCAACACGCACTCTCGTCTTCTCGCTCTTCAGCCGCAGGACCGGATGGTATCCACATCCAAATGTTGCTGCATTTATCATACCATCGTTTGTGTTACCTCCTTCGCCTCTATAATTGAATTTGGACCGACAATACTTTTCCCAGAAGATGGCGGGAAGCTATCGTCATTCCTGTTCAGAAACCTGGAAAGGACAAACATCTCCCCTATAGCTATCGCCCCATTTCTCTCACGAGTAGTGTATGTAACGTTTTGGATCGTATGGTGAATTGCCGTTTAGCCTGGTGGCTGGAGTCCCGAAGTCTTTTAACAACTGCCCAATGCACTTTCCGAAAGCATCGTTCTGCCATTGACCATCTTGTTGCTCTCTCCCCTTATATCATGAACAATTTTCTCAGGAAACGCCAAACAGTAGCAATATTTTTTGATCTGGAGAGAGCATACGATACCTGTTGGAGGACAGGCTTCTCTTGGAGCTTTCGAGGTCGACTGCCCCTTTTTCTTCGTGAATTTATGGCAGAGCGCACATTTAAAGTGCGGGTTAACACTACTTTCTCCCGTACTTTCTCCCAAGAAAACGGGGTACCCCAGGGCTCCGTGCTGAGCGTTGTACTGTTTGCCATTGCCATAAATCCAATTTTGGATTGTCTCCTTCCTGATGTCTCGGGCTCCCTCTTTGTGGACGACTTTGCGATCTACTACAGCTCTCAATGGACCAGCCTTCTTGAACGACGTCTTCAAGGATGTCTCGATCGCCTCCACTCTTGGAGCATCGAAACCGGTTTCCGCTTTACTCCCAGTAAGACCGTTTGTGTCAATTTTTGGCGTCGCACGGAGTTTCTTCCGCCTTCCTTACATCTAGGCCCTGTCAACCTACCGTTCGCGGGCGTCACTAAATTCTTGGGTCTTATGTTTGACAGAAAACTGTGCTGGTCCTCCCACGTTTCCTATCTTTCGGCTCGGTGTCTGCGATCCCTCAACGCCCTCCGTGTCCTGAATGATACCTCCTGGGCAGCGGACCGAGTGGTCCTTCTCCGCCTCTGTCGCGCCTCAGTGCGCTCGAAATGGAACTATGGAAGCATAGTTTACTCTTCTGCTCGGCCGTCTATTCTTCGGCGTCTCGACTCTGTCCACCACTGTGGATTACGTTTAGTGTATGGAGCTTTTTACACCAGCCCTGTTGAAAGCGTTTATGCTGAGACTGCTGAACCTCCGCTGTCCAATCGGCGAGCTGTCCTTCTGAGTCGTTATGCTAGCCATCTGTCTTCGATGCCTGCTAATGCAGCCCATAAAATTTTTTTCGACGCCTCCTTGGATTTAGGTTATGCAGGCCGCCCTTCCTCCCTACTACCACCGGGAGTCATCTTCCGTCAACTGCCACATTCTCTTTCCTTCCACTTTCCTAGGTCGGCCGAAGTGGCCGTGCGGTTCTAGGCGCTGCAGTCTGGAACCGCGAGACCGCTACGGTCGCGGGTCCGAATCCTGCCTCGGGCATGGATGTGTGTGATGTCCTTAGGTTAGTTAGTTTTAAGTAGTTCTAAGTTCTAGGGGACTAATGACCTCAGAAGTTGAGTCCCATAGTGCTCAGAACCATTTGAACCATCTGAACCACATTCCTAAGACTTTCTTGACAACTTGGAGTACAGCACCGCCTTGGATCCGGCCCCAGACCTTCCTGCTCCGTGACCTTTGTCAGTTTCCCAAGGATGGTAGCCCTTCCCTTGTTTATCGTCGGGCATTTGCTGCTCTATGCGCACAAATGAAGGATACCACATTTATTTACACTGATGGCTCAAAAACATCGTTTGGTGTTGGGAGTGCCTATATTGTTGGCGACACCCCCAATCGATTTCGGCTTCCCGACCAGTGTTCGGTTTTTACTGCGGAGCTTAATGCTGTTCTCCAGGCTGTCCAATACATCCATCGCCATCAGCGGATACAGTACGTTACCTGCTCAGACTCTCTCAGCTCTCTCCTCAGTCTCCAAGCTCTCTACCCTGTCCACCCTCTGGTCCACCGGATTCAGGACTGCCTCCACTTGCTCCACTTGGGGGGGCGTCTCTGTGGCGCTCCTCTGGATCCCAGGACATGTTGATATGTTTCGAAATGAGGCGGCCGATATAGCGGCCAAGGCTGCAGTCTCTCTTCTTCAGCCTGCTATTCGCATGATTCCCTTCACCGATCTACGGATCGTTTTATGTCGTCGTGTTGCTCTTCTATGGCACGCACATTGGTCGACACTTCCCAATAATAAATCGCAGGACGTGAAAGCTCTTCCCTGTGCTTGGACCTATGCCTCCCGAACGCGTCGTCGGGAGGAGGTAATTTTAACTATTTAGCCATCGACATCTTTTAAGTGGCGATCCTCCCCCACTCTGTCCCCACTGCTCTCAACTGTGGATGATGAGACACCTTATACTCGAGTGCCCCTATTTTACTCCGTTACGCGCCCGTCTACAGCTGTCGCCTGATGTATCTTCCATTTTAGCAGATGACACGCACTCAGCTGATCGCGTTCTCGAGTTTATTAGTGCCAGTGAGATGACGTCAGTCATTTGAAGCTCTTTTTGGGGACAAACAATCCCCCTTCCATAGTGGTTCCTTTCCTTCTGTTTTTAGTTTCCCCACTTTTTGAGTTTCGCTCCCATTGCTGCTGGTTCCCAGTTTCGTTTTTTTTTTACCTTTTCCTAAGTCATAGATCGGCCGCTAATGACCGTAGCAGTTCTGCGCCCTAAAACCATAACAAAAAACAGTCAACCCATAAGTGATTGCCGGCCAAACACACGTCGACGGAGAAGACTACCGACCGACGGCCAACCCAAGTCGTCCCCACTCAAATCATGTGTATCGGCAACCGTCGGGCGAGTCATGGCGGTCCTGACCTCACTGCCGCGTGCCAACCCAAACACTGCAAGGACCGAGCTCCACTGCTGGCGCGTTCCAACTGAGTGGATGACACACGATGACCGGGAAGTAATAGCAGTCCAGCAAAGATAATACGGCAGGGCCTATATCGACAAGCGCTGCTGCTGCCGCTCATGGGCAGGCAAGGTAGCAATTCAGTGACACCAGTAATTGCAAATTACCAAAACGAGGTGGCAGTACGGTAAAAAAAAAAAAAAAGATTTTAAATAAGAGATATCACGAACACGAGCCGCACACGGCTCAACCTGTATGGTGCAAAAAGTGACAGCTGACACTAAATATTGAAAAGTATGAAGCCATCCACACGAGAACGACAAGGGCTCCACAAAATTTCGGTTACATGATAAATTATTCTAATATAAAGGCTGTAAATTCAATTAAATCCTTAGGGATTACTATTAAGAATCACTTAAACTGGAATGGTCACATGGGTAATGTTGTGGGATTAGTGAATCAAAGACTGCGATATTTTGGGACAGCAGATGCAACTGGTCTACTGAAGAGACTGCCTGCACTAGGTCTGTCTGTCTCTACATCACTGCAGTGTGGGGTGAGATCCGCAACAAAGACGATTAACGGACAAAATCGAAAAAGTTCAAAGAAGGATAGTTCGTTTTGTAATATCATTAGGCTGATATGATACGCAAGTTGGGGTGGCAATCATTAAAACAAAGGCGTTTTTCATTTCGGCAGGATCTCACGAAATTTCAGTCACCAATTTTCTCCTCAGAATGCGAACATATTTCTTTGTAGCTCTACATAGGGAGAAATGGTCATTGTAATAAAATAAGATAAGAGCTAGTAGTGAAAGAGTTAACTTCCTTATTCCCGTGCTCTGTTCGAGAGTCGAAAGACAGAGAAAGGGATTGAAGAGAGTTCTATGATCTTACTGCCAGACATTCAACTGTGAATTGCAGAATAGTCCTATACATGTAGATATGGACGTAGGCTCAGCATCTGTCAAAATCATAATAGAAAAGCAATAGTGCATTCAAATATAAAATGTAAGTCTAGTCATGTTTAATTAAGTAAACAAAAATATTTTATTACATTTTCTTTCTCTGTACAAACATATATCTTCTGTGCGTTGCGCTTTGTATGTCCAGCCTTGTCTGAGCAACCGCTATGGAGATTTAGATACAATTTTTCTTTATGGTAGACTGACTTACGAGGAACCTTTGCCTTTACCGCTTATACAGAGTGGCGCACAAAATGTGTTACCATTTTGTTTTTGAATATAAACTTTATTGTCAATACAATCTGAAAGGAACATATTCTACAATGAAGAGCCGTCCATGGAGATTTGTTCTAACTCAGCATATGCTCAATATCTCCACTTCCTGCAAACGAACACTGAAGTTAGTGGTTACGGCATATGTCGTCCGTAACTTCACTGCAAGCTTCAAGAATAAGTCTTCCGAGCTCCATTAAATCACGTGGACGTTTGGGGAAAAGTTTTTCCTTTAGGTGCCCCCAAAGAAAACAGTCACATGGATTGAGGTCTGGACTGTTGGGGGGCCAATTTTGTCCGTCATGGAAGCGAACTGGAAACCTGAGTGAAATGATCCACATGTCGAAATGCTCGTCTAAAAACTCCAACACAGTGTTTGCAGTATGTTGCCTTGCTCCATCTTGCATGAACCACTGCGTGTTGAAGGGTAAGGCAGTAGCAAGAAGCTGTGGAATGAAGCTATTGCGAAGTATGCTCAAATGACGCTCGCTGTTCACAGTTTCTTCAAAGAAAAAGGGTCCAGTAAGTCCGTGAGTGGAAATTGCTGCCCACGCTGTAATCCTCGGAGCATAATGTTGTCGTTCATGAAGCACTTGTGGGTTTTGAGTGGCCCAAAAGCATACATTTTGTTTGTTAACCACACCGTCTAAATGAAAATGCGCCTCGTCTGAGAGTTTCTTCCCTATTCTCTGCCCACTGAGCAAACAGTAGTCTCTGCTGCTTGTGTTCATCAGTGAGGTTCTGTGCACAGGTCATCTTGTATGGGTACCTATGGAGATCACTTTGCGTTGAACGGAGCGTCTGGATATTCCCAGTTGCACTGCTGCCTTTCTACACGATTTCCCTGGAATTCTCTGTACAGCAACTCGTACCGCTTCAGTATTCTCGGGCGAATAAACAGGCTTAGACCGAGGACAATTCGCTTCCAATACTGTTCCTTCCTGTAGAAATTTATAGTACAACCTGTGGATGGCCTTCTTGCAAGGGACCCATCGTGTGTCAAACTGTTATCGAAAATGCCTCTGAGTCACAACAAGGCTTTTCGTTTCATGAAAAAGTAACACAATTGCCGATCGTTGCTGTGTCGTCAGTCTTCCATTGTCAGCCATTGCTGCTTACAAGTCTCCTAGCGGCAGTATCGTGAATTACACATCATTTCGTAACTCATTTATTTTTCGAAGCTCTGCTGGTACTGCTGTAGAGATCCCAGCGGGATATCTAATGTGCATCGTAAATTGTGAAAGAAACAATTGGTAATACATTTCGTGCGCCACCCTGTAAATATTTCGTGGAAAACTAGCTTGACTCTCAAGAATTGGGCAATCACATCTATGGAAACGACGCCTTTGCCATCTACCGGTGATTGGCAGAACTCCTTGGACCCAGAGCTCTCTGGACGGCGCAGTTTTCCATTCATGTACCTACAACTGGCGCACCCTTTCCAGTTCAGTGCTCTCAGCGTGTACGCTCTTTAACATATTCAAATATTATACACGTGGTGTCTATTCTTGCGGACATGTCCGGCAGGAGAGACAGCACGCATATAACGAAGGTGATGATGGCCAGCGATCCCTTCAGTGCAAATGTGTACCAAGCTCGAAGTCTTACGGGACTATAGTGCGCGTCATTTGCGACGGCGGCCGAGTTTAGGTTCGTTCTGCGCATCTGACGTCACAAAACACCATCAGCCAATGAACAGAGAATGCCGTTGCCAGAGCTCGACTGCAGTGGAGAGCACAGACGAGTGTCTTCTGTTTTAGAAACGTTCAGTCATAAATAAAGTAATTCAACAAAAGCAATGTCTTGATAGCAGACTTTCTTTTATAGAAAGTTTGGAGGAAGCATTCTTTATAACAATTGCTTCATATTCTATTACTTAATTAAATCAAACAAGCAATAAACCTCCTAATTCAGGCGATAGCAAGGTGTTTGTATCATTCTCACGAACCGCTTTTTTGCAAATAAAGAACAGCAGTGATTGTTTATTTCCTATTGTATTTCGACGAAACGTGAGTAATTCCTAGTCTCACCAACAGTGTTTGTCGGTTTTTTGCGCGAGTGTTTAGAGTCCTCCAGGAATTCTGTTAAATGATGAGCCACGTTGGCATAATGGTTAAGGTGTGTAGTTGCAAAGTGGAAGGTTCTGAGTCCAAACCTTGTTTAGTGCTTAACATTTTCTTTATTTAAAAACAGTATCGAAGTGTCTTACTTCATGAATTTTATTCGTTTGAATGTAATTTTTTGAAATTTCTAGTGCTTTGTCTCTTCATTATAATCATAATAAATTTTCGGTTTTTCTAATTTTGTCCTCCAATATTTCTTTTCACAGCAATTAAAAACAATGAAAAGGCACACGTACAATATTCATATATATCTTCTCTTCCGCATTCGCTGTTTTACTATTCATATTGAGATATATTCTTTTGCGACAGTACTAAAAGTATTATTTAGAGCAGAATTTCGGCTCGTACGTTGCAGAGCTACTTGATTGTCTGACGCAATTCTTTGCTTCGCTGCTTTGGCAACATCATCATATTCAATGTTTTCGACTACTGATCTATGTTTTGGTAAGTATTTGCTGCACATTGTGACAAACAGAAATTGTTTGCACACTGCGCCTCACTGATAATATATTTTAGTTTCTATGTCTTATTACGTCCACAATTCAGTTTTGTGTACTTCGCAAACTTGGTTTAATCACAACTTTTTAGAAAAAAGCGAAATGACTCTGGTATTACAGTCGCGAAAGACGGAATATTTCTCAATATTACATACGATACCTATCTAGTATTAAATGAGATACTGTTATACAGTAAATTTTATATGGAATTTAGGTATCTTGTCCACATTTCATTCTCATCATTGTGGCAACTAAAATCGTCCATACGGAAAGTATACGCTATGGACCTCTGCAAACTCTTCAAACTTTCGTGCAATGGTTTACTACATTTAATGCTGCACAATAACTGCGTTGAACATCGAAATAAAATTAAGTCATTTATGGGGGGGGGGGGGGGGGGAAAGGTATCAGTCAAGAATATGTGTAAAAATCAAATTTTTGGGCCAAATAGTTTTTGTGAAATCGAATGATAAGTGTGTCAAAGCAGTGGGAACACCATGTGTCTGCACAGGCGAGCAGTGCAGTGATGACAAAATCGCGTACAGCGCGGAATGCGGGGAGCACGTCTCTGTAGCAGCGAAAGGGTTAATGCGGCCGTGGTGGCTTTATTTACTTCATAAACTGCGCGCTCCCCCCTAAACGTAAGTTTGCGAACTATACTATACTATGGCGCTGCTTCTCTTGGCGCGTGCGTCGTTTGCAACTGGCAACGCAGCAATCTCCTGCATCTGGGCGGGCATGCGCGAGCCGCCAAGATAAAAGAATTGAACTATAATGAGTAATGGGGTAATGAACGAGCCCACTACACTGAAGCAACAAAAGCCGTGGGATAACTCCTATCAGCGTGTCGGACCTCCTCCTGCACGTCGTAATTCAGCACCTCAAAGTGACATGGACTCAACAAGTTGTCGGGAGCGCATGCAGAATTATTGAGCCATGCTGACTCTAAGGCCGTCAATAATTACGAAAGTGTTGTCGGTGCAGGATTTTGATCTCTCTATTGTGTCCATAAATGGTCGATGGGTGGCCAGATCATTCGTTTGAATTGTCCACACTCTTCCTCAGACAAATCGCGTACGATTGTGGCCCCGTGACAAGGCCACTGTCATCCTTAAAAACTCTTTCATCGACTGGGAACATGATATCCACGAATGACTGCTAATGGTCTCCAAGTAGCTGAACATTACCATTTCCAGAATGAGATTTTCACTCTTCAGCGGAGTGTGCGCTGATATGAAACTTCCTGCCAGATTAAAACTGTGTTCCGGACCGAGACTCGAGCTCGGAAGGTGGGAGACGAGGTACTGGCAGAAGTAAAGCTGTGAGGACGGGGCGTGAGTCGTGCTTGGGTAGTTCAGTTGGTAGAGCACTTGCCTGCGAAAGGAAAAGATCCCGAGTTCGAGTCTCGGTCCGGCACACAGTTTTAATCTTGCAGGAAGTTTCATCACCATTTCCGTTCAATGACTGGTTCAGTTGGACAAGAGGACTGAGTCCATTCCACGTAAACACAGCCTCGCAACATTACGGGGCCACCAACAGCTTGCACAGTGGTTTGTTGACAACTTGCTTCCGCGGCTTCTTGTGATCTGCACCACACTCCAACCCTGCCATCCAACGAACACCAAATCGAATCGGGGCTCGACTGAGCAAGTCACGGTTCGCCAGTCGTCTAGGATCCAGGATGTGGTCATGATTCCAAGGGAGGCGCTGCAGGTGATGCCGTGCTGTTAGCAAAGGCACTCGCGTTGCTCGTTTGCTGCCGTAGGCCTTTAACGCCAAATTTCACCATAGTGTCTGAGACGCCCTGCTAATCCCGCAGGACAGGACAGATAGTATAAATTGTGGAAAGGGGCCAAAATAATGGGCTGTCAGTTACACTCAAACATAAAACTTTATTGTTTGATCAAACATTACAAGAGCCAAAAAAAATTTTTTTTTAAACAAACAGCTTTAGTCTTTGGGACTTAACTACCGGCAAAAAGCCACCTTAATTTAAAAACGGCTGAAGGCCAATAACTTAAAACGCAAGCATAATCAGAAATTTTAAAGGCAAGCCGTATCTTAAAATAGTTCTTTAGTTAGGCTGAAGTAACAAGTTAAATTCAAATCGGCTGAGGGCCTATCACTTAAAACTCCATAACATTAATTTTTCGTAAATACCAAAGGTCTTACGTGAAACAGTTCTTTAATTTAGGTTGAAGGCCTTAGGAACAACTCGAACTAAAAATCGGCTGAAGGCCCAAGACTTAAAATTCAACAATATTAAAATTTTTTAAAATGCCAAAGGCCTTACTTGACACCGTTCTTTAAACTAGGCTGAAGGCCTTAAGATCACAACAACTCAAACTCATAAATGGCTGAAGCCCAACACTTAAGATTCAACAACATTACAAACCTTTAAAAAATTAAGGTCTTACATGAAACAGTTCTTTAAACTAGGCTGAAGGCCCCAAGAGCAAAACAACGCTAATTAAAAAAAATAAGCTAGAAGCGATACAAGTACAAACAACAAGAAAAACTTTAAAAAAGGGGGGCCAATACACCCAAGGGCGCTCAAATGTTCGAGGGTTGGCCTGGAATTCAAACACTAACGCTCGCTTAGGTGAGACAGGCAATCGGGCCAACCATTGACAATCTGACGAGAACCCAACCGACCGATTCAGAGCCAGTGCGCCGACATTAAAATTGTCAGTCAAAATCACACAAATTACACACAGTTCCACGAACGCGTGCACGACGAACTAGACGATTCTAATAGCAGTGACAGTGTAATAACAAGGACGAACCTTGAGTCGAAAATGGTTCAAATGGCTCTGAGCACTATGGGACTTAACATCTAAGGTCATTAGTCCCCTAGAACTTAGAACTACTCAAACCCAACTAATCTAAGGACATCACACCCATCCATTCCCGAGGCAGGATTCGAACCTGCGGCCGTAGTAGTTGCGCGGTTCCAGACTATAGCGCCTAGAACCTCTCGGCCACATCGGCTGGCGAACCATGAGTCGGCACACACAGCCAACCCATAAGCGATCGCCGCTCAAATAGACGTCGTCGGACAAGACGACCTACCGACGATCAACCAAGTCGTCCCCACTCCAATCATGCGAGTCGGCAATCATCTGACGCCTCCCTGCCTGTGCATGCCCCACTGGTGCTACGTCGCGACTATGCCAACCGACCAGCTGCTACACATCAGCACGGGGACAGCACTAAGATAACTGGACAGTCGACATCACAAGCTACACACAGTTTCGCAAACACTAGGACGAAGAACGGGACCATGCTAACAGCAGTGACTGTGCAATCACCAGGACGAACCACGAGTTGAGACACACACTGCTGACCCGTAAGCGGTCGGCGAGCAAATATTCGTCGTCCGCTAAGATGACCAACCGGCGATCAACCAACACCGTCCCCATTCAAGCCATGTTTGCCGGCCACGGTCGGACGAGTCATGGCTATATGAACCCCACTGCCGCTCCAACCCGACAGAACTTCTGCCGCGTCCCAGCTGTCTGAATGCCAGGCTCGAACTGCACTGCTGACGCATTCCAACTGACTTCATTGCCAGGTCCGAACTGAACTGCTGGCCGTCTCCGACTGATTGCCAGACACACGACGACCTGGAAATACTATCGGTCGCTCCAGAGATGGTACGACAGTTGCACTTATCGATACCTGCTGCTGCTGCCGCTCATGGGCAAGAAAGGCAGGAAGTTAGTGACGCCACTAAATGGAATAAGAAACGAGGCGGCAGTACCGTAATAGAGGATGACAAACAATAAATGGTTCAAAATGGCTCTGAGCACTATGGGATTTAACTTCTGAGGTCATCAGTCCCCTAGAACTTAGAACTACTTAAACCTAATTAACCTAAGGACATCACACACATCCATGCCCGAGGCAGGATTCGAACCTGCGACCGTAGCGGTCGCGCGGAAACAATAAATGGGATAAAAGCGAGCCGTGCGCGGCTCATTGTCCTAACAGATACGTTCGACGTACGTCCCACATTGATACCTACATCTACATCTACATCTACATCTGCATCCATACTCCGGAAGCCACCTGACGGTGTGTGGCGGAGGGTACCTTGAGTACCTCTATCGGTTCTCCCTTCTATTCCAGTCTCGTATTGTTCGTGGAAAGAAGGATTGTCGGTATGCCTTTGTGTAGGCTCTAATCTCTCTGATTTTATCCTCAAGGTCTCTTAGCGAGATATACCTAGGAGGGAGAAATATACTGCTTGACTCCTCCGTCAAGGTATGTTCTCGAAACTTCAACAAAAGCCCGTACCGAGCTACTGAGCGTCTCTCCTGCAGAGTCTTCCACTGGAGTTTATCTATCATCTCCGTAACGATTTCGCGATTACTAAATGATCCTGTAACGAAGCGCGCTGCTCTCAGTTGGATCTTCTCCACCTCTTCTACCAACCCTATCTGGTACGGATCCAATACTGCTGAGCAGTATTCAAGCAGTGGGCGAACAAGCGTACTGTAACCTACTTCCTTTGTTTTCGGATTGCATTTCCTTAGGATTCTTTCAATGAATCTATCTGGCATCTGCTTTACCGACGATCAACTTTATATAGTCATTCCATTTTAAATCACTCCTAACGCGTACTCCCAGATAATTTATGGAATTAACTGCTTCCAGTTACTAACCTGCTACATTGCAACTAAATGATATGGGATCTTTCTTTCTATGTATTCGCAGCACATTACACTTGTCTACATTGAGATTCAATTGCTATTCCCTGCACCATGCGTCAATTCGCTGCAGATCCTCCTGCATTTCAGTACAATTTTCCATTGTTACAACCTCTCGATATACCACAGCATCGTCCGCAAAAAGCCTCAGTGAACTTCCGATGTCATCTACAAGATCATTTATGTATATTGTGAATAGCAACGGTCCTACGACACTCCCCTGCGGCACACCTGAAATCACTTCGGAAGACTTCTCTCCACTGAGAGTGTCATGCTGCGTTCTACTATCTAGGAATTCAATCCAATCACACAATTGGTCTGATAGTCCATATGCTCTTACCTTGTTCATTAAACGACAGTGGGTAACTGTATCGAACGCCTTGCGGAAGTCAAGAAACACGGCATCTACCTGGGAACCCGTGTCTATGGCCGTCTGTGTGTCGTGGACGAATAGCGCGAGCTGGGTTTCACACGATCGTCTTTTTCGAAACCCATGCTGATTCCTACAGAGTAGATTTCCAGTTTCCAGAAAAGTCATTATAGTTGTGATTATTTGAAGCAGGTTGCTTGTCTGTTAGCCCTGAAATCTGTACACAAGCAAACACTGCTGCTCTCAATCGTTAAGTAAAGACTGCATTGTCTGTGAAAAGAGGTAATACCTGAAATTTGGCATTCTCGGCATACTCTTGACACTGTGGGTCTCGGAATACTGAATTCCTCAAGGATTTCCCAAATGGAATGTTTCAAGCATCTAGCTCTAACTACCATTCTTCTTTAAAAGTCTGTTAATTCCCGTTCTGTGACGGTAATCATGTCGGAAAACTGTCCAAATTTTTTCTCTTATTTTACACGTCTAGTTCCATAGGATAAAACTTAGTAGCACATTTCCAAGGCAATGAAACGTGCCAGTACAAGAAATTACAACATCAAAGTAATAACAGATACACTGAAGAGCCAAAGAAACTGGCACACCAGCCTAATATCGTGTAGGAACCTGCGACCGAACCGCAGAATCTTTCCATCAGTAAATGGGGTATGTTCTCCACTGACTCGGTTGTTTTAACCCCCTCCACTGACGGAATGACCCACTTCCCAATTCCGTATGTATAAAACCAATACGGACTTGTAGCTGTCACGCCTTTGCGCTTACTGCTACGTATTTTAACTGTAAATAGCTCAGTCCCAATGGTAAGAGGCAGTAGTGAATTCACGTAGTTAATATTTGAATCCAGCACAGCTGCCACAAGCTCAGCTCACTTTTACTCCACTCCTACCCTCGCCATTGCACCACATTAACTAGGTGCTACGTGGACCTTGCTAAATTCACTTGCGTATACATTTTTGACCGTTACTCGCCAGTATTTACCTAATGATTAGTACACTCCTAACCGGACTATTTCCCTAAGAGCTGTGATGATTGAACGGGTTCGATCCATGGCCTACAGTGCCCTACAGTTCACACGGTAACACTGCCTACCTGACCCACTTAACTTGGTAGTGAGCTTATGTATCCAATCACCACTGCTAGCAGCAGTGGATAATCCTATCAGCACGACGAGAGCAGCAGACGTACCGTCGAATCCTCCTGAAAATACTTATAACTACGGTCGCCAGCTCTGAAGGAGCAAAAGAATAAATCAGTTTTTAGGCTCGTTTCAAAGTGAAATGGCTTGAGTTGAATTTAAACTCAATTCTGAATATTACTGTTTCTGATCATTCTAGATGATTCTACAAAGCAAATACTCTCTCAATTTCTGTGAGTTGGCTTGGTAATTACTACCAAGACAGGTTATGCAACTTCGGTTAACAAAATTCTATCCTTCAACTTATTTAATGATTTTGGATATTACTCTTTGGACCATTGATACAGAATTAGTTAAGTGACTTTACTTGAAAGGTTGCTCAGAAAAATTTAAGTAACTGTAAATAGACGACTCATTCTGGTGTGACCATTGCTCTTTTCAACATTCTTATACGCTAAAGTATTCTCCAGCCAAAAGAATTGTAAATGAAAGAGGCGATGGTGGCCTCAGTCTGATTTCACTATACTATGTTTGAGGTTACTACACTTTACAATGAACAACATGCGTCGTAATTTTACTCATTACTATATTCTGTCCTCTGCACTTGCATAAAAGAAAACTGGTATTCTCCTTTTACATGTATACAAAGTTCGACTTAACAATTGCAAGCAGTCTTGCCTTGGGTAGACGTGTCGGTGCTGGTGGTGAGATGCCCTTAATGGCGGCTGGAACTACGAGCTGTAGCACTCGTATAAGCTACTGCACGTCCGCCATAAAATCTGGGCACAGGAACTCTTACAATCAGCCCCAGTGGCGTAGAGGCGGCTTCAACAACCATTCGTCGCGTTTTACTCCAAAAACGGCGACGATATTCGCCTCTTCGCTGTTGCACAATCACTTTTGCGTGAGCACAGTTACGCACGTCCGATCACGTCAACACTCCCCAGGCCATTCCATTGTTCAGTCCCTGTGTCTCCAGCTACCCCTAGCTACGCTCGTATCACCAAGAGTGGGGGCGTTCCCCTACCACTTTTGGTGACTGGCTCACCCGGGTTTTAGGTAAGAGGTCAGCCAGTCACGATTACCTCCTTGTTTCCCTTCGGTTTCTGTTCTCTTTCCTTTGTGTTTCCTTTCCTTTTTAGTGTGTCCCTTCTCCTCTCGTTTTACCTCTGTGTGTGAGAATTTGTAACTGCGTCAGGTCTGTGTGTTTTAGCCGTTCTCCTTGTTCGCTGTTTGTCTTAGTCCCTTCACTGCATATGTTCCTGTTTTTATGCGTTTGGGCGCTGATGACCACGCTGTTTAGCGCCCGTAAACTTCAAACACACACACACACACCTACCACTTTTTTACCGAAATCATTTAGTATTTAAGAATATTTATATTTACTACCCTGGAGTCCATACCAGTCATAATAATTTACTACTAGCGTTTTACAACATTAAATTATACAGTAATAACTTATAATTACCAAGAAAAAGAATACATTTGACTCTGAGAGCTTAGTGCATTGTCTGACAGCGCTAATTCCCAGTTTCGCCAATAGATGGCATCAGGGTGCACTCCCTGGCAGTCTCACACAAGCGCGCCCGTTTCCAACGCACGGGCTCCAAATTACTGTCAGCCCACCATCATTTCAGTTCCGTTACAAACCCCCTGAAAATTGAAATGAGCGTTTGGCGTCATTGGCCGGAAGGTCCCTTACGGGGCAGGTCTGGGCGCCTTGGTGCAGTTCTTCTTGCATTCGGCGCCACATTGGGCGCCCTGCACGCCGGATGGGGATGAAATGATGATGAAGACAACACAAGACCCCGTCTCTGAGAGGAGAAAATCCCCGACCCAGCCGGGAATCGAACCCGGGCCCCTTAGGACGGCAGTTCGTCATGCTGACCATTCAGCTATCAGGGAGAACTAGGAACACCCTGAGCAAATAGAAGTGCCGGAACGCGACTTGGCATGGACTCGGCTAATGTCTGAAGTAGTGCTGGAGGGAACTGAATCCTATTGGGTTGTCTATAAATCCGTAAGAGTAATAAGGGATGGATATCTCTTCTGAGCAGCACGTCGCAAGGCATCCCAGATATGCTCAATAATGTTCATGTCTGGGGAGTCTGGTGGCCAGCGGAAGTGTTTAAACTCAGAAGAGTATTCATGGAGTCACTCTGTAGCAATACTGGACGTGTGAGGCGCCGCATTGTCCTGGATGAATTGCCAAAATTAATTGGAATGCGCAATGGACATGAATGGATTCAGGTGATCAAACATGATGCTTGCTTTCATGTCTCCTGTAAGAGTCTATCTAGACGCATCAGAGGCCCCATGTCAATCCAACTGCACAATCCCCACACCATTACAGAGCCTCCACCTGCTTGAACAGTCCCCTGCTGACATTCAGGATCCAATGATTCATCAGCTTGTTGGTTCAAATGGCTCTGAGCACTATGGGACTTAACATCTGCGGTCAACAGTCCACTAGAACTTATAACTACTTAAACCTAACTAACCTAAAGACATCACACACATCCATGCCCGAGGCAGGATTCGAACCTGCGTCCGTAGCGGTCGTGCGGTTCCAGACTGAAGCGCCTAGAACCGCTCGGCCACACCGGCCGGCATGAGTTTGTCTCCATACCAATACACGCACATTCGCTCAATACAATTTGCAACGAGACTCGTCCGACCATGCAAC
Organism: Schistocerca cancellata; assembly: GCF_023864275.1. Taxonomy (NCBI): domain Eukaryota; kingdom Metazoa; phylum Arthropoda; class Insecta; order Orthoptera; family Acrididae; genus Schistocerca; species Schistocerca cancellata. Next base: position 178,065,946 of record NC_064635.1, read on the forward strand.
ATGTTTTCAGTCATCAACAGTCCAATGTCGGTGTTCATGGGCCTGGGAGAGGCGTAAAGCTTTGTGTCGTGCAGTCATCAAAGATACAGGAGTGGGCCTTCGGCTTCGAATGTCCATATCGATGATGTTTCGCTGAATGGCTGGCACGCTGAGACTTGCTGATGGCCCAGCACTGAAACCTGCAGCCATTTGCGGAAGGTTTGCACTTCTGTCACGTTGAAGCATTCTCTTCAGTCGTCGTTTGTTCCGTTCCTGCAGGAACTTTTTCTGGCCGCAGTGACGTCGGAGATTTGATGTTTTACCGCATTCGTGATATTCACGGTACACTCGTGAAATGGTCGTTTGGGAACATCACCAGTTTATCGTCTATCTCAGATATGCTGTGTGCAATCGCTCTTGCACCGACTATAACACCACATTCAAACTCACTTAAATCTTGATAATCTGCCATTGTAGGAGCAGATCTAACACCTGCAGCAGACACTTGTTGTCTTATATAAGCGCTGCCAACCGCAGCACTGGTTTCTGCCTGTTTACATATATCTGTATTTGAATACGCTGCCTATACCAGTTTCTCTGGCGGTTCAATGTAAAATAAAATGTATATGAATCCAAAAAGAAATAAGCCATAATTTTATGTAAATGCAATAATCAGAATAAAATAGGAAGCAGCTTAATTTTTCAAGGAACTCCTCAACACAATAGAAGGAGAGACCCATGCGGAAATTCTTCAATTTGGAAGCGATTGGATTATTGCTAATATTTTTGGATTCTTGTTGTAGTTTATTGAAAATGCATGCATGTATACGAGTACTACGCACCTTTCTGCACAAGAGTCACGGAAGTGCGAAGTGCGATCCAAATGTAGATTGGATTTCTGCCTAGTACTCCATATACGCATGCGGTGACACCTGTGGGATGAGGTTGACAATCTCTCTCTCTCTCTCTCTCTCTCTCTCTCTCTCTCTATATATATATATATATATATATATATATATATATATATATATATATGCCAATGTCAGAAAATCCTGAATCATAAACACCGGTCGACAAGTAGTTTGCGAACTTACACCATTCATTGCCGAGCCGCACGTTTCTGGGCCAAAATTATTCTTTTAAAATAGGAACGTTACCCCAAAATATGCACTACTGTCCATTAAAATTGCTACACCAAGACGAAATGCAGATGATTAACGGATATTCATTGGACAAATATATTATACTAGAACTGACAAGTTATTACATTCTCACGCACTTTGGGTGCATAGATCCTGGGAAATCAGTACCCAGAACAACCACTTCTGGCCGTAATAACGGCCTTGATACACCTGGGCATAGAGTCAAACAGAGGTAGGATGGCGTGTATAGGTACAGCTGACCATGCAGCGTCAACACGATGCCACAGTTCATCAAGAGTAGTGACTGGCGTATTGTGAAGAGCCAGTTGCTCGGCCACCATTGACCAGACGTTTATCAGTTGGTGAGACATCCGGAGAATGTGCTGGCCAGTGCAGCAGTCGAAAATTTTCTGTATCCAGAAAGGCCCGTACAGGACCTACAACATACGGTCATCCATTACCCTCCGGAAATGTAAGGTATCGCAGGGATCGAATGAAGGATAGGGCCACGGGTCGTAACATATCTGAAATGTAACGACCACTGTTCAAAATGCCGTCAATGCGAACGAGAGGTGACAAAGACGTGTAACTTGTGGCACCCCATACCATCACGCCGGCTGATACGCCAGTATGGCGACGACGAATACACGCTTACAATGTGGATTCACCGCGGACACGAATCTGACCATCATGATGCTGTAAATAGAACCTGGATTCATTCGAAAAAATGACGTTTTGCCATTCATGCACCCAGGTTCGTCGTTGAGTACACCATCGCAGGCTCTCCTGTCTGTGATGCAGCGTCAAGGGTAACCGCAGCCATGGTCTCCGAGCTGATAGTTCATGCTGCTGCAAACGTCGTCGAACTGTTCGTGCAGATGGTTGTTATCTTGCAAATGTCCCCATCTGTTGAGTCAGGGATCGAGACGTGGCTGCACGATCCGTTACAGCATTGCGGATCAGATGACTGTCATTTCGACTGCTAGTGATACGAGTCCGTTGGGATCCAGCACGGCGTTCCGTATTACTCCCCTGAACCCACCGATTTCATATTCTGCTAACAGTCATTGGATCTCGACCAACGCGAGCAGTAATGTCTTTATACGATAAACCGCAACTGCGATAGGCTACACTCCGACCTTTATCAAAGTCGGAAACGTGATTGTACGCATTTCTCCTCCTTACACGAGACATCACAACAACGTTTCACCAGGCAACGCCGGTCAACTACTGTTTGTGTATGAGAAATCGGTTGGAAACTTTCCTCATGTCAGCACGTTGTAGGTGTCGCCACCGGTGCCAACCTTGTGTGAATGCTCTGAAAAGCTAATCATTTGCATATAACAACATCTTCTTCCTGTCGGTTAAATTTCGCGTCTGTGGTATGTCATCTTCGTGGTGTAGCAATTTTAATGGCCAGTACTGTACTACTATACGTGATAAATGAATAAAAATAAGCAAAGTACACTACTTTTTGTATCGGACTATCACTTACTTCAGATACCGTTCGAATAGTAAAAATGGCACTATTATATCTTTCAACAACATGCGGGACGTGAACTTTCCGTGACAGTCTATTATCTATCTGAAAACCTAGAAATTTGTACTGCTGAGTTTCACTAATCATATGCTCATTCTGTGAAATTAAAATGCCGGGTTCAGTTGAATTGTGTGTTAGAAACTGTAAAAACTGAATCTTACTAGGATTAAACGTTAGTTTATTTTCTACAAGCCATGAACGTATGCCACAAACTGCACAATTTGAAACAGTACCAATGTTGCCCACAGTATCATTTACTACTAAGTTAGTGGCATTGATCCCTGGGGCACCCCCATTTGACTTTGCCTCACTGATACCCCACATCGCAGTTATTCTTAACACTGTGCATAATATCTGTTGCGAAAGTAAGAGGTGAATCAATTGTGAGCTGCTGCCCATATTTCATAATGCTCCCACCTCTGGAGCAATATTTTGTGATAAACACAATCAGACGCACTAGTTAACTCAAAAAAGATGTCTAGCGTTCGAACCCTTTTGTTTAATCCGTCCAGTACTTCACAGAGCAAGAAGAGTATAGCATTTGTAGTTTTCAAACCACTGATAAAACCGAACTAATAGCAAATCATGTGAAATAAAATAATCAATTGTTCTTACATAGACAGCCTTTTCAAGAACTTTAGCAAACACTGATGGCATAGTAACCGGTCTAAAATTGTCTACATTACCCCTTTCTCCCTTTTTATCAAGCGGCTTTACTACTGAGCACTTTAATTGTTGAGGAAACTGGTGATTCTTAAAGGAAAAATTACAAATGTGGCTAAGTACAGAGATTCATGTGAAGCACAACACTTTATAATTCTGCTAGGCACCCCATCATAATCATGAGAGTCATTACTCTTCAGTGATTAAATTATTGACTCAGTCTCCCCCTTGTCGGTATCACAGAGGAGTATTTCAGACATCAACCTCGGAAAGGCATTTTCCAAGAGTGTTATATAATTCCCCATAGAAACTAAGTTTTTATTTAATTCACCAGCAGTGCTCAGAAAGTGATTGTTAAATACTGTAGGTGTGGCTGACTTATCAGTAACAGAAATTTTTTTACCATGAACTGACATTATATTGTAGATCTTGTGCTGCTGACAGGCCACTTCCATCACGGCTCGTCATGCGATTTTAATTTCCTCCTGCGGATTAGCTATACTATTTGCGTACCACGTACTCTTTGCCTTCCTAATAACATTTTAAGCCCCGTAAAGTACTGTTTGTAATGGGAACATGTAGTTTCATCGTGACTACTTCTAACATTTTGGTGTGATTGCCACTTCGTTCTACATGATATCCACTAGTCAGCCTGCCAGGCTGCCTTTTACTGCTAGTATCCTGTTTAGAACGTTCGAATGGAAAGCAAATTTCATAGAGCATGTGAAATGTGATGAGGAAAGCATATATTTGTCATATCACAAATCACCTGCGTACGAGGGATTACCCGAGCGGTCTAAGCCGCTGCAGTCATGGACTGTGCGGCTGGTCCCGGCGGAGGTTCGAGTCCTCCCTCGGGGATGGGTGTGTGTGTTTGTCCTTAGGATAATTTAGGTTAAGTAGTGTGTAAGCTTAGGGACTGATGACCTTAGCAGTTAAGTCCCATAAGATTTCACACACATTTGAACATTTTTATTCACCTGCGTACAAATGACAGCTCTACCGATGCACTGCCCTCTTATACCCTGTGTAGGTGATACTACCGCCATCTGGATATGCGCTTATTGCTATCCCACGACTTTCGTCAGTTCAGTGAACATCTGTAGTTCGTGGTATACAGTGTGTTACAAAAAGGTACGGCCAAACTTTGAGGAAACATTCCTCACACCCAAATAAAGAAAAGATGTTATGTGGACATGTGTCCGGAAACTCTTGCTTTCCATGTTAGAGCTCATTATAGTTTCGTCAGTATGTATTGTACTTCTTCGATTCACCGCCAGTTGGCCCAATTGAAGGAAGGTAATGTTGACTTCGGTACTTGTGTTGACATGCGACTCATTGCTCTACAGTACTAGCATCAAGCACATCAGTACGTAGCATCAACTGGTTAGTGTTCGTCACGAACGTCGTTTTGCAGTCAGTGCAATGTTTACAAATGCGGAGTTGGCAGATGCCCATTTGATGTATGGATTAGCGCGGGGCAGTAGCCGTGGCGCGGTACGTTTGTATCGAGACAGATTTCCAGAACGAAGGTGTCCCGACAGGAAGACGTTCGAATCAATTGATCGGCGTCTTAGGGAGCACGGAACATTCCAGCCCATGATTCGCGACTGGGGAAGACCTAGAACAACGAGGAAACCTGCAATGGACGAGGCAACTCTTCGTGCAGTTGACGATAACCCTAATGTCAGCGTCAGAGAAGTTGCTGCTGTACAAGGTAACGTTGACCACGTCACTCTTCGTGCTCGTATTGTGGACGGCTGTGATACAATACGCCATTCTCCAGGGCTGCATCAGCACAACAGGGATTTCATGCGACGGAGGGTGGATGCATGCATCCTCGCTGACGGAGGACATTTTGATCATTTCCTGTAACAAAGTGTTTGAAGTCACGCTGGTACGTTCTGTTTCTGTGTGTTTCCATTCCATGATTAATGTGATTTGAAGAGAAGTAATAAAATGAGTTCTGACATGGATAGCAAGCATTTCCGGACACATGTCCACATAACATATTTTCTTTGTTTGTGTGTGAGGAATGTTTCCTGAAAGTTTCGTCGTACCTTTTTGTAACACCCTGTATATTGAGAAATTTGACAGGAGGCATGCTTGGGTATACTGTGTGGTTGTGCTGATCACTGTGTTTGGATAGGTTAGTGATCAGCGCACCTGAACACTACACAGGATACGTGGGTTCGAATCCCAGTGCGGCAAAATGTTTTAACTTGCTGCTCAGTGCCCACTGGAAGCCAATGTCTTTAATTCCTGTGTGTCTCTACTCAAATATTATTTGTTTGGAAATCTGAGGTTGTAAGTGATACGGAACCAAACTGCTGAGGTCATCAGTCCCTAATCTTACACACTACTTAATCTAACTGACGCTAAGGACAACACACCTCCGACGAGAGGATCCGCGCGAACCGGGGCAAGGCGCCTGGACCACGCGGCTACCCCGCGCGCCTATTTGTTTGAACGAAGTTATACAGAAGACTGGTGTACGGGTTCCCACTAGCGGAACAGGGCAAGTGGGAAGAGAGGCCGTGGCAATAGGGTGTATTGTAAATACAGAAGACAGTGTTAATTAGAGAAAGGAGATGGAGGCAGTGGGAAAGAAAGGCAATAGGGGTCACTGTAACAGAGAGAGGAGACTGCATTAGTGGAAGAGAAAGAAACAAATGCGGAGAGTGGCAGCGAAAGACAGGCGAAAGAGATGAAAACAGTGAGAGGGGCAGAGACAGAGAGGATAAAATGCTAATGGGAGGAAGAGGACACATTTGGACAGTGTCTGTGAGAGGGAGATGCTGGGTACAAATGCTGAACTACCAAGAGAGACTGAGTAAACGGATTTACAATGTTCTGTCTTCAAAGACCGCTCATAAGTTTGCAATCCAAAAGTTTTGGTGAGGAGTCACAATGAGGATTGAGGCAACTGGCTCCCCACTTTTACTTCAGTCATTCAAGAAGCGCTTATTCGTCTTTTTTGTGCTGCACCTTGTGATATTCGCTATTTTTGGCTTCATTAAAACAGCAAATATTTAATACTTTCAGCCAGAAGGAAAATACTTGTTTGTAAAGAATGACTAATGTATAATAAGGAGTCGCATAGCGATGGTGGAATTGCCTAAATAATGTAATTCGTCGTCTTTGGGCGGCAACACAAACCGAAGAATACGGATAGATATGCGATCCTTCACTATTTTGTTCGCTGGAGGACAAATGAAGCCTTGAGCGCAAAAGACTTGTACTGTGTTTCTTGAGTAAGACGGACGCAGATTTGTGGCAGTTTGATGTTAATTTTTACTAAATGTATAAAAACGTGTTACGTCTAAGTTTGAGTGAAGTGTAAAAAGAAGAACTGTTATAACTTATCGTGACAACTCACGAGCGACTCAAGAGGACAATGGCTATATGAAAGAACGCTCAATGGACATAAAACGGACATAAAAATCTACCGTCATTGTAGTACTAAGCTTAAGGTACAATACATGTTTTAGTTATAATAAATATTTGTTCTGGAAATATTGAATTAGTTAGCAGTGCTCATTCCTGTCATCTCCTCAGTGTTATTTTCATTTCAATTACGCATTTTGCTAAGATTACAGACACCAAGATCAGCAGTCCAATGTTCATGTTACACTGACAAAAAGAAAACTGTTTTATCGTCTACTTGCATCAGCTTTGATACTGAATTTCCCTTTTGTGTGATGTTACAGTTGTTTTTGAGCCCTTAAGAACTTTCTGGTCCCTTAGGAAATTGTTTTCTCATAAAAATAACTTCACGACCGGGTATGATCGTATCTACGATCATGAACTATTTAGAAAGACGATAATGCAATTTCTTTATCAATATCACGCTATCTGTGAGTGCTTCAAGCCACGCGAAAAGACTATTCACATTTCATAATGTAATATTTTATGACAATGGTTAATCCATGATTCTTACGCCAATTGTGATTGATAAAACAGTAAGCGAAATCCCAATTTCCAACTTTTCCATTGAATAACAACATCACTTTTATTCTGTTGCATCACAAACTGGAGGAGTTTCCTGCTATCATCAGTTTCCATTCTGCTAAATATTCTCTTCCTACAAGCACTCCGTCTTCAGGCTACAAGTGAGCCCAACGGGACCATCCGACCGCCGTGTCATCCTAACGGAGGATGCGGACAGGAGGGGCGTGTGGTCAGCACACAGCTCTCCTGGTCGTTATGATGGTTTCCTGTGACCGGAGCCGCTACTATTCTGTCGAGTAGCTCTTCAATTGGCATCACGAGGCTGAGTGCACCCCGAAAAATGGCAACAGCGCATGGCGGCCCGGACGGTCACCCATCCAAGTGCCGGCCACGCCCGACAGCGCGCAACTTCGGTGATCTGACGGTGTATCCACAGCTGCAACGTCGTTGCCCCTGCTTCCTACAAGGTGTTTCAAAAATAATGACCTGATTTCAGAACTTCATATTTATTAATAAAAAACATACTACTGAACCATGATTAACTTTCAACAAATATTATTAAGAATTTATTTTATTTACTAGCGATTCATCAGGAACATTAACACATTTAATCACACTATCTAAGCATGGAAGTATTTGCCAAGGAGTAACCGATGAAATCATAACATAATTACTTTTAACGAATGGGAATTTTATTCACTTTAATAGTGCCTAAAACATTTTTTAGAAGAAACAGATTTAAAATTATAATCAGAAAGCACCCTCTAAATATCAAAGTTACAATTTATTCAGAGGCAGAAAGAAACAAGTTTCGACTGTATGAGCTTTCGGGCAGAGAACCTCGCCGCTCCCTTTTGACAGGGCCCTGGTTACGACCGCTCACAACAGCCTCTGAAAGACTAGACTGGTGCAAATCTGCAACACACCAGATTACTTTAAACTAAGAGTTTTAACAATTTACACAAGCACACAAACTATCCACCCCCCGTAGGAGGGATGGAAATGGTACAAAACACTAACAATCAAAATATTAACATTTGCCACCGAAGGTACAACTTGATTTTAACGTCTAAGAAAAGTCTTACAGTGAAAGGGTGGCAACTTCATATACTAAAATGATCATTAAAATAAAAGCCCATGAAATGCAATCTTATATAAAATTCTACAAGGTTGGCCAAACAATAGTTAAGATGGTCTTCAGTGTGCAGATACCGCCTCTCAAGATCATGGGCAATAATATCAAAATTTCCAAAGATCAAAAGAGATTTCAGGTATTAGGCAATTACACTCCAAGCAATAAATTCGTTAACACACCAAATCCGACAACATGACAGAGGCAGCTACTAACGTATGGTAGATTGACAGGGAGATTACCGAACAACCCGAACCACAGGTTACTCTAACCCGCCCCTACACCACAAGGGTAAAACGGACCACCCAATTTATTAACAACCACCTTCCCGCGGGTGGGCAAACGGAGAAGAATGGTGGGACGACCTGAAAGCAAAACAGCTGGTGACCTCACCAACTAGAATTTAACAAGAGTAAATCAAACAACATATCACCAGTCACTTAACTTCTAATAAACTGTGATTCCTCGAGAAGATCTGGCGCAGCAACCCCCAAATCGCTGCCAGCCGCTTCAACGGACGCAGGAAGGCGCGCCGATCTCCCGTCTCACGGCGTCGCAGCTCGCACCGGCCAGACCGATGTCGTGGGTTGACTCCTGTTGCTCTCGTGTCGGCCGCAAAGCCACTACCCCTCACTATACGCCGCGGCCAACTGGACTCACGTGGCGACCTCACATGCGCCGACGCTCAAGACGGACAAGTCATCTTGTGTCCCACTGCGCGACCGACCAACCGATCGATCCAATCGCCAATGACGATTGCCTGAGCAAACTCGAGCAGACTGGCGGCCTAACGCGCAGACTCAGATGCAGGAACTCAGCCCCGACCGGACTACCACTCGCTGTTCTATTACTGGCGGAGTGGCAAGACTCTCATTTTGCCGGCTTTAAAGGTTGATCCGAACGACAGACATACTAACACTCCGAACGACAGACAGACACTGACTGCCTAGCAAATGCAGACGAGAGACAGACTAGCAAGCTGGGGACGAGAGACTCACCCAGAGTGAGCGACTGGCGAGCTCATAGCGCCCCTTAAATGCACGTGAACCGGCAACCTTTCCCCTTTCCCACCAGAGGGAGACACCAAAGCTGCGATTGCCACAGCGGCGCCACCGCCAGAAACGGAGGGATAATTCTCTGCTTCACACTACGTGCTGCGGCGCGCTCTTCAAAACAGCAGTTTCTACCACGGCTCAACTAAAAATCTGGAGTAGATTGCAAAATACTAACAAAATCTTAAACTTTTAGTTATGCTATTACAAATGCTCTGTGTCCACCAGCTGCAGCACGAACACTATCTAGACAATAGCTAAACTGGTCACAAACTTTGCACAATGCGTCCGCTTTTACAGAAGTTATGGTTGGGAAGGGAGTGAGACAGGGTTGTAGCCTATCCCCGATGTTATTCAATCTGTATATTGAGCAAGCACTAAAGGAAACAAAAGAAAAATTCGGAGTAGGTATTAAAATCCATGGAGAAGAAATAAAAACTTTGAGGTTCGCAGATGACATTGTAATTCTGTCAGAGACAGCAAAGGACTTGGAAGAGCAGTTGAACGGAATGGACAGTGTCTTGAAAGGATGATATAAGATGAACATCAACAAAAGCAAAACGAGGATAATGGAATGTAGTCGAGTTAACTCAGGTGAGGCTGAGGGAATTAGATTAGGAAATGAGGCACTCAAAGTAGTAATGGAGTTTTGCTATTTGGGGAGCAAAATAACTGATGATGGTCGAAGTAGAGAGGATATAAAATGTAGACTGGTAATGGCAAGAACATCGTTTCTGAAGAAGAGGAATTTGTTAACATCGAGTATAGATTTAAGTGTCAGGAAGTCATTTCTGAAAGTATTTGTATGGAGTGTAGCCATGTATGGAAGTGAAACATGGACGACAAATAGTTTGGACAAGAAGAGAACAGAAGCTTTCGAAATGTGGTGCTACAGAATGCTGAAGATTAGATGGGTAGATCACGTAACTAATGAGGAGGTACTGAATAGAACAGGGGAGAAGAGGAGTTTGTGGCACAACTTGACAAGAATAAGGGACCGGTTGGTAGGGAATGTTCTGAGGCATCAAGGGATCACAAATTTAACATTGGAGGGCAGCGTGGAGGGTCAAAATCGTAGAGGTAGACCAAGATATAGATACACTAAGCAGATTCCCAAGGATGTAGGTTGCAGTAAGTACTGGAAAATGAAGAAGCTTGCCGAGGATAGAATAGCATGGAGAGCTGCATCAAACCAGTCTCAGGACTGAAGACCACAACAACAACAACAACAACATGGTGGCTATTTTTCTTTTCTTCACTTCTTCTACGTCAAGAGGTAAAGGGGAGACGAACAAACTTTCCTTCACATATTACCACAAGAAAAAGTCACATGGGCCAAGAATGCAGGGCAGTGTCTCGATGTCCCTTGCGCCCTGTCCAGCGTTGAGGTAGAGAAACTGACGTCCACTGTTGTGCCAGTGTGGTGGAGCTCCATACGGTTGCAAAATGAAGTCATCGGAGTCCTCATGAAGTTGTAGAAAGAGCTATTTCTGCAGCATTTGAAGACGGCTCATTCCAGCCACTGTGTTATCCTGAAAAAAGAAGGGACTCCACACTTTTTCACGAGAAAAGGCACAAGAAACATTCTCTTCAGGTGAGTCTCTTCCGTGCTCAGTAATGTCATAAGGGATTCTGGAGTCCCCATATGAGCACTTTACGTTTACTTTACCGCTAAGGCCGGCCGGAGTGGCCGAGCGGTTCTAGGCGGTACAGCCTGGAACCGCGCGACCGTTACGGTCGCAGGTTCGAATCCTGCCTCGGGCATGGATGTGTGTGATGTCCTTGGGTTAGTTAAGTTTAAGTAGTTTTAAGTTCTAGGGGACTCATGACCTCAGAAGTTAAGTCCCATAGTGCTCAGAGCCATTTGGACCATTTATCGCTAATACGAAATGTTGTACATAAATGAAAATGAACAGTGGTAAAAATATACGTTCCATGTCCTTTAGCAGAGCACTGCTAAAACAACCCATTTACTTTTCTCGCAAATCGAAGAGCATGCACTAATTGTAGCCTGTGTGGTTTATATAGTCCAAACGACGCCTTAACACTCGCCAGACAATCGTATGAAGTATCGTCAGTTTTCTGATTGCGCGGCGAGAAGACTTTTGTGGACTCGGCTCAAACGTCTTGCCGAATGCTCTCCACCACGTCATCAGTAGTGCGAGGTCGACCTGGACTATTGCATTTGCACAAGCAACCTGCCTCTTCAGATTGGCGATACCGACGATGAATGTTTTTGAGTGCAAGCGGATCGTTGTCAAAACACCGACGAAAAGCACGTAGGACCGGAATCACTGACTCATTCTTTGCAAACTGCAGCGCGCAAAACGCCGTCTGTTAATCGAAGGCCATCTTACTTGTGACTGACTGAAAACTGAGAATAGGCATTTGGTGACAGCTAACGGCAATTTTCGGAATATCTATGTCACGCCCCATTCAAACAACGCACATGTTGATGGTGTTAGGACAGCAACCAGCCACAAATTTACTTTGAGTTCCTTTATTCAAAGGAAACCGTTACCGGTTTCGAATCGTTGCGATTCATCATCAGACGGTTTACATTTGGTGTGTTTTTATAGATTAATTGTCCGAAAATATAAATAAAACATAATTACAAGCACGCCACACACAGATGATTGCGTTGCAGATTTTCGTTGCATGTGACTTACGTGAAACGTCGGTTTCGAGTGATTGTTTCCATAACGTTCATCCAATCGATGTAAATGCATTCCCACTGCATCCTCGTTGTTGCACACGTAATCGTTCTCACTGTAAACTTTAGATGTGTCGCTGAGATCATTCCAACCACGCACCACATGTTTTGGTACATACAAAGAGCTTACAAACATATGGGTGTCACAGATGCTATGATATATCGTAACATTTGATGATGATGTCCTATGTTTGGAAAAGATCATATTTTCTTTTACAAAACTGTAATGTCTTTTACATTAGTACAGAGAGATTGAATTTTTTTTAAATCTGTTATTGCTAATTTAATTATAAAGTTTTTTGTATATATTTACAACTGTATAGGTAAAATAGTATATATAGTGTGCACAAAATGCAGACAAAACCCACAGATCCACTTCACAGCAGTCACTTCAAGCCAAATCAGTGTGCCACTGAAGCCAAACCTAAATATGCTACTCTCCCATACATAGGCCCACTTTCATACCAAATAGCAAACTTATTTAAAAAGAAGAAAAACATTAGAATCAGCTTTTCCACAAATAATAAATTACAACAAAAAGTAATCCATGATGTAAACACCTCCAAGAGTCCCTACCGTAAATCAGGAATATACAAACTCAAATGTGATACATGCCCAAAATTCTACATTGGACAGACAGGCAGAAGTTTTGAAATTAGATACAAAGAACATATTGACGCTCTAAGACTTGATAACTTGAACAAATCAGCATTTGCAGCCCATATTGCTGAAGAAAACCATTCAGTGGGAAACATTGAGGACAACTTAAAGATTTTGCATCTAACAGAAAAAGGAGCCACTATGAATGTATTAGAAGAATTAGAAATACACACACACAAAAACAGCACCCCAGACTATATCCTTAATGAACAAACAGAGTTGGCTAGCACCCCTTTCCTGAAAAATTTCCAAAAATTACTTTCCAGCCTTCAAAGCAAATAAAATTAATACACCTATCTGCAGATCAAGTAGAAAATTTATATGTTACTATAATTCTCATGCTGCCAAATGTAATAAAATAATATACTATTTTTACCTATACAGTTCTAAATATATATAAAAACTTTATAATTAAATTAGCAATAACAGATTTTTTAAAAAAATCAATCTCTCTGTTCTAATGTAAAAGACATTACAGTTTTGTAAAAGAATATATGATCCTTTCCAAACATAGGACATCATCGTCAAATGTTACGATATATCATAGCATCTGTGACACCCATATGTTTGTAAGCTCTTTGTTTGTACCAAAACATGTGGTGCGTGGTTGGAATGATCTCAGCGACAAATCTAAAGTGTACAGTGAGAGCTATTACGTGTGCAACAACGAGGATGCAGTGGGAATGCATTTACATCGATTGGATGAACGTTATGGAAACAATCACTCGAAACCGACGTTTCACGTAAGTCACATGCAACGAAAATCTGCGACGCAACCATCAGTGTGTGGCGTGTTTGTAATTATGTTTCATTTATATTTTAGGACAATTAATCTATAAAAACACACCAAATGTCAGAAAGAATGCGTGTAAACCGTCTGATGGTGAATCGCAACGATTCGAAACCGGTAACGGTTTCCTTTGAATAAAGGAACTCAAAGTAAATTTGTGGCTGGTTGCTGTCCTAACACCATCAACATTTGTCTTGAAAAACAGCCACGGTCTCCAACATGTCATCATATGACAAAATTGCATTAAACAACACACATTTTCTTGCTAGCAAGTCCCATGTTGAGTATTTAACACCGTCCAAAATCAGGTTTGATTTGGGCTATTCTTTCTTTTGGAAACATCCTGTATTTGCTGCGCGTAAGTACAGTGCCCCACGTCTGTTCACAGGACAACTGAAGATAAGAAATGCCAGTCTAACTTCACCTCTCGCAGCGAGTTTCACCACTGTAAACAAGTAGAATTAGTCTTACTCTGTTGTTTATCCTTTGTGGTACACACGTAACAACACAGAGCAGACAAAAAACAAAGGTCATCCTGTGCAACGCTGGCAGGCGTAATATGCAAAAAAATTGATTTGTGTGATTACATTTTCATTCGTGAGTAGCTACCAAGTTTTTCCTAAGCTGCAGCAGGCCCTGGGCTGGGTGACACCGGATGTTAGCCGAATGCCAGCCACTTCCCCCTCTGTCCACGTGATGGGAATGTGGACTTGTGCTGAGAAGGTAGCTTCACAACTAAGTATCGCTGACGCTGTCAGAGAACGAACTGTATAGGACGAAGCCAATCACAGGGATCATGTCGGTCACGTGGGGTCCTGGGGGAGCTGTGGAGAGTGGACGTCTGAAATTCGGCCGGTCTCTTCTCAGGCAACTGTCGGACCGCTCAGATCTTCTATCCTCTCCTCTCCGGTCGGGAGGACCCCATCTTGCACGACAGATTTCAGAGTTCATTTCTCTGTTCCATAAATAATGCCATGATTCAGGTCCATTAGTAAACTCAGCCTTTTCTAATTTAATACCCTGCAGCCATCTCCTACACGCTGGATACCTACCTACTCCTGACGTACATCCTATCGGCAAAACCTTTACGCACTTGCATGCATACTTTCTACAGCAGGAAACAAGCCGTAATAGTCGACCTTAGAACACAGAACAGACTGGAATTAGTGTCTACAGTAGAGTGGCGCAATCTCTCGCAAATTAGCCGAGCCACACGGTTCGACACCTGCGAATTAATCCTATTGCTCGGAAAACAAGCTGATCCGACAATTACGCTAGTGTCCAAAATCAAAGCACCAAACAGCGATATCCACTTCCTGTGTCTAAGTCGCGGTACAATCATACAAGCTGTCAACAGATGCCCGTAAGATCGCGTTCAGTACGGAAGACGTCATTCCGGCCAACGGACAACCACACCAACGATGACGTCACGGCACCTATCAGACGGGGTAGCGTTTGCCGTGTAGTCCCACATACACAGTCACTGTGTACAGTCACAGACGCTGCAATATGGCACAAAGAAGATGCTTACCAGACTCCCTGCAATGGATTGCCATAGGAAGAATATAAGCAGGACAGTCGCAAATTGTTGTGGCCCGATAGCTTAATGTGAATGGTCCTGTTGTACCTCAGATGTGGAGACCGAAACTTTATCCCTAAGATAATGGCAGGACCGACCACGTGTGACACCAGAAAAAGCGCCGGCCGCTGTGGCCGAGCGGTTCATGGCGCTTCAGTCCGGAACCGCGCTGCTGCTACGGTCGCAGGTTCGAATCCTGCCTCGGGCATGGATGTGTGTTGTGTCTTTCGGTTAGTTAGGTTTAAGTCGTTCTAAGTTCTAGGGGACTGATGAAATGGTCCAAATGGCTCTGAGCACTATGGGACTCAACTTCTCAGGCCAGGAGTCCCCTAGAACTTAGAACTAGTTAAACCTAACTAACCTAAGGACATCACACACATCCATGCCCGAGGCAGGATTCGAACCTGCAACCGTAGCGGTCTCGCGGTTCCAGACTGCAGCGCCTAGAACCGCACGGCCACTTCGGCCGGCGGGGTACTGATGACCTCCGATGTTAAGTCCCATAGTGCTCAGATCCATTTGAACCATTTTTTGAACCATAGTAATAATATTTCTGCTACTGATGAGTCAGATATAGCTACAGTATTTAGCAACCACTTTCTGAGCACTGCTGGTGAATTAAATAAAAACTTAGTTTCCATGGGGAATTATATAACACGCTTGGAAAATGCCTTTCCGAGGGCCGGCCGGTGTGGCCGTGCGGTTAAAGGCGCTTCAGTCTGGAAGCGCGTGACCGCTACGGTCGCAGGTTCGAATCCTGCCTCGGGCATGGATATGTGTTATGTCCTTAGGTTAGTTAGGTTTAAGTAGTTCTAAGTTCTAGGGGACTTATGACCACAGATGTTGAGTCCCATTGTGCTCAGAGCCATTTGAACCTTTCCGATGTTGATGTCTGAAATACTCCTCTGTGATACTAACAAGAGGGACACTGAGTCAATAATTAAATCACTGACGACTAAGGACTCTCATGGATATAATGAAGTGCTTAGCAGAATTATATAGTATTGTGCTGCACATGAAGCCCTGTACTTAGCCACTTTTGTAATTTTGGCTTTAAGAATCGCCAGTTTTCTCAATAATTAAAGTACTCAATAGTAAAGCCGCTGTATAAAAAGGGAGAAAGGGGTAATATAGACAATTTTAGACCTGTTTCTAGGCCATCAGTGTTTGCTAAAGTTCTTGAAAAGACTGTCTATGTAAGAACAATTGATTATTTCATTTCACATGATTTGCTATCAGTTCGGTTTTAGGAGTGGTTTGAAAACTACAAATGCTATACTCTCCTTACTCTGTGAAGTACTAGATGGATTAAACAAAAGGGTTCGAACGCTAGACATCTTTTTTGATTTAACTAGTGCGTTTGATTGTGTTTATCACAAAATATTGCTCCAGAGGTGGGAGCATTATGAAATATGGGCAGCAGCACACAATTGATTCACCTCTTACTTTAACAACAGACAGCAAAAGGTCATTATACACAGTGTTGAGAATGGCTGTGTTGTAGGGTCTGAGTGAGGCAAAGCCAAATGGGGGTGCCCCAGGGATCAGTGCTGCGGCCACTCCTGTTCCTTATTTATATAAATGGTATACCCTCTAGTATTACACGTGATTCTAAAATATTTCTGTTTGCTGATGACATTAGCTTAGTAGTAAATGATGCTGTGTGCACCATTGGCACTGTTTCAAATTGTGCAGTTTATGACATAAGTTCATGGCTTGTAGAAAATAAACTAACGCTAAACCATAGTAAGACTCAGTTTTTACAGTTTCTAACACAGGGTCTATACAAGAGCGATGTACTTGAGGACAATATTATGGAAATGGAAGAGGATGTAGATGAAGATGAAATGGGAGATACGATATTGCGTAAAGAGTTTGACAGAGTACTGAAAGAGCTGAGTCGAAACAAGGCCCTGGGAGTAGACAACATTCCAGTAGAACTACTGACGGCCTTGGGAGAGCCAGTCCTGACAAAACTCTATCATCTGGTGAGCAAGATGTATGAGACAGGCGAAATTCCCTCAGACTTCAAGAAGAATATAATAATTCCAATCCCAAAGAAAGCAGGTGTTGACAGATGTGAAAATTACCGAACTATCAGTTTAATAAGTCACAGCTGCAAAATACTAACGCGAATTATTTACAGACGAATGGAAAAACTGGTAGAAGCCGACCTCGGGGAAGATCAGTTTAGATTCCGTAGAAATGTTGGAACGCGTGAGGCAATACTGACCCTAAGACTTATCTTAGAAAATAGATTAAGGAAGGCAAACCTACGTTTCTAGTATTTGTAGACTTAGAGAAAGCTTTTGACAATGTTGACTCGAATACTATCTTTCAAATTCTGAAGGTGGCAGGGGTAAAATACAGGGGATCACAAATTTAGCATTGGAGGGCAACGTGGAGGGTAAAAATCGTAGAGGGCGACCAAGAGATGAATACACTAAGCAGATTCAGAAGGATGTAGGCTGCAGGAGGTACTGGGAGATGAAGAAGCTTGCACAGGATAGAGTAGCATGGAGAGCTGCATCAAACCAGTCCCAGGACTGAAGACCACAACAACAACAACAACAACACAGCCGGCCGGGGTAGCTGAGCGGTTCTAGGCGCTACACTCTGGAACTGCGAGACTGCTACGGTCGCACGTTCGAATCTTGCCTCGAGCATGGGTGTGTGTGACGTGATTAGGTTAGACAGGTTTAAGTCGTTCTAAGTAGGGGACGAACTCACATGTTAAGTCCCATAGTGCTCAGAGCCATCTGAACCATTTTTGAACCAGTAAAAGAGGAATGTTATTTGGCTGTAAGGGCAGGACGGTACCGCGTTACTACTGCACGGAAGCCGGCACCTGGCCTCCCACCATCCACTGTATCGAGGTGAACGGTGTACAGAAGGCTTCGGCACAATGGCCTTTATTCTCGGAGACGTGCAGTGTGTGTACATCTGACGCGCCTTCAAAGAAGGGAACGTCTGGAGTCGAGTCGTTCACATCTCACCTGGACGGTCGAACAGGGGCCAACGTTCTTTTCACAGATGAGTCACGATTTGGTCTGTTGAGTGACTCCCGACGGATTCACATGTGGAAGGAACAGGGAACACGGTTTCGGGACCCAAACATTGTCGAAAGATACCGATATCGAGGAAGATCGCCAATGGTGTCAGCAGGGATTATGTCGAACACTGGAACCCTTTGTCATGAAATTGTACAGGCGAATCGGCAAGGTGTAATTGCTCTAAGGGGACTGATGGCCACAGATGTTAAGCCCTCTCAGGTATCGAGACGAGATCTTGAGACTTCATGTGCGGTTGTTGCAAGGTCCTGCGGGCCAGACTTCGTTTTAACGGACGATAATGCTCGACCTCATAGGGCACAGTGAAACGCCCGCTAAATCACGCAGGGCTAACAGGTAATTAGGATTGTAGAAAGTGCCAAGGGAGTTGCGGTCAGGATTCATTTCACAATTGTAATTTGTCATCATTTGGTTCTCAAATACACTTTTGAGAGAATTAAATTTGATTCGCGGATGAAGGCCTCCAAACAGATGCTTTAGGAAAAGTTCAGTTTTGAAAAGACATGACACATAGTTAAATTTACAAATAAGGTAAAGAGTATACATATATGCGAAGGACGCCGGATTAAATCTTCAAAATTCCAAATATACTATGATGATTACTGAAGGTAGAAGGCCACAATGTTTTCAGATGCTAACAGGGCTGATAGTCCAAATATCTCTCCAGACAGTTCAAGATTCGACTGTACAAAACCCAGATCAAGCCTGTTGTTCTATATGGCTGTGAGACATGGAGTATCCGGAAACAGGACTTCCATAAGCTCCTTGTTTTTGAGAGAAAAGTGCTTCGGAAGATCTTCGGGCCGGTTCTGGATGCAGATACAGGGGAATGGAGGATCAGATACAACCAAGAGCTTGAGGAACTATACCAGCAGCCCAACATAGCAGGAACTGTCAAAGCCAAACGAATGCAGTGGGCCGGCCATGTGGCCCGGATGGAGGATCACAGATGGCCTCGGAAGCTCCTGGATTTCACAACTACAGGAAAGAGACCGCCAGGGAGACCCAAGAAGTGTTGGAGGGATGGACTCCATGAAGATTTAAACCAAGTGTCAATAGATGTGAATGGATGGCGGATAACAGCAATGGACAGAATACAGTGGAGGAGGAAACTTGTAGATGCGTGCTCTCCACTGGGCCTGATCACGTAGTAGTAGTAGTAGTAACAGGGCTGATGGACCACAAGGTGCACAGAAAGAGACAAACAAACACAATAAGATGGCTGAAGGCCACAAAGTTAAATTCTGCAAATTAAGGTAATATATACTGCAAAAATAGGTGAAACAATACATTAAGTTTAAAAATTTCCTTTTAACAACACCAACGGTGCAAGGTCCACAACAACTTGTAAAATCTTTGAGAGGAAATTACAATAACCTTCCAAGAGCAGAAGGCGGTAATGTTTGGACTTGAAGGAAACTCTGAGAACATGTTTGCAGGGCTGAAGTCCCACAACTACCCTTGCCAATTTAAAAATATAAAAAACAATTAAATTACAACAACATTAACACTACCAGAACAATAATTAAGAGAACGACACACAAGAGTCTCCAGTGGAACGGTCTGCCCTCGTTCACTGAGGCGAGACAGGTGGTGAGTCCAACTACACTTAGTTCGTGCGAACCCTACCAAGGGACAGTCACGGACCGTCCAACCTACCCCTTGCTTGCCACGACGAAGTACATGAGAATTCAAGGCCCCTCCCAAAAAATTACAAGTATAACTATCCCCAAACAAACGCGTATGTAAATTGAACTGCCAAAACTACACACCATGGTGGGCAGCAACAACAGGTGAGGAAAAAACACTGCCTAAAAACTACGTTAGCGGCTAGGACAGGTAACCAGAACACTAACGGCCACAAGGCAGAAAATTCCACTGGTTCACTTGACTACGAAACAAGGTAATACGGTTAACTTCACCCAAAAGGAACACTGCCTGAATTTACGTTAGCGGCCATGGCAGGTAACCAGAACACTGACGGCCACAAGGGAGAAAATTGCGCTGGTGCACTTGACTATGGATAAATTAATTTGATCAATTCCACATGACGGCGGCTATCTCGAACACGTCACTCGTGGTTGCTCACAGGAAAACCTCCACAACAGCAACGCCGGAACCAAGAAGGTAATGCTCAAAACCACTCAACCTTCACGTCCTGATCCGGCGAGTGACGACGCTCGTACCGATCGGACAGCTCCAGACAGAGTCCACCACTGCGCAGAGACCGCCAGACCAAGAATCCACGAACAGTCAGTCCCAGCTTACGTGATGCGTGGCGGCAACGGTCGGGCGGGCGATGTCCTCGCAGGGCTCACTCTTGCTCCAAACCGGCGACTGGCTGGCCCGGGCTGCGCTCCGGACGCGACACAACTGACTGCCAGGGCCCAACCCAGGGACCGAACTGCCGCCGTGAACTCTCCTCCTCGCACGTTCCGACTGACTGGCAGACCCGAACTCGCCACCCGAACCACCAAACGACAGACAACGACCGGGAAGTAATAGCAGCAGAGCAAAGATACTGCGAGAGGGGATATATCTCCGACCATAGGTACTAGTAGATCTACCAGCCCCTTAAAACAGCCTGCCGCAGTGGCCGAGCGGTTCTGGGCGCTACAGTCTGGAACCGGACGACCGCTACGGTCGCAGGTTCGAATCCTGCCTCGGGCATGGATGTGTGTGATGTCCTTAGGTTAGTTAGGTTTAAGTAGTTCTAAGTTCTAGGGGACTGATTACGTCAGAAGTTAGGTCCCATAGTGCTCAGAGCCATTTGAACCATCCTTAAAACAAGGGGTCTTAATACACATACAGACAGACAGTCGAACAACAAATGAGGAAAAAATATTTTTCCCTGGGATGTAATTACAAACTAAGAATTTTTGAGATTATTGCTTTATTCGTACTGTGAAATATTTCTTCTTTCCAAATATGATCATTCTAGGTCCACGGGAAATACCCTATAGCTTTGGATGAGTGACTTGGCGAGTGTGCGTATATGCGACACATATGGCGGAAGGTTTGGATAGCACTGACTTAGAAACCTAAATTTTGTATACCGCCAAGGACCCGTGGACCTTAGTATGTGGAAATTTGAAATTTATGTTTCTACCCGTCCTTGAGAAAAGAGTTTGTTAACAGCTGGAAGATAGATGGAGAACAAAGTTATCCTGCACACAAACGGGGCTAGGGAGCGAGGTCGTTGCCTCTGGCTCCTGAAAACAATGCGGGGACAGAAAGTGATTGCTGCATGCCGCTTATGAGAACAATGTACAGAAGATCGAGTGGTCGGCACACACCAAGTGGACATCCAGGGCTGGCGTCAAACAATAAAACAGAAAATTAGGTCAAATAAACAGAAGTTATTTCAATGTACGTGGTACAAAGGGCACAGCTAGGGAGGAAGTTACCAGGTGTAGACCAGTCTAGAAGTAGACTGGCCTTGCTGTGCAGAAGCTATAGGGCTGGTGTGGCTCAAACATAGACCACGTGACTGTTGGCAGAACGTGGCGGGATTTCAAATCAGCGCTCTGCCATCCTATGTTTGTATCGTATTTTTCCCACATTCCTCAATTGACTGCCAAACGATTCCAACAAAAATTACTTTTTTATGTGCAAAAAATTATGCTAGAACTACATTTGACCTGGATTTGTTCGCAGTACCATTTATAAAATCTAACAGATACATCGAACGCCACTCTGGAGGGCAGCGGGACGAAATTACTATAAACTGTCAATGTCATTAAAATTCTTTTAAACAGTAAGAGTGGGCTCGTGTCAAAACTTTAAACATTGCATTCGCCGCGTTTTGAGCTCTAGTCACTTATAAAAGAAAATGGGATATGGGAATTTTGTCAACTATAGGTGCCAAAATTGTCGACTTTAGGAGCGGGTCCATTTTAGAGTATCAATTTTAGGTGCACTTCAAAGGTTCACTTCCCACTATTTTGACAAGAGTTTAAACTATCAGTTTAAAAAGAATGATATTTTAGATGAAAGGTGAGACTTTTAAGTTTCAGAAAATAATTTTGGAGCTTAGGTTTAAAAATGACAGACACTGTAAATATACATTGTAAATAATAACTAACCTATCAAAACACTTCTCTGCGAAGTGCTTCGAGCAAAGGCGCGTATGTGCAGATGGCTTAAAGTTTTTCCGTTTCAAGGCCTGTATCCAAAGCTGCCTTCGGTTTTCATCCTTAGGGAACCTATGAGTAGGAACGAGAAACAGTTATACTTACTTCTGTAACCGAATTATCACAGACACTTTCCAAAATTTAATATGAGTCTGACTTTACAGGCATCACTTTCAACACTTTAATTTACGTGATACTCAATTTCAAGTATAAAAAACATATAAAACTCACTTCAGCAGATTTCAATAAACGCATCTGCAAACGTAATGCCATTTCCCCCGACAAAACGCTGAGTACAGCCATAAGCGCAACACGAAGCAACCATGTTTTGCCAACATTCACGTGACTTCAGCCCAGAGATGTTGGAGCCACGAAAATGACTTCAGGACCAGTCTATTATACACTCCTGGAAATTGAAATAAGAACACCGTGAATTCATCGTCCCAGGAAGGAGAAACTTTATTGACACATTCCTGGGGTCAGATACATCACATGATCACACTGACAGAACCACAGGCACATAGACACAGGCAACAGAGCATGCACAATGTCGGCACTAGTACAGTGTATATCCACCTTTCGCAGCAATGCAGGCTGCTATTCTCCCATGGAGACGATCGTAGAGATGCTGGATGTAGTCCTGTGGAACGGCTTGCCATGCCATTTCCACCTGGCGCCTCAGTTGGACCAGCGTTCGTGCTGGACGTGCAGACCGCGTGAGACGACGCTTCATCCAGTCCCAAACATGCTCAATGGGGGACAGATCCGGAGATCTTGCTGGCCAGGGTAGTTGACTTACACCTTCTAGAGCACGTTGGGTGGCACGGGATACATGCGGACGTGCATTGTCCTGTTGGAACAGCAAGTTCCCTTGCCGGTCTAGGAATGGTAGAACGATGGGTTCAATGACGGTTTGGATGTACCGTGCACTATTCAGTGTCCCCTCGACGATCACCAGTGGTGTACGGCCAGTGTAGGAGATCGCTCCCCACACCATGATGCCGGGTGTTGGCCCTGTGTGCCTCGGTCGTATGCAGTCCTGATTGTGGCGCTCACCTGCACGGCGCTGCGGTCCGGTCCCAGGTCGACGGGCACGTGCACCTTCCGCCGACCACTGGCGACAACATCGATGTACTGTGAAGACCTCACGCCCCACGTGTTGAGCAATTCGGCGGTACGTCCACCCGGCCTCCCGCATGCCCACTATACGCCCTCGCTCAAAATCCGTCAGCTGCACATACGGTTCACGTCCACGCTGTCGCGGCATGCTACCAGTGTTAAAGACTGCGATGGAGCTCCGTATGCCACGGCAAACTGGCTGACACTGACGGCGGCGGTGCACAAATGCTGCGCAGCTAGCGCCATTCGACGGCCAACACCGCGGTTCCTGGTGTGTCCGCTGTGCCGTGCGTGTGATCATTGCTTGTACAGCCCTCTCGCAGTGTCCGGAGCAAGTATGGTGGGTCTGACACACCGGTGTCAATGTGTTCTTTTTTCCATTTCCAGGAGTGTATGTCATATTTATTTGATAAATTTACTTCTCTTGTTACAATGATTGTTCACAATTGCTTGCCATGAAATTTTCTGAAGCGTGGGTCTATGCAAAGTGGTATTTGACAATATGTACAATCACAGCGAGTGCTCTTTTCCGCAGCTTTGGTACTACAATGACGGCACGTCCAGTATGTTTCTCCTAAAATGGGTTGACGCTCCCCTGCAGCCACATGACGAAAATCGTCGGGTACTTTACTCCTTTTAGCCAGAAAGACAGGTTTTTGTCCACGCCTTTTTTGGGATGAGAAGCCAGCGATCAATTGTCTGGCTAGATGGATCCTGTATGTGAGCTGATCATGCTGTCCACTTTCTCTTTTACTTATTTTCCACAGGATAAAACTGTTCACTGCAGCAACGTCCACCAGGAAATAAAATATTCTGTGCCAACATTTTACAGAACGTCTGCCAATAGCATACCTTCCTCGTAATTGATCAAACTTATCGACACCACCCATTATTTTGTTGTAGTCTGCCACAACTTCAGGACAAGAAATCTCTGTACTAGTACCATCCTTGTTTTTCCTTTTCACTGTGGCTGCTTCTCATGGGTCATGAACTGAGGACAGGAAAGTGACTGGACGGTTATCCATCCATTTTACTGCAGAAATGGCTCCTTTTGTTTCAAACTGTAATTCTCCTCGTTCCAATTTTTCGTTTTCCTTCATAAATTTGGGTAAATCAAAAGTATTTACCTTATACTATAGCTTTGACGAAAAAATCACAAAATGTCACGCAAACAGCACTGAAAGGCTCAACGAGCGGTGGCGCAGTGGCTAGACACTGAACTCGCATTCGGGAGGACGAAGGTTCAATCCCACGTCCGGCCATCCTGATTTAGGTTTTCTGTGATTTCCCTAGATCACTCCAGGGAAATGCCGGGATGGTTCCTCTGAAAGGGCACGGCCGACTTCCTTCCCCGTCCTTCCCTAATCCGATGAGACCGATGACCGCGCTGTCTGGTCTCCTTCCCCAAACAACCCAACCCAACTGAAAGCCTCCTCTACAGAGCAGCACTCAGCTGTACAATGCCTCTGCGCGAAGGTACAGCAAAAACGGCGGGAACTTCCGATTGGAAGTAGTACCCTATACTGTTCACTAGGTGGTAGCACCGTACAGAGGTGGGAACTGTGAATCCCACGGGACTAGGGGCGAGTTCATTGTAGTGGGAAGCGTGTTTCCCATGGCTCACGAAAGGGTTAATCAGCTGTGTGCAAATCCGCTATGCTGGAAAAAAAGAAATACAATTGCTGTCTTTCATTACGCAAGTTGCAGGTGTTTATGTTTTGTATTCTTTACATTGTTTTTAGTTTACTATCACCTATTTATACTGTTTTGTGGCAAAATAAACGCAACCTTCCCAAATTTCCGTTTGTTACTTTAGTTTTCAGACCAGTGTACGTAGAATCACTACAGTGACGATAGAAAGAGGCAGCCACAGTGCTCATATCGATTAATCGAAAATGATTATAACAGGCTCACACAAAATAGAGAAAAAGTATTCTCTTTGTCATAAAATTTCCAGGGAAGTTTTTCTTTTTAAATCGAAAATTGTACGTATTTACCAAGCAATGACGCTAGCCGCTGTTAAAATAACTGCCTTGGCTATCTATACAAAGGTGCCAACGTTTCGGGAGGTCTTGGAAGCAAGCAGGGAAATTTTCAGCTGTGGTGCTTGTAAGGTCGTTGGTCACAGCCTGTTGGACGTCTGCGATACCTTAAAGAAGCTTGCAGAAACAAGAAAGAATAGCAAGGCTAGAGGTTAGGACAATATGGCGGATACAGAAGGCAATAACAGAATGTCTGGCCAGTTAATCGGTAACAGATAAAGCGTATGGGGTATTGCAATGGCGTCCAGTAAGAATCAGTCCTGAGAATGCCACAATCATAACGGCGACGTCTAATCGGTTGTCTCAAAAGTTTCAAGACTGCGATGTAATGAGTTTGGTTCACTGTTTGACATGGGGGAACATACTCATGGTGAACTAATCGTTTACTATTACAGAATGCGATCAACATTGTCTTTGTTCCCGAACCTTGTCGTTTGACTTTTCTCGAGGCCGGTGATTCAGGACTCATCCGTTCTTCACTTTTGACACTTCACATGAGGTTCATACTTGTCGCACCATCTTTCATCCCCAGCAATAATCCATGACTGAAATGTGGAACACATCTGACTCTGTCCAGTAGTTCAGCAGAAAGTTTTCCTCATTCGTCTTTCTGTTCGTCTGTTAGTGCTTTTTTGCATTAAGTTTCGGTTTCCGGCAGTTTTCGCATAAAATCTTACGGCACACATCACGATTAAAATTACGTTAATCTGATAATGCAGTCAGAGTTATATGATAGTGTTCTTGAAATAACGGTCTTACACGCTCTGGTTTGCATCGGTATGTGCTGTAGATAGGCGACCAGGTCAGGAATCGTCTTGCACTGAATGTCTGCCTTCACGAAACGTTTTGTGCCACTCGAAAACACGAGTTGTTGAATGTGCCTGACATGCATATTCTTGCTTAATCATTGTCCACATTTGACTAGGGGTTTTCCCAGGCTTAACACAGAAATTCATATTCACTCTTTGCTCACAATCAACGTCCATTGTGTCACAGTAACTAATGCGCCAAGAACCGAAACAGTGTGCTAAGCATAGCACTGCCACCTAGTGAGTTTGTGCGGCAATACGGCCAAGGTCATTTCAAGGACGCACACATACCAGTTAATATGAAAACAACATTTATTCCTTTTTTAGACATACGAAAATCTGTTCTGGAACTTCGTTGGCAATGGGAGTAGTTGTCACGATCTACTAAAAAAAAGTATAACAGCAATAAATGAATGTGTGTAGCGTCTCTTTTCTATATTTATGTTATTTGCCGTATTCTTATTCATGTTTCCTTTCTTATGAGTGATAAATTGTAATAAAAAAGAGGCTAGTTGCGCAAGAAAATTATGTATCACGACAAAGGTCTAGAAGTTAATGAAAGATGTGACATAGAATACATCATAATTTGCTTCAATTGTATCTTATGTCAAAGTATATACGTGACGAAACAACGTAAAATCATTTACTTCTCCTGTGGCGATTCTGTTGAAATTGCTGTTCTTACTGCCCATTGTTGGTTCATGTAAGTGTAAGCCTATTAAAATTGAAAATATAATTTCAACGAAAAGTGTTATTTACAGTTGAGTGCATTTTTAGATATACTGAGGGATATTCCATTTTCTATTAATTAGTAAAAGTGACCTTCAGCATGGAAATAAGTAAAGCTATTGTGGGAAAATTTTTGGTCTGTTTCACCTACAATTAGTCACTCAATTTTATCTGCAAAACTGAAGCTGCACCTTTCCTGAACTACACTAAAGTAGCCCGATAGTTTTTCTACAGGCGACTCGGCGATTACTCATTTCGTAATTTCAAAGGGATCCCACAAGCGAAGGTTACTCGAACTTTGGTTTGGAGTGGACCTGTTAGGCACAAAAGGCAATAAATTTAATAATGCAATGTACGAGTAAGAGAATATAGAGTGAAAGCGTTTATTAGTATACAGACTTGAGAAAAATTTTTACTTATCGAATCTCAATATATGTAGACTCACAGAAATATGTAAAACAGAAATGTGCCTCACACAGCAAATTGATATAACTAAATAAAATACCTAGAGACTCCCACAGTATCAAACAATTAACATGTAATAGCAGTACATAGTTTTTATTTTAATTTAGGTATAAGTGCCAAATGAACAGTCAGTTTCCATGTTATCTCACACGAGTACTTGCTTCCCTGGGTCGTTCACAGTGACAACATCTGACACTGTTGACAATGGGCTGGTTTTGGGCATAAGAACCCAGACTGCACTGCTGGCAGATATCTTGTCCTTCCCTCACACCCTACCATACCTAATCCCTACCCCTTTCCTTTTACCAAGCTTATTCTAATGGTGGAACCAGAGATGGGCAGTTTATTCTATTCGTTGACATTCCTTGCCCAGCTGGCATAGTTTCCATATTCCCACCACCTTCCTTTTCGTAAGGCGCCATTTACATTCTACAATTCTTGTTTACATACATGCGTTTGGAAATTGGTGAGGTACCTTCCAATAGCCTGAAGCAATTGTTAAAATGATGGTCTAATACCTTAAGTATTTACTAAATATGACATGTCAGTGACAATAGTATAGCACCATGCAGCATAACAGAACAGTGTTTACAAATATAATGGATGACTTAAAACTGCAAAAGTCAGAGGGTACAACAAGCAAAGGATGTTTTTAATTGGGCACCATCAGCAAAAAACTAATTTACATTATCAACTTGTCCATTCAAACATATAGTTATTACGAAAAGGTACCTATATATTTTGTATACTTCAAATGTTTGATAATTGCCCATAGATCCCATAGTGTGTAAATTGTGTTTTTGATTAGCTTGTAGAATACAGATTAACATATTTCAGAATCAGAAAAATTCTAAAAGACAGAACAGGTGTCACTTACTCACAATAATTGAGAGTGTAAATTCCACAAAACTTGTGGGTGCATGCATATCTGGAAGCCGATTGCATACAGCTAAGCTGTTGAAGCTTATTCATGACTTGCTTTCGGTGAATACTCCATCAGTGTTGCAATAAAATCATTCAGATTAATGTGAAACTATTTTACCATATACGTAGAAAACTTGTATTTTAACTTTTTATTTTTATTTTATTCTATTTTAATTTTTAGTCTTCTGACTGCTTGACGTAGCCTGCAATGAAATTCTATGCTGTGGCAACCTCTTCATCTCAGAGTAACTTTGGCACACTATATCCTCAAATAATTGCAGAATGTAATCTTGTCTCTGTCTTCATCTACAGCTTTTACCCTCTACAGCTCTCTCTAGTACTGTGGAAGTCGTTCACTGGTGCCTTAAGCGATGTCCTATCATTCTGGCCCTATATCTTGTCAGTGTTTTCCATATGTTCCTCTCTTCACCGATTCGTGAAGAGCCTTGTCATTCCTTACCGTATCATCCCATCTTATTTCCAGCATTCTTCTGTAGCTCCACATGTCAAATGCTTCGCTTCGCCGGCCGAGGTGGCCGAGCGGTTCTAGGCGCTACAGTTTGGAACCGCGCGACCGCTACGGTCGCGGGTTCGAATCCTGCCTCGGGCATGGATGTGTGTGATGTCCTTAGGTTAGTTAGGTTTAAGTAGTTCTAAGTTCTAGGGGACTGATGACCTCAAGTCGCATAGTGCTCAGAGCCATTTTAACCATATTTTTGCTTCGCTTCTCTTCTGTTTCGACATTCTCACAGTCCATGATATCCAACAAAAAATTCTGTACTCCACATGTACATTCCCAGAAATTTCTCCCTCAGCTTGAGTCCTATGTTTGGTACTAGTAGACTTCTCTTGACCAGGAATGCTCTCTTTGCCAGTGATAGTATGCATTTTATGTCCTTCTTGATTCGTCCATCGTGGGTTACTTTCCTTCCAAGTTAGGCGAATTACTTTACTTCGTCTACTATGTGATAACCAGTTTTGATGTTTAGTTTCTCAGTATTCTCATTCTGCTACTTCTTATTAGTTCTGTATTGTTGCAGTTTATCCTCAATCTATATTCTTCACTTATGGGAATACAGAATGGCATTAACAAAGAAGGTCATGTTTCAATAGAAAAGTTAATGGTAGACAGAATAGACCTGGGCGCGAAAACGAAACCGAGAAAGTGCAACAATATGTCGTCGCTAACCCACGACTCCTAAGTTACTAGGCCTTGGAGGAACTGTCAAATCTCTAAAAACATCGGAATCCTGCCATGTCCCATTTCAGTTTTTCAAATGTTCAAATGTGTCTAGGGACCAAATGCTTAGGTCATCGGTCCCTAGATTTACACACTACTTAAATTAATTTAAACTAACTTATGTTAAGAACAATACACACACACCCCTGCCCGAGGGAGGACTCGAACCTCCAGAGGGAAGGGCGGCGCAGCCACTCTGCGCGGAGTCAGTTTTTCCCATGGGTGGCGGCAAGTGGTACTTCAGTGGCCAATTTCTTACAGTAAGGGCAGAAAGGAGCCCACGACCCATCAGCGATGTGAAACGCTAATTCACATCTCCTACGATTTGTTACCACATGAAGACATCTCAACAAAAGTGCAGCCACCTCTGTCCACAGAGTAAGATGAGCCACTTCATGAAAAGACAAGGAGCACTCACACTTCACTTCGTACCCAATACGTGGAGTTATTCACCATTGGATAGATCTGTTGCTCTCGTCTCTGACATACCATTTCTCACTTGGCCCAACTCCATTCCTATGGCACAAAACTGTGCATATTCTATCAGAAAAAATTTCCAAATGCTCTCCTACCCACTGATTACTCAAACGTCTTTTGCCTCAACACTTGTCTATTAACTCTTCAACTATTACCTGAAACCTGTTGGCATTATTTTAAGTTTCTACTGATTTCACATATGTTCAGGCATTTATGACAGTTACAAATGTCAAATGGCTATGAAGACATTGGGCTGGCACAATTTTCAGAGGGTTTTCCCAACAAAGAGCATATAAAAATTAACAGAGGGAAATTGCCTGCCACGTCAGTTTTTCACACAAGAGTGGCCTGATTTTATGTAGCTTGTATACTTCGGTTAACTTTTTTAAGTAGAAGGCGACTCTTGTCTTGTTGTAACTTCTCTTCTAATCCCGGATTTCATAAGTAAGTGTAGCTATCTCATCTTGCAGGTCTCAGCCAGACAACTCTGCTCGAGCCTGCGGTAGGCACAATGTGTACTCAAAACGAATAGACTAAATACACTCCTGGAAATTGAAATAAGAACACCATGAATTCATTGTCCCAGGAAGGGGAAACTTTATTGACACATTCCTGGGGTCAGATACATCACATGATCACACTGACAGAACCACAGGCACATAGACACAGAGCATGCACAATGTCGGCACTAGTACAGTGTATATCCACCTTTCGCAGCAATGCAGGCTGCTATTCTCCCATGGAGACGATCGTAGAGATGCTGGATGTAGTCCTGTGGAACGGCTTGCCATGCCATTTCCACCTGGCGCCTCAGTTGGACCAGCGTTCGTGCTGGACGTGCAGACCGCGTGAGACGACGCTTCATCCAGTCCCAAACATGCTCAATGGGGGACAGATCCGGAGATCTTGCTGGCCAGGGTAGTTGACTTACACCTTCTAGAGCACGTTGGGTGGCACGGGATACATGCGGACGTGCATTGTCCTGTTGGAACAGCAAGTTCCCTTGCCGGTCTAGGAATGGTAGAACGATGGGTTCGATGACGGTTTGGATGTACCCTCGACGATCACCAGTGGTGTACGGCCAGTGTAGGAGATCGCTCCCCACACCATGATGCCGGGTGTTGGCCCTGTGTGCCTCGGTCGTATGCAGTCCTGATTGTGGCGCTCAGCTGCACGGCGCCAAACACGCATACGACCATCATTGGCACCAAGGCAGAAGCGACTCTCATCGCTGAAGACGACACGTCTCCATTCGTCCCTCCATTCACGCCTGTCGCGACACCACTGGAGGCGGGCTGCACGATGTTGGGGCGTGAGCGGAAGACGGCCTAACGGTGTGCGGGACCGTAGCCCAGCTTCATGGAGACGGTTGCGAATGGTCCTCGCCGATACCCCAGGAGCAACAGTGTCCCTAATTTGCTGGGAAGTGGCGGTGCGGTCCCCTACGGCACTGCGTAGGATCCTACGGTCTTGGCGTGCATCCGTGCGTCGCTGCGGTCCGGTCCCAGGTCGACGGGCACGTGCACCTTCCGCCGACCACTGGCGACAACATCGATGTACTGTGGAGACCTCACGCCCCACGTGTTGAGCAATTCGGCGGTACGTCCACCCGGCCTCCCGCATGCCCACTATACGCCCTCGCTCAAAGTCCGTCAACTGCACGTACGGTTCACGTCCACGCTGTCGCGGCATGCTACCAGTGTTAAAGACTGCGATGGAGCTCCGTATGCCACGGCAAACTGGCTGACACTGACGGCGGCGGTGCACAAATGCTGCGCAGGTAGCGCCATTCGACGGCCAACACCGCGGTTCCTGGTGTGTCCGCTGTGCCGTGCGTGTGATCATTGCTTGTACAGCCCTCTCGCAGTGTCCGGAGCAAGTATGGTGGGTCTGACACACCGGTGTCAATGTGTTCTTTTTTCCATTTCCAGGAGTGTAGTTCAACTGCACTTATACGAACAGGATTGTGTGTCTGAAAACAGGAGTGTGGCGCCTCGCTCTTTCGAAGACTCGCATTCGCATTAGCAGCTGGATGGCTGTAAAGGAAAGCCTGTAGCGACACTAACAGTCTTTCACGTGACGAGCCGTCAATGATGCAGTGTGAGGCGTGGAGGGTGGCTTCAGCAGGGGCGCATGTTAGCGGCTGGAGCCTCAGGCACGTGGAACCAGTGTGGAGGCGCTGGGATGATGGTGGCGCCTGTAGCCAACACGTGGCTGCTACACTGCTCTCCTGATATTTATCCCGAGATGAATGCGGGACACTCCGTCAGGGCAGCTGCAGAGGGATGTACAGTGGCG
Source organism: Schistocerca cancellata (assembly GCF_023864275.1). Classification (NCBI taxonomy): domain Eukaryota; kingdom Metazoa; phylum Arthropoda; class Insecta; order Orthoptera; family Acrididae; genus Schistocerca; species Schistocerca cancellata. The sequence continues at coordinate 178,098,454 of NC_064635.1, forward strand.
GGCTAAAGGTACTGATGTGATAGCACTGCCCTGGTAAGGGCTGTTCAAACACACCCAGGCAGGCCCATCTGGCTGGTCACAACCTACATCAGGCCGGAATCTGCCTGTGCTGCAGTGGTGGAATACGCTAATTGAGCGCTTGAGAGGCAACTGCAGGCAGACTCGTGGCACGGCAAAAGCGGTGACGTTTACTCATCTGACAAGAGGCGTTACACATGAACCGAAATATTAATGGCCTCATTTAGGACTTAAGGGTGGGGAATCCCACTTCTGACAGCAATTTGTACTGTCATAGAAGCGGCACCTGCGTAAGACGGGTGAGGATCTGGACGTTTGATGGGTGTTTTGAAATGACAGATGATACTTGACAAGTAAAAAATCAATACATTCAGACAATTCAGTTACACTACTGGCCATTAAAATTGCTACACCAAGAAGAAATGCAGATGATAAACGGGTATTCATTGAACAAATATATTATACTAGAACTGACATGTGATTACATTTTCACGCAATTTGGGTGCATAGATCCTGAGAAATCAGTAGCCAGAACAACCACCTCTGGCCGTAATAACGGCCTTGATACGCCTGGGCATTGAGTCAAACAGAACTTGGATGGCGTGTACAGGTACAGTTCCCCATGCAGCTTCAACACGATACCACAGTTTATCAAGAGTAGTGACTGGCGTATTGTGACGAGCCAGTTGCTCGGCCACCATTGACCATACGTTTTCAGTTGGTGAGAGATGTGGAGAACGTTCTGGCCAGGGCAACAATCGAACATTTTCTGTATCCAGGAAGGCCCGTACAGGACCTGCAACATGCGGTCGTGAAGTATCCTGCTGAAATGTAGGGTTTCGCAGGGATCGAATGAAGGGTAGAGCCACGGGTCATAACACATCTGAAATACAACGTCCACTGTTCAAAGTGCCGTCAATGCGAACAAGAGGTGACCGAGACATGTAACAAATGGCACCCCATACCATCACACCGGGTGATGCGCCAGTATGGCGATGACGAATACACCCTTCCAATGTGCGTTCACCGCGATCTCGCCAAACATGGATGCGACCATCATGATGCTGTAAACAGAACCTGGATTCATCCGAAAAAATTACGTTCTGCCATTCATGCATCCAGGTTCGTCGTTGAGTACACCATCGCAGGCGCTCCTGTCTGTGATACAGCGTCAAGGGTAACCGCAGCCATGGTCTCCGAGCTGATAGTCCATGCTGCTACAAACGTCGTCGAACTGTTTGTGCAGATGGTTGTTGTCTTGCAAACGTCCCCATCTATTGACTCAGGGATCGAGACGTGGCTGCACGATCCGTTACAGCCATGCGGACATGCGGATAAGATGTCTGTCATCTCGACTGTTAGAGATACGAGGCCGTTGGGATCCAGCACCGGCGTTCCGTATTACCCTCCTGAACCCACCGATTCTATATTCTGCTAACAGTCATTGGACTTCGACCAACGCGTGCAGCAATGTCACGATACGATAAACCGCAATCGCGATAGGCTACAATCCGACCTTCATCAAAGTCGGAAACGTGATGGTACGCATTTCTCCTCCTTACACGGGGCATCACAACAACGTTTCACTAGGCAACGCCGGTCAACTGCTGTTTGTGTATGAGAAATTGGTTTGAAACTTTCCTCATATCAGCATGTTGTAGGTGTCGCCACCGGCGCCAACCTTGTGTGAAAACTCCGCTGCAGAGTGAAAATCTCATTCTCGTGTGAATGCTTTGAAAAGCTAATCATTTGCATATAACAGCATCTTCTCCCTGTCGGTTAAATTTCGCGTCTGTAGCAAGTCATCTTCGAGGTGTGGCAATTTTAATGGCCAGTAGTGTATATAAGACCCACCTCAACTAGACTCTGAAGCCAGGCATCCGTCTAAGTGAACATAGTGGGTCGAGAAGTAGCAAGAGAGAGACAATGATCATGTGTGAATTAGCTAATGGCTGATCAAGAAGACACAGAGCCACAGACGGATGGTTGTTTCTATACTTTCTGTGCCTGCAACACAAGCTGGGCTCTTCAATACGATATTGCAGGGCCTGTATTATTTCGATTACGATGCAAAGTTCCTTGGGTCATGCATACATGTTCATGGGAACAGGCACTGCGACGACTACAGATGCATGGTTGACGACTTGCGAAAGTTTGGGTCTGATAGTGAGTCGTGTGCGGATAGGCAAATGGTAAAGCGACCGATCGTGGTAAGCGGGATATCTGGAGTCGATTCCCGGTCCGGCACAAATTTTCATTGTCGTCCTTCCATTCTATAGCTGAAGGTTATCCTTATTCACGACTGCTAATTCATTTCGTGTAAAGTGGACTCCAGTCCTAGAATCAGCCATCAGCCACCACATGACTCTTCACCCACGCTTCCAATTGTCTCACCGTGGGAGCACCTGTGGTTGTTTCTGACAGCAAAATACCGAAAACAACGCTGTCTCCAGTCGCCATGGTTTTACCCAGCAAGTAGGTTCTGAGAAAACTCGTACAAGACACATAACCTAAAAAAATGACGAAAAATTTAGAATTACATTTTATATCAAAACCCTATAATATTTCAAGACTGGCTACTTGTCCTGCACATACTATGGTACAAATGCTATTGATAATCAGTTATCAACACGTATACTGGAATGTGAGTGCAAGCATAAAAAAAATAGTTCCCCAAATCGTGCAAAGTTTATGGATCTTCACTCCCCATGCAATAAAAAAAATGCCTCCAGATACAGAAATCTAACGACCATAAATCCAGGGATGTGACAGCCACTCTTCAAGACCCACTATAACATACACAAAAATGTTTCAAATGGCTCTGAGCACTATGGGACTTAACATCTGAGGTCATCAATCCCCTAGAACTTAGAACTACTTAAACCTAACTAACCTAAGGACATCACACACATCCATGCCCGAGGCAGGATTCGAAAATGCGACTGTAGCGGTCGCGCGGCTCCAGACTGAAGCGCCTAGAACCTCTCGGCCACTCTGGTCGGCCATATACATCTGTGGGGAAATTGGATAGCAATAAAATGCACAGACAGTTACCTCATAACCATGTTGGCACGACTGTGCTGAGATATTGGTTGAGTGATGCACATTCTACATGCATTACGTAAACATGCGATTTACATCCAACCAAAATTCTCATTATTGATGTAAGGCTGACCCCAGATCCAAATACATAGAGTTACAGTATTTCACTATTTCTGACTGTTATGAGCCAACATCAGAACTGGTATCTTGTTACCAGAGTGACACACTGACCAGTCATTTAATAACCATCTTGGTCGCTTGAAATCTTGATGTAACAGCAACATTCATGTTACTTATGCATGTTTCTCTGGGGCTGCTGTTTGAGGACAGGCATTGGTGTCACCTGTACTGTTGGGTCAACTACTGTTATCAACAAGTCACAAATCCTGACTGATCAAGAGGCATATAAACATAATTTACTTCATGCTGAGTGTTTTCTCACAGTTACCACTTCAGAATGTCCTAAAGTGATGGGTGCATTTGTGTCAGATACTACCACAGCGTGGCAACATGCGTTCTGAGTGGCTTGGCGTAGAAACTCCGCTTGAGATAGCATATGGTCTGAACTAATAGAGGCAGCATTCTAGGATTTAGATCCTGATGTACTGTTTGTTCCCTCTTGAGGTAATGGTTGTACCACTGCTTTGAGGACTTGCATGTTTCAAGATTTGTGCATCCAATCTGCCTGAGATACAGTTTGCCAACCCTTTTCCATTACTGTCCTCCATTGGCACACTTGGATCTTTGTGGACACAGATATAAAAAAAGTGTTTAGAGCGATCTCCAGATTAAAGATGCAGGGCATCTTCGAGTTTTTGCCAAGATCTTGCAGCGTATGAGTATACGTGTCACACTGATATTACTTACAGGGTGTTTCAAAAATGACCGGTATATTTGGAACGGTAATAAAAACTAAACGAGCAGCGATAGAAATACACCGTTCGTTGCAATATGCTTGGGACAACACTACATTTTCAGGCAGACAATCTTTCGAAATTACAGTAGTTACAATTTTCAACAACAGATGGCGCTGCGGTCTGGGAAACTCCATGGTACGATATTTTCCACATATCCACCATGCGTAGCAATAATATGGCGTAGTCTCTGAATGAAATTACCCGAAACCTTTGACAACGTGTCTGGCGGAATGGCTTCACTTGCAGATGAGATGTACTGCTTCAGCTGTTCAATTGTTTCTGGATTCTGGCGGTACACCTGGTCTTTCAAGTGTCCCCACAGAAAGAAGTCACAGGGGTTAATGTATGGCGAATAGGGAGGCCAATCCACGCCGCCTACTGTATGTTTCGGATAGCCCAAAGCAATCACACGATCATCGAAATATTCATTCAGGAAATTAAAGACGTCGGCCGTGTGATGTGGCCGGCCACCATCTTGCATAAACCACGAGGTGTTCGCAGTGTCGTCTAAGGCAGTTTGTACCGCCACAAATTCACGAAGAATGTCCAGATAGCGTGATGCAGTAATCGTTTCGGATCTGAAAAATGGGCCAATGATTCCTTTGGAAGAAATGGCGGACCAGACCAGTACTTTTTGAGGATGCAGGGACGATGGGACTGCAACATGGGGCTTTTCGGTTCCTCGTATGCGCCAGTTCTGTTTATTGACGAAGCCGTCCAGGTAAAAAAGAGCTTCGTCAGTAAACCAAATGCTGCCCACATGCATATCGCCGTCATCAATCCTGTGCACTATATCGTTAGCGAATGTCTCTCGTGCAGCAATGGTAGTGGCGCTGAGGGGTTGCCGCGTTTGAATTTTGTATGGATAGAGGTGTAAACTCTGGCGCATGAGACGATACGTGGACGTTGGCGTCATTTGGACCACAGCTGCAACACGGCGAACGGAAACCCGAGGCCGCTGTTGGATCACCTGCTGCACTAGCTGCGCGTTGCCCTCTGTGGTTGCCGTACGCGGTCGCCCCACATTTCCAGCACGTTCATCCGTCACGTTCCCAGTCCGTTGAAATTTTTCAAACAGATCCTTTATTGTATCGCTTTTCAGTCGTTTGGTTACATTAAACCTCCGTTGAAAACGTCGTCTTGTTGCAACAACACTGTGTTCTAGGCGGTGGAATTCCAACACCAGCAAAATCCTCTGTTCTAAGGAATAACAGCAGAAAGACGACGTACAGAATGGCGCACCCACAGACTGCGTTGTCTTCTATATCTTTCACATCACTTGCAGCGCCATCTGTTGTTGAAAATTGTAACTACTGTAATTTCGAAAATTTGTCCGCCTGAAAATGTACTGTTGTCCCAAGCATATTGCAACAAACGGTGTATTTCTATCGCTGCTCGTTTAGTTTTTACTGCCGTTTCAAATATACCGGTCATTTTTGAAACACCCTGTATCATACGGTTGTTTTTCTGCCAATTCATGAACATGTAGGTACCCTTATTATTACGGTGGCAGGTTCTACATCGGTCCAGTGCCGGTGCTGATGGTGGTGCACCCAGACGATGTTCAACACATCATGCTGACATCCAAGATGGTAGACCGTGACCCCTTCTTGTGTCACGCTATACGGACCTTTGCCGGCGATGGCCTACTCTCCGTCAATGGGCGCCAGTGGAAGACGCACCGCAAGCTCATCAACCCAACATTCCATTCTGAGGTGAGTTGGCCAGCCCAGGTGAAACTTACTAAAACGTTCTGGACCACTGTCCCGTGATCGGATGAATTTCTTGTTGAAACACAACGATTCATCTCCGTTTTCAGAGGATATCTTCAAGGGTGCTGGTGGCTTTTGCCCCGCTACAACCATCCTTCACATGTAATTCGTAGGCGCGAACTTAAAATTGGACTTCAAACATAAGCTAATCTGACCACGTCCTAAATAGCAGAATAAAACTACTCAGTCCCACGTTGGCGGCCATGAAAATTTATATTTTACGATACGTTTACGCATAACGCGTACTTTAATGGCAGCTGCACTGATTATTCACACAAGGTACTCTAAGCTGACTAACGTGTTTGTTAAAGACTTAACAGGAATGTGTAAGATACACAATATATATATATATATATATATATATATATATATATATATATATATATATATATATACACAGGGTGGTCCATTGATCGTGACCGGGCCAAATATCTCACGAAATAAGCGTCAAATGGAAAAACTACAAAGAACGAAACCTCTAGCTTGAAGGGGGAAACCATAAGACGCTATGGTTGGCCCGCTAGACGGCGCTGCCATAGGTCAAACGGATATCAACTGCTTTTTAAAAAAATAGGAACCACCATTTTTATTACATATTCGTGTAGTTCTTAAAGAAATATGAATGTTTTAGTTGGACCACTTTTTTCGCTTTCTGATAGATAGCGCTGTAATAGTCACACACATATGGCTCACAATTTTAGACGAACAGTTGGGAACAGGTACGTTTTATTAAATTAAAATACGGAACGTAGGTACGTTTGAACATATTATTTCGGTTGGTCCAATATCAACATGTACCTTTGTGAACTTATCATTTCTGACAACGCATGCTGTTACAGCGTGATAACCTGTAAATACCACATTAAGGCAATAAATGCTCAAAATGATGCCCGTCAGCGTCAATGCATTTGGCAATACGTGTAACGACATTCCTCTCAACAGTGAGTAGTTTCCCTTCCGTAATGTTCGCACATGCATTGACAATGCGCTGACGCATGTTGTCAGGCGTTATCGGTGGATTACGATAGCAAATATCCTTCAACTTTCCCCACAGAAAGAAATCCGGGGACGTCAGATCCGGTGAACGTGCGGGCCTGCTTCGACGATCAATCCACCTGTCATGAAATATGCTATTCAAAACCGCTTCAACCGCACACGAGCTATCTGCCGGACATCCATCATGTTGGAAGTACATCGCCATTCTGTCATGCAGTGAAAGATCTTTTAGTAACATCGGTAGAACATTACGTAGGAAATCAGCATACATTGCACCATTTAGATTGCCATCGATAAAATGGGGACCAATTATCCTTCCTCCCATAATGCCGCACCATACATTAACCCGCCAAGATCGCTGATGTTCCACTTGTCGCAGCCGTCGTGGATTTTCCGTTGCCCAATAGTGCATAATATGCCGGTTTACGTTACCGCTGTTGGTGAATCACGCTTCGTCGCTAAATAGAACGCGTGCAAAAAATCTGTCATCGTCCCGTAATTTACCTTGTATCCAGTGTCAGAACTGTACACGACGTTCAAAGTCGTCGCCATTCTTTTCCTGGTGCATAGAAATATGATACGGGTGTAATCGATGATGATGTAGCATTCTCAACAACGACGTTTTTGAGATTCCCGATTCTCGCCCAATTTGATGTGCGGATTAGACGCGACAGCAGCTAAAACACCTACTTCGGCATCATCATTTGTTGCAGGTCGTGGTTGTCGTTTCACATGTGGCTGAACAGTTCCTGTTTCCTTAAATAACGTAACTGTCCGGCGAACGGTCCGGACACTTGGATGATGTCGTCTAGGATACCGAGCAGCATACATAGCACACGCCTGTTGGGCATTTTGATCACAATAGCCATACATCAACATGAGGTCGACCTTTTCAGCAATTGGTAAACGGTACATTTTTTTTTTTCCTTTATCGATTTTCAATTCCCCCCGAAGGGGGCGGGCTGGCAGCAGCTTAGTACGCTGCTCTACAGCCTACAGACTTTTATTTTAAATAACGGAAGAAGAAAACAAATAAGAAAAACAGGCGATAAAACGGTGACGTAAAGTGTAAAATGGCGGAAAATTGTGGAAAGTTAAAACAGATAGGAAAAGGGGTGGGCAACGTTAATAAAAGACACAGGAATCAGACAGGTAACGTAGTACACACACAAGTAAAAAAACACGGCGACAGTCTGGTTTCTGTTCGCAAGAGATAAAAGGCACACCCAGCGACAGTATGATGGCCGTTCGCAACACTTCCCAAAAAACACAACACGGAACACTCACTGTAAAACATCCACTGTAGAACACTGCACGAAAGAGGCGGCACAAAGATGACACTCCCGAGCCAAAGGCAGATGGGGGGGGGGGGGGGGGGGGAGGACCTGGAGATGGTACATTTCAACACGGGTAATGTATCATGAAGCAAATACCGTCCGCACTGGCGGGATGTTATTTGATACCACGTACTTCAACGTTTGTGACTATTACAGCGCCATCGATCACAAAGTGAAAAAAGTGGCCCAACTAAAACATTCATATTTCCTTACGTACTACACGAATATGTATTAAGAAATGGGGGTTCCTATTTAAATAAAACGCAGTTGATACCCGTTTGACCTATGCCAGCGCCATCTAGCAGGCCAACCATAGCGCCATCTGGTTTCCCCCTTCAAGCTAGACGAGTTTCGTTCTTTGTAGTTTTTTCTTATATATAAGTTTTTGCTGTGTTTGCACATAAAGGAACATTTTATGCACATCATAGACAGAGGGTAAGCTGTTTATTACCACTATTTCAATATCATACATCTGGGGACTGGTACCCTTCAACAGTAGTGTTACTGTCTAACATATGATGTTTACACGGGATTTCAAAAGAAAACGAATGAAATTTTTCATTCCACAATATAATCATCTTCATCTGGATGAGAAGTGTTATAAGTTACAAACCACAGTGGACCGAAGACACACTGATGGAGAAAAACCTATGACTACCTGCTTAATAGATCGTTTTCCCGTCCATGGAATAAGAATTACATCGCTGATTTTACATATCAGGAATGTAACAGTGTGTTGGCGAATTTGTGAAAGTATGTGGCATTAGATGTGTGCGTACAGCTCTCGTAATTCGGGTCCGCTGATTTGCGAACGCGATGATGGCGCCCGATAGAGACCCGGAAGGGTTGCACAGGATTTACATCAGCCGAGGCATCAACGTGCATGTAGCACGGTTCTGGCTCTCACACACGAACACACTACACGAGGTGCATTCAAGTTCTAAGGCCTCCGATTTTATTTCTAATTAACTATTCACCTGAAATCGATGAAACTGGCGTTATTTCTCGACGTAATCGCCCTGCAGACGTACACATTTTTCACAACGCTGACGCCATGATTCCATGGCAGCGGCGAAGGCTTCTTTAGGAGTCTGTTTTGACCACTGGAAAATCGCTGAGGCAATAGCAGGACGGCTGGTGAATATGCGGCCACGGACAGTGCCTTTCATTGTTGGAAAAAGCCAAAAGTCACTAGGAGCCAGGTCAGGTGAGTAGGGAGCATGAGGAATCACTTCAAAGTTGTTATCACGAAGAAACTGTTGCGTAACGTTAGCTCGATGTGCGGGTGCGTTGTCTTGGTGAAAGAGCACACGCGCAGCCCTTCCCGGACGTTTTTGTTGCAGTGCAGGAAGGAATTTGTTCTTCAAAACATTTTCGTAGGATGCACCTGTTACCGTAGTGCTCTTTGGAACGCAATGGGTAAGGATTACGCCCTCGCTGTCCCAGAACATGGACACCATTTTTTCAGCACTGGTGGTTACCCAAAATTTTTTTGGTGGCGATGAATCTGTGTGCTTCCATTGAGCTGACTGGCGCTTTGTTTCTGGATTGAAAAATGGCATCCACGTCTCATCCATTGTCACAACCGACGAAAAGAAAGTCCCATTCATGCTGTCATTGCGCGTCAAGATTGCTTGGCAACATGCCACACGTGCAGCCATGTGGTCGTCTGTCAGCATTCGTGGCACCCACCTGGATGACACTTTTCGCATTTTCAGGTCGTCATGCAAGATTGTGTGCACAGAACCTAGAGAAATGCCAACTCTGGAGGCGATCTGTTCAACAGTCATTCGGCGATCCCCCAAAACAATTCTCTCCACTTTCTCGATCATGTCGTCAGACCGGCTTGTGCGAGCCCGAGGTTGTTTCGGTTTGTTGTCACACGATGTTCTGCCTTCATTGAACTGTCGCACCCATGAACGCACTTTCGACACATCCATAACTCCATCACCACATGTCTCCTTCAACTGTCGATGAATTTCAAATTCAGAAAACGAATGATTGCACGCTGTTCAAGTAAGGAAAACGTCGCCATTTTAAGTATTTAAAACAGTTCTCATTCTCGCCGCTTGCGGTAAACTTCCATCTGCCGTACGGTGCTGCCATCTCTGGGACGTATTGACAATGAACGCGGCCTCATTTAATACAATGCGCATATCTCTATCTCTTTTCATTCCGGAGAAAAAAAATCGGAGGCCTTATAACTTGAATGCACCTCGTACAGCTGGAAGATGATATCGCCGTTGGGAATGACGTCCAGCATGAAGGGACGCAGGTAGTTTGTAGCTGCAGACGTAATTTACTACCACATGTCTCATGCGAAGGAGAGTTTCTCATAGGATAATACTGCTCGCACCGACCTGTGTCCATCGAGCGCTGAACGTTTCGAGTGGACGTCCACCTCGATGACAGCCTCTTGTGGACACTACCATCAATCTGAAATATGGTTTACCCGAACAGCCGACACGTTTCCATGGACCGACGCTCGACTCCCGATGATTCCCCGCCCAGTGCAGTCGCAACTGACAACGTCGTAGGGTCAACATGTGAACACATAGGGGTGGTCTGCTATGGAGCTCCATGTTCAACAATATACGATGAACGGTGTGCTTTGAAACGCTTGAGCATGTACCAGCATTGTGCTCTTTGGGCAGAGATGCCATTGACCAACACCTATCCTAATTTACAGAACAGACAGTCCTCCGAGCTCCACGCTCTGTGAAGAGTCGTGGACGTCCTACCATTTAAAGGTTAGTAGCAGTTTCATCGTCTTTCTACACTACTGGCCATTAAAACTGCTACACCACGAAGGTGCCGTGCTACCGACGCGAAATTTAACCTACAGGAAGATGATGCTGTGATATGCAAATGATTTGCTTTTCAGAGCATTCACACAAGGTTGGCGCCGGTGGCGACGCCTACAATGTGCTGACATCAGGAAAGTTTCCAGTCGATTTCTCATACACAAACAGCCTGGTGAATCGTTGTCGTGTAAGGAGGAGAAATACGTGCCATCACGTTTCCGACTTCGATAAAGGTCGGATTATACCCTATCGCGATTGCGGTTTATCGTATCCCGACATTGCTGCTCCCGTTGGTCGAGATCCAATAACTGTAGCGGAATATGGAATCGGTGGGTTCAAGAGGGTAAAGGGGAACGCCGTGCTGTATACCAACGGTCTCGTATCACTAGCAGTCGAGATGACAGGCATCTTATCCGCATGGCTGTAACCGATCGTGCAGCCACGTCTCGATCCCTCAGTCAACAGATGGCGACGTTTGTAAGACAACGACCATCTGCACGAACAGTTCGACGACGTTTGCAGCAGCATGGACTATCAGCTCGGAGACCATGGCTGCGATTACCCTTGACGCTGCATCACAGACAGGAGCGCCTGCGATGGTGTACTCAACGACGAACCTGGGTGCACGAATGGCAAAACGTCATTTTGTCCGATGAATCCAGGTTCTGTTTACAGCATCATGATCGTCGCTTACACGTCTCGGTCACATCTTGTTCGCATTGACAGCACTTTGAACAGTGGACGTTACATTTCATATGTGTTACGACCCCTGGCTCTACCCTTCATTCGATCCCTGCGAAACCCTACATTTCAGCAGGATAATGCACGACCGCATGTTGTAGGTCCTGTACGGGCCTTTCTGGGTACAGAAAATGATCGACTTCTGTCCTGGCCAGCAAATTCTCCATATCTTTCACCAATTGAAAACATCTGGCCAATGGTGGCCGAGCAACTGGCTCGTCACAATACGCCAGTCACTGCTCTTGACGAACTGTGCTATCGTGTTGAAACTGCATCGGCATCTGTACCTGTACACGCTATACAAGCTGTGTTTGACTCAATGCCCAGGCGTAACAAGGCCGTTATTACGGCCAGAGGTGGTTGTTCTGGGTACTGATTTCTCAGGATCTATGCACTCAAATTGCGTGAAAATGTAATCACATGTCAGTTCTAGTATAATATATTTGTCCAATGAATATCCGTTTATCATCCGCATTTCTTCTTGGTGTAGCAATTTTAATGGCCACTAGTGTACCTTTTTCAAAAGACGCTCACGACAGTAGCATATGAATATTCGTCCAGCTTGGCAGTTTTCAAGATACTCGTTCACAGGTCACCTATCGCAATGGATTTCCCCATTGGCAGCGCATATCTTCGCTAGAGTGATCCCAATCCCTCTCTGTTCAATTGGTTCAAATGGCTGTAAGCACTATCGGACTTAGCATCTGAGGTCATCAGTTTCCTAGAACGTAGAACTACTTAAACCTGACTAACCTAAGGACGTCACACACATCCATGCCGGAGGCAGGATTCGAACCTGCGACCTCGCCGGTGTGACCGAGCGGTTCTAGGCGCTTCAGTCCGGAACCGCGCTGCTGCTGTGGTCGCAGGTTCGAATCCTGCCTCGTGGAGGGATGTGTGTGATGTCCTTAGGATAGTTAGGTTTCAGTAGTTCTAAGTCTAGGGGACTAATGACCTCAGATGTTAAGTCCCATTGTGCTTAGAGCCATTAGAACCATTTGAATTCGAACCTGCGACCGTAGGAGCAGCACGGTTCCGGACTGCAGCGCCTAGAACCCCTTGGCCACAGCGGCCGGCTCCGTCTCTATTCCGCTTACATATTCGTAGCGCGTCAGGTGCCTGGAACGTCACCAGGCTGCGTTCACACTCACGGTTGGGTAGTGGTCATAATGTTTTGGCTTATCTTTGCGGACCGAACAAAACCTTGTGGCACACAGTTCCAGATCGTTCCAATTTAGCGTGCGTCTTGCTATGTGATGAACAAAGAAGCTGCACTCTCTGGTTTCTATCGTGTATATAATCTCCACCTTCTGCCAGTTGGAGTTGGAGAGGAAGCTCATTGAGAGTGTGTGCCGAATTCCAGCTGCTGGAGGGATTCCTGGAGGCCTTCCACGAGGGTGGTCTCTACCTGAGCGAGCGCCTGGCCAGGACTGGAGGCGCCACTATCGAAGTCCACCCTCCGGCGGCTGTGGCAGCCCTCCGCGCCATCTCCAGCACTCTCATTCGCGTCAACCCTGACGTCATATTGCCGGGCCCCATGCCAGAGGAGGAGGTCTCTACCGCCTTGTGTAACGCCATGAGTTCCATCCAGGTAAGGCAGATTAAAACATCGAGTTTACCGACTCTCTTTCCAACTACGGCATTTTATGCTGCTAAGTCTACATCTGTACCCATAGGTCAACATACGATCCGTATCGTAGAAAACATTCTACACTGTCCTGGACGGCGAGTGTTTATTAGAGACGTTGGTGTCTTCAGGAACCATCTATGTAGTGAGATATGACTGCCCACTTTCCTTATACAGGGTGTTACAAAAAGGTACGGACAAACTTTCAGGAAACATTCCTCACACACAAACAAAGATAATATGTTATGTGGACATGTGCCCGGAAACGCTTACTTTCCATGCTAGAGCTCATTTTATTACTTGTCTTTAAATCACATTAGTCACGGAATGGAAACAAACAGCAACAGAACATACCAGAGTGACTTCAAACACTATGTTACAGGAAACGTTCAAAATGTCCTCCGTTAGCGAGGATACATGCATCCACCTTCCGTCGCATGGAATCCCTGATGCGCTGATGCAGCCCTGGAGAATGGCGTATTGTATCACAGCCGTCCACAATACGAGCACGAAGAGTCTCTACATTTGGTACCGGGGTTGCGTAGACAAGAGCTTTCAAATGCCCCCATAAATGAAAGTCAAGAGGGTTGAGGTCAGGAGAGCGTGGAGGCCATGGAATTGGTCCGCCTCTACCAATCCATCGGTCATCGAATCTATTGTTGAGAAGCGTACGAACACTTCGACTGAAATGCGCATGAGCTCCATCGTGCGTGAACCACGTGTTGTGTCGTACTTGTAAAGGCACATGTTCTGGCAGAACAGGTAGAGTATCCCGTATGAAATCATGATAACGTGCTCCATTGAGCGTAGGTGGAAGAACATGGGGCCCAATCAAGACATCACCAACAATGCCTGTCCAAATGTTCACAGAAAATCTGTGTTGATGACGTGATTGCACAATTGCGTGCGGATTCTCGTCTGCTCACACATGTTGATTGTGAAAATTTACAATTTCATCACGTTGGAATGAAGCCTCATCCGTAAAGAGAACATTTGCACAGAAATGAGGATTGACACATTGTTGGATGAACCATTCGCAGAAGTGTACCCGTGGAGGCCAATCAGCTACTGATAGTGCCTCCACACGCTTTACATGGTACGGAAACAACTGGTTCTCCCGTAGCACTCTCCATACAGTGACGTGGTCAACGTTACCTTGTACAGCAGCAACTTCTCTGACGCTGACATTAGGGTTATCGTCAACTGCACCAGGAATTTGCTCGTCCATTGCAGGTGTCCTCGTCGTTCTAGGTCTTTCCCAGTCGCGAGTCATAGGCTGGAATGTTCCGTGCTCCCTAAGACGCCGATCAATTGCTTCGAACGTCTTCCTGTCGGGACACCTTCGTTCTGGAAATCTGTCTCGATACAAACGTTCCGCGCCATGGCTATGGCCCCGTGCTAATCCATACATTAAATGGGCATCTGCCAACTCCGCATTTGTAAACATTGCACTGACTGCAAAACCACGTAGGTGATTAACACTAACCTGTTGATGCTACGTACTGATGTACTTGATGCTAGTACAGTAGAGCAATGAGTCGCATGTCAACACAAGCACCGAAGTCAACATGACCTTCGTTCAATTGGGCCAACTGGCGGTGAATCGAGGAAGTACAGTACATACTGACGAAACTAAAATGAGCTCTAACATGGAAATTAAGCGTTTCCGGACTCATATCCACATAACATCTTTTCTTTAGTTTTGTGGCGTATATGATGTGATAGACAAGTGAGTAGCAATCGCCAAATGTCTGCTGATGACACTGTAGTATGCGGAATTCGGTCGTCGTTGAATAACACTAGAGGATACAGGATTACTTAGATGCAGTAACAATTTGGTGTTAGGAATGGAAACTTCGTCTAAATTTGGGAAAAATATTAGTTAATTTGGGTGAGAAGAAAATTAGTATTGCGCTTGTTGACAAGTCGTCACTGTTAAATTTCTAGGTATCCGGCCCCGGTAGCTGAATGGTCAACGTGACGGACTGACAGTCCTCTGGGTTTGGGTTCGATCCCTGGCTGGGTGGGAGAAATTTCTCCAGATTAGTTTTTCGTTCCCTAGATCCATGCTTAGGAGATCCTCGTGGATGTGGAACTTGTCAATTTTTTTTAAGCTGAAATAACAACACTAATAGTATGAATATAAACAATACATCATTTGTTTCTATTAAAAAATTCGTCAGTGGAATTGAAGGAGTTGGCCACTAGTAAGTCTTTCAGGCTCCTTTTAAACTGATCTTTATTTGGAAATAATTTTTTTATGTTTGCTGGCAAATTATTGAAGATGAGTGTTCCTGAGTAGGGGACCTCGTTTTGAAGTAAAGTAAGTGCTTTTAAGTCGTTGTGCAGATCATTTTTGTTCCTGGTATTGTACGTATGAATTGAGCTGTTTGTTGGAAAAAGAGATATATTATTTAGGACAAATTCCATTAAGGAGTAAATATGCTGAGATGCAGTAGTTATTCTTTGAAGAGGTTTCTACAGGTCGTCCTTGCATTTACTCCACAAATAATACGTATTACACGCTTTTGGCCTCTGAAAACATTTGTTTGACTTGAAGAGTTACCCCAAAATATTATACCATATGACATTATTGAATGAAAGTAGGCAAAGTATGCAAGCTTTTTCATTTTTATGTCACCTATGTCTGCTAACACTCGAGTTGCAAATACTGATTTGTTAAGGCGTTTCTGCAGTTCTGTGGTGTGCACCTCCCAACTGAATTTATTATCAAGTTGCAATCCCAAGAATTTAAGACTGTCAACCTCTTCTATCTGCTCTTCTTCATACTTTATGCATATGCTGGGTGGAAACCTCTTACAACCTTTTCGAAGTTTAATGTCAGTGAGTTGGCTTTAAACCATTTATTAATATCCATGAAAATATCATTAGCAGATCTTTCTAGAACTATACTCGACATACTATTTATTGCAATACTTGTGTCATCTGCAAACAAAACGAACTCTGCTTCTGGCAGTGTAAGTGATGAGCGATCATTAATGTACACGAGAAAAAGCAATGGCCCTAAGATGGATCCTTGTGGGACACCACATAACTTCTTCCCATTCTGATGATGACTGATGACTTAATTCTCTAGTCCCTTGCACTGACACCCTTTGTTTCCTGTTAGCGAGGTATGACTTGAACTATTTTGCAGCACTGCCCATGACACCATAGAATTCTAATTTATTTAAAAGGATGTTGTGGTTCACACAATCGAATGCCTTCGACAAATCACAGAAAATACCTGCAGCTTGTAACTTATTATTTGGTGAATTAGCCTTCTCGATATCAGAACCCTTCAGAAATCCAAACCGTGTTCTTGATAATATGTTATTTGTAGTCAGATAGTTGAGACGCTCCGACCAGGGACTGGGTGTTGTGCTTTCCTCATCATCATCCTATCATCCTCATCGACTGCAGGCCGTCAAAGTGGTGTTAAATTGAAATATTGGCACCCAGCTAACGGTCTGCCCGATGGGGGGCCCTAGCCATATGATAAAATAAAGGAATAAATGCAAAGTTGCAATGTGAAATGCAATGGAATGAGAAAGTGAGGTCGGTTCTAGGGATGTGACTACCAAATCGGTTTGTTGGGAGAATTATTGGAAAGTGTGGTTCATCCAAACAGGGGACTGCATACAGAAATCTCGTGTGACCCATTCTGCAGAACTGCTCGAGCGTTTCAGGTACCCACTAGGTCGGATAAAGGAACACATGAAGCGCTGCAGAGGCCTACTGCTCGTTTTATTGCGGTAGTTTTGATCAAAACTGGAGTATTTTGGAAACTCTCCATGAACTCAAATGGAGATCTCTGGGGGGAAGAAGACTTTTTTTGTAACTAACAACATTTAGAGAACTGGCACTGGCTACAAACTTCACAACAGTCGATGACGGAGTTTGAAATATTGGTGTTTGGTTTGGGCAGCCAAAATAGAGTCCTCATGTATATAGGTAAATATCCGAGCAGTGGGTTGATCTGTGTGGTGGTATCAAAAGTATGTTAGAAGTTGGGGTCCTGTATGGCACTAAAATTAGCTCCTCATCAGGCTTCAAGCTGTGAAGGCCCAAATGATGCCTAATGGCCGCTGTGTCTTCCTCTGCCTTATGACGTCAGGTGGATGCAATATGGAGGGGTATGTGGTCAGCACACTGCTCTCCTGTCGTCTTAGAAATCAAGGTATGAAGGAGCCTAGACCAAGCAGTGCTAATGCGTGTAAAATTCTGTCGTCTTCGGAATCCAACAGACCATGTTCAGCTTTATATTTCCCTTGAGACTCCATACCCAACCCAGACAACCCTAGTTGTCACCTTCACAGTTTAGATATTGTAGGTGCACAACATCAGCAGGAGTTGTTGCCGAAACACCAAGATAGTCAACGTATAAACACACGGAAGTCTTGTTAATTAGATTTTTATTTCCTAGGAATATGCCCTATTCACAGTTGCTTTAGGAATTACATGTAAAGTCCTATAGTCACACAAGTGCATAGTTTAAGTACTGAGATAGCCTCTTAACGTATCTAAAGTACTGAATGGCTTTCAGGAACCGTAAACCCCTTCCTATTCTAGTTCCCTCCTTCAAAAATTAACTATGCCACGGACTGATAATTGAGGGTAAGACGTAATGGCGACTAAGTAAACAGTTGAATGCGATCTACCTCTCCAGTGAAGCTCTTAACGCAAATCTTGCATCACCTCTCAGCACGTTTGCTGCTCTCGAGGCTCCAGTAACTACTATGCATGTCGACGTCAGAGCAACAAGTAAAGGGTAATGTGCCAGACAGTGGGTGTGTCGACTGGAGAGTGAATTCACGTCTCTCTCTTTTACTCAGCTCTCAAGTAGATACATCCTTCCGTGCGACCTTAAGGCTCGTCTCATCAGCCATCCAGGAAGTTGCCTTTGCTCCACCCTCTCCCAGCAGCGTCTGGCATTATTCTTCCAAATCCTAGCAGCGTCTTTTCTCTTCAAACTGTCAGCATGAGGTGTTCTCTTTCTGGGCGCTCTGCAACTTTTCTGTTACTGTCAGAGAAGGGATCTCGTCCGTCAGTGGTGGCAGACATTGAGAGTTCTGTCCAGTGGAACTCAAGTAAAGTTTGAAACAATCTCCTACTCTTGCTGTTTCCAACCAATAGTGCTTCAGGGTCTGGAGGCAGGCAGATAATCTGTACCATTCCATCGAACAATTTCCAAACAGATATGGCCGACACACAGGCGTGGCCGAGAATGTGTGCTCTACAAAAAGTAATAGTAGGATCCAAACCGAACTCTAGGTTCTAAAATTTAAACCGAATGTTATTTTTTAGTGTCCCTCCTGAGGTACCGAAGATGCTGGCCTGTGGAAGGCGACACATGGCTAGAAATTCCTTCTTTTTCTAAAAGGCTTCTTCGAACAATGCTAATGTCTTCTCGACAGAAGAAAGCTATCTTGTGTCCAACTCAGAGAAGGTGGGATGAGGGATATGAATGGACTTGGGTGTCAGTCTGGCTTCATGAAGCTGAAACCAAGCCTCTGACTCTGAACATTCTTATGGTAGCCTGCTTCCTCAGTCTGGCTACATGAAGCTGAAACCAAGCCTCTGACTCTGAACATTCTTATGGTAGCCTGCTTCCTCAGTCTGGCTACACGAAGCTGAAACCAAGCCTCTGACTCTGAACATTCTTATGGTAGCCTGCTTCCTCAGTCTGGCTACACGAAGCTGAAACCAAGCCTCTGACTCTGAACATTCTTTTGGTAGCCTGCTTCCTCAGTCTGGCTACATGAAGCTGAAACCAAGCCTCTGACTCTGAACATTCTTATGGTAGCCTGCTTCCTCTAAGGTTCATATCTTATGCTAACCAGCTGATAGATTCCCAACTGTGCACTCCCCTTACCATACCCACAAGAGACAAATACCTCCTGAACAGACCTTGAAAGCCCAAAGGTACCGACCGGCGGCCATGTCGTCCTCAGCCCTTTGGTATCACCAGATGTGAATACAGAGGGGCATGTGGTCAGCACACAGATTTCCAGGCCGTTGTTCAGTTTTCATGACCAGTGCCGCTCCTCCTCAATCAAGCAGCTCCTCAATTGGCCACACAAAGGCTGAGTGCACCTTGCTTACCATTGGCAGAGCCAGACAGTGACCCGTAATCAAAAGAGACGTGAACAGAGATTAACAAAGTGACTTCACTGGAGGTACGGAATCTTGTTTTCAATTAGTATGCAGTGTCAGCGATAGACTAGTTGAGCAAGGGAAATGAACATAAAAATTCTGAAATATTTCTTGCCAGTTTCAGAGGAAATTGGTCGCGTGATACATTCCTACCAACCACCTAATCACATTCACATTTCACCTCATAAGGACTCCACTTTTCCTTCCCTCCCCACATTGTTGTATCGCTTTCCCCTTCCCCTCTTCATTCTCTCCTTGCCTTTTCCCCTCGAAATAATGGCGCCACCGATATCGCTGAATACTAGTCCCTTCTTGTCAGCCAACATCCACTCCCACTCCTTCGATACTACACATCAATCGATGATATTCATTAGTAAATTCTCATTTAACTGCAAGTACATAGTATTTTATACTGAATAAGATCATGACATGTATAAAACAGATGTGCAGTAAATCACGTAGAATAATAAAAGAACGACATGCGTTCAAAACAACAAGAAGTTGCAAAACAATTTTAAAAAATGGTTCTAATGGCTCTGAGCAATATGGGACTTAACTTCTGAGGTCATCAGTCCCCTAAAACTTAGAGCTACTTAAACCTAACTAACCTAAGGACGTCACACACATCCATGCCCGAGGCAGGATTCGAACCTGCGACCGTAGCGGTGGCGCGGTTCCAGACTGTAGCGCCTAGAACCGCTCGGCCACTACGGCCGGCCAAAACAATTAATACACAGGTGTCCAAAATTAAAGCAACAAACGGAAATTTTACAGGGTTGCGTTTATTTTGCCTCGAAACAGTGTAAACAGGTGATACTAAAATAAAAACAATGTAAAGAATACAGAACGTAGACACCTGCAACATGCGTAATGAAAGCCAACAGTTTTCCTCGATTTTTCCAACTTAGCGGATTTGCACAGAGCTGGTTAATGTGCTCAGTGAGGCGTTTGACCACCTCTGGGAGTAATATAGGCCCGACTACGATAGGGCATGCTGTGGATGATGTCATCAATCTCATGTTGAGGCAATAAGGTCAGTTCTTCCCTCAGAGCTGCTCGCAGGTCTTGGAGTGTTGTTGGTGGATACTGCCGTGATACAACCCGCCTCCTAAGTGCACCGAGACGTGCTCTATGGGATTCAAATTGGGGGAGCGAGCACGTCACGCCCTGTGTGCGTGTCTTCCGTTTACAAGAAAACAACAACCACTCGTGTTCTGTAAGGTCGAACATTATGATCCACCAGTACGGCGTCTAGGCCCACAGCACAACAACCGCATATGTCGTACCAAGATCTCGTCACGATACCTGATAGCAGTAAAACCTTGCAGATTTAACCGTACAGTTCCATGAACAGGTGTTCGAGTGGTCAACATAATCCCTGCCCACACCCTTAGTTGTCCTCTTCGGTATTAGTCTCTTTCCACGATCTTTGGGTCTCGAAATAGTGTTCCACTTTCCCTTCAGATGCGAATTCATCGAGACTCACTCTCCAGACTAAATCGGGACTCATCTGGGAAAACAACATAGGCCCACTGTTCGACCGCCGAGGTGGCATGTTGATGACTCCAGTCTAGACCTTCCCTTCTGTGAAGATAAGTCAGAGGTACACATACAGCAAGCCTCCGACAATAAAGGCCACTCTGCCGGAACCTTCTGCATCGTTTCCCCCGATACAACACGTCCATGGATACAGTGAACTCACATGTCAGTTGTCGTGCAGTATTAAAGCGTTACTGTCGTGTCCTCACAGGCAAATAACGGTCCTCTCCTTTGAAGTCACACTTGGTTGGCCTGCTCCAGTGTTTGGGATACAGTTTCAGTCTCTATACACTGTCGCCACATCCGGGAAACAAGAAACGATTCACACTAACAACGGAACCTCCCCATCGCACCCCCCTCAGATTTAGTTATAAGTTGGCACAGTGGATAGGCCTTGAAGAACTGAACACAGATCAGTCGAGTAAAGAGAAAGAAGTTGTGTGGAATTATGAAAAAAATTAGCAAAATATACAAACTGAGTAGTCCATGCGTAAGATAGCCAACATCAAGGACACTGTGAGCTCAGGAGCGCCGTGGACCCGTGGTTAGCGTGAGGAACTGCGGAATGAGAGATTCTTGGTTCGAGTCTTCCCTCGAGTGATAAGTTTAATTTTTTTTTTATTTTCAGACAATTATTATATGTCCGTCCGTCCGTCCGACGCGAGGTAACTGCGCCGTAGTATGGGGACGCTACACCTAAACAAACGTCGAACGCTACACCTAAACAAACGTCGAAACACACGACGTCAGTCGACTACAGCACACGGAAGAGAGAGTATTGCTGCTAAGAGGCTCGCTGCCTGGCAGTTGACTGTTCGCTACTTTGGACGAGAGTGCATTAAATACGTGAGATGTATTCCGTGGGCAATATGAAACCAGCAAATATAGCTCGCACGGTTTTCCGGTGCAGTCGCAAAATACAGACACTAAACTTATTACAGTGAACAGAGACGTGAATGAAGGAACGGACAGATCATAACTTTGCGAAAATAAACAGAGTAAAATATTCACTCGAGGTAAGACATGAACCAAGGACCTCTCGTTCCGCAGCTGCTCACGCTAACCACGGGACCACGGCGCTCCTGAGCTCACAGTGTCCTTGATGTTGCCTATCTTACGCATGGACTACTCAGTTTGTATATTTTGCTTATTTTTTTCATAGTTCCACACAACTTCTTCCTGTTTTCTCGATTGATCTGTGTTCAGTTTTTCAAGGCCTATCCACTGCGCCAACTTATAACAAAATCTGAGGGGGGTGCGATGGGGAGGTTCCCTTGTAAGCCATCGGGTCACATGCATTTGCGACTGTCCTGCTTCCTTTAATTCTCTGGCTCTCCTTTGCAGAGAGTCTTGTAGAATGTTCTCTGTGCCATACTGCTCCGTCTGTGACTGTGTCCACAACGGTTATGGATTTGGGGCTACCTGGAACACATTAATTCGTTTCATAGCTACCGTGACATCATCGTTGGCGTGGTTGTCCGTTGACCAGAATGCCATCTTCGCTGCAAAACCCGATCGTACGGACATCTGGTTGACATTTTGTGCCCGCATCTCGTGGTCGTGCGGTAGCGTTCTCGCTTCCCACGCCCGGGTTCCCGGGTTCGATTCCCGGCGGGGTCAGGGATTTTCTCTGCCTCGTGATGGCTGGGTGTTGTGTGTTGTCCTTAGGTTAGTTAGGTTTAAGTAGTTCTAAGTTCTAGGGGACTTATGACCACAGCAGTTGAGTCCCATAGTGCTCAGAGCCATTTGAATTTGACTATTTGTATGATTATATCGTGAATTAGACACAGGACGTGGAAACAGTGGTTTCTTGCTTTAATTTTGGACGCCAGTTCAAATGGTTCAAATGGCTCTGAGCACTATGGGACTTAACATCTATGGTCATCAGTCCCCTAGAACTTAGAACTACTTAAACCTAACTAACCTAAGGACATCACACAACACCCAGTCATCACGAGGCAGAGAAAATCCCTGACCCCGCCGGGAATCGAACCCGGGAACCCGGGCGTGGGAAGCGAGAACGCTACCGCACGACCACGAGATGCGGACTTGGACGCCTGTGTATTAAGTTTGTGTTATTGTATGGGGGTGTGGAAGTACAAATTTTTAAATTCTAAAAATTAAAAATGCAACAAATGGAAATTACAAAAGTGACTACTAATGCTCTTGATGACTGCTCATATACAAACACTGATGTCAGACAGGCCAACATCGATCTTAAGAGATTCAAATATAACATTTTTTCTCTCAAAATTGAAAAGTTCTTAAGTGCTCAAAAATTGCGACACTGTTGATAGCACGTGTTAGATTTACTTACTAATGTGTGTCTTTATAATCGTCCCTGAAAAGTACAGAAAGAAAATTACAAAATACAACAATCAGTTCACTGTTAGGTAGTACATAGTTCGTCATATGCATTGTTTCTACGGAAGGCTCGATACATAAGAAAATATGGAAAGCAAACGATTAGTGCTTACAGTCTCAATAGATCTTCTCACAGAAAAGTGACAAGATTCACAGGTCCGAATTAAAAATTAGTCCTTTTCCACATTACTAAGCGTGTTCAGCTTTATAAATTTCGGCGATTCC
Organism: Schistocerca cancellata; assembly: GCF_023864275.1. Lineage (NCBI taxonomy): Eukaryota > Metazoa > Arthropoda > Insecta > Orthoptera > Acrididae > Schistocerca > Schistocerca cancellata. Next base: position 178,121,992 of record NC_064635.1, read on the forward strand.
GTGCTTTACGATTTCACTAGTCATCACGAGATCTGTGAGCAGTCACAAAAGTGCCACAACACAGAAAAAATTATTTGAGGCTTCGTGACTGTCATTAAAAATCTTCGTTCTCCAATAAACACATAATGAAAGAAGATAATGTCGTTAGTAGCAGTACTATTTGTGGTGTCACCGCCAGACACCACACTTGCTAGGTGGTAACTTTAAATCGGCCGCGGTCCATTAGTACATGTCGGACCCGCGTGTCGCCACTGTCAGTAATTGCAGACCCAGCGCCACCACAAGGCAGGTCTAAAGAGACGTACTAGCACTCGCCCAGTTGTACGGACGACTTTGCTAGCGACCACACTGACGAAGCCTTTCTCTCATTTGCCGAGAGATAGTTAGAATAGCCTTCAGCTAAGTCCATGACTACGACCTAGCAAGGCGCCATTAACCATTTCTAGAGAGAGTCTCACTTGTATAATCAAGAACGCTGTATACAAATGATGGATTAAAGTTAAGTATTCCAGCAGCTACGTACTTTTCTTTATAGCATTCATTACGTATCCTGTTTCAGACCTAACGCCAGCCTGCGTGAGTTGACGCGTGCATTTCTGCCTCCTCTAAATTAATGTGCGTTGTGTTGGCTAATCTGCCGACACAACACTATTTTTGTCTATGAATAGCATGACTGGGAATTGAAGTGCATAACAAGAGTTCGTGTTCGTCCACAAATGCGTAACTTGAAACATGTGTAGCACACAGTGTTTCTGGGAAGTTCCTTCTGTAGACTTCCCACTCATGTTTGTTGATGACGCCGGTGAAGTGAAAGCCCGGTTGAAAGTTCACGTTGCCAGCGTGGTTCAATGACCTTCACCACATCGCCTCATGCGATGCAGAACAGGTGGGTTAGTGACTACCATGAGAAGGTGAAGCGCCCATTAATCACCTGTAGAAGTGTCTCGGCTCTGTTGGAATGGGCAGGCAGACAGAAAACCCGGCCTCCGAGAGGATACTTGTCTACCTGTGGGCGAAGCTGGAATATGCGGAGAGGAACCTCTGGCCGCAACTGGAGTGGAAAGTGGCAGGCTCATCCTTGAAATACCATACTCTGTTTACAATCTACATTTCGTAGGACAGCTCTGAAACACAAGGATCACGAACTTAACATGAGTTGACAAAGCATTAAGGTTTCTAATTGGATCATCGTAACTGCTAAGTTCGTAATATATTCTATTTGCCATACCTGTACTGTAATCTGTATTACGTATACTTTGTACTCTTACAAATTCCTACCATTCATGTGTGATATTATTGCTGTAAAATCTCTTAATTGTCTTAACATATTTTGTAAACTCCTGTCGCCAATTTTGTAAAGGCCTCGTCGCTACTGCTGTGCAGGCCGAGTTGCCACTATTGTTACGGCACGCCGAGTTTGTGAGTCCGTGAAACGCCTTCTGGTGCAGTACACGGCTAAGGCAATTTCTCCCTGCCACTATTACACAGCTATAGGCAACGGCTTTGCTGCAGTGGGTACACCGGTTCCTGTGAGATCACCGAAGTTAAGCGCTGTCGGGCGTGGCCGGCATTTGGATGGGTGACGATCCGGGCCGCCATGCGCTGTTGACATTTTTCGGGGTGCACTCAGCCTCGTGATGCCAATTGAGGACTACTCGACCGAATAGTAGCGGCTCCGGTCAAAGAAAACCATCATAACGACCAGGAGATCGGTGTGCTGACCACACACCCCTCCTATCCGCATCCTCTGCTGAGGATGACACGGCGGTCGGATGGTCCTGATGGGCCACTTGTGGCCAGAAGACGGAGCGCTTACACAACTATGCACCAGGGTCAGGTAACAGGGTAATAGAATGAAGGTTCTACAACACTGCAACGAATTAGAAACAAAGTCAAAGAAATGCATTAAAACGGTTTACTTATCTTTGTGACTAGTTGAATAATGAAATCCGCAACACTGCTAGTAATATAACACAAGAAAGCCCTCAATTTCTAAGTGTAAATAATGGTTGGTGAACTTCACAGTAATAGCAAATGCAAATGCAACAACTGTCTGTTCACTTCTACGCTTCACTAAACGACTTTCCCTGTAAGTCAGCCCTGGACGATGATCTGTGAACAAGTAGGCGAGACCTGCTCTTCTGTCTTCCGAATAGGCTTCTGCCCGTTGTCGTCCGGTCACTGGATCACTGGTGGATTGTACTCGGCTGGCAGTTGACCGAGGCGAAGTCGATATTTTCATCCTCAGGACAGCCCGTAATACACAGACGAGTCACACGCTGTGGGTTGCTTGTGCACACATACCTTTACATGAAATAGGTTACAAAAGTAATAAGGCACACAGTGGCTCATGTTACTGGCATAGACACAACCACAACAAAGTGAGCTTGTTGTAGTTAGCTTTGTTGCTAAACACTGTTACCTCGACTCCCTTAGGCAGCCAATAGTAATAACACTGTGCATCTTGCTACATCAGCATTAACATTCAAGACCTCCTTATTGCGCAACTAAATCATATATCTCATCCAATGCACTCACTAATGTAATTGTTTAAATACTACTTCAGCAGCTTAAAACTCGCTGAAAAATCGTTCACACACTACTCATCACTACCCCTCTCTTCTTATCATCACGCTGATAGCTAGGAACTCGTTTATTTAATACTCAAAAAGTTTCTCAAGGTAGGGAATGTGTCGTGTACCATTCAACCTTTGACTCCTCATGGTCTCAGTTTCCCCAATATTATCATTAGTTCTCTTCTTGGCTTTGAATGGCACTGTTTTTTCTAAAACTGCTCCATAACTCATGTTGTTGTTGTGGTCTTCAGTCCAGAGACTGGTTTGATACAGCTCTCCATGCTACTCTATCCTGTGCAAGCTTCTTCATCTCCCAGTACCTACTGCAACCTACATCCTTCTGAATTTGCTTAGTGTATTTATCTCTTGGTCTCCCTCTACGATTTTTACCGTCCACGCTGCCTTCCAGTATTAAATTTGTGATCCCTTGAAGTCTCAGAACATGTCCTACCAACCGCTCTCTTCTTACAGTCAAGTTGTGCCACAGCCTCCTCTTCTCGCCAGTTCTAATTAGTACCTCTTCATTAGTTACATATCTACCCATTTAATCTTCAGCATTCTTCTGTAACACCAAATTTCGAAAGTTTCTATTCTCTTCTTGTCCAAACTATTTATTACGCCGGGAAAGCCTACGTAATCATATTTATCATCCACGTTTCACTTTCGTACATGGCTACACTTCATACAAATACTTTCAGAAACGACTTCCTGACAGTTAGATCTATACTCAATGTTAACAAATTTCTCTTCTTCTGGAACGCTTTCTTTGGCATTGCCAGTCTACATTTTATACCCTCTCTAATTCGACCATCATCAGTTATTTTGCTCCACAAATAGCAAAACGCATCTACTACTTTAAGTGTCTCATTTCCTTATCTAATTCCCGCAGCATCACCTGACTTAATTCGACTACATTCCATTACCCTCGTCTTGCTTTCGTTGATGTTCATCTTATATCCTCCTTTCAAGACACTGTCCATTCCGTTCAACTACTCTTCCAAGTCCTTTGCTGTCTCTGACAGAATTACAATGTCATCGCCGAACCTCATAGTTTAAATTTCTTCTCCATGGATTTTAATACGTACTCCGAACTTTTCTTTTGTTTCCTTTGCTGCTTGCTCAATATACAGATTGAATAGCAATGGGGATAGGCTACAACCCTGTCTCACTCCCTTTCCAACCACTGCTTCCCTTTCATATCCTTCGACTCTTATAACTGCCATGTGCTTTCTGTACAAATTGTAAATAGCCTTTCGCTCGCAGTATTTTACCCTTGCCACCTTTAGAATTTGAAAGAGAGTATTCCAGTCAACATTGTCAAAAGCTTTCTCTAAGTCTACAAATGCTAGAAATGTAGGTTTATCTTTCCTTGATCTATCTTCTAAGATGAGTGGTATGTTCAGTATTGCCTCACGTGTTCCAACATTTATATGGAATCCAAACTGATCTTCCCCGAGGTCAACTTCTATCAGTTTATCCATTCAACTGTAAAGAATTTTGCAGCCGTGAGTTATTAAACTGATAGATCGGTAATTTTCACATCTGTCAACACCTGCTTTCTTTGGGATTGGAATTACTATATTCTTCTTGAAGTCATAGGGTATGTCGCCTGTCTCATACATCTTGCTCACCACATGGTAGAGTTTTGTCCAGGGCTGGCTCTCCCAAGGCTGTCAGTAGTTCTAATGGAATGTTGTGTACTCCTGGGGTCTTCTTTCGACTTAGGTCTTTCAGTATTCTGTCAAACTTTTCACGCAGTATCGTATCTCCGATTTCGTTTTCATCTACATCCTCTTCCATTTCTATAATATTGTCCTTAAGTACATCACAAGGACCCATCAGAACAGAATAGTTAAGCAACACCAAGCAATGAAATTTGTAATAGTACCAGTGGTTTTTGGTAGTTAATTATCTTAATTTACGTTTTTATTCCGATTTTAGTAATGTATACAGAGCGATTGTTCCCGCCGTGTACAAACTCTAGGGATTGAGCGATGAGAGGATATGCAACAAAAAAGGCCCGGTAAACTTACGTCCGGAAATGTAACGTTTCCGTGCTAGAGACCATTTATTCAGTCAAACTTTGCTACAGAGTTTGCGGTCTAATACGTGCTTCATCACGCAGATGTAGTTGCAGTATGTGTTGATAATGGTTTCCATGGGCTCCAAGGCATGTGTGTACGTGCTGTAGGATGTTATACACTCCTGGAAATGGAAAAAAGAACACATTGACACCGGTGTGTCAGACCCACCATACTTGCTCCGGACACTGCGAGAGGGCTGTACAAGCAATGATCACACGCACGGCACAGAGGACACACCAGGAACCGCGGTGTTGGCCGTCGAATGGCGCTAGCTGCGCAGCATTTGTGCACCGCCGCCGTCAGTGTCAGCCAGTTTGCCGTGGCATACGGAGCTCCATCGCAGTCTTTAACACTGGTAGCATGCCGCGACAGCGTGGACGTGAACCGTATGTGCAGTTGACGGACTTTGAGCGAGGGCGTATAGTGGGCATGCGGGAGGCCGGGTGGACGTACCGCCGAATTGCTCAACACGTGGGGCGTGAGGTCTCCACAGTACATCGATGTTGTCGCCAGTGGTCGGCGGAAGGTGCACGTGCCCGTCGACCTGGGACCGGACCGCAGCGACGCACGGATGCACGCCAAGACCGTAGGATCCTACGCAGTGCCGTAGGGGACCGCACCGCCACTTCCCAGCAAATTAGGGACACTGTTGCTCCTGGGGTATCGGCGAGGACCATTCGCAACCGTCTGCATGAAGCTGGGCTACGGTCCCGCACACCGTTAGGCCGTCTTCCGTTCACGCCCCAACATCGTGCAGCCCGCCTCCAGTGGTGTCGCGACAGGCGTGAATGGAGGGACGAATGGAGACGTGTCGTCTTCAGCGATGAGAGTCGCTTCTGCCTTTGTGCCAATGATGGTCGTATGCGTGTTTGGCGCCGTGCAGGTGAGCGCCACAATCAGGACTGCATACGACCGAGGCACACAGGGCCAACACCCGGCATCATGGTGTGGGGAGCGATCTCCTACACTGGCCGTACACCACTGGTGATCGTCGAGGGGACACTGAATAGTGCACGGTAGATCCAAACTGTCATCGAACCCATCGTTCTACCATTCCTAGACCGGCAAGGGAACTTGCTGTTCCAACAGGACAATGCACGTCCGCATGTATCCCGTGGCACCCAACGTGCTCTAGAAGGTGTAAGTCAACTACCCTGGCCAGCAAGATCTCCGGATCTGTCCCCCATTGAGCATGTTTGGGACTGGATGAAGCGTCGTCTCACGCGGTTGCACGTCCAGCACGAACGCTGGTCCAACTGAGGCGCCAGGTGGAAATGGCATGGCAAGCCGTTCCACAGGACTACATCCAGGATCTCTACGTTCGTCTCCATGGTAGAATAGCAGCCTGCATTGCTGCGAAAGGTGGATATACACTGTACTAGTGCCGACATTGTGCATGCTCTGTTGCCTGTGTCTATGTGCCTGTGGTTCTGTCAGTGTGATCATGTGATGTATCTGACCCCAGGAATGTGTCAATAAAGTTTCCCCTTCCTGGGACAATGAATTCAAGGTGTTCTTATTTCAATTTCCAGGAGTGTATTTCATGCGTTCACATTGGCCAGGCTACATCCGAACAGTGTCAAAGTCAGCATGAACACGCTGCTCCAGTGTCTCTACATCTGGAATGGGCTCTGCATACACGATGCTTTCGAGATGGCCCCGTAACCAGGAATCCCACGGGTTGAGATCCGGCAAACGAGCAGGCCATGCAACTCGACGCCTTCGTCTGATTCATCGACCAGGGAAGACACAACTGAGATGCGTCCGGAGGTTAACGGCGAAGTGGGCTGGAGCTCCATGTAGCAACAATATAACCCCTCGAATCATCAGTGGCACTTCTTGCAGCAGGGATGGCAAAGTCAACAGCAAGTAACGCCCATAGTTCCGGCCTGTTAGTCGACGTGGAAGGAAGACTGCTCCCAAAATACACTCGCGAATTATCCAGGCCCACACATTCTGGCTGCAGCGATGCTGATGATTCACTGTCACCATACCATGGGGGTTCTGCATACTATGCCACAGATGAATGTTATGAAAGTTGAAGATACTGATCCCAGTACGGGACTCACAACCCGTACCACATTCCACTGGTAAGCACTAATGAAGGACCGGGTCCCTTACATCGATTGCACATAATTCATTAAGGTCAATCCAACACTTTTATTTCAAATATGAGGGCAGTTCAATAAGTAATGCAACACATTTTTTCTCTGAAACAGGGGTTGTTTTATTCAGCATTAAAATACACCAGGTTATTCCGCAATCTTTTAGCTACACAACACTATTTTTCAACGTAATCTCCATTCAATGCTACGGCCTTACGCCACCTTGAAATGAGGGCCTGTATGCCTGCACGGTACCATTCCACTGGTCGATGTCGGAGCCAACGTCGTACTGCATCAATAACTTCTTCATCATCCGCGTAGTGCCTCCCACGGATTGCGTGCTTCATTGGGCCAAACATATGGAAATCCGACGGTGCGAAATCGAGGCTGTAGGGTGCATGAGGAAGATCAGTCCACTGAATTTTTGTGAGCTCCTCTCGGGTGCGAAGACCTGTGTGAGGCGTTGTCATGAAGAAGGAGAAGTTCGTTCAGATTTTTGTGCCTAGGAACACGCTGAAGTCGTTTCTTCAATTTATGAAGAGTAGCACAATACACTTCAGAGTTGATCGTTTGACCATGGGGAAGGACATCGAACAGAATAACCCCTTCAGCGTCCCAGAAGACTGTAACCATGCCTTTACCGGCTGAGGGTATGGCTTCAAACTTTTGCTTGGCAGGGGAGTGGGTGTGGCGCCACTCCATTGATTGCCGTTTTGTTTCAGGTTCGAAGTGATGAACCCATGTTTCATCGCCTGTAACAATCTTTGACAAGAAATTGTCACCCTCAGCCACATGACGAGCAAGCAATTCCGCACAGATGGTTCTCCTTTGCTCTTTATGGTGTTCGGTTAGACAACGAGGGACCCAGCGGGAACAAACCTTTGAATATCCCAACTGGTGAACAATTGTGACAGCACTACCAACAGAGATGTCAAGTTGAGCACTGAGTTGTTTGATGGTGATCCGTCGATCATCTCGAACGAGTGTGTTTGCACGTTCCGCCATTGCAGGAGTCACAGCTGTGCACGGCCGGCCTGCACGCGGGAGATCAGACAGTCTTGCTTGACCTTGCGGCGATGATGACACACGCTTTGCCCAACGACTCACCGTGCTTTTGTCCACTGCCAGATCACCGTAGACATTCTGCAGGCGCCTATGAATATCTGAGATGCCCTGGTTTTCCGCCAAAAGAAACTCGATCACTGCCCGTTGTTTGCAACGCACATCCATTACAGACGCCATTTTAACAGCTCCGTACAGCGCTGCCACCTGTCGGAAGTCAATGAAACTATACGAGACGAAGGGGGAATGTTTGAAAATATTCCACAAGAAATTTCCGGTTTTTTCAACCAAAATTGGCCGAGAAAAAAAATGTGTTGCATTACTTATTGAACTGCCCTCGTACATAAATGAAGTTACATTTGAATCTGTCTGACATTAAACAGGAATAAAAAAAACAATTTCAATATCAGCTAATTTAGTGCGTGAAGCGCGAGTTAAGCCAATAACCAGGTAAGCTAAATTTGAATCTGTCTGGCATTAAATAGGAATTAAAAAAACAATTTTTATATGTTTAAATTACAACATTAGGGAATCCCAAATCTTTCCCTTTTCTAGGCGGACGCTGAGCCAGAAACACAGAATGACACAAAAACACAGTTTTGCTGTGAAATCTTACAGGACACCCGGAAGCAGTAACTGACAAGTGGTCGGCACCCACAAATAACACAGGCTAAGTGTCAGGCTGGGAGCACATCCTACGAGAACTTGTTCATACTATGCTCACCACAAACTGTAGACATTCCGGCCGAACATCCGCTTGCGGTGGCTGCCAGAAGGACGAAGCAACCGACAGGCCCACGCCGTGCTTCTCACACAGGCGCCTCAATTCGTACAAACATCTCGGCCAACACCAACTCCGGACTCCCCTCTCACTGTGAGGCTTGGCACAGTTTACATGAAATGCCTTCCAGGCAACCAGTAACCACCGCAGGAGTTTCACGATTAGCAAACAGCCCCAGCGTAACAGACGTCACACACGTGGTTACGCCCGAGCCACAACTCCGCCAATCTTACCGGCCGCCCCAAACCGACTGCCTCTCGCCGTCCCGCGCGCCCCAGCCGAAAACGCAAAGATGCTCATGCCCGGCGACGCGCCAAAGATAACAAGGCGATCGCTGATGATCGACCAGCGATCTGGCTCAGATACCACTCCGCGTATATGTGGCCTCATCTCTGAATCGGATAGATGACGCAAATCCCGGAACTGTGGTTGCCTGGTGAAGAAACCAGCGACAAAACTGCATCCGATGTGAAAAGTTTGTCGCTAGTAAACCCTGCACACGATCTAAGTGATGCCATGGAGAATGGCTTACCATATACTGGAAGGTCAACTACATGGTACTGACATGGCGGTCGCCTTCCGCAGTGTTAATCACATTTTCCTCCAAGCCTGGTGTCCGAACATTTCGGGTACGTCCTTCATGGTTTCCTGCTTTCTGAAACGACCCTGTCTCAGACAATTGGCAAATCACTGGTGCAAACATTGAATGCCGTTGTTTGCTGACGGCAGGGACAGGTCTCCTGATACAATCACGCTGCCCGCAACCCGTTGCCGCGTGCCTTTTCTTCAGTAAACACAACGTCGCAAAGCTCGAATACGGAACCACTGTGTATAACGCTGTATCACATCCACTACAAAGTGAGTCAGCAAGAGAAGTGAACCGGACACAACATTACCAATTACTATGGCAGGAGAAGGCTCTGGGGCATGACGTATGAGGAACACTACCACTTTCTGGGAGGAAACCATGCATACCATAACTGAGGCTGCATGGTACAGCTTGTACTGGTCCACCTCTGTAACGAAGTATGACTGAATAAACGGTCTCTAGCACTGACACCATGCATTTCCATAATAACGTAATTAGACATCTTTGTTCCGTATTCTCTCATCGAGCAAAGAATGAAATTACAATGAAATCCAGACCATTAGCAGCTTACAGGCGTTGATAAAGATCAAAGGGGACGGTTGAAAATGTATGCCCCGCCCAGGACTCGAACCCAGGATTATCTTCTGCTTTCATAGGAGACGTTCTATCCGATTTTTTTTAGCTGCTAACAGGTGTTGATAAATATCAATACGGACCGTGGAAAATGTGTGTCCCAACCGGGACTCGAACCCGGGATCTCCTGCTTACATGGCAGATGCTCTGTCCGACATTCTTTTTTTTTGTTGCCTTTCGCGGGCAAGTGCTCTACCAACTTTTTGTTTTGCTTTTGCTGAGGCTATATCCATCTTTTTGTTTCTTTTTTACTTTTTTTATTTTTTGTTTTTTTATTTTATTTTTTCAGGCTGCCGTTGCTCAATATAAGAAATGAAATGCCTTCTTGAGTTTCTTTTTGTCTCTTTTTGCCAAGTATTAAACGGAAAATTTTATGGTGCACAAAGGGCTATCACTTCATTCTTGAACGAAAGTTGCTTCGCTGCTCTGCGAGAGAAGGAAAATGTTAAAACGCAAATGGGAGAGAAAAAACGCCTTCTGCATTGGTGAGCGACTGGATATTATCTTAAAATTCCGACAAGAACTGAAGTCTCAGGAAGCAATTAGGATTCATACATACAGATCACTGGCAACCTCTGCTATCCGAAATATTGCATTTGAAGTATTTAACCGTTAATTATGATGTTCAGCATATTTCCAAATATCCTCCTGTGGTCACAATGTTGGCTCATTTTAAAGTGTTCAATTTCTATGTTGGATTAATAGTCTAGGAAAGTAGCATGCCTATTCTGCATAATTAACGATGCTGTGTGGCCCATGATCCAAGTTGCAGCGTTGTTTGCTGCTCGTGGATATCTCAGTTTTTGTGGCTGAATGATCTCTAAAAGGTCTACACCACTCAGCGTCGTACGGTCTACCACCGACAATCGTTGACGAAGAAATGTTGTAATTTCTTCTGCACGTCCGCACGTGAGCCCATGAATAAGCGTAACGACCCTTCCGCATACGCCACTGTTGGGCGTTCGATGAAGGCCTATCTTATGTAGCTTTTCATTCGTTGCCACTTTATCGTTGACTGTTAGATACCAGTCGGCTACGACGCGTGATGGTAACATGTCCCTGTGCACATTCCGCCATACTATACTCCAATGTGTATGTGGATGTTTTTCTTCGAGACGATTTCTGTGGTTTGTTGTCATGAGGAGGTCATAAAGTTTCCTGTTCGTCAGGCTTCCGTTATCGACGATGTTGTGTCGAATGTAGCTCATTTCCATGTAGTACATTCACACATGTCGGTAAGAAAGTGGAATGCCGGTGATATTAACGGGTGGGTCAAGGCTATGAGGCTTCCACCGCTGAATGAGGTATGTGATGATGCTGGTCCTTGTTTGTGTACATTAGCCGGCCGAAGTGGCCGTGCGGTTCTGGGCGCTGCAGTCTGGAACCGCGAGACCGCTACGGTCGCAGGTTCGAATCCTGCCTCGGGCACGGATGTGTGTGATGTCCTTAGGTTAGTTAGGTTTAAGTAGTTCTAAGTTGTAGGGGACTAATGACCTCAGAAGTTGAGTCCCATAGTGCTCAGAGCCATTTGAACCATTTGTGTACATTAATGAGGTTAAGGCCATCTTTGGACGAAGGTAAAGTTAAGGTACCGAACTGAACTTTGAAAGAGCCATCGAGGACACAGACAATAATGTGACTGCTGGGACTTAGCTCTGGCACAGTCCCTGTGAGACCCACATTCCCAACTTACCGTCCACATACTAAGTTTGTAGTGCCTATACCCATTACTCGCGGCAGTCTATCGATTCCCTTAAGAGTTCGGGCAATGTGAGTGCACCAGCAGTGAAGAAGATCATTGGCCGGTAAACCTTATCTACAGAGTGAAAAGCATTTAAAATGACAAACTCTGGGAGGTTGAAGGGGACATTGAAACAAACATTTTCCCCTAATGTCATTTTTTATTAGAAGTATTTAAACCGGTAGAGGAAGATTTCTCTGGTGGCAAATTAATTAAACCAACAAACACTCTGCCTTTGCCAATCCACGTTTTTGGGAACCGTCAGTCCAGGGATTGACGCACACGATGACTGAAACGTGCCGGCGCCCCGTCATGTTGGAACTACATGGGTTGTCTTGTAGGGAGCGGGATGTCTTCCAGCAATTCTGGCAATGCTCTGGCGAGAAAATTGTAATAGCGCCTAGTGCCATTTAATGGCCTAGGTAGCAGATACGGCCCAATTAAACAGTCCCCAACAACACCGACCCACACATTAATGGGTCAAATGGCTCTGAGCACTATGGGACTTAACATCTGTGGTCATCAGTCCCCTAGAACTTAGAACTACTTAAACCTAACTAACCTAAGGACATCACACACATCCATGCCCGAGGCAGGATTCGAACCTGCGACCGTAGCAGTCGCGCGGTTCCAGACTGAGCGCCGAGAACCGCACGACCACCGCGGCCGGCTACACATTAATGAAGAACCACACTTGATGAGCGCTAGTAGCTGTGTCATGCCAGTTATCCTCACTCCAAACATGCTAATGTGCATGTTAAAGACTCCATCTCGCCCGAACGTTGCTTCATCGGTAAACAACACAGAGGATGGAAATGTAGGATGCATTTCAGATTATTCCAGGTACTACTGCGAAAACTGTGCTCTAGGTGGATAATCAACTGGCTCCAGGTTGTGGACACGCTATAAGTGAAATGGACGTAACAATTGCTCTCGAAGGACATTCGTCTGATTCGCCCCCATGTTACGTGCAATTGCACGAGTGCTGACTGAAGACAGCTTTCTCAAATTGCAGCGTTCTTACCGTGCGACAGCGTCCCTGTCCAGGTAATCTGCTAAATGACCCGGTCTCACACAGATGTTGGTACACAGCAGCAAAGGTCGTATGATACGGGATACGGCGATTAGGATATTGTTGTTGATAAACCCGCTGTGCAGCTCGTCCGTTGTGGTGTGCTACGTAGTACGCACCAACCATATCAGTGTACTCACTCCAGGTGTATCGCTCCACTAGTAAACAGAGACAATGCACTACTACACTGGTCGACAGCAGTTGCCTACAACTGAAGAGTGTAATACGCCCTCTAACAACTGAAGAGCGTAATACGGCCTCCACCGGTTCAAATACTCCTCATAGGAAAAAATGACAGTAGGGATAAATATTTGTTTTGATGTCCCCTACAACCTCCCAGAGTTTGTCGGTTTAAATACTTTTCACCCTGTATACGAAGATGGTATCTGTTCTTTCAGACACACATTTTCAACTGTCCCCGCTGATATTTATCAACACTTGCAAGCAGCTAGCGGCCTGGATTTCATTGTAATTTCATTCTTCGAGAGCTGGAATATGTCCGAAAGAACAGATACCATCTTCATATTCATATCTCATCTGTCAGTCCCTAGAGCTTGGAAACGGTGGAAAAATCGTTAGGCGTGTAGGCATTTGCAAGCACACTGTGACGAGCTGCCACTGAACAGCCGAGCTGGGAGAGGCCCTGCAGGCAGACAGAGGGATCAACCCAGGGGGGATTCTCAGAAGAGCGCGCTGGATGGGCCGCAGCGCGCTGTTACTCGCTTGACCGGACTTTCTTTCCCAGTTGCTGCAGCGGTATTCTAGGCACACTACAACCAGTGTAGGTAGTGTAGATATGATCTACCAAATTGTAAGGCGTCCAACAGTGACTATTTTTACGGGCTAGAAAGTGGGAATAGGAGCAATACTGATTTTAGCACAGTCCAGTAAGCGCACTACTGTGAACAAAACGCAGAAAACGATATTTCCTTAGCGTGGTGGTGGTGGTGGTGTGTTGGGGCTTATGGGCGCTCAACATTGAGGTCATCAGCGTCCTGACACACTGGAGCACACCAGACATAACATCTACAGGGTGTTACAAAAAAGTACGGCCAAACTTTCAGGAAACATTCCTCATACACAAATAAAGAAAACATGTTATGTGTACATGTGTCGGAAACGCTTAATTTCCATGTTAGAGCTCATTTTAGTTTCGTCAGTATGTACTGTACTTTCTCGATTCACCGCCAGTTGGCCCAATTGAAGGAAGGTAATGTTGACTTCGGTGCTTGTATTGACATGCGACTCATTGCTCTACAGTACTAGCATCAAGCACATCAGTACGTAGCATCAACAGGTTAGTGTCCATCACGAATGTGGTTTTTCAGTCAGTGCAATGTTTACAAATGCGGAGTTGGCAGATGCCCATTTCATGTATGGATTAGCACGGGGCAATAGCCGTGGCGCGGTACGTTTGTATCGAGACAGATTTCCAGAACGAAAGTGTCCCGACAGGAAGACGTTCGAAGCAATTGATCGGCGTCTTAGGGAGCACGGAACATTCCAGCCTATGACTCGCGACTGGGGAAGACCTAGAACCACGAGGACACCTGCAATGGACGAGGCAATTCTTCGTGCAGTTGACGATAACCCTAATGTCAGCGTCAGAGAAGTTGCTGCTGTACAAGGTAACGCTGACCACGTCACTGTATGGAGAGTGCTACGGGAGAACCAGTTGTTTCCGTACCATGTACAGCGTGTGGAGGCACTATCAGTAGCTGATTGGCCTCCACGGGTACACTTGTGCGAATGGTTCATCCAACAATGTGTCAATCCTCATTTCAGTGCAAATGTTTTTTTTTACGGATGAGGCTTCATTCCAAGGTGATCAAATTGTAAATTTTCACAATCAACATGTGTGGGCTGACGAGAATCCGCACGCAATTGTGCAATCACGTCATCAACACAGATTTTCTGTGAACGTTTGGGCAGGCATTGTTGGTGATGTCTTCATTGGGCCCCATGTTCTTCCACCTACGCTCAATGGAGCACGTTATCATGATTTCATACGGGATACTCTACCTGTGCTGCTAGAACATGTGCCTTTCAAGTACGACACAACATGTGGTTCATGCACGATGGAGCTCCTGCACATTTCAGTCGAAGTGTTGGTAGGCTTCTCAACAACAGATTCGGTGACCGATGGATTGGTAGAGGCGGACCAATTCCATGGCCTCCACGCTCTCCTGACCTCAACGCTCTTGACTTTCATTTATAGGGGCATTTGAAAGCTCTTGACCACGCAACCCCGGTACCAAATGTAGAGACTCTTCGTGCTCGTATTGTGGACGGCTGTGATACAATACGCCATTCTCCAGGGCTGCATCAGCGCATCAGGGATTCCATAGACGGAGGGTGGATGCATGCATCCTCGCTAATGGAGGACATTTTGAACATTTCCTGTAACAAAGTGTTTGAAGTCACGCTGGTACGTTCTGTTGCTGTGTGTTTCCATTCCATGATTAATGTGATTTGAAGAAAAGTAATAAAATGAGCTCTAACATGGAAAGTAAGCGTTTCCGGACACATGTCCAAATAACATATTTTCTTTCTTTGTGTGTGAGGAATGTTTCCTGAAAGTTTGGCCGTACTTTTTTCTAACACCCTGTAGAAAATAGAGTGAGAAACAGCAGCTACGTTTCTACAGTAACACCTTAGCACATCTGACTAAAGTGACTGGTATAAGATACTAATAACACATACAAAACTAGAATAATGGCAATAAAGAAGCTGTACGAAGTGCATTCAAGTTCTAAGGCCTGCGATTTTTTTTCTAATTAACTACTCACCCGAAATCGATGAAACTGGCGTTACTTCTCGACGTAATCGCCCTGCAGACGTACACATTTTTCACAACGCTGACGCCATGATTCCATGGCAGCGGCGAAGGCTTCTTTAGGAGTCTGTTTTGACCACTGGAAAATCGCTGAGGCAATAGCAGCACGGCTGGTGAATGTGCGGCCACGGAGAGTGTCTTTCATTGTTGGAAAAAGCCAAAAGTCACTAGGAGCCAGGTCAGGTGAGTAGGGAGCATGAGGAATCACTTCAAAGTTGTTATCACGAAGAAACTGTTGCGTAACGTTAGCTCGATGTGCGGGTGCGTTGTCTTGGTGAGACAGCACACGCGCAGCCCTTCCTGGACGTTTTTGTTGCAGTGCAGAAAGGAATTTGTTCTTCAAAACATTTTCGTAGGATGCACCTGTTACCGTAGTGCCCTCTGGAACGCAATGGTTAAGGATTACGCCCTCGCTGTCCCAGAACATGGACACCATCATTTTTTCAGCACTGGTGGTTACCCGAAATTTTTTTGGTGGCGATTAATCTGTGTGCTTCCATTGAGCTGACTGGCGCATTGTTTCTGGATTGAAAAATGGCATCCAGCATCCACGTCTCATCCATTGTCACAACCGACGAAAAGAAAGTCCCATTCATGCTGTTGTTGCGCGTCAACATTGCTTGGCAACATGCCACATGGGCAGCCATGTGGTCGTCCGTCAGCATTCGTGGCATCCACCTGGATGACACTTCTCGCATTTTCAGGTCGTCATGCAGGATTGTGTGCACAGAACCCAGAGAAATGCCAACTATGGAGGTCGATCTGTTCAACAGTCATTCGGCGATCCCCCAAAACAATTCTCTCCACTTTCTCGATCATCTCATCAGACCGGCTTGTGCGAGCCCCAGGTTGTTTCGGTTTGTTGTCACACGATGTTCCGCCTTCATTAAACTGTCGCACCCACGAACGCACTTTCGACACATCCATAACTCCATCACCACATGTCTCCTTCAACTGTCGATGAATTTCAATTGGTTTCACACCACGGAAATTCAGAAAACGAATGATTGCACGCTGTTCAAGTAAGGAAAACGTCGCCACTTTAAGTATTTAAAACAGTTCTCATTCTCGCCGCTGGCGGTAAAATTTCATCTGCCGTACGGTGCTGCCATCTCTGGGACGTATTGACAATGAACGCGGCCTCATTTTAAAACAATGCGCATGTTTCTATCTCTTTCCAGTCCGGAGAAAAAAAATCGGAGGCCTTAGAACTTGAATGCACCTCATACAAGGATGGTCACGATCCCAGTGTAAAAGACGGGTAGTACTAGAGAAGGAAATACGTTCCACCTGGGGAGGCTAATTGGTCATTCGAATCTGAATGAAAGTCTTCAGAGTGAATCTCGAGTTTACTGTAATTCTATAAAAATGACTCTACTCTAGCAACGCGCCATCTCACTCTTGTGGCTTCATATCTCCGTATCTGTGTCTGTGCGGAGGCTGAAGCGGCTGCAGAATCAGGCCTTGGTGGCAGCTAAGTTTCAATTTGTCCAAAATCTTTCTTAGTCTCTCAACTCATCTGTCCAGAGATGTACCTTGAACGGCGGCGGAATCCATCGGAGGAGATGGCTCCTAATGGTGAGACGAAGAAGCAGTTAAAAGGATAAGAGATTTTGTACCGACTGGCTCTTAAAAGGACATCTCATGTTTCTCAATTTTACCATACTAATTTTGCTCGGATTGGCTGGACTATAAATACTCTGAGTGCCAACCATTAAAACTATGTTATTGTGGTTCAACCTAACGTCTACTTGGTAGAGAAGCAAATCATGTTTAATGTGAATTTCAGACCACAATTCCATTATACCTTCTTCACTTGGTGTATCCAGAAGAGAACAGAATGTGTCTCTCCCTATCAAAAATCATTGGCAGAAGTTGGAATCGAACCCAGACCATATCCATCCAACAGATCACCAAATGCTCTTCTCTGTGACTCAATTTCTATCGTAAAGCCGTTGCGCCACACTGAATGAATATTTTGTTACACAGGCTCCCTGTAGTGGTTTGCAGCATGTTCAGTACATTCATTTACTTGGTCGACCGAATCGCCATGAGATAGCTGCCTCGGCAACCCAGTGCATACATTCGACTCTGTTTTGTAATCACCGAAATAAAGTCACGTAACTGCCACCTACACAGAGCTGCCAACAGTTTAGGATGCAGAAATTGAAACAGGAAGCGTTCATTTCCTCTTGAGCTACTCTATTGCGCTATGTGTTTGTTGAAAACGTCGTGCAGTGCGAAAGAAAAGCTGTAACTGTGTGTCTCTCAGAAGTCTAGATCCGGCCATATGCATTATCTCACAGCACTGTGGAATACGAAAGTTCTGGAGGAATTGTTGTCCACTTCTGGAGCTGCTATAGTTACGTGTTAGCTGGTAGCGCAACTGTAAGTGTTGTGCACAGTAGATAAGACGTCGCGAGTACATTTACGGCTACATTTTTTAAAACATAATTCTGGTGTCTGCTGAAGTTATCATTCTAATGGAACTTTGAACATAATTCCCTTTACTTCTCTGCCCAAAATAGTCGCATGTGGAGAAAGGGCTAACTTCTGTGACATTTTGTTCTTTTCAGGTTTAATAGGCGGCCAGGCAGCAGATGCATTTCGAAACTTTTGTATTATGTATGAGGAGAGCGCATCGTGCCAAAATACGTCAGAAAAGTATTTTCTACATTAGCTGTCGTGTGGTAGTAGCATTTTATTCTCCTTCAAACCTTGTTTGACAGCTTTAACTCAGAACAAGTTTTCTACATGTATGTAAATAATAAACTGCTTGTTTATTGTCAGACTGTTATAGATAACATCAGAGAATTCTCATATATCGTTGATGATTAATTTCTCTCTCATGTTTACTATTGTTTTAACAACACTAAAAGAAGTCTTACGAAAATTGTGCACTGTATAGAAGAAATGAAGTAAAACTACCCACGATGACCTTACGACGAAACTCTGTTTTAATGAAACTGAGTATCTGCACACAAGGGTGCCTCTGTCGGCAGAAATTAGTAAAATACTACTCGCTTGGATTTCGATTGGGTCTGTGTTTAATTGGTATGCTGTGCCATACTCAAGAGGTATGCAAATGTGGCATTTCATAAATAAAGTTATGTATTCCTAGAAACCCAAAATTCGCTTGTCAGCAGCGGAAAGAGGCGTTACCTGTTGTGCAGCATAGTAAGTTTTTCACCGTTAAACAGCGGTTCACGAGTTCTAGGCGCTAATGGCGTCGTAAGAGGAAGCCAAGGCACATACATCTAAACCAGCTCTATGGTAATGTGCTGACCTGTGAACAAGCGTCTGTTACGGTTCGCGGTTTCAGTCTCGCCGACTGTAACGTTTTTATCCCTTCTGTGAAAGAGCTACAAGCAGTCAGATCAAACATTAATAAGGAAATCGCAGGGCAATCATAACGCAATGGTGGAAAACCACGTAGCATATATCACATAGCAATGCATGGATAATTGAGAGAAGGTCTGAGGTCCCAACCAAAAGAATTTTGCACTCTACTTTAAAAACTTCGTATGGGATCATGAATTTTCATTAGAAATGAAAAGCTGGAAACTGCTGGAGGTCATGATTTAGTAAGGATGCATTTTAAGTTCGTAAACGTCAAGTATTAAAGGGATAAGAAGTAATAAGTAATTACAGTTTTAAAAATGCACTTTAAATTAATAAATAAATTAATTAATTGAGACTAAAACTGATATCTTGATGTAAGGTAATGGTAAAAAGCTATTGCAAAAGGATTGTTGAACATCCCATCGTTGAACGTCTGTAATTAGTGTATGATTAATTCGATACTGTAATAAAGTGTAATCTCTGTAATATGCACAATATGAGCATATTAATGAAAGTCTGTAAAGTCACAAAAATCGAATGGGGATGGATTTGTGACAGAAACAGAGATGGGATGTGGAAACACAGAATGGTTAGACGGTGAACCACGGTGAAACTGCCATTACCCACACATACAGAGTATGTAAAACTGGGCCAGCAAGCTGGACAGCTGACGAATGTACCTCTGGTCAGTGCCTGCGACCTGAAACCACTTGCTCCGGCGTCCCCGCGCCCTGACTTACCTGTCGACAAGAGAAGGGGAGCCCTGCGGCCTGAGCCAACACTCTGAGGAACTGACAGGGCGCCACTGACTCACCACCTGCGCCAGAGGGTGTCCCACAGCCACACCACTACCCGGACGAGTTGTAACAAAATGGTTCAAATGGCTCTGAGCACTATGGGACTTAACATCTTAGGTCATCAGTCCCCTAGAGCTTAGAACTACTTAAACCTAACTAACCTAAGGACATCACACAACACCCAGCCATCACGAGGCAGAGGAAATCCCTGACCCCGCCGGAAATCGAGGCCGGGAACCCGGGCGTGGGAAGCGAGAACGCTACCGCACGACCACGAGATGCGGGCCGAGTTGTAACACCCTAGCTTACAAAATACATACATTTTGTTCAACATCCCATCGTTGAACGTCTGTAATTAGTGTATGATTAATTCGATACTGTAATAAAGTGTAATCTCTGTAATATGCACAATATGAGCAAATGATATGTTTTGTCTTTCTCACATTATCTCTTTGGTTATCTTTGAGGTTGAATAATTTTGTTTAAATAATTTTTGTAGGAATGTCAATATGTGCCCATGTTCTGTTTTATTTAATATGTTTCGTTGCTGTTACGCAAACTGCTGACCCTCACATAGGGTTCTTAGTTATTTTGTAAGTAAAAGGTGGTGTGGAATTGCATAGCGCGCGCAAAATGTGGTGGGCACGGAAAGAAAGGTGGAATCAGGAGTCAGTCGGGGACGAGCTACCAAACTGCCAACTTCTAATGTAAAAGTTGTGTATTGTGATGGTGCCGAGAGAGGCTTTTCGTGCCGCTTTCCAATGCCTCGGATGGACGGATAAAGAGCTGGAACTATTCTGGAATTGGTACCTGTCATCGCCACCAAGAAATGACAGAGTCCAGCATTTCCGCCTGAAAGTCCAACCACCGACATGCACTCGCCACCACGTCGTGCAATCACTGAAAAGGAACCAAGGAACTGTAAATACGTAAAGTGAAGGATCAGCTCATTGGATGTTTTAGTGTGCTAAAAATGAGGTAACTTATAACTGAATTTATGTACCTACCTTCATTTTTTCTTTATCACAACACCTCTCAGGTTCCTCTCCGTTTGAACTATGATTACCGAGTGTCCTTGTTGTGGGAAATATGAAAGCCTCAAAGTGAAACAGTTAATTAAATAATGTTGTTTGATATTTAGTAAGAAGGGAGTAGTCACATTTACTGTGGATTTGGGAAAATTATAGGAGGTACTAAATGTAGCTTTGTGAAAGCCTCCCAGTGATTGAAACAGTCCACTTTAAAATTTTGTGGACATTCAAAGTTACCTATTTAATCATTGGCTTGAAAGTAGAAGACAGTGGTAATAAAGACAATTTGCTGTTACTTTTAAAATTTAAAAGTTCCTAAAACTGAGGCTTATAAAGTTTTGCTTAGTTAATGATCATAGTGCTGCCTGTTGTAAATTTTAAAAGGTGAATAAGTTTCTTACAAATTTCTCAATATTGTGTCTCACTGCATTAAAAGTCGTGAACTGCACTTGTGGAGAGTTATATACTCATGTTTGCTACATGCTTGTCTCTCTTGTGTATTGGAAGTGCATATTAATAGTGTAACAGGATCCACAGTTTGTCTATTGTGCTTATACTATGTAACAAGTAACAAAAAGACCACTACCTATGAAAACAGTAACTTCTTTTATTCAGACGACAGTGAGAAATAGTTTGCTAGTGAAATAGATTTTTTCCATGTCAGATATAAAAGTAATCGGTAAAAGAAAGATTAAACCTATGATCAATTTATAATTTTGCAGTGAACTTTATTCACATCTCATGTCAGATAGGAAAATGTTTGAAAAGTGAGACTCAATCTATGCTAGACTGTATATTCCTAAAGTGCACTTTAATAGTAATATTATTGAAACCATTCAGTTTGATCAAGCCTTGGAGGCAAAAGTGCATGTCATTTTCTGTTGTCCTTATGCAGATAGCCTTATATAGGCTGTGTGTTTCCATTAACTTTACTCACATCTATTTTCTTGAACAAGAATGTTACTTATTCGCATGCTTAATTAGGCTGGCGACCTTTTTATCATCATTTGGACACTATGGATAGGTAAATTATTGTTTTTTAGTGTTTAAATATTTACGTAATTGTGACTTTCACTTCCAATAAGCCACCTCCGTTAGGTACATCACGGTCAACACAACAAAATTCCTTTCAGAGGGTAACACTGCTCTGTTTCTTTATACAGGAATTATTTTAATAAAAATAATTTCATTACACGAACTGCTTCCAGCTTAGAGGTCATGGTATAGCAGTATCAGGCAGTAGTGTTACAGAGTGAGTACCTGCAACACTATTTGCATACGCAGACTGTTTATGATGTTAACGGGGCACTTCACTCAACCTGTCAACAAACTGTTGCGTATTACCCAAAAAATATGAGAATGTATTTCATGCTTACGGAACCATGAGACTGTGATTTCGTATCAAATAAACGAGTAGACTGTTACTGAGAAAGAGCAGAAGTCTGACCACCTCCTTACAGAGACACAGTTCACAATCCATAACGCTGAAGGTAGAAGGACTATAATCCCTCATTGGCAAGGACACAGTTTCAATCTCAACCCGACTCACGCACTTAAAAATTTGATGTGTGCAGCTATGATCTAATCATAGACTTGCATAAGCAAGTTACCCAATGCTCTGAACGACTGAACTGAAATTCAGTGCGTGTGTGTGTATGTGACAAAAGTCATAAGGAAAAGCATTACACAGTGTATGATCTTGCATTGCTGTCAGTTTGCCTGTTGTCAGACTAAGGCCAATCTGCTACAATGAAATAAACGTGCTTCCATGAACAGTGTCATCGATCTTAATGACATTCTTCTCGTACCAGGTCTGTGATACTGCGATTCTGTTGCGAAAAACTCATTGTGTCTCTAACGTATTTTGTGTGTATTATATTCTTTCGGGAACTGTAGTTCTTATGAATGAACATTATGAGTCATGATTGTGAAATTTTGTTATTTTTGTCTTATGTAATCATGATCTTTTGTGGAGAACCTACTTCTGAAAATGTTAAACATATAACTATAATTTAACAATTAACATACCAATTTAAATATTGTTTATGGACTTGTGCTGCATTTCACATACAGTGAGAAAGGTGTAAATTGTATGTGGAAATATGAATTTGGTAGTTGTTCTCGAATTGGTAATATTCGATAAGAGGATGTTAGTCTACGTACTGTCATGTAAGTAAATCTTATGTCATGTATCTGAATTTCGAATTACTTTTGCTGCTATATATACTTTTATGTTTGTGTATCTTATACTGTCTTTCTTACTATGTGATGATGTAAAACTTTATAGTTTTGTTATGGTGCTCTACCTTCCATGTTTTACAAGAGTGTGAATGAGGTTAATATAAATTTTTTTCTGGAATATGAATAAGAATGAATTAATGTTTAAAGAGTATAACGGATGATTGTGTTCGAGCCATTGATGAGTGTTTGAGAAATTTTAGTGCAAATATGTACAGACAGAATATAACCTTTATGTCAGTTTAAAAAAGAGTGCATGAGTATAACCTGGGAAAGTAACAGACCTGTCACATTTGATAAAGAACAAGTTAAGTTTACGCCCGCAAAGTAGAAGAATGGATGTGCGATGGCTTGGTAGATTAATTAAGAATTCAACAATAAAATGTAATATGTGTTATCTTGGCAATATTAAAAACCTACAATGTCTCAACTGAGCATGTTACCTCAGTACCACATAGGTCCTAAAGTTCTTTGCCGCAGTTATGTTTTAAGAAGTTTTGAGCACAGTTGCATTGATGTAAATTTTAAGAAAGTTGGAAGCGGTGATGTTACACAACCGTTTTTTTTTTCAGAACGTAAGTACAAGGACCCATTAGATCAGAACAGTTCATCAAAACTGAGAAATGAAATGCATCCTAGCACCAATTATTATTGGTAGATAATTGTCTTAATTTACAGTTTCAGTTGAATTTGCTTGGTGTATGTAGGTACGAAGGTATTTGAAAGCACACTAGGATGAACTGTCAGCACTTGAGTGGAAAGCGAGGCTCTGTACCCAAGGTAGGAGGACCTCCTCTGGTGGAATTTTCAGACGGGTGCACCAGACAGGGCACAGGTCAATGCCACACACTTGACCAGGCATCCCTTTGACTTGCCACAACTTTATGCAGGGCATCCCCCACTCTCAAGGCAACATAGATACGATCCCCATTGGTGTAAGGCTTCAAGTAGTGACTGTTTTCACGACTTCAGGGAGGAGAGAGGGGAGGTGCTGTTTGTAACAATGTACAGGGAATGCACAATCATGAACAAAATTTAGAAAGCTGTTTTCTTTGGAACGCACCAGATACCACAAATGAAGTGAGAGTCCACTGTTGGGACCTCTTCGTTTGTGTGGGACACCACCTAACGTCAGGACCACAAGAACTGTTTCCACAATATAAGAACTGCTAGGAGAAGCTAATGGAAGTAAAGTGGAAGTATGAGAAAGCAAAATGTGATGCCATATTCCCATTTCACTGGGAGCATAAAGAGGCAGAGTGAGATGTCTTTTTTCAGCACTAAACCTAAGAAGTTTGTTACAGGTGAATTACCTGGAGAAAAACTCAGGGAAGGTGACCAGCAGCTTTTGGTTACTGGTTAGTGCTCAGAATACTTCCAAGCCAGACAGTCAAAGAAAAGTGAAGAATGCCATACATCGAAATAAGGATATTCCTTTTAAGAGTCGGTCGGTAGATAAAACATCTTTTCTTCTTTGAAGTTCTTCTTTGATTCACCCCCAGGAGACGTCTCCTAAACTAGCCTCCTCCGCTGCCAGGGCCAATCTCTGAGCAGACTAGCTGAGGGTTGAGAAAGATTTCACGCTCGGTGGAACTCTGCCACAGGTGCGCGTTGCTGGCGCACCACCAATGACTGATTCTGCTGCCACTTGAGTCTCCATCTGCAGAGGGACTGATCTGTGACGGTGAGACGATCCTTAGGGACAGTAAAGTCATTTTTAGAAAACTTCAGTAACCTCAAACCTCCCTCTGAAGATTCGAATGATCAGTTTGCTTATAATACACAATTTAATTTAATTGCATAACCTGTACACTAGAAATTTAAGTTTATAAGCAAAACGCTGATGTAAGTTGTTATCAGGGTCCTAGTTTCTTTTGGTACCTCAAAGTAGGATACAGTTTGGTATCTCAGAACCTCCACAAATTTCGTGACCACCCCACAACATCTTTTAAGTCTCCGCTATACTTAACAGGGTGCATGATCCCCATGCTACCTTTGAGAGATTCCCCGACATTGCAAACTACCAGCGCTGCTCAAAAAACTTATTTCATATGAGGACATTTCTGACTCTGAAGCAAAATGTAGGTACTTCATTTGGCCCTTTGCCGCAAATGCTTATAGCACTTGCTGCCAACCCTCCAAACGGTGCTAGGAAATACTCTCCATGCTATGGGAAACACTTGCTTTTGAAAATCAGCAGGGCCTGGGCAGACCAACAGAATTTGGCTGAATTAACGGAAAGCCAGCCGTTAACTCCAGGTGCAAAATAGTTCGCGTCTCCCAGAGACTGGGAAACTGGCTCTGGTGTTTAAAATGTAACATGCAGTTGTGTCCAGCAACTCATATGTTACAGTTTAGCTGCCTCATCAGTGTTTTAATTCTGGCCATGGATTACGTAATAGTTCTTATACAAGCAAACACCCGACCACTGATTTTCTAAAGAACACAACTCTCGCTTTTACCACAGCTTCAAACTCTGATTTCTTTGTAAATGATTTGTGTATTAAATACACTCCTGGAAATTGAAATAAGAACACCTTGAATTCATTGTCCCAGGAAGGGGAAACTTTATTGACACATTCCTCGGGTTAGATACATCACATGATCACACTGACAGAACCACAGGCACATAGACACAGGCAACAGAGCATGCACAATGTCGGCACTAGTACAGTGTATATCCACCTTTCGCAGCAATGCAGGCTGCTATTCTCCCATGGAGACGATAGTAGAGATGCTGGATGTAGTCCTGTGGAACGGCTTGCCATGCCATTTCCACCTGGCGCCTCAGTTGGACCAGCGTTCGTGCTGGACGTGCAGACCGCGTGAGACGACGCTTCATCCAGTCCCAAACATGCTCAATGGGGGACAGATCCGGAGATCTTGCTGGCCAGGGTAGTTGACTTACACCTTATAGAGCACGTTGGGTGGCACGGGATACATGCGGACGTGCATTGTCCTGTTGGAACACCAGGTTCCCTTGCCGGTCTAGGAACGGTAGAACGATGGGTTCGATGACGGTTTGGATGTACCGTGCACTATTCAGTGTCCCCTCGACGATCACCAGTGGTGTACGGCCAGTGTAGGAGATCGCTCCCCACACCATGATGCCGGGTGTTGGCCCTGTGTGCCTCGGTCGTATGCAGTCCTGATTGTGGCGCTCACCTGCACGGCGCCAAACACGCATACGACCATCATTGGCACCAAGGCAGAAGCGACTCTCATCGCTGAAGACGACACGTCTCCATTCGTCCCTCCATTCACGCCTGTCGCGACACCACTGGAGGCGGGCTGCACGATGTTGGGGCGTGAGCGGAAGACGGCCTAACGGTGTGCGGGACCGTAGCCCAGCTTCATGGAGACGGTTGCGAATGGTCCTCGCCGATACCCCAGGAGCAACAGTGTCCCTAATTTGCTGGGAAGTGGCGGTGCGGTCCCCTACGGCACTGCGTAGGACCCTGCGGTCTTGGCGTGCATCCGTGCGTCGCTGCGGTCCGGTCCCAGGTCGACGGGCACGTGCACCTTCCGCCGACCACTGGCGACAACATCGATGTACTGTGGAGACCTCACGCCCCACGTGTTGAGCAATTCGGCGGTACGTCCACCCGGCCTCCCGCATGCCCACTATACGCCCTCGCTCAAAGTCCGTCAACTGCACATACGGTTCACGTCCACGCTGTCGCGGCATGCTACCAGTGTTAAAGACTGCGATGGAGCTCCGTATGCCACGGCAAACTGGCTGACACTGACGGCGGCGGTGCACAAATGCTGCGCAGCTAGCGCCATTCGACGGCCAACACCGCGGTTCATGGTGTGTCCGCTGTGCCGTGCGTGTGATAATTGCTTGTACAGCCCTCTCGCAGTGTCCGGAGCAAGTATGGTGGGTCTGACACACCAGTGTCAATGTGTTCTTTTTTCCATTTCCAGGAGTGTATTTGACGTTAAGCATGCGAGTGACAAAAACTCCAGAAAATATTTGAAATTATGACTAAAGATTATTGCATATCTGTAAGTCCTCTCATTGTCTAACAATGGATGAAAACAGTGTAGCTAATTTGCGCTTCGTTTAAGGCAAACCTGTTTTCTCCTTTATTTAAATATGTATGGCGTCATATCTTCTGAACTATGTTCCATAAAGTGACGTAACTTTGCAGGTACATTAAGTGGTATGTGTGGACATTGTCTTCATAATGTGTTGTAAACAGAATTAGTAGTAATGAGATAATCAGTTTAAATGTGCTGCCTCATGCGAAAGTTTTAGCGCATAAACAGCGAAAACTCATAAGAAGAAAAAAATTTTTCCTTATACCAACTTTTTGGAGGATGTTAGCGAGATGAGGTTTCGAGAAGGTTTGAAATATTCTTTAAAGGTTGTTGGAACTTACTTTATCATGACGTATACACGGTTTCTATGTATAATACTTCTCTTACTGTGTTAAACTTATATCATAAGGTTATGCTTCCTAATGAGTAGATTATTACTGCATATAAAATTTTTATATAATAATTGTATGAGATACTGAAGGAAATAGTTTTCGTTGAAGCTGTTACACAGGCAGCCCACAACTGAGACCATAGGCCATCAACAGGGTTAGCCGTTTAGTAGTGTACATTCCCAATTTTCCATAGAGAATGTGGACAGTATTTGTAATTGTTTAGAGTTTATGTGATTAATGGAGAACAGCGTTGCTTGGTTTACTGTGTTCCCTCCGAGTCTAGACTACCATTGACGAGTGACACATGGTGTTTGCTGTTTTCAGACGATTATGATGAGACCATGGCTGCAGAGTAAGCTACTGATGCAGCTGACCTCCACAGGGCGTGGTGTGTTCAACTACGTGCAAATACTGCAGGACCAGGTCATGCAGTGCATCGCCATGAGGTCAGCAGCCATCAAAGAACGATCTCCAAAGAAACATCTGAATCTACTGGAAGCTCTTGTAAAGCCAGGTGGACAGACCATGTTACCAGTCAGCGAGGTTCGAGACGAAGTGAGTCACAGACACACCCACAGTGGCTTCATTCTTTTCATTATTCTCCTCTTTCTGCCCATTGGGTACTGCTTTGTCCTTCACTTTATCCATTTCTTCACCTTTTCCACCTTCTCCTCCTTCTCTTGCTCCTCTGCCGCCTCATGAATCTCCTAGTTTTCTAACTTCTTCTCTACTGTTTTCTGTAATTCCATCTTGTAGAAATGGACGAATGGGACTGCAGCTGGTTGACAACTTTCAGAATACACATGTCCGTCAACCATAAATTTATGGTCTAATTTTGTTACATTGCCAGTTCCAGAGCCTCAATGGCACAGTCTATAGGTCCCTATACATGAAACGACTTTAGCTGCCCACTCGTTAATGCTTACCAAAGGAACCACTATATCAAACTGGTTTCCATAGATACCTTTACAGTAGACATGGACACTTCACAAATCTAATGATAGCTTTTACAGAAAGTTTATTCCTATATTCACTAAAACTGCAAGATGTCTCACATAATTATTGAAAAAAGGAGCAATGTTTCAGTGGTCGCCACATTGTGTAACGGTATTCGTGAATCTGAAAGGTCTGCATGCAACTACTGCAGTTCCCAATTTTGCAGATTACCAAAAGCAGTTTGTATTGTCATGTAATACTAACAGGTTTGCTTCAAGGTGCATTTTAAGCCAAGGAGTAGATGGATAAGAACATAAAATAGTATATAGATTAAGATGCATTAGTAAAGGAGGAAAAACATTTGATTACTGAGAAAGTAATGCTAACACTATTATACTGAGTAAATTGCTTCAGCTGCCATTTGTATGGACGATGTTTCAAAGCAGTAAATGATCATGTTGCCCTGAAATGGTTACTGCGCCTTTAATATCTAGCTAGATGCTTAATTAGATGAGTATTACAAATGGCTGATTTTTGTTTTCAATTAGTACATCAGCTGGACAAATTACACAGGAATCCCTTACCGTCTCTGTCTCAAAACATACACTATAGAATTTGTCAGAGTAGACACAGAAGAATGGACAGAAGGACAAAGTGCTGACCCAGACTGTCAGCAATTGCTAACAGACACAATTCAGTGTGGAAGATGGAGTGCTGTGTAGAAAGATTAGATGTGGGTAATGCATAGTGGTACCAGTGATATTACAAAATGATGTGTTGAGTCAGGCTCATGATTCACCTCTAGCCAGATTCACTGGCCAAAAAGCACCAAAGCACCAGGAAGCAGAGCTGCACAGAATTACTCGCAGTCGACACACAAAGGAGACATCGACCATTACAGCTAAATTTGTGTGAGATGCATGCTGAGGGTGCAATACAGTCGTTAAAATATTACACTGTAGAGTTTAATAAAGGCAGATAAACCATTTCAGATGATTGGCATGGGCATAATCAGACCATTTTCTCAAACATGAGGAGGTAATGGTTATGTGCTGAGAATACTAGATCTTTTTCACATTTTATTTCCATGTTACAAATGCCTAGCCAACAAACCGAAACAGTGATCCAGGTGATGGTGAACCAGTCGATACTAAAATTTGGAACACTTGAGACAGGAATACAGACCAAGGAGGGGATTTCATGTCCAATTTAATAAAGCAATTGTCCTTTCAATTACACATTAAGGAACTCAGGTTTGGGTTGGGTTGTTTGGGGGAGAAGAGACCAAACAGCGAGATCATCGGTTAAGGAACTCAGGGTCAGGGTTCAGTGGCCACAAGTAAATGGACGAACTCACATAGTCAACTAGATGACAGGAAAAATATTGAATTACTACAGTAACTATAAACAGACTGTCTGGGATGCCCTACTCCCATATGGACCACTGACAAATAATTCAAAAATCCAGGGGCGTACACTCTTGTCCAGGGTTATTTTCTCTCAAATGACACCATCTCCTTTCGAGCTCTGTAAGATCTACCCAGGAAAAGACATATGATCAGCAAAAACTTTCTCAAAAATGCGAAAAACTTTTTTTGGCGCCAGGTTAGAAGAATTAACGCTAAAGCTTTGGAACAACAGAATATAATAGAAAATAAGTATTAAAAAGTAACATGTCAGATAAGGAATTACATTAACCAACACATACCTACCAAATGATCAGACTGAAAATTTTGTTAGGCCTTAGGATGTACTCTATCAAGTGGTAGAAATGGTATCACCAATTAACGTTAAATTACAACTTCAGACATGTGCCACAGTGGTACATGTAAGTGTTTGTTCCCACTTTCAAAGGAGCACCATTTCTGGCAGCACGTTGAGTAGGACAGGGGGGGGGGGGAGGGGGGGGCAGGGAGTTTCCAGGACAAATAAAGAGCAGGCTAAAATTAGGGAAGCAAAGCAGGAGACGTTTACAGTTATCCCAAACCACACCTTACCCCTGAAGGTCACAAAGAAAATTACAAGATAGGCGAGGAAGTGATGTGACATGAATTTTATATCTTGTCTTATTAATTGGCTCTGAGTGCTATGTGACTTAACTTCTGTGGTCATCAGTCGCCTAGAACTTAGAACTAATTAAACCTAACTAACCTAAGGACATCACACACATCCATGCCCGAGGCAGGATTCGAACCTGCGACTGTAGCGGTCACGCGGTTCCAGACTGAAGCGCCTTTAACCACACGGCCACACCGGCCGGCCTGTCTTATTAATTACTAGGGCTACGTGTGTATACACTAATCATCCAGAACATTACCACCTACCTTAAAGCTGGTATGTCCACCTTTGGCACGAATAATAGAAGTGACGCATTGTGGCATGGAAGCAATGAGGCTGGAGGGAGTTAGCACCACACCTGCACACTCAAGTCATCTAACTCCTGTAAATTCCAAATACGTTCGATCGGTTTCAGACCTGGCGAGTCAGGGGGCCAGCACATCAACTGTTTTCCTTGAACCACTCCAACACACTCCTAGCCGTTTGACATGGGGCATTGTCTTGCTGATGTATGCCACCGCCATTCAGAAACATTATCATCATGGAGGGATGTACGCAAT
Organism: Schistocerca cancellata; assembly: GCF_023864275.1. Lineage (NCBI taxonomy): Eukaryota > Metazoa > Arthropoda > Insecta > Orthoptera > Acrididae > Schistocerca > Schistocerca cancellata. Next base: position 178,152,869 of record NC_064635.1, read on the forward strand.
CTGCAACCAGAGCACAATACTCTCTGGCCATCATGGTGCCTTGCACAAGCTCCACTGAACCCATGGATGCCCACATGAATGTTACCCAGAGCATAATGGAACCGCTGCAGATTGTCTCCGTCCTGCAGTATAGATGTCAAGGAGCTTTCCCCTGCAAGACGACGCATCCACACCCTCCCACAGGCAAAGATGAAGAACGTATCAGGATTCATCAGACCATGTAACACTCTGCCACTGCACCAAAGTCTGGTGCCGATGTTCACGTGCCCATTTAGTCGTAGTTGCCGATGTCATGGTGCTAACATTGGCACATGCATGGGTTGACAGATGCAGAGGCCCGTTGTTAGCAGTGTTCGGTGCACTGTATGTTGTACTCCATGCAGCATTAAAATCTGATGTTAGATCCACCACAGTTCGCTGCCTGTAATGGTTTACCAGTTTGCCCAGCCTACAACATCGGACATCTACAATGAAGGGTGGCCACCCAACACCACGACTTCTGGATGTGCTTTCACCTTGGTCGGATTTATATCGATAATAGGTTGGTGGTCATAATGTTCTAGCCTATCAGTGTACAGCTTACATTTGTGTCTACGTTTTAAGACATAACAAGGCACAGCGGTATTATTTTCATGAAAGGGGATCACCAATGAACATAAATGAAACATTATATTTGGGTATTGGACTGAAGGAATTGTGCGTGTAATTTTATTAAAATATTGTTAAAGATAGTAAAACATTAGTATCTTTATTATTATGTGGAGAGTGCTCGCTTATTTGATGTGGAAGTAATGGTTAACTCTCAGCAAGATAGAAGAAGAAGAAGGTAGAGTTTGGGTGGACGTGTGTATATGTGTACATGTAATTCATGTGTATTTAGCTGTAATAATAAATATTTTTTTGCTAAGACATTTTATATCTGCAAAATGAATGATAGTATTGGACATAAAGTACAACACACTATTCTCGATGCAAGAATTACTCCACAGCAGGCAAGGCAGATCATCTGCCCTACACATTGGAACACACTATCCCCAGGTCGTGTGAGTTCACCTGATTCTGCTCCCAAAAATCTGCAAGACAATGTTCTTAAGAAAATAATCACAAAGAAACCAGAATATTTCCAACGACTTTATAATATTGCTTACAGTACGTGGCAAACCCACTGGTTAGTATTTTTACTTGTTACGAGCATGGACATTACAGTGGCATGCAGTGTGTAGGGTCACAAGGTTACAGGTTTTTGATCAATAGAACACGATGCAGTGTTTCCAGACAAACCTTTGAATTACACGCAACCATCACTGGAACGTCCACCCTAAATATCACCCACATTTTAATGTACTACCCAACCTCTTTGAAAACCTCACTTACTTGAATACCACTTTACAACCACCTCTGCTCGCCTCTCTAAAGCGGACGTTAGCTGAGGAAAATAGCCTCATATCAAAGGAGCATTAATTAGAACACACGAAAAGGTACTGCACAGAATATCAGCACCGAGCGAGGTGGCGCAGTGGTTAGACACTGGACTCGCATTCGGAAGGACGACGGTTCAATCCCGCGTCCAGCCATCCTGATTTAGGTTTTCCGTGATTTCCCTAAATCACTCCAGGCAAATGCCGGGATGGTTCCTCTGAAAGGGCACGGCCGACTTCCTTCCCCATCCTTCCCTAATCCGATGAGACCGATGACCACGCTGTCTGGTCTCCTTCCACAAACCAACCAACCAACCAGAATATCAGCAGCAACTCGTAAAGCTACCCAAATGTCATCCCTGCCGACCTTCAGCCAATGGGTTAAATCCAGTAAAAGTGACAGCAACGAGAAATAGCCTGAGACAGAAGAGAATCACTCATAAAGAGAAACGAAGTACATATGCCACATGCTAATAAGGTCAAAAAGTAATTGTAAATGGTACGGAAAACAAAGTGACCCTGTGGGTGAAGTAGGGTACAGAAACTGTAAATACTTGTACAGGGTGTTACAAAAAGGTACGGCCAAACTTTCAGGAAACGTTCCTCACACACAAAGAAAGAAAATATGTTATGTGGACATGCGTCCAGAAACGCTTACTTTCCATGTTAGAGCTCATTTTATTACTTCTTTTCAAATCACATTAATCAAGAAATGGAAACACACAGCAACAGAACGTACCAGAGTGACTTCAAACACTTTGTTACAGGAAATGTTCAAAATGTTCTCCGTTAGCGAGGATACATGCATCCACCCCCCCTGGCATGGAATCTCTGATGCGCTGATGCAGCCCTGGAGAATGGCGAATTGTATCACAGCCGTCCAAAATACGAGCACGAAGAGTCTCTACATTTGGTACCAGGGTTGTGTAGACAAGAGCTTTCAAATGCCCCCATAAATGAAAGTCAAGAGGGTTGAGGTCAGGAGAGCGGCCATGGAATTGGTCCGCCTCTACCAATCCATCGGTCACCAAATCTGTTGTTGAGAAGCGTACGAACACTTCGACTGAAATGTGCAGGAGCTCCATCGTGCATGAACCACATGTTGTGTCGTACTTGTAAAGGCACATGTTTTAGCAGCACAGGTAGAGTATCCCGTTTAAAATCATGATAACGTGCTCCATTGAGCGTAGGTGGAAGAACATGGGGCTCAATCAAGACATCACCAACAATACCTGCCCAAACGTTCACAGAAAATCTGTGTTGATGTGATTGCACCATTGCGTGCAGATTCTCGTTAGCCCACACATGTTGATTGTCAAAATTTACAATTTGATCACGTTGGAATGAAGCCTCATCCGTAAAGAGAACATTTGCACTGAAATGAGGATTGACACATTGTTGGATGAACCATTCGCAGAAGTGTACCCGTGGAGGCCAATCAGCTGGTGATAGTGCCTCCACACGCTGTACGTGGTACGGAAACAACTGGTTCTCCCGTAGCACTCTCCATACAGTGACGTGGTCAACGTTATCTTGTACAGCAGCAACTTCTCTGACGCTGACATTAGGGTTATCGTCAACTGCACGAAGAATTGCCTCGTCCATTGCAGGTATCCTCGTCGTTCCCCAGTTGCGAGTCATAGGCTGGAATGTTTCGTGCTCCCTAAGACGCCGATCAATTGCTTCGAACGTCTTCCTGTCGGGACACCTTCGTTCTGGAAATCTGTCTCGATACAAACGTACCGCGCCACGGCTATTGCCCCGTGCTAATCCATACATCAAATGGGCATGTGCCAACTCCGCATTTGTAAACATTGCACTGACTGCAAAACCACGTTCGTGATGAACACTAACCTGTTGATGCTACGTACTGATGTGCTTGATGCTAGTACTGTAGAGAGCAATGAGTCGCATGTCAACACAAGCACCGAAGTCAACATTACCTTCCTTCAATTGGGCCAACTGGCGGTGAATCGAGGAAGTACAGTACATACTGACGAAACTAAAATGAGCTCTAACATGGAAATTAAGCGTTTCTGGACTCATGTCCACATAACATCTTTTCTTTATTTGTGTGTGAGGAATGTTTCCTGAAAGTTTGGCCGTACCTTTTTGTAACACCATGTATAAAAAAAAAAACCAGTGCCTGTTTTTAGAGATGTCTGGGAGCTTGATTTTTCCTAGGGGAAAGGAATCGTAACGGTATTAAATTTAGCAGTGTTTGCAGCTCAGGATGGAGCTCCAGGAGAGTGCCATCTACCACTGATGGTCGTTGATCCTCCTGCTCAGTACCCTCAGCAGCAACAAGGTGTTTCACTGACATTGTTACGTGTGTCAATGCCATGGGCCAGCCGTCTCAGATCTACTCTGGTTTGATCAAGTTCCAGTCGCCAACAGCCGCTTCGACCATTGGTTCTGTTTCAGAAAATTCCTAAAGAAGACACAAACATGGTCACTTCCGCAAGTTAGCAATGAATGGCTGCATTCAAACCCCTTCTGGACTACTCATCATTGGCAAAGAGATGGGCAGCAATGTGACATCCAGTCCATCACCAGGTCTCGAATCAGTCTGCCGCTTGAGCATGCAAGCATTTTGGCAGCTCAGCACTTTGCTGTCTACTCAGAACAACGACACAGGGTTTCCAGTGAGGATGGTTGGTTGGTTGATTTAAGGGGAAGGGACCAAACAGTGAGGTCATTGGTCCCATCAGGTTAGGGAAGAATGGGGAAGAAAGTCGGCTGTGACCTTTCAAACGAACCATCCTGGCATTTGCCTGAAGCGATTTGCAGAAATCACAGAAAACCTACATCAGGATGGGAGGACACGGGTTTGAACCGTCGTCCTCCCGAATGCGAGTCCAGTGTGCTAACCTCTGCGCCACCTCGCTTGGTTACCAATGCGGACTTCCCCGCTCTGTACCATGGCGGGGTACTCACAGCAAGGCAGTCACATAGGACCACCCACATTATGGCAGGGTACCACGAGACTTCCTCGATTCAGCAGCGGCTACAACGGGTTCAAACACTCAGTGGTTTCAGCAGCAAGGCCAGGCTAGAGGCCAAGGTTCTGAGAGATGCCACTGTGGGGTGGTGTATAGGCTCTGTCTCTTCGTTTTTATGGCTACTACGTCACAAGGGGTTGCAAATTCCTTTGATGAGCATACAGAAGTAGTCTAAGACTTGATACTCATCATGTGCACTCCACTTGTTCACATTTTAGCTCACCTGCACTGAGAAGCTATGCCATACACTCTACTTAAAAAGGAGTAAGGAAATGACACCGATTAATGAAATGTTCACTGTCTTCAATGAAAACGTATTTTCGAAAAACAGTTGATTGAAAGAGCATTTTCAAAGCATATCAGTTATTACTACACCAATCATCATTTGGCACATTTCAGAGCCTAGATTTCTCCTAACTCCATTTCGTGTTGACTACAGTTCTGAAACAAATAGTTGTATTAACTTAAGGTTCTGTTTGTTACACGCCTGAAAATGGTAAATTTCTACTCCATTTGCGATTCGAAGCTTGGAATATGATGGGCAGCACACAAACCATATTATACCAAAACGAAGGAGGCATCTCATGTATTTACAATTCACGGAATGTTCAGTTCTACCTGTTCTATCCCACGCGATGTTAAGGTTCCGCGTTATCACTCAAGGATTTCCCTACACAGCTATTCGATGGCTCGCATTTCCAGTTGCAGATTACGTCACGACTCGTCTAATCTTGGAACGCGATACTGACAGCGACACACGCTCTTGGTGACTGCGAGAGAGTGAGCCATGAGGCGGCTTCGCCATTACTTGTATAGCCTCGGTCCAGTTCAGAGGGGACTGTGGAGTGAAATGGTGGCTGCTGAACTGCTAGTCCCATTCCTATGTTCTCGAAAAGCTCCCCCTCTGCGTACCAAACTACTTAAGACTTTTTCATTGGAGATCGTTTAGCTTCTGTAACTCATCAGATTGTAAATCTCTACTTAATTAACATTTCGTTGGAATTTTGTTTTCATATTTTATTCATGATGACTTTCACTATGTTTTCAATAGAATCGTGAGTGGGTTCGACCATCAGAACTTCCTCTTTTGTTATCGCTATATGCATTTCTAAAATCAGTTAAACGCAATGTATTTTGTGTAATCTCAGTCATATTTCTCTACAGAATAACCTACTAAGCTCTCTCATCTTAGTTCAAAATTCACATTTCTTTAAAAACCGCAAAAAGTATTGAAAATAACGTTCCCAAACATTCTGCATAACATTTTAAAGTGAAAATACGTAATTGTCAAAATTTAAGATTTGTATCTCCCTACCAGATTAAAATTACAAAAAATAGCGATTTTGTTGTGGAAACTACTTATTGGATTTTCCTCAAACTTAGTATATCTTATGCGTACATAATTCTACACTATTCTATGAAAAATTACAAATTATTCATAGTATTTTAGTTTTGCGTTTCACGGGAGTGCAACTTTTGTCTGCCACCATTAGAAGCAGAGGGTGCGCTCGGTTTGATCTTGAGGCTGAGTGTGCAGTTGGGGGAGGTCTTACCCTCCCCTTCTATTACTACACAGAAATGACATTTGCTTCCCCACACTATGATAGTGTCTTCGCCTTGCTCGTCTTTGACGTGCAGTGACTGTAAACAAATGGCAATAAATAAGTTCTTGTATTCACGAACGACCTTCTTGTGCTGCGCCTGCATACAACTTTGCCAGAGAACCAGTGCACACCCCCGGCCATCCCAGAAACTCGTCTGTAAGTGTCGACGGAAATGTGTCTTCTTCTCCCGCCCGTTATAAATAGTACGTATTTACTGGAGGAAAACCCTCTCGTCAGGTGCCCATAGCCATATTTTCCCTGCAGGAATCACTGTCTCACTGTCTTCAAAGTGTATCGCATTTAGCGAATCCTTATGTGGTCCAAATATATGGAAGTCCCAAGGGCCCAAGGTATGGACTGCAGGATGGATGAGGCAATGATGTCCAACACAATATGGTGATCTATCCCCAGGTTCTGAGAGTTGTGTGCTGGCATGCATGGCCAGGTCAAGATTCCTTTCGGGTTGTTGTCAGAGCGCCGGCCGGAGTGGCCGAGCAGTTCTAGGCGCTACGGTCGCAGGTGCGAATCTTGCCTCGGGCATGGATGTGTGTGATGTCCTTAGGTTAGTTAGGTTTAATTAGTTCTAAGTTCTAGGCGACTGATGACCTCAGAAGTTAAGTCTCATAGTGCTCAGAGCCATTTGAACCATTTTTTTTTGTTGTTGTTGTCTGAGCGGAAACGTCGGAAATGGTTCTTGAGTTTGTTAAAAGTCCTCACTTTGCCTATGAAGAACTGGTTAACGCTTTTGCCAACACACCAACGCTAATCCAAAAGACTGTGATCATAACTTTCCCAGCAGAAGAAACTGCCTCAAATTTCTTCTTTGTTGGTATCTGCTGGTGGTACCAATCTAGTGACTGCTTTTTTGTTACCGGTTCAAAGGTATGCATCCTGGTTTCGTTCATGACAAAAAGGTCTCTCATTGGTATCAATATGCTCCAATATTTCAGAGAAAATGAATTTTTTTCCCTTTAATCTTATAGTTTGTTAAAGCTGTTCACAGATTCCCTCTTGAGCAAACCATTGAATATCCATGAGTCTCTATCATTGAACGCACACTGCCAGTTTTTACATATTAGTATCTGCACTATTCATCACGTCGGTTGCAGTGGTTCTGACTAGACGTCAAAACATGGCTGCTGAAGGAGCGTACTTCCTGCTGTCCGTTATCCATGGCCCAACACTTCTCCTATGACCTACATCTATATTACCTTTGGATTACTCTCTCACTGGTTGGTAGGATATGTTCTGAGGCATCAAGAGATCACCAATTTAGTATTGGTGGGCAGCGTGGAGGGTAAAAATCGTAGAGGGAGACCAAGAGACGAATACACTAAGCAGATTCAAAAGGATTTAGGTTGCAGTAGGTACTGGGAGATGAAGAAGCTTGAACAGGATTAGAATTGAGAGCTGCATCAAACCAGTCTCATGACTGGAGACCACAACAACAACAACTCTCTCACTATCAAAAAACCGTTTGTGAAAGTTCATTGCAGTTCCTTTTTCTACAACCAGGAATTCATTTACAGAACATTTCTCATAATGAGTGTCTTGGAATTACATCAGTTCGATGGTTCGCTTCGTGACTTCCATTTGTCGGAATTGTTCGAAACTTCGTACACAAATTTGAAGCTTGTAAGAAAATCTTTTCTGTGTTTACATACGCTTGAAAAATATTGGGGCTTACTTATTATAGAAATCTCGCACCACAGCAACCGACGACGTCGAGTTTCAAAGTAAATCTTGAACAACTGATTCATTTTACAACTTTCCTCTGTCCTTGTGTTTGTGTAGATTTTGGCTCCTAGTGCGTTCTTTATTTGTTATACAAAGCTATTCCTTGCTGTGCATTTAGAGAATGAACAGCGTGTGTAAGCTAGTGCCGGCCGGGGTGGCCGAGCGGTTCTAGGCGCTACGGTCTGGAACTGCGCGACCGCTACGGTCGCACGTTCGAAACCTGCCTCGGGCGTGGTTGTGTGTGCTGTCCTTAGGTTAGTTAGGTTTAAGTAGTTCTAAGTTCTAGGGGACTGATGACCTCATATGTTAAGTCCCAAAGTGCTCAGAGCCATTTGAACCATTTGTAAGCTAGTCTAACTGAAACGCTTTGCAGCTCGTGAACGTGGTGATGGCCGGCACCGAGACAGTGGCTGTATCAATCAGCTTCGTGCTGGCCTTGCTGGCCCTCCACCCCGAGTGGCAGGACGCGGCCCACAAGGAGCTGAGGGACGTCTTCGGCGAGGGGGATGACTACTAGCGGGCTGCCAGCCTTGCAGACCTGCACAGCCTCAGGGTGCTGGAGAGCATCATCAAGGTGAGCTGCCGCCAACTGCATACTGGGTGTGGTCACAAGGTCAGCTATGGAGAACGTCCACAGTGCTCTACATATGCATCAATATACATAGAGGCGACTGTTTATATTTTGATTGTGGTGACGGTATTATACGGTATTGCAATACCAAAGTAACTGTCACTTAGTATCTGCTGTGACTCACATCTGCAAGCATCAGGGGTACTGAGAGGATGCCTCCAGTTATCCACATACAGATGACATACTAAAGTTTAGGTTGTTCTTGTAAGTGTTAGTGTTGGTAGTATTTGTGATAGTGGTACTAGTTACGACTATGGTACTTGTGGTATTAAATACGAACACCTAGGTGAATTTTGACTAGAAAGCTGCTGTGCCCCAAGGCAGTTGTCATGATGCATGCAACAAGACAACAACCCAAAATTTTAGGTTGACCACTGTAGATGGTTCCCAAAGGCCTTCCCACAGTGGTAACACTGGTTCCCGCCAGATCACTGAAGTTAAGCTCTGTTGCGCTTCGCCAGCACTTAAAGGGTCACCAACCAGTCTGCCAAGTGATGCTGGCAACCGGGATGCCCTCAACCCTTGTGAAGCAAACTGAGGAGATACCTGATTGAGAAGTAATGGCTCCATTCTCATATGCTGACATATATTCAGGATAGTGCTGTGCTGACCACATGCCTCTCCATATCCACATCCAATGATGCCTATGGGCTGAGGATGACACGGTGGCTGGTCAGTACCATTGGGCCTTCATGGCCTATTGGGGCGGAATTTAGTACAGAGTTGCTGTTGGTGGTTGTGCCAGAGTGTTGGGGCCCAGATGTGTTTTTATTTTTTAAATTTTGATTCGACATTCTACAGCATCAGACAGGGCTACAGCACTAGTCTAGATACTAGTCTAGCCACATGTAACTGCATGTGTAATAGAGTTAAGGTAATCCAGTGAACAAGATGGGAGCCATATGTACTGCCCATTAATATTGCCACACCATGAAGAGATGATACATGGGTGTTCATTGGACAAATATACGTATTATACTAGAATTGACATGTGATTACATTTTCACCCAGTTTGGGTGCATAGATCCTGAGAAATCAGTACCCAGAACAACCACCTCTGGCCATAATTACGGCCTTGATACGCCTGGGCATTGAGTCAAACAGAGCTTGGATGGCGTGTACATGTACAGTTGCCCATGCAGCTTCAACACAACTGGTTTGCAGGAGAGCTTCTGTAAAGTTTGGAAAATAGGAGACGAGGTACTGGCAGAAGTAAAGCTGTGAGTGCCGGGCGTGAGTCGTGCTTCGGTAGCTCAGTTGGTAGAGCAGTTGCCCGCGGAAGGCAAAGGTCCCGAGTTCGAGTCTCTGCTGGGCACACAGTTTTAATCTGCCAGGAAGTTTCGTTTTGTATTATTGCGAAGTAGGGGAGATAGTGCCACAGTCATGATACGTGAATTGGAGTGGCAACCATTAAAACAAAGGCTTTTTTCGTTGAGATGGGATCTCATGAAATTTCAATCACGAGTTTTCTCCTCTGATTGCAAAAACATTCTGTTGGCACCCACCTGCATAGGGAGGAAAGATCATCATGATAAAAAAAGAGAAATCAGGGCTCGCACAGAAAAATGTAAGTGTTCGTTTTTTCCAGCGCGCCGTTCGAGAGTGGAACGGTAGAGAGACCACTTGAAGGTGGTTCACTGAACCCTCTGTCAGGCCCTTTCTTGTGAATAGCAGAGTAATCACGTAGACGTAGATTAATAAATTTATTTTTATGTGTGAATTTCCAAAAGAAATAAGAAGGTAACTCATTCTGCTTTTACACTTATCAAAAAATAACAGCCACATGTACCTGACCCACATTTAGGGTCTTTAATAGCCCATTAACAATTAGTATAGTGTTGATCAATTTCTTAATTTCTCATATTTTATTATGTAGAGAAGTGCTTCTTTAAATTCATGTATGTTTTGAAGTAAAATATCATCATATGGTCTAAGAAACATGCAATACCATCTTTTAAACTGCTCATTTAATAATGAGGTAAGGACTATTTTGTACAATATCTGCATTTCGCTTCATTAAGTTTCCTATTCATATCTACTGTAGAAAAGATCCAAACTGATCATTCCAGCATTTACTTCAAATTTCCTTAAAATCATCAAATTTTGAATCACCACCAACAAACTGATGATTAATTTGATTTAAATTTGTTTTCATTTTGTCTAAAATCATTTAAAAATTAGATTATCACTTAACAATTGTTTTGGAATTTTTGGATACATATGAACTAAATAAAAACAAATTTATTCCTTCATGTTTTACTCTAGTAAAATATTGTGTAACTACATTATGAATTTCAAGAATGAAATCATTGAATATTACAGGTGAATTACCTTGGCAATTATCTAGTGGTACAATTTCATCACTGGTGTCAATAAAGGTAGTAATCTTAATACTTTTATCTTCAACTTTTTCACACACTTTTGAAATTCTTAATATTTCAGCTAATCTAAACCTTTCGAATAAACATACATGTGATTCATCTTATTCCTGTTCAACCATCCTGGAGCTAGATTATAATTGTTAATCATTAGTGTTGTTTTCCAACAACCCCTTTGACCTATTATAGTGCCTCAAATAGATTTAGGTAAAAGCTTACCAATGTATAATTTTTGATTTCTTCTCTGGAATTCTTGTTTTTGATTCCCATATATTTTCGTTTAATTATATAAAATTTTGTTAATATGAGATTAGTCATATGTTTCAATTGAGTGGTAAGTTATCTTTCCTCAAAAATGTTGACTATACCTGCGTGGGAATGTTCTAATAATGTAGCACTATTTGGATTGTAAACAACATTTCTAACTCCAAATATTTCACAAGAAAATGATGAATTACATTGTGATGGAGAAATTATATAATTTCCTGTTAGCCAATGTAGTTTGAACATCTAGGAAGGGTTTCTGGATAGAAAAAAGTGTAATATCCACGTGAACACAGATGAATTTTAAATGGAATTTTTATTAAGAGTGATGTTAAATTATACAGGGATACAAAAGATAGTATTGGATGAGTGCTTAGATTTAGTAACCAAACTGTTCAAGCCATAGAAAACTGTTCCTAAAATTATTCCATTCGAATTAATCAATATAAATTTTAATCTAGCTGATGGAATTTTTGTAAAACATATCGTTCATCTGCATCAACAGACTAATATTGTTCTTCATTCAAGCCTAATGCTGAATTTTGTTGACCAATAATTCATGAACCACATTATTCTGTACATGTTCCTAGTTTTGATACTGCACAGGAATTATAAATAACTATAACTGATGAAAAGGCTAATTTAATGGACCTCAGTGGAGCTTGCATGAAAGTTGTTTAAGAAAAACCCCATTAAAAGTTTATTCTTTAACCAGTAATTTACAAAATAGAGAGCTATCAATTCCTCTCACTCCCTTTGAATGAGAAAAGTAATAATAACACAAATACTCCTGACATGGATACTGGGATTGGTGGTGCATGGCTACATACTTTCCATACGCAGTTGTACATGAGCTTTAGGACTGTTGAAGCTGATTGATCAGATTACACAACATATGATGGAAATTCCAATAAAAAACTAATTGATAATTATGCAGCAAAGTTATTTGATTTTATAACCATAAAGAAAGGAAGTAATATTCTGTCTAGAACAGACCCTCTTCTATTTCCTAATTAGTTTTGTTACATTTAATTTCATTTCTTGGTGATGGTATGGAAGGACGTATACATACCAACAGAAAAATGAAGAGTAAGAAAAATGTGGTGCTTTATCTAGTTGGAGTGTTTCGTGGTTTCTTTAGGGATTACAAACAAATATTATGGGAAGGAGAACCTACTGTAACTTTCACTTGGTATTCAAGTACTGTAGATGCTATTCTTAGGTAGCCTGATTATAATGAAACTAACTGAAATAAACGATACATTACCAAATGAAGGGAAAATCATAGCAGAATCTATTCAACTTCGTATGCCTATAGCAAAATATGAATCAAATTATCAGCTTGAACAATGAGAAAATATATTGAAAAACCCTAAAAGACCTCTTTTTTTATGAATTTCGAACAGGTGAGGTAGGAAGATTAACAGGCAAGCAAAATTTCGAGCTAACTAACACAAGTTTCTCTAATTCAGTGAGTTTGATATGCAATATTTAGTTTTTGTCATGTTTCAGACTAATCGACAAAATAATCAGTTGATTGATTCTTCATTATATGATCACGTTTAACTTTGGAGTATATATATTAAAATGGAAGGAACAAAATATTTCCTCAAGAAATGTGAAATTTGGATCCACCAAAGAATTATCTGAAGGCATATTATGCATTTCCTTTTTTTTAAACGAGTTATCCAGTTGAAACGTGATGTAGATGTAAGTCCATTTAATTTCATAAGAAACTAATCTATCTATGTAATAAACATGACTATCAGAAAGAATATTGCTCTCACTCAGAAGACTACTACGAAATTATGTGCAATCCTCAGCAATAAATTACCGGACACAAACGCCTTCATAACTATCTATGGAAAGAAATCTCTCACGTTTGATACAAAACACAGAATATTAACAGTAATTTTTTAAACTGAAGAATTGTGTATTTAAATATATTCGAGTTTATTCATTATTATTTTTCTGAATAGTTCTTCTTATGCACATTAGGATAGCAGTTTGAATTTTTAAAATCAGTTAATAATTAGCAGAGAAATAAACAAATATCGATCTGTTGAGCTGCCAGCAATCATGTACAGTGGCTGCGTTCCTGCAAGTCTTTCTGGAATATCACAGAAGGAACATCCAGTTTCTTATAGCCCTATTACATTACCCCGTTCAGACTCAATGAGGTGTTGATAATGGCGTCTTTGTAGCATTAAGGCATTCTTGACTAACATCAACTCACCACATTAAGCATTGAAGACACTTTTACGTGCCATTCTTATGAGAGTGGTGGGAAATTCTAATATACCACATCTTTCACATGTAGAAACAGCCCAACAACTTTCGTTTGCGTCGCACAACTCCCTCCTGTTGTTGCGATTTCTTTTGTCGTCAGTGTATTTGTCTCATATTGTTCTGTGTTCTTCTCTACAGTCTCGTTTAGCTCTTCTTTGACGATATTCATTTCTTTAATTCTGCTTTTAGGTATGCTTTCCTTTTCTACCACTTATTGCTTTTTCTAATTCTTCGTTCCCTATTCTTAATCCCTCCTGATCATATCTCTTTAATCTTGTTTGCAATACTTCATAAGCTGCCTTGTGAACATTACCATTTATATTCTTCCATTGTTCTTTAATATCTTCTGTCCTGTGTTGCATTAGCATTTGGCATTATAGTTGTGTGCTTTTGTATTGTAATAAATGTACTCTGAATGTTGTTTCCTTATTTGTTTAGGTGTTGTTATTCCTTGTTCATCAGGTTAAAATATAAATTTCAGAATTTACTGAAAAATGATTCAAGCAGATCTCATTTCCTTGTGTTAGTTACTACAGATGCTTCTTTTCCGTGAAATATTCTGTAGTGAGTGAATGATGATCTTGAGGTGAGCAGGTATAGCTGTGAACATCCTTTTTTAATTCTCAGGTTATCATAAGTGACAAACTATTTTAATTCTTCTCCATTTTTGTTTAAATTACTCAAGCTCAATGGTATTCTGCAAGTCTTTCCACTGGACACCTCTCCAGCTGCTTGCATGTCCCGAAACTATTCAAATTACAAAAGTGGGGAAAAGAGACCTACAGTTTAATGTGAAATCCGAATCATATGTCGCTCCCTGCGAATACTCACATCGTTGGTAGATGAAGGCTTGGTTAAAACGCAGACTGAAATATCTGTTGTGCCAGTTACATTAGTTAGAGCTTCCCTGCTCTCGCTTTAAGATCTTAAGGTAATATCATTAAATCATTTCTGTGTGCATGTCTGCTTCATTTTGCACAAAAGAATAAAACTCTATCGTTTTCTCTTCCTCTCCTGGTAAGTATTCTAGCACAGAATAGTAAACGTTATTCCCATGTAGGCACATAGACCAACATTGTATCTGTGACTGTGTTGATAAGGTTCCACTGGCAGGTTATCGTGTTCTTCAGTTCGGCGGCTGGTTTGATGCATCTCTCCGTGCTACTCTATCCTGTGCGATCCTCTTCATCTCTGAAGAAGTACTACAACCTACATCTTTCTAATTCTGATTTCTGTATTCATCTCTTGGTCTCCCTCTACGGTTTGTACTCCCCACACTTCCCTCCAATACAAAATTGGTCCCTTGATTTGGTCGAGTTGTGCCACAATCTTCACGTCTCTCCAGTTCTGTTCAGGACCTCCTCATGTGTTACGTGATCTACCCATCTAATCTTCAACATTCTTCTGTAGCACCAGATTTCTAAAGCTTCTGTTCTCTTTTTTGTGTACACAGTTCATCGCCTATGTTTCACTTCCATACTTCCATGGCTACAGTACTGACAAATATCTTCAGAAAATATTCCTAAACTTAAGTCGACGTTAACAAACTTCTCTTCCAAAGAAACACTTTTCTTGTCATTGTTAGTCTGCATTTTATATCTTCTACACCTTCGCCTTCACCAGTAATTTTGCTTCAAAAATAGCATAACCTATCTACTACTTTAACTGTGTCATTTCATAAACTGATTTCCTCAGCAACTACATTTCATTATCCTTGTTTTGCTTTTTTTCATGTTCATCTTATAGCCTCCTTCCAAGTCGTCCATTCCACTTTTCTTGTCATTGTTAGTCTACATTTTATATCCTCTACACCTTCGCCTTCACCAGTAATAATTGCTTCAAAAATAGCATAACCTATCTACTACTTTAACTGTGTCATTTCATAAACTGATTTCCTCAGCAACTACATTTCATTATCCTTGTTTTGCTTTTTTTCATGTTCATCTTATAGCCTCCTTCCAAGTCGTCCATTCCGTTCAACTACTCTCCCAAGTCCTTTGCGGTCTCGGACAGAATTATAATGTCATCGATATACTCAGAGTTTTTATTTCTTGATTCCTACTGCAATTTCTTCTTTGCTTTCCTTCACTGCTTGTTCAATGTAGAACTGAATAAGATTGACGATCATCATACGTATTCAGCATGTTACCTATACAGGAGAAGTACCAGTCTCATTCTACGTTTTTGTGGCCATGGTTCCAGCAGATGCCTTATGAATGATGCACTAATATGACTATTTTATGACGAATGACTTTAATGTGCTGTTTTGTTTTCCTTTTTGCAGTTAAAATATCGTCAGTGGCAGGGTTTCACTGACTGTTTCATGCTCATTAACGGGAAGTGATATCTGATTTCATGTTTCCCAAGAATATTCCCCTTTGGGACTAGAGGCGTAAATCAAATCTACATCTACTTGGGTACTCTGCCAAAGACACACTTAGCGCATGGCAGAGCGTTCATCGAACCACGTCCAAAATAATTCTCTGTTATTCCACTCTCAAACAGCGCACGGAAAAAACGAACACCTGTATCTTTCCGTGCGATTTATGATTTCCTTTATTTTATTATCATCTACAAAATATCATTGCAATCGTAGGAGAAAGTTGGTGACTGAAATTTCGTGAAACGAATCCACCGCAACGAAAACGTGTTTGTTTTAATGTAACCATCCCAAATGTTGCATCATGTCTCTCCCCTATTTCGCGATAATACAAAACGTGGTGCTCTTCGCTGAACTTCCTCGATGCACTCTGTTAATACCTGGTAAGGATCCCACGCCACGCAGCAGAACTCCTACAGTGGTCGGACAAGACTAGTATAGGCAGACTCCCTAGTAGATCTGTTGCGTCTTCCAAGTGTTCTATTAATAAATCCCACTCGTTGGTTTGCCTTCCCCACATGTTCTTTCCAATTTAAATTGTTTTCAATTGTAATTCCAAGATATTTAGTCGAATTTACGGCTATTAGCACAGACTACTTTATTGTGTGACCGACGTTTAACGAATTCCTTTTAGCATTAATGTCGATGACCTCACACTTTTCATTATTTAGGGTCAATTTACAACTTTCGCACCATTCATATATATTTTCTAAATCGTTTTGCAATCTGTTTTGGTCTTCTGATGACTTTACTAGACGATAACAAACAGCAGCATCTGCAAACATTCTAAGACGGCTGCTCAGATTGTCTCCAAAATCGTTCATATAGATAAGAAGGTGCTATAACAGTAGATTAGATTAGATTAGATTAGATTAATACTAGTTCCATGGATCATGAATACGATATTTCGTAATGATGTGGAACGAGTCAAATTTTCCAATACATGACATAATTAAGTTAATTTAACAACATACTTAAGTTAATATAACAACTTTTTCATTTTTTGTGTTTTTTATTTTTATTTTTATTTATTTTTTATTAATATTTTTTTTAATTTATATCTAAAAATTCCTCTATGGAGTAGAAGGAGTTGTCATTCAGAAATTCTTTTAATTTCTTCTTAAATACTTGTTGGTTATCTGTCAGACTTTTGATACCATTTGGTAAGTGACCAAAGACTTTAGTGCCAGTATAATTCACCCCTTTCTGTGCCGAAGTTAGATTTAATCTTGAATAGTGAAGATCATCCTTTCTCCTAGTATTGTAGTTATGCACACGGCTATTACTTTTGAATTGGGTTTGGTTGTTAATAACAAATTTCATAAGAGAGTATATATACTGAGAAGCTACTGTGAATATCCCTAGATCCTTAAATAAATGTCTGCAGGATGATCTTGGGTGAACTCCAGCTATTATTCTGATTACACGCTTTTGTGCAATAAATACTTTATTCCTCAGTGATGAATTACCCCAAAATATGATGCCATATGAAAGCAACGAGTGAAAATAGGCGTAGTAAGCTAATTTACTAAGATAAGTAGCTTGGAGAACGCCAGAAATCACTTGTTTTACTCGAAGACTTTCTGTCAATTACTACGAACTGTGACCTCTCTGACAGAAAATCACGAATCCACTCACATAATTCACATGATATTCCATAAGCACGCAATTTCACTACAAGCTGCTTGTGTGATACAGTGCCGAAAGCCTTCTGGAAATCTAGAAACGAAACCAATTTGAAATTCCTTGTCAATTGCATTCAACACTTTGGGTGAGTAAAGAGCTAGTTATGTTTGATAGGAGCTATGTTCTCTAAATCCATCTTGACTGTGTGCCAATAGACCGTTGTCTTCACAATATGTGTTCCAAAATCCTGTTACATATCGATGTTAATGGTGTGGGCCTGTAATTTAGTGGATTACTGCTATTCCCTTTCTTGGTGTGATCTGTGCAACTGTCCAGTCTTTGGGTACGGATCTTTTGTCGAGGGAGCGGTTGTACACTGAAGCGCCAAAGAAGCTGGTATAGGCATGCGCATTCAAATACAGAGATATGTAAACAGTCAGAATACGGCACTGAGGTCGCCAACGCCTATATAAGACAACGAGTCTCTGGCGCAGTTGTCAGATTGGTTACTACTGCGATAATGGCAGGTTGTCAGGATTTAAGTGAGTCTGAATGTGGTGTTGTAGTCGGTACGCGAGCGATAAGACACAGCATTTCCAAGCTAGAGAGGAAGCGGGAATTTTCCCGTACGCCCATTCCACGAGTTTACCGTGAATATCAGGAATCCGATAAAACATGGAATCTCCGCGATCGCTGCTACCGGAAAAGGATCCTGCAAGAACGGGCCCAACGACGACTGAAGAGAATCTTTCAACGTGTCAGAAGCGCAACCTTGCTGCAAATTGTTGCAGATTTCAGTGCGGGGCCATCAACAAATGTCAGCGTGGGAACTATTCAACGAAGCATCATTGATATGGGCCTGCGGAGTCGAAGGCCCACTCCTGTACCATTGATGACTTCACATCACAAAGATTTATGCCTTGCTTGGGATCGTCAACATCGACAACGGACTGTTGATGAGTGGAAACATGTTGCCAGGTCGGACGAGTCTCGTTTCAAATTGTACCGAGCGGATGGACATGTACGGGTATGGAGAAAATCTCATGAATCCATGGAACGTGTATGTCGGCAGGAGGCAGTTCAAGATGGCGGCGGCTCTGTAATGGTGTGGGGCGTGTGCAGTTGGAGTGATATGGAACCCCTGATGCGTCTAGATACAGACGATACATCTGTAAGAATCCTATCTGATCACCTGCATCCATTCATGTTCATTGCGCATTCCGACGGGCAATCCTATCTGATCACCTGCATCCATTCATGTTCATTGCGCATTCCGACGGGCAATCCTATCTGATCACCTGCATCCATTCATGTTCATTGCGCATTCCGACGGGCAATCCTATCTGATCATCTGCATCCATTCATGTTCATTGCGCATTCCGACGGGCAATCCTATCTGATCACCTGCATCCATTCATGTTCATTGCGCATTCCGATGGGCAATCCTATCTGATCACCTGCATCCATTGATGTTCATTGCGCATTCCGACGGGCAATCCTATCTGATCATCTGCATCCATTCATGTTCATTGCACATTCCGACGGGCAATCCTATCTGATCACCTGCATCCATTCATGTTCATTGCGCATTCCGACGGGCAATCCTATCTGATCACATGCATCCATTCATGTTCATTGCGCATTCCGACGGGCAATCCTATCTGATCATCTGCATCCATTCATGTTCATTGCGCATTCTGATGGGCAATCCTATCTGATCACCTGCATCCATTCATGTTCATTGTGCATTCCGACGGGCAATCCTATCTGATCACCTGCATCCATTGATGTTCATTGCGCATTCCGACGGGCAATCCTATCTGATCATCTGCATCCATTCATGTTCATTGCACATTCCGACGGGCAATCCTATCTGATCACCTGCATCCATTCATGTTCATTGCGCATTCCGACAGGCAATCCTATCTGATCACCTGCATCCATTGATGTTCATTGCGCATTTCGACGGGCAATCCTATCTGATCACCAGCATCCATTCATGTTCACTGCGCATTCCGACGGGCAATCCTATCTGATCATCTGCATCCATTCATGTTCATTGCGCATTCCGACGGGCAATCCTATCTGATCACCTGCATCCATTCATGTTCATTGCGCATTCCGACGGGCAACTCCATCAGAGCAAAAATCGACACCTTACACGTCCATAATTGCTATCGAGTGGCTCCAGGAACACTCGTTCGGCAGAGCAAAAATCGACACCTTACACGTCCATAATTGCTATCGAGTGGCTCCAGGAACACTCGTTCGGAGTTTAAACGCTTCCGCTGGCCACCAAATTCCCCAGACATGAACATTATTGAGCATATCTGGGATGCCTTGCAAGGTGCTGTTCAGAAGAGATCTTCACCACCTCGTACCATTATGGATTTATGGACAGCCCTGCAGGATTCATGGTGTCCATTCTCTCCAGCACCACTTCAGAGGATTAGTCGAGTCCATGCCATGTCGTGTTGCGGCTCTTCTGCGTGCACGCGGGGGCCCTACACGATATTCGGCGGATGTACCAGTTTCTTTGTCTCTTCAGATTACATGATTGCTAAGTATGGAGCTATTGCATGAACAAGTACAGAAAATGAGAAACCAAATACAGTGACACGTTGAAAATGGCGTACATGAAGGCGATATATTTTATACAGCCAGCAACACAGTCCAAGGGCAGCTGTGGGGAAGAAGACCGTGACGGGAAGGACTGTTGCCCCTACCCCCATCTCACCCCCACAGGCAGTCTTCTCAGTGCTTGCTATAATTTCTTCTGCCGAGCAGTCGACCAGAGACTGCCTGCAGGTATTGGGTAGTCGTACCTTTAAAAAATCAACGGAATTTGACGACGTAATCTAGCGACTGACTGTACACTGAGGCGACAGGACTCATGGGATACTTCCTAATATCGTGTCGGACCTCATTTTGCCTGGCGTAGTGCATTAAGTCGTGCAATTGATACAAGTCGTGGAAATCCCCTCTACGAGGTGCATTGAAGTTCTAAGGCCTCCGATTTTTTTTCTAATTAACTACTCACCCGAAATCGATAAAACTGGCGTTACTTCTTGACGTAATCGCCCTGCAGACGTACACATTTTTCACAATGCTGACGCCATGAGTCCATGGCAGCGGCGAAGGCTTCTTTAGGAGTCTGTTTTGACCACTGGAAAATCGCTGAGGCAATAGCAGCACAGCTGGTGAATGTGCGGCCACGGAGAGTGTCTTTCATTGTTGGAAAAAGGCAGAAGTCACTAGGAGCCGTGTCAGGTGAGTAGGGAGCATGAGGGATCACTTCAAAGCTGTTATCACGAAGAAACTGTTGCGTAACGTTAGCTCAATGTGCGGGTGCGTTGTCTAGGTGAAACAGCACACGCGCAGCACTTCCCGGACGTTTTTGATGCAGTGCAGGAAGGAATTTGTTGTTCAAAACATTTTCGTAGGATGCACCTGTTACCGTAGTACCCTTTGGAACACAATGGGTAAGGATTACGCCCTCGCTGTCCCAGAACATGGACACCATCATTTTTTCAGCACTGGCGGTTACCCGAAATTTTTTTGGTGGTGGTGAATCTGTGTGCTTCCATTGAGCTGACTGGCGCTTTGTTTCTGAATTGAAAAATGGCATCCACGTCTCATCCATAGCCACAACCGACGAAAAGAAAGTCCCATTCGTGCTGTCGTTGTGCGTCAACCTTGCTCGGCAACATGCCACACGGGCAACCGTGTGGTCGTCTGTCAGCATTCGTGGCACCCACCTGGATGACATTTTCAGGTCGTCATGCAGGATTGTGTGCAGAGAACCCACAGAAATGCCAGCTTTGGAGGCGGTCTGTTCAACAGTCATTCGGCGATCCCCCAAAACAATTCTCTCCACTTTCTCGATCGTGTCGTCAGACCGGCTTGTGCAAGCCCGAGGTTGTTTCGGTTTGTTGTCACACGAAGTTCTGCCTTCATTAAACTGTCGCACCCACGAACGCACTTTCGACACATCCATAACAACCACATGTCTCCTTCAACTGTCGATGAATTTCAATTGGTTTCACACCACGGAAATTCAGAAAACGAATGATTGCACGCTGTTCAAGTAAGGAAAACGTCGCCACTTTAAGTATTTAAAACAGTTCTCATTCTCGCCGCTGGCGGTAAAATTTCATCTGCCGTACGGTGCTGCTATCTCTGGGACGTATTGACAATGAACGCGGCCTCATTTAAAAACAATGCACATGTTTCTATCTCTTTCCAGTCCGGAGAAAAAAATCGGAGGCCTTATAACTTGAATGCACCTCGTAGTAATGTTGAGCAATGATGTCTTAGTACCTGACCATAACTGCGAAAGCAGAGCATGTGCAAGATTTTTGCACTGACTGCTAGCAAAGGCACTCAGACCTCTGCTGGAACAGCCCATTAACGCCAGATATCGCCCCACCGTCCAACGGATACGTTAGTCGTACGTTCTGCACTGATTTCAACGGTTATTTCATGCTGTGTTGTTTGTCTGTTAGCACTGATAACTGGAGGCAAGCGCCACTGCTCTGGCTCGTTAAGTGAAGTTGGTATTCTTGCCACACTCTTGACGCTGTGGATCTCAGAATATTGGATCCCCTACCCATTTCCGAAATAGTATGTCCCATGCGTCTAGATCCAACTACCTCTTCCTTGTTCAAAGTCTGTTAATCCTCTTTGTGAGGCCATAACCTTTAGAAATAAATCACCTGACTACAAACAACAACTCCTCCAATTCACTACAGTTTTATATCTTATGTATATTACCAGCACTGAAAGATCTAAGTCGAAACAAGGACCCGGGAGTAAACAACATTCCATTAGAACTACTGACAGCCTTGGGAGAGCCAGTCCTGACAAAGCTCTACCATCTGGTGAGCAAGATGTATGAGACACGCGAAATACCCTCAGACTTCAAGAAGAATATAATAATTTCAATCCCAAAGAAAGCAGGTGTTGACAGATGTCATAATTACCGAACTATCAATTTAATAAGTCACGGATGCAAAATACTAACGCGAATTCTTTATAGACGAATGGAAAAACTGGTAGAAACTGACCTCGGGGAAGATCAGTTTGGATTCCGTAGAAATGTTGGAACACGTGGGGCAATACTGACCCTACGACTTATCTTAGAAGCTAGATTAAGAAAAGGTAAACCTACGATTCTAGCATTTGTAGACTTAGACAAAACTTTTGACGATGTTGACTGGAATACTCTCTTTCAAATTCTGAAAGTGGCAGGGGTAAGATACAGGGAGAGGAAGGCTATTTACAATTTGTACAGAAACCAGATGGCAGTTATAAGAGTCGAGGGACAGGAAAGAGAAGCAGTGGTTGGGAAGGGAGTGAGACAGGGTTGTAGCCTCTCCCCGATGTTATTCAATCTGTATATTGAGCAAACAGTAAAGGGAAAAAAAAAATTCGGAGTAGTTATTAAAATCAATGGAGAAGAAATATAAACTATGAGGTTCGGCGATGACACTGTAATTATGTCAGAAACAGCAAAGGACTTGGAAGAGCAGTTGAATGGAATGGACAGTGTCTTGGAAGGAGGATATAAGATGAACATCAACAAAAGCAAAACGAGGATAATGGAATGTAGTTAACTCGGGTGATGCTGAGGGAATTACATTAGGAAATGAGACAGTTAAATAGTAAAGGAGTTTTGCTATTTGGGAAGAAAAATAACTGATGATGATCGAAGCAGAGAGGATATAAAATGTAGACTGGCAGTGGCAAGGAAAGCGTTTCTGATTAAGAGAAATTTGTTAACATCGAGTATAGATTTAAGGGTCAGGAAGTCGTTTCTGAAAGTATTTGTATGGAGTGTAACCATGTATGGAAGTGAAACATGGACGATAAATAGTTTGGACAAGAAGAGAATAGAAGCTTTAGAAATGTGGTGCTACAGGCGAATGCTGAAGGTTAGATGGGTAGATCATGTAACTAATGAGGAGGTATTGAATAGAATTGGGGTGAAGAGGAGTTTGTGGCACAACTTGACAAGAAGAAGGGATCGGTTGGTAGGACATGTTCTGAGGCATCAAGGGATCACCAGTTTAGTATTGGAGAGCAGCGTGGAGGGTAAAAATCGTAGAGGGAGACCAAGAGATTAATACACTAAGCAAATTCAGAAGGATGTACGCTGCAGTAGGTACTGGGAGATGAAGCAGCTTGCACAGGATAGAGTAGCATGGAGAGCTGCATCAAACCAGTCTCAGGACTGAAGATGGTTCAAATGGTTCAAATGGCTCTGAGCACTATGGGACTCAACTTCTCAGGTCATTAGTCCCCTAGAACTTAGAACTAGTTAAACCTAACTAACCTAAGGACATCACACACATCCATGCCCGAGGCAGGATTCGAACCTGCGACCGTAGCGGTCTCGCGGTTCCAGGCTGCAGCGCCTAGAACCGCACGACCACTTCGGCCGGCTCAGGACTGAAGACCACAACAACAACAACAATATACAACCAGCATCTGACATAAGTGCAGATCGCTATCCCATGACATTTGTCACCTATGTATAGGTTTACCATACCTATTGTTAAACACCTACTTCACTACCAACCCATAGAAGTTTTTCCGCTCACGTACCGTAGTGATAGGAATAGAACGTAAACATGACTTCCACAGGAGATGCTGCGCATGTGCCCGACGGTCCCGGTGATCTCCCGGGTGGCCTCGGAGGACCTCCTGCTGCCCAGGCGTCGGGTGCTGGTCCCTAAGGGCACCGTGCTGCTGTTGGTGCCCAGCCTCACGCAACGCCTGCCACAGTTTCACCCAGACCCACTGAAGTTCGACCCTTCACGCTTCTTGGACGGCCGCAGAGGGCAGGAACACGCGTGCAGCTACCTGCCGTTCGGGGTGGGCCCTCGCAGTTGCGTGGGCACCCAGTACGCCCGTCTGCAGCTCAAGGTCTTCCTGGCGGAAATCCTGAGGCGCTTCCGCTTCCTGCCGCGCAGTCGCTGGGAGGACCTGGAGGACGCCTCAGTCTCCATCAGCCTTCACACCACGGAGCCGATAAGAGTCTCTTGCGTGCCTCTGCATCCATCCGGTACATAAGAGTACTCTTTTCACCAACTGCGACATAATCGCGTGTACAAACAGTGATCCAATACTGGAAAATGCTTTTTTATTCCAGTCTCTGATCACAAATGAATTCTTTAGACAATGACCCGTTTCATTCTGTAATGACCATCTTCAGATCTAAAATATAAATATATACATCTAGTGAGCAGTGTGTCTTTTAACATAAAACAGCAATATGTATCACAATATACTGCCACACACCAGGGAAATGTACAGATAAAATATGGTATAACGTACCCTTTTTTTTACACCATCTCCTAAAGTGATACGGCCGTAATGGCATCGTCAAAACATATAAATATAATCAGCATAGCATCGTCACATAGATTTAAAATACGGTGTAGAATAGGCCACATCGTCCACATAACGATTATTGCCAACTAGCTACACTTAGCATCCAGAAACCTGTTTGCCTACACCCTCCCTAGATGTCGCTACTGTGGGCTTGCTTGTATATAGTCATTTACACAAAAACATAATCTGATAAAAGCACATTAGATAAAATGCATATAGCAGACTTATTAAAATTGATGACTATCACAATTGGTTTCTATGATAGTCATCGCCAGAATTAGGAGGCTTATTGCTTGTTTGGTTGAATTAATTAATAGAATATGAAGCAGTTGTTATAAAGAATGCTTTTTCCAAACTTTCTATAAAAGAAAGTCTGCTATCAAGACATTGCTTTTCTTCTATTACTTTATTTATGACTGAACGTTTCAAAAACTGAAGACACTCGTCCGTGCTCTGCACTGCAGTCGAGCTCTGGCAACGTCGTTTTCTGTTCATTGGCTGACTGTGTTTTGTGACGTCAGATGCGCAGAACGAACCTAAACTCGGCCGCCGTCGTAAATGACGCGCACTTTAAAACACAGAAAGGAGTGGAGGGAATAGGTCTAGGATGGTATGTTACTAAAATTTTGAATAGCAACCACCTGTGGATGACAAAGTGCATTGTACTATAACGAGAGACGTTTTCTTACTGAACATGGAATTTTGAGGAAAATAAACACTGTGCAGAAGCCAGCAGCAGGCTGCCAACTTGACCGTCGATAACGATGGTCAAGGTTTAATAAACATTTTCCCATCTGGTTTGCTGTTATTTCTAACCCAATGAAGCTAAAAATTATTTTCTTGGAGTTCACTTGACAAAAAGCTAATAACTTCCTGAACAAAGTTCACCA
This sequence comes from Schistocerca cancellata, assembly GCF_023864275.1. Classification (NCBI taxonomy): domain Eukaryota; kingdom Metazoa; phylum Arthropoda; class Insecta; order Orthoptera; family Acrididae; genus Schistocerca; species Schistocerca cancellata. The sequence continues at coordinate 178,178,483 of NC_064635.1, forward strand.
TTAACCTTGTTTGCCTGACCAGGGCACCAACTAATATCTTGGCTCAAAAAAATTATGCAGGGACGTATGTTCTAGCTGAAAGATAATGCTAGTATGGGGAACAATGCTTGAGATTTTTTTCCCTCTTCATACGAATAAAATTAGAGAGAGACTAACTTACAAACTAACGGAAAAAATATGGAATGAAAATTAACACAGATAAAACAAAAGTATTGGCAATAGGAGGAAATAAGGAAATAAAAATTGTGCTGAATGGAGAAACACTAGAACAGGTGCAAAATTTTAAGTATCTTGGAAGCAGGATAGACACCGACTGGAAGTGCACCACAGAAATTAAAACAAGGGTAGCAATGGCAAAAGAGGCGTTTTATAAGAAGAGGAGAATCTTCTGCAGCGGTCTGGACAGAGAACTCAGAAAGAGACTCATAAAATGTCTTGTATGGAGTGTTCTTCTATATGGAGCTGAAACATGGACTATGAGGAAAAAAGACAGAGAAAGGCTGGAGGCTTTTGAGATCTGGACATGGCGGAAGATGTAAATAATAAGTTGGATGGACAGAGTAAAAAATGAAGAGGAACTGAGAAGAGTGGGAGAGAAAAGACAGTTACTAGATGTAATAAAGAGAAGAAAAAGAAATTGGATTGGGCATATATTAAGAAAGAATGACGGACTGATAAAAACAGTTTTAGAAGGTTATGTAGAAGGGAAAAGGAAGCGAGGAAGGAAGAGATTCCAGATACTCGATGACGTGATGGACGGTACAACATACAGCAGCCTTAAGAAGGAAGCAATGGATCGCAGAAAATGGAGAGACAAAGGACCTGCTAATATAGCAGATAACTGATGATGATGATAAGTAATCATTAAATCAGCTGACACCAACATTACCAGGCAGTACATTACAACGTGCAGACCCGTGAATCAAATTATAAGGAACAAAACAATCTAAGTACTGAATTAAAATTTCTGAATTTCTTCCTGACCGGTTAAGAGAGCTGCTACTGCTCCCTGCTACACAGCCACACTGATGATCTGCATTCTTCCTGTCGGCCTAAACACAGTGAAGACCATCAGGATTCCTTACATGTCTCTGCAGGGCTCTAGCACGTAGGACCGCGATCAACAGCACTGAAAGTCGTCCCAACGTCCGAAAGGGGTTTCTTTCATGCCACTTATCTCCTGCAAGGAGCTAGAGGTAAACACTATCTACATCGGCCAATACACTGCGAAGATGCTCTTGGTGCCACACTTACCGGAAGACTTCCCATATATACGAAGGACAGTCCATGTGGCACCAACATGATCAATGTATCACATGTTCGAAACAGAAATTTTTAGACATTCTCTTCAGAACATCAGAAGATCGTTGGGTCGTACGCTGGGGAAACAGAAAATGGCCTGCACGCTCACTATACTTAACACGTCTGCACTTTTATCTGTGGGAAAAATTAAAATAAGACTACAAGAATACACTGGCGACTTTAGAAGACACGAAATGCCGTATAAAACCTTCCTCTGCTGCTGCAAATCCAGAGGACCTTCAACGTCCAATACTGCATGTCTTTTAGTGTGTAGTATAACCCTCAGCTAATGAGGGCCCAAAACACTCGAGCACTACTGTGGAATAGATGGCACAAGTGTTCTACGACGAGTTACGTTTACAGATGAGCCACCTTACGCTTTCTTAGAATTCTCCCAGTAAACCAATGTGGACAGTTCGCCATCCCTACTACGGACTTCACGAGGTCGTTCCACATTGCGCACTGTGCAGTGTTATGTTTAGATATTTAGTCGACATAACTGTGTCAAGCAATTAATACTGTATTCGAGCGTTACACGACTGCTTTTTTTCTATTAACTGCATCAACTTACATTTATATACATTTACGGCAAGCTGCCATTTAGTACACCAAATGTAAATCTGGTGTAAATCATCCTCTGCAAACAGTCGTAGACGGCTGCTCACTCTGATACGCCACATCAGGTACGTACAGTCATCCTCAAAAATATACGAACGACCTGAATTGGATTTCGCTTGATTCGCATGCAACCCACATAACGCAGCTGTCTAGCAAGTACTCTAATCGCTCCTCGATACAGTCGTTTGACTATTGAAATTGGTTCCAACAAGTCACCACTAGGAAACACTGCTCTGTATCGCAATAACTCAAGTTGTAAAGATCTACCACAATACTACAAATATCAAGGAACACCTTACCACAGATAAGATGTCCTTAAGGCTTATAAGCTCACATTTATTACAATAAATGACACGTGAAATGTTACCACTCTCATTATTATGCCAGATAGGTAATGCACGTAGTAAGTTCGTCGTATTCATGATTTCCCCTTCAAAGTAACATACCGTACTTATTATTTAACACAAAATGACATTAAAAATTTAATTATTCACGAGCAGCTAGATCAGAATATGTATGAACTTCAAATGGAACAACGAACCGTCTCGTTCTGCAGATGGATTCAAACCTAGGTCATGCAGACTGAGCAAAGATTTCGTGACTGACGGAAACTAACAGTCATTCGTGACTATGCATACAGAGAGTGATATACCACGATTATAGACAGTATCAGTTAGCAAATATAAACTTTAAATTACATAACGTATACATTTTTAATGGACAGGAATTCCTACCCAGCATCTATTGTATCTGTTAACAAATTACGAGAGATGTTAAATATTGCTTCTTCACAAGTAACTTACTTGAAATGCCTTGAGGTAAAGCTTTGTGTTGGACAGGGATTCGAACCCAGAACCTAATCAGATTGTTATCGAAACACAATCAACTGCGCATATCGGATTTTCTCGGCAGTAGTTAGTTGTTTTAACTGAAATGACGAGACGAAACCTTACTTTTTTCCTTCCCAGGACTCCAACCCGACATCTATCGCTGTTAAATTCTACAGAAAACGAACGTTAACTATGGGTGTGTTACACCAGCAGTGACATGCGAGCATGTTTGAACTAGAAATAATATGACTGGGAATCGCACCCCACACATATCGTTCTTGACTACACACAAAGAGAGGTCAGCTACCGAATTTTTCTCCACCAGCATCGTTGAACTTACAGATATCTCGCAAATATTTCTGTGTCTCACTGGGAGTCAAAAACGTCAGATATCGTTAGTGTTGACAACGAATGAAAATGCATTAAAATCAAAATTATTGTCCACCAGTAGATAGGTGTTCTCATGCTAGAGCTTGATACTACATAATGAAAACTTTAGTGCTGGGCCAGGATTCGAACCCATTCACGCGCAATACGTGGAGATGTTGAAGAATCTGCAGTTTTGAGCAAACGACAAATTGTAGTCGAGCAGTATTGTCATGAAGGGATCAAATTCCGCGTTAAGGTTGGTCTGAGTTGCATTCCCAGTTCAGAAACAATTTTATCGACATACAGAAGCTCAAATAGAAGATGGAATAAGCGTCCTGTGACCCTACATAGCATATGTTTCGTCACTAGAAATAAATAACTAGTATAATAAAGGTTACTGGTAATAGAGTTTCTACATGTCGCCAGTCCTGACTTTATTGTAGTTCAACCTAACGTCTACTTGGTAGAGAAGGAATATCATGATTAATGTGAATTTCAGACCACAATGCCATTACACCTTCTTCACTTGGGGTAGCCAGAAGGTAATAGAATCTGTCTCTCCCTATCAAAAATCATGTGTGGCAGGACCTGCTAGTCAGCTGCGTTATGTGGGTTGCATGCGAATCAGGCGAAATGCAGTTCAGGTCGTTCGGATACTTTTGAGCACGACTGTACATGCAGAACGTGAGCAGTCCTGCCACACATCCCTGAGGCACTTCTGGCGGCGAACACTCGCCGTCCAGGACAATGCGCTGGACTCTGTTACTTAACAAGTCTTGGAGTCACTGCCGTAACTGAGAATCTAATCTCTATGCTCGGACTTTTTCTGGCAGTCTGCATAGGGGGCGCCGTCTCAGATGCTTTCCAGAAATCTAGGAATACGGAACCTGCCTGTTGCCCTTCATCCATGATTCGCAAGCTGAGTTTCCCACGAGCGATGTTTTCTAAATATGTGCTGATCTGAGGTAGTAGGTTTTCTGTCTGAATGAAACTTATCATATTCTGAGTTAGTACAAGCTCAACAATTCTCCACGAAACCGACCTTAAGGATATTCGCTTGTAATTCTGCTGGTCCGTTCTTTCGCCCTTCTTGTACGCAGGAGTCACCAACGCTTTTTTCCAGTCGCTTTGAACGTTGTAGTTGGCGAGAGTTTGGTGATGATTGTAAACTAAGTAATGTTCCAATGTGGAAGAGCACTTTCCGTAAAACCGAATGGTATTCAATCTGGAACTGGTGACTTAAGTGCTTCCAATTCGTTTAGTTAGTTCTCGGCACCACAATGATCTATTTCTACGTTCTCAAAATAGTAGCCTGGATAACATTAAACGGTGGTATCTATTCGCGATCCTCTTCCGTGAACGGTGTTGTAAAAGTGAAATTTAAAACTTAAGGTGACTGAAGAGCAGCCTTCGACCCACTAAGCGATTTTATGTAGGATCAGAATTTTCTGGGGTTCTCGGCAACGTCTTTAATTAATGTATGACGGTGGAAATTGTTGTACTCTCCGCGAATCGATCTGTTTATAGACACACGAATTAAGCAACTGAAAGAATACAGCCCTCGGTCACTGTTTTTAACGAACTAACCGGGTTTCAACACAGCTAGGAGTGTCTTCCTCAGAATTTAAATCAAAGAATGGTCTAAGTTTAACGAATTAACCGGGTTTCAACACTGCTGGGAGAGTCATCCTCAGAATTTAGACCATTCTTTGATTTAAATTCTGAGGAAGACACTCCTAGATGTGTTGAAAGGCGGTTAATTCGTTAAAAATAGTGACCGAGGGCTGTTTTCTTTCAGTTGTAACCATTCACGGTCTCTGAACGTGCAGTCATATACAAAATATACACGAATTAAGTTTTACCTGCTGAAATTTCGGCGATCTCTTTTTTTACCGGGAATGAAACAGTTTCAGATTCACCATTACTTCTCGCATTTATTATTATACCACGAAGAGTCTATTGCATCGTTAATCCACTTACTCTGCAACGTAAGGGGTTATAATGTTTGTAAAAACGCCCTTTCTTATTTAGTGCGACCCGACTTTGGCTCTGTTTGCGCGAATAATACCCGCAATACACTTGGCATCAATTTTGAATAATAATTTCTATCAACAAAAACTCGTATTCTCAATAAGTGGTTTACTACTTCCGGAAATTATAATAAAATTTAATTATGGTATGTAATCAAATCACAAATTTACTAGTTAAAACAGGATGGGCAATGTTACTATCCTAAGACATTACAACACCAATCAAATTAACTTCTTGAACTAACTACCGTTCCATTGGAACAATGGAAACTCTATTTTTTACCGCGCCTCATTTCCTAACTTACTTTGGTTGATACAGGTCACGCAAGTCGTTGTTCTACTGACGGACAGAATTAGAGAGCTCAAGCAAACAGCTAGTGGAACACGTACTAATTTACAATTACAGCTCCCTACTTTGCCAGCTGTTTGCGCAAATATCACTGTAATTCAGTGTGAAGATCACGACGGTCGTCCCAGGTACCGGCGTGATGTCGTCTTTCCTCTCTGAAATCTCGATTCATCTAAAACCGTGGACGTTATTTCCGTCTGAAAACTCCTGACCGTAAGTTGCTGAGTTGCGGAGTCCGTCACTAGTCGATACACAATCTACTTGCACAAATGCCAGGAGTAGTTGTAGATTCAAGTGCACGGCAGCAAAGGAACACTTAACGTTGCATTCGAACGCCACAAGTGAGCACAATTCTCTTCTCTCTTCTCAGAGCAACAGACAATTCTGCTTTTGTGGAGAAAACTAACTCTGAAAAATTGGAGTGGGATCTCTGTCGCAATGCCAGTAATATACGCTATTGACCATTAAAATTGCTACACCACGAAGATGACGTGCTACAGACGCTAAATTTAGCCGACAGGAAGAAGATGCTGTGATATGCAAATGATTAGCTTTTCAGAACATTCACACACGAATGAAGCCGGTGACGACATCTGCAACGTGCCGACATGAGGAAAGTTTCCAATCGATTTCTCGTACACAAACAGCAGTTGACCGGCGTTGTCTGGTGAAACGTTGTTGTGATGCCTCGTGTAAGGAGGAGAAATGCGTACCATCACGTTTCCGACGTTGATAAAGGACGGATTGTAGCCTATCGCCATTGCGGTTTATCGTATAGCGACATTGCTGCTCGTGTTGGTCGAGATCCAATGACTGTTAGCAGAATATGGAGTCGGTGGGTTCAAGAAGGTAATAGGGAACGCCGTGCTGGATCCCAACGGCCTGGTATCACTAGCAGTCGAGATGACAGGCATCTTATCCTCATGGCTATAACGGATCGTGCAGCCAAGATCACTGAGTCAACACATGGGAACGTTTGCAAGACAACAACCATGTGGACAAACAGTTGGACGACGTTTGCAGCTGCATGGGCTACCAGCTCGGAGACCATGGCCGCTGTTACCCTTGATGCTACATCACAGACAGGAGCGCCTGCGATGGTGCACACAACGACGAACCTGGGTCCACGAATGGCAAAACGTCATCTTCTCGGATGAATCCAGCTTCTGTTTACAGCATCATGATGGTCGCATCCGTGTTTGGCGATGTCGCGGTGAACGCACATTGGAAGCTATACTGGCGTATCACCCTGCGTGATGGTATGGGGTGCCATTGGTTACACGTCTCGGCCACCTCTTGTTCGGATTGACCGCACTTTGAACAGTGGACGTTACATTTCAGATGTGTTACGACCCGTGGCTCTACCCTTCATTCGATCCCTGCGAAACCCTACATTTCAGCAGGATAATGCACGACCGCATGTTGCAGGTCCTGTACCGGCCTTTCTGGACAGAAAATGTTCGACTACTGCCCTGGCCAGCACACTCTCCAGATCCCTCACCAACTGAAAACGTCTGGTCAATGGAGGCCGAGCAACTGGCTCGTCACAGTACGCCAGTCACTACTCTTGATGAACTGTGATATCGTGTTGAAGCTGCATGGGCAGCTGTACCTGTACACGCCATACAAGCGCTGTTTGACTCTATGCCCAGGTGTATCAAGGCCGTTATTACGGCCAGAGGTGGTTGTCCTGGGTACTGATTTCTCAGCATCTATGCACGCAAATTGCGGGAGAATGTAATCACATGTCAATTCTAGCTTATGTCTAGGCCTCCACTCGCAGACGAGACACTCCGTGTCTTCCCAGCACCACACCAGAAACCAGTGTCTTCTACCTCTTATTTCTGCCAAACTTCCCAGTTCCTCTCACATGTAACCCTACGTGTTATGGCCAATCAGATCTCTGAAATTTCTCGCGGTTCTCCCACCTTTCATGGGCGCACCGTATTTGTGTCCCGTTCCGACCGTTGTATAACCGGAGCGGTGAGAAGCAGTCTCTCTGTGTCTCGCATGTGCTCTCTCTCTCTCTCTCTCTCTCTCTCTCTCTCTCTCTCTGTCTCTCTCTCTCTCTCTCCTTCCACCTGTGTAGTCTCAGGCTCGCCCAGTGCCCACTTCGGCCACTGGTGACACTCAGCCATGGAAGAAGCCGCCTTGTGAAGCTCCGACCACCCGGCCGCCACCTCTCTTGTTGTACAGCTCAAAACAGCTCTTCCTGTGTCCGTTCAAACCACCTTCCCAATGATAATATGCAAAGCTCTCAAAATCTTACGTACCAGTATGAACCTTGGTTTTGCTATCAATATTATTCCACCTAACGGCTATACCTGTCTGCGTAGTTTTTGTGATTTACTTTCTGAATCAATCTCATGTAAGGTGCTAAAATTTGCCATCTTACAGCTCTGACATACTGCTCCAGAGCGCTATACACACTGCCGGAAAAAAAATCCAACACCCTCGGGGACTGTGATCGGTTTCAAAAATGGCTCTGAGCACTATGGGACTTATCATCTGAGGTCATCAGTCCGCTAGACTTGTTGTTGTTGTGGTCTTCAGTCCTGAGACTGGTTTGATGCAGCTCTCCATGCTACTCTATCCTGTGCAAGCTTCTTCATCTCCCAGTATCTACTGCAACCTACATCCTTCTGAATCTGCTTAGTGTATTCATCTCTTGGTCTCCCTCTACGATTTTTACCCTCCACACTGCCCTCCAATGCTAAATTTGTGATCCCTTGATGCCTCAAAACATGTCCTACCAACCGATCCCTTCTTCTAGTCAAGTTGTGCCACAAACTTCTCTTCTCCCCAATTCTATTCAATACGTCCTCATTAGTTATGTGATATACCCATCTAATTTTCAGCATTCTTCTGTAGCACCACATTTAGAAAGCTTCTATTCTCTTCTTGTCCAAACTACTTATCGTCCATGTTTCACTTCCATACATGGCTACACTCCATACAAATACTTTCAGAAACGACTTCCTGACTCTTAAATCAATACTCGATGTTAACAAATTTCTCTTCTTCAGAAACGCTTCCCTTGCCATTGCCAGTCTACATTTTATATCCTCTCTACTTCGACCGTCATCAGTTATTTTGCTCCCCAAATAGCAAACCTCCTTTACTACTTTAAGTGTCTCATTTCCTAATGTAATTCCCTCACCATCACCCGACTTAATTCGACTACATTCCATTATCCTCGTTTTGCTTTTGTTGATGTTCAACTTATACTCTCCTTACAAGACACTATCCATTCCGTTCAGCTGCTCTTCCAAGTCCTTTGCTGTCTCTGACCGAATTACAATGTCATCGGCGAACATCAAAGTTTTTATTTCTTCTCCATGGATTTTAATACCTACTCCGAACTTCCCTTTTGTTTCCTTTATTGCTTGCTCAATATACAGATTGAATAACATCGGGGATAGGCTACAACCCTGTCTCACTCTCTTCCCAATCCCTGCTTCCCTTTCATACCCCTCGACTCTTATAACAGCCTTCTGCTTTCTGTGCAAATTGTAAATAGCCTTTCGCTCCCTGTATTTTACCCCTGTCACCCTCAGAATTTGAAAAAGGGTATTCCAATTAACACTGTCAAATGCTTTCTCTAAGTCTAAAAATTCTAGAAACGTAGGTTTCCCTTTCCTTAATCATTATTCTAAGATACGTCGTAAGGTCAGTATTGCCTCACGTGTTCCAACATTTCTACGGAATCCAAACTGATCTCCCCCGAGGTCAGCTTCTACCAGTTTTTCCATTCGTCTGTAAAGAATTCGCGTTAGTATTTTGCAGCTGTGACTTATTAAACTGATAGTTCGGTAATTTTCACATCTGTCAACACCTGCTTTCTTTGGGATTGGAATTATTATATTCTTCTTGAAGTCTGATGGTATTTTGCCCGTCTCATACATCTTGCTCACCAGATGGTAGAGTTTTGTCAGCACTGGCTCTCCCAAGGCTGTCAGTAGTTCTAATGGAATGTTGTCTGCTCCGGGGGCCTCGTTTCGACTCAGGTCTTTCAGTGCTCATTCAAACTCTTCACGCAGTATCGTATCTCCCATTTCATCTTCATCTACATCCTCTTCAATTTCCTAATATTGTCCTCAAGTACATCGCCCTTGTATAGACCCTCTATATACTCCTTCCACGTTTCTGCTTTCCCTTCTTTGCTTACAACTGGGTTTCCATCAAAGCTCTCGATATTCATGCAAGTGGTCCTCCTTTCTCCAAAGGTCTCTTTAATTTTCCTGTAGGCAATATCTGTCTTACCCCTAGTGAGATAAGCCTCTACATCCTTATATTTGTCCTCTAGCCATCCCTGCTTAGCCATTTTGCACTTCCTGTCGGTATCATTTTTGAGACGTTTGTATTCCGTTTTCATGCTTCATTTACTGCATTTTTATATTTTCTCCTTTCATCAATTAAATTCAATATTTCTTCTGTTACCCAAGGGTTTCTACTAGCCCTCGTCTTTTTACCTATTTGATCCTCTGCTGCCTTCACTATTTCATGCCTCAAAGCTACCCATTCTTCTTCTACTGTATTTCTTTCCCCCATTCCTGTCAATTGTTCCCTTATGCTCTCCCTGAAACTCTGTACAACCTCTGGTTCTTTCAGTTTATCCAGGTCCCATCTCCTTAAATTCCCACCCTTTTGCAGTTTCTTCAGTTTTAATCTACAGTTCATAACCAATAGATTGGTGTCAGAGTCCACATCTGCCCCTGGGAATGTCTTAGAATTTAAAATCTGGTTCCTAAATCTCTGTCTTACCATTATATAATCTATCTGGTACCCTTTAGTATCTCCAGGGTTCTTCCATGTATACAACCTTCTTTCATGGTTCTTGAACCAAGTGTTAGCTGTGATTAAATTATGCTCTGCGCAAAATTCTACCAGGCAGCTTCCTCTTTCATTTCTTAGCCCCAATCCATATTCACCTACTATGTTTCCGTCTCTCCTACTCTCGAATTCCAGTCACCCATGACTATTAAATTTTCGTCTCCCTTCACTTCCTGAATAATTTCTTTTATCTCATCATACATTTCATCAATTTCTTCATCATCTGCAGAGCTAGTTGGCATATAAACTTGTACTACTGTAGTAGGCATGGGCTTCGTGTCATCTTGGCCACAATAATGCGTTCACTATGCTGTTTGTAGTAGTTTACCCGTACTCCTATTTTCTTATTCATTATTAAACCTACTCCAATATTACCCCTATTTGATTTTGTATTTATAGCCCTGTATTCACCTGACCAAAAGTCTTGTTCCTCCTGCCACCGAACTTCTTAGTGAAGTCTACTATCTATCTAACTTTAACCTATCCATTTCCCTTTTTAAATTTTCTAACCTACCTGCCCGACTAAGGGATCTGACATTCCACGCTCCGATCCGTAGAACGGCAGTTTTCTTTCTCCTGATAACGACGTTCTCTTGAGTAGTCCCCGCCCGGAGATCCGAATGAGGGACTATTTTAACTCCGGAATATTTTACCCAAGAGGACGCGATCATCATTTAATCATACAGTAAGGCTAGACTTAGAACTACTTAAACCTAACTGACCTAAGGACTTCACACACATCCATGCCCGAGGCAGGATTACAACCTGCGACCGCAGCAGCCGCATGGTTCCGGACTGCGGCCCCTAGGACCGCTCGGCCACAGCAATTGGTGTCATCACATGAATATCCCAATGGCTTTAGTGTTTCGTTTGTCATGACCATCGGTGATCGCACGGTTTTCAGGAGGTCTCTCTCTTGTACCCTCTGTGTTGGTACTACAGGCGGTAACTGTGCTGAACTGAGAGGTAAGCAGTGAATGCAACAATCATTTTACGGTAAAACCATGTCCCGCCATCCGAGTGCATTCTCCTGTTGAACGGATACATCCGTTTGAACGGGGCTGGAAGCTGGGTTAACGTACCGACGTATTACAGCATGTGTTGGGCATATTGTGGCAGTGGTGTGTCGCTGATTTCAACCGTGGTCTGAGAAACATTCTCACATATTTGTGCCATGTTCTGGACGTCCGCTGACACATTGGGCATATAGCGGTGGCCTTCCCCGGAAGAAATTCAGGCATACGTTGCACCTGCTGTATCACCAAGGAAAATTGGGGACAACCTGCTTGTAGCAGGACTGTGAACACGTGTGCCTGGCCAGGCTAACTATGGGACCACGACACCGCTGAGCACAGGTGTTCTGGTGTCGTGAAAGAGTTGGTCAGGCAGTGGAATGGCACTCACTGACGAAAGCAGATCCTGTCTCTACGCTAGTGATGGATGTACACGTGTGTGGCACACACCAGGCGAGCGGCCTGTTCCGAAATGCACTTGCCCACAAAACACACGGCCGACACCATACTTCATTACGTGGGGCCCATTAGCTACAACTCACAGTAAAATCTGGTGTGCCTCCAACGTGCAGCAACCATCGCCCGATAGTCTGCGCAGTTGTAAAAATGCTACTGTCATTTCATGGACAACAAGGTAATAAGCTTTTTCAGCAGGATAATGCACATCGGCATACGACTGTTGCGTTGCGACATTATCTTCAAGGCGTACAAGAACTCCCCTGCCCAACAAGACATCTCTCGCCAACTGAACACGTGTGAGAGGTGGCGAAATGGGAACGCACTCGTTCACCAGAGGCTGCAAAAAACAAATCCGATTGCAACGAAAGGTACAAGATGCTTGGGACAATCTTTTGATGGATGTCATTCGACACTTTTTATGGTCGTCTGCATGCGAGAATGCACACCTGTACTGCCACCAGAGGTGGGTACACTGTTCGAGGGGCGTATGAAAAGTCCGTGCAAAGTCCGAGAGATGGCACCACCGGTGAGTATCGAGGTTATGTTTAGTTACTAGCATCTTTGGAAAGAACGCACACCAAGTTTCAGCCATATTGGTCTATTTTTCGTGTTTGGCATTCGTGTGAATCAAGGAAGTTGAGTGATTGTCAAAAAATGGACGAGAAAGAACTTCATGTGGTGATTAAACATTACTTTAGGAAAGGAAAAACGCCTCAGCAGACTAAAGAGAAGATTGGTAAACATTACGGTGACTCTACACCTTCGATTAGAACAGTTTATAAGTAGTTTCAAAATTGTCGAAGTGGCCATATGGGCAGAAGTCATGCTGAACGTCCTGGACGCCCCGTGGAGGTTATGACTCCAGAAATAATTGATAAAATCTATGATATGGTGATGGACGACAGAAGAGTTAAGGTGTGTGAGATTTCTAGTGCTGTGGGCATCTCGAATGAACGGGTGCATAATATTTTGCAAAACATTTGGACATGAGAAAGCTATCCGCAAGATGGGTTCCGCGATTGCTCACGCTTGACCAAAAACGGTATCATGTGAAGTGTTGCGTGGATGGTTTCCAGCTGTTCAGGAAGAATCCGCAGGGCTTTAATCGTCGTTTCGTCACTGTGGATGACACATGGATACATTACTATACTCCTGAGACCAAACGACAATCTAAACAATGGGTTACCAAGGGAGAATCTGCACCAAAAAAGGCGAAGACCATTCCTTCATTCGGAAAGGTTATGGTGACTGTCTTTTGGGATTCGCTAGGGGTAATCCTCATCGGCTGTCTGGAAAAGGGTAAAAGTATTACAGGTGCATATTATTCATCGTTATTGGACCGTTTGAAAACCGAGATGCAAGAAAAACGCCGGCGATTGGACCGTAAAAATGTCCTTTTCCATCACAACAATGCACCAGCACACACCTCAACAGTTGTGGTCACAAAATTGATGGAAATAGGATTGCAAATCGTTTCACATCCCCCCTATTCTCCAGATTTGGCTCCCTCAGACTACTGTTTGTTCCCCAATTTGAAGAAATGGCTGGCGGAACAAAGATTTTATTCAAACGAAGAGGTGATTACATCAACTAATAGCTATTTTGCGGACTAGGGCAATTCCTATTATTCGGAAGCGGTCAACAAATTAGAACAGCGTTGGACGAAGTGCATAAGTCTAGAGGAGACTATGTCGAAAAATAAAAAAGGTTTACTCCAAACATGTAAGTAGTTTTTATTTTTGCACTGACTTTCCAAACGCCCCTCGTATATGTCACAGTCTACTTGATGTGTAAGAACCCATGACGTAGTACAGATGGTGAATAAAAATCATTCACTTCTGTATAATTGTCAGGAATTTCATCATCGAAACATTTTATCTAAAAATTTAGATTAGGATCATCATCATTTGTGCTTACTCTTTCTTATTGCACATGACAGTCATTAAAAAAGGTTTTAGGATTTGAAACCTCTTCTTGCCGTGAGTTACTTATAATTTTTTTTAAAAAACATATCAGCCTTTAAATGAGAGAGAGAGAGAGAGAGAAACAGAGAGCGACAAACGCTTCAAATCGCCCCCTACGTTGACTCACCCGATAACTGAAATTTCGGTGTAAATGACTATAAAAGATTTTTTCTTTCGTTGCATGTGACAGGGTTAACAAATGTGGATGGAAGCAAGAAAATTGATCTAAAGCCAAAATGTGAGATAATTCATAAAAGAAAAACATAACAAAAGGATAAAAATCTTTATACTTGATCTACAAGCAGCTTTACTGCATAAAAAGTTGCAAAACATTGCAGTAAGGTACGTTTGATGCTTGCATTTTGTGTTGCCACTAATTTTAAAACAGTGCCTTAAAGAACTACGACCTACTTGTACATTTATATATGCTTCAGATGTTTTTAAGTGAATATGTAAGTAGTTATAAAGCTCATAATTTAAGATATTCATACACAACATGGCCGCTGTTAAACACTCTGTGAACAAGATGGACGGACGTTGCCATGTTTTAAGTACAGGCATCCATCTTGCTGTATGGCATTTCTCTGAGTTACTCTTGGTGATATCTATGACCGGATTTTAATAACATCTGTTACTTTATAGTATGATCAAATTTGGCAAAATACAAATTGGGGATGGATAATGCAGAGAACTTATGTACAGGTGCAAATATGGCTGGCGACATTGTCGTCGATCCACCAATATAAAATGTGGCTTCTGATAATACAGAGACTGAATTAAAAAGGCAGTCTGAGTCTGTAGAGAAGATTCCTGAAACTACTGAAGTTCGTGACCTATTTAAGGAACTCTTCAATAAACTAGCTAATATGATGAGTGAAAGTTTTCCATGTTTGGCAAAGAATCAAACCGATCAAGTGAATGCCAATTGCGACCGCTTAGCGGATGGCCAGGCAGCTCAGATCAACAGAAATCTTGAGCGAGTTTCAAAAGAGTGCCCCGAGCAGATAAATAAGAGTCTTGATCGAATCTCCAAAGAAAAGACATCAACGGTTGATGAAAATTTAGATTTCAATCAGCTGTTAAGCAGCAATATCTTACTTAGTCTATTACATAACAATCTTAGTTGGTTTTGGTCAGTTCAACGTCAGGATGCATTTGAGAGGATAAAAGACGCTTTCGTTTCCTCTGAGATTTTGCAGCATCCAGGTGTGGAGAAACAATTTTTCATCCCCGTAGATGCAGCATCCTCTGATTTGAGAACTTTCTTATTTCGAATTAGTCAGAGTAAGACTGAGAAAACTACGTAAACATTGTCAGCTTCGCTAGTAGGATGTGAAAGGCCTTACTCAACGATGGAGTTAGGAGCACTTGCAGCTGTATGGTCCTTCACAAAGTTCCATCAACTATGGCAAGAAAAAACGATCTTTTGTGATCATCAGCCCTTGAACTTCATTTTACCATGTAAACCCTTATACCGAAGATTAGGTAGATGGTTTCCATTTATACAGGACTACGATTTTTCAATTTCATCTGTTAAAGGTAAGGAAAATGTCGCTTGCGCTCTTTGTAGGTTACCTCAAGGTCTTCCACAACGTGTGGGGCTAACTGGTCAGATGTCAAACTATAAGGTGTTGCTGATGATATTATCAGCAAGATAGGCGTTATTATTTAGAGCTGCGCAAGGACACGAAAGGGCTACAGGATGCAGATCCAAAGTGGAGAATAGTAAGACAACTGTTACAACAGCCATAACACAAATTGGCACCATGCTACAAGTTTTAAAATAACGTATTGTATTACCAATAAGGTACAGATTCAAATGCATGGTGTGTATGCATTCCCTCCGTCTGCCAAGATAATCTTATCTGGTTTGCACACTTAGCTTGAGGGTATTTTGGAGAGGAGTAACGCGAAAGAAAGTTTGTCCTACGCTGTTATGTTCCTAACTTACATTGACATACCACTGGTTATGATGTACCTACACTACCTGTCACAGGCTACACCTTTAAACGTTTGTAACACAAGACAAGTACATCCCATTCTAACGTTTACACATGGAGAGAATCTGGCCATTGATGTAACTAGATCCCGTCCACAGGAAAGAGCAGCCGCTAAACACCTCGTTCATCTGTACAATTTCTTTACCAAGTATGTCAGATTACGTGCATCCAAATCAACAAATGTTGTTAAAGTAATCAAGAGACTGATGGTTATATTTCAAGACATGCCAATCCTGAAGCAATACTCTCTGATAATGCTTCCAGTTTTACCTCAAGAGCACGGAGATCATTTTTGCATGATCAGAAAGTTAAACAGATACCCATCTCGAAATTTCATCGAGAGTCCAAGCTGACAGTAAGGATATTTAGGAATAAGACTTACAAACCACACCAACAAACAACAAACGAAATGGATTCAATATGTCATTTTATTTGAGCCAATTGTAAATAACTTGTCGCATGCTTCTAACAACAAATTCCAGTTAAAGTCATACTAGGTGCCCGTGAAGAAAAAAACGAGTAGGTAGACTCTCTTCCATGTAAGCTTGGTATTGACGTGAATAAAGAAGATTCTTGAACATTGATTCCAGTCACAGCCACAGCAAATTTCTAATTCTGCCATCAACAAAGTATTGGGAGGTACACAAAATTTCAAGGTAAGTGAAAAAAATATTCTCCTGAGAACACACACTAAACCGTGACTGTTACACAAGAGAAATAAGGACAGTTACTTACTGGCCCCTATACGAATATCCGAATCCCACACGAAGGTCGCACCTGGTAGTTTATCCATATCCTAGTAAGATAAAATGACTTAATCTCCAAGAGGCTATTCAGAAGAATCTGCAGTAAAGACTTCCATTTGTACTAACTTCTGTTACACCATGTCATAATTAATATATTATAATATAAATTTATGTATTTGTGTATAAGTGTGTAACAATAATTTTGTACCTTGGCTCAGGAAGTACAGACATTTGCGTATGGAAGTTATGTGAAATATGAATAGCATGTAGTTATTTGTACAATTCACCATTTATACATATTATAGATTCTGAAGTCAAGATTTCGTAGTATATAAGTGACAAAAGTACTTGAGCTAAATTACAAAAACTTATATACTTGTGTAGTAGCTACATACACCTTACACAAGACTAACCAATAAAAGAAAAGTAAGCAGTTTGTTTTAACCAAACTGACATATATTTATACACTTTTGTATATAGTGGGTGAGACTGAACATGATTTCAGAATGTAGTAAGAAGTGGTTTCATCTCGTAAAGTGTTTAGAAAGTGACATGTGAACATATAACCACCACACATGTCATGTAATTCAAAGATTGTAATGTACAACAGGCATATACGTATAGTGTATCAACGAGTAATAAAATGTCGATGGTAAAATAACAATTTCGCTGTAAAGGCAGTCAGTTATGTTTGCAATGTACGATAAGAGGCATATAAATATAAAACGCTCGCTAAGTAAGTAAAATTCAGTATACGAGTATTTCTTATATATGACTTATGATTTAGATTTATTATTTTAAATGAAATAATTAAAGTTTCTTAATTTAGTAAATAAGTTATGCTTGGTTCTTTTTCGTATTAGAAGGAAATAAAGTCAAGGTATTAACTATAATTACTGCAATATTTAGTCGATCTTAAGGCTAAACAAATTTTACTTGGTGTATGTTTTGATACACGTTTTAGTTTGCATACACGATGGACGACTTCTCTTTCCATAATTTTTGTTTTTCGATTCGTGCGAATACGTTTTAGATTTCCGTGCATAGGTGTTTTCTACGGAGAAACACACAATTTTACTGTTTGAGCAAACAATTCCTATGTAAAAATAAGGGTACTCAGCTAAGTAATTACAAACACAGCCAAATAAATAGCGGATGAAAAATATTGTATATAGCTACACCTCTAAAAAAAAAGAAGAGAAAAACATAAAATAAGTAACTAGGTTTAATATTCTGACAAATTTCATGATCCGTGGGAACTGAATAGATAAACGACTTATATTAGCTATCGAGGATATATCGAAATGTATAGAAATGTAGACTAAGCGAGACTGTGTAGAACGCAGTCTAATTGAGTGTGAAGTCAGGACACTTACTCTCGATGTTGTCTCAGGAAATGCAAGTGAAACATTTGAAGACGCACAATAGAATGTGAACTGACACTGACCTCTGCTGAAACTGGTTATGGAAGTAATCGTTTGATGTATCCATCATCCTGTGTATTTCTAACAGGTGATGTTGCACGAAAATATGTGACGAACGCGGTTCTGCTACAATGAACTGACTCCTGCTATAATGGTAGCCTCCAACAGTGTTTAATGTAGCCATTGTTGTTATCGCATATACACTCCTGGAAATGGAAAAAAGAACACATTGACACCGGTGTGTCAGACCCACCATACTTGCTCCGGACACTGCGAGAGGGCTGTACAAGCAATGATCACACGCACGGCACAGCGGACACACCAGGAACCACGGTGTTGGCCGTCGAATGGCGCTAGCTGCGCAGCATTTGTGCACCGCCGCCGTCAGTGTCAGCCAGTTTGCCGTGGCATACGGAGCTCCATCGCAGTCTTTAACACTGGTAGCATGCCGCGACAGCGTGGACTTGACCGTATGTGCAGTTGACGGTCTTTGAGCGAGGGCGTATAGTGGGCATGCGGGAGGCCGGGTGGACGTACCGCCGAATTGCTCAACACGTGGGGCGTGAGGTCTCCACAGTACATCGATGTTGTCGCCAGTGGTCGGTGGAAGGTGCACGTGCCCGTCGACCTGGGACCGGACCGCAGCGACGCACGGATGCACGCCAAGACCGTAGGATCCTACGCAGTGCCGTAGGGGACCGCACCGCCACTTCCCAGCAAATTAGGGACACTGTTGCTCCTGGGGTATCGGCGAGGACCATTCGCAACCGTCTCCATGAAGCTGGACTACGGTCCCGCACACCGTTAGGCCGTCTTCCGCTTACGCCCCAACATCGTGCAGCCCGCCTCCAGTGGCGTCGCGACAGGCGTGAATGGAGGGACGAATGGAGACGTGTCGTCTTGAGCGATGAGAGTCGCTTCTGCCTTGGTGCCAATGATGGTCGTATACGTGTTTGGCGCCGTGCTGGTGAGCACCACAATCAGGACTGCATACGACCGAGGCACACAGGGCCAACACCCGGCATCATGGTGTGGGGAGCGATCTCCTACACTGGCCGTACACCACTGGTGATCGTCGAGGGGACACTGAATAGTGCACGGTACATCCAAACCGTCATCGAACCCATCGTTCTACCATTCCTAGACCGGCAAGGGAACTTGCTGTTCCAACAGGACAATGCACGTCCGCATGTATCCCGTGCCACCCAACGTGCTCTAGAAGGTGTAAGTCAACTACCCTGGCCAGCAAGATCTCCGGATCTGTCCCCCATTGAGCATGTTTGGGACTGGATGAAGCGTCGTCTCACACGATCTGCACGTCCAGCACGAACGCTGGTCCAACTAAGGCGCCAGGTGGAAATGGCACGGCAAGCAGTTCCACAGGACTACATCCAGCATCTCTACGATCGTCTCCATGGGAGAATAGCAGCCTGCATTGCTGCGAAAGGTGGATATACACTGTACTAGTGCCGACATTGTGCATGCTCTGTTGCCTGTGTCTATGTGCCTGTGGTTCTGTCAGTGTGATCATGTGATGTATCTGAGCCCAGGAATGTGTCAATAAAGTTTCCCCTTCCTGGGACAATGAATTCACGGTGTTCTTATTTCAATTTCCAGGAGTGTATTAGTAGGTTCGTGCATACGTTCGCAGCGTTTTTCCATAAGTGTAAACACAACAAGTACAGATAAAAGATACTTCAGTCCTCTACTATATATTATCCTCCACTGATTATAACAGTCTGTCAGTGCAGGAATAACTTTTCGATTCTGGACTGTACAAATCACTAGGTTTAGAGGCGAAGAATTCGCCGAGCGATGTTCAGAGCGCATTTTCACCCGTAAAGGAAGTTTATGGAGGTTTTTCAACACACAGCAGAAAAGGTGAAAATATGAGGGCACAGGGCCAGGTGAATAAGGTGGTAGTGGCATGACTTCCCAAAAGAATTCCTGTATACTGTTTTTTATTTTGAGTCTAGCAGAATGCGGACGGGCCTTATATTGGAGTAGCATCAGTTCATGCTGTCTTCCAGGTCGTTGTTCTTGGATTGCGTCTGAAAGACGTCCCAGTTGTTCACGACAAATGGCTGTAGTGATGGCTACACCTGGGGGAAGCATTTCGTAGTACACCACACCGTCGTTCTTCCACCAGATTATGTTTTGTGAATACACATTGGTCTTCTGCTTTATAAAGCCAGGAGCGAAATTTATTGCAGTTGCATCAATGAGTTCAGAAAATATTTCGTTATTAACTGTAAAAGAGTTTTCGCCTTCCTTTAAAGGTGCGAAAAAAAGGTTTCTTAATCAGGCTTAAAAGAAGACTATTTAAGCTGAGAGAGACAATTGTCGTTGTTCTTTCAGTGCCACTTCAACACGACTTGATAGGGTGCACGTGCGTCAACAAGGAAACTCAAAGTGGTAATACAGAGATGCAGAAAATCTGCAGTCGTTTTGAAAATACAACATTTGTGGACATTAGCCATCTGGGGAATAGCTTGCACACTACACACGGTTTTCACTTAAATAGACTAGGGAAAAACGTTATAATAACGGAGGTGTTAGATATAGTAAATAAAATCTCAAATGTGCCAGCTGATGCTACATAGGTCGTATCTCGCATGGAGCGAAAGTGTATGTTACCTGAGAATCGAACGTAATTTCTACCGCCAGTGGATCTACATCAGTCCAAGTCAGCGGTGAGATATTAAAGGAAGCAAAGTTCCAACATGACACCAGTTTACGGAGAAGAATTAGAAGAACGTGTTCATATAGCGTGCCTGATACATCATCTGACTGGCTACTGTCAGCCTCCAAAAACATCTCAAAAAAACACTAGAAATTCGCAGGAGAGCATAGTAGTAGTGACAAATCAAGCACATGAAGGATCAGTAACAGCAGCAGCATCATCAGCGGAAACATTCACTGATCAGCCGGCACTATGAACATGTACCCAACAGCCCGTATGTCCACCTATGGGACCGATAGCAGCGGAGGCGCCTCGTGAAATGGAAACAATGAAGCCTAAGTAGGTCGCTGGACGGACTTAGCACCACATCTGCACACACAAGCCACCCAGTTCCCGTAAATTCCGGAGAAGGGGCGATGAGCTCTGACAACACATCCAGTCAATACCCAAATGTGTTCGATCGTGCTCAGATCTGGCGACTGGGTGGGGTGGGAAAGGGGAAGGGCAGCAGTACATCAGTTTTAATTCCCCACTTTGTTCCTCCAACCACCCCATCACAATCCTGACCTTGAGACATGCCGCACTATCTGGCTGAAAATTGCCACTACAGTTGGGAAACATGATCTTCATGAAGGGATCCATATGGACTGCAACCAGCGTAAGAAATTCCTTGGCCGTCACGGTGCCTTCCAGGAGCTCCGCTGGTCCCTTGGATGCCCATGTGAATATTCCCCAGAGCACAATGGAAACGCAGCCAGCTTGTCTCCGTCCTGTTGTACAGGTGCTGTATTGTATGTTAACTGGGGACCTAGAAACGACGGAGAGGCTCCATCCTCGCCGCAGCCGCCGGCCGATGTCCTTAGGTTAGGTGCTAGTAGTAAACTGCAGGAGCGTCTATAGAAAGGTCCCAGAACTGCTCTCATTAATAAACGGTCACAACGCCCATATAGTACTAGGGACAGAAAGTTGGCTGAAACCAGACGTAAACAGTAATGAAATCCTAAACTCAGATTGGAATGTATACCGCAGAGACAGGCTGGACAGTGAAGGGGGAGGCGTGTTTATAGCGATAAGAAGTGCAATAGTATCGAAGGAAATTGACGGAGATCCGAAATGTGAAATGATTTGGGTGAAGGTCACGGTTAAAGCAGGCTCAGACATGGTAATTGGATGTCTCTATAGGCCCCCTGGCTCAGCAGCTGTTGTGGCTGAGCGCCTGAAGGATAATTTGGAAAATATTTCGAGTAGATTTCCCCACCATGTTATAGTTCTCGGTGGAGATTTTAATTTGCCGGATATAGACTGGGAGACTCAAACGTTCATAACGGTTGGCAGGGACAAAGAATCCAGTGAAATTTTTTAAGTGCTTTATCTGAAAACTACCTTGAGCAGTTAAACAGAGAACCGACTCGTGGCGATAACATATTAGACCTTCTGGTGACAAACAGACCCGAACTATTTGAAAAAGTTAACGCAGAACAGGCGATCATAAAGCGGTTACGGCATCGATGATTTCAGCCGTAAATAGAAATATTAAAAAGGGTAGGAAGATTTTTCTGTTTAGAAAAAGTGACAAAAAGCAGATTTCAGAGTACCTGTTGGCTCAACACAAAAGTTTTGTCTCAAGTACAGATAGTGTTGAGGATCAGTGGACAAAGTTCAAAACCATCGTACATTATGCGTTAGATGAGTATGTGCCAAGCAAGATCGTAAGAGATGGAAAAGAGCCACCGTGGTACAACAACCGAGTTAGAAAACTGCTGCGGAAGCAAAGGGAACTTCACAGCAAACATAAACATAGCCAAAGCCTTGCAGACAAACAAAAATTACGCGAAGCGAAATGTAGTGTGAGGAGGGCTATGCGAGAGGCGTTCAATGAATTCGAAAGTAAAGTTCTATGTATTGACTTGGCAGAAAATCCTAAGAAATTTTTGTCTTATGTCAAAGCGGTAGGTGGATCAAAACAAAATGTCCAGACACTGTGACCAAAATGGTACTGAAACAGAGGATGACAGACTAAAGGTCGAAATACTAAATGTCTTTTTCCAAAGTTGTTTCACGGAGGAAGACTGCAATTCAGTTCCTTCTCTAGATTGTCGCACAGATGACAAAATGGTAGATATCGAAATAGACGACAGAGGGATAGAGAAACAATTAAAATCGCTCAAAAGAGGAAAGGCCTCTGGACCTGATGGGATACCAGTTCGATTTTACACAGAGTACACGAAGGAACTTGCCCCCCTTCTTGCAGCGGTGTACCGTAGGTCTCTAGAAGAGCGTAGCGTTCCAAAGGATTGGAAAAGGGCACAGGTCATCCCCGTTTTCAAGAAGGGACGTCGAACAGATGCGCAGAACTATAGACCCATATCTCTAACGTCGATCAGTTGTAGAATTTTGGAACACGTATTGTGTTCGAGTATAATGACTTTCCTACTCTGTAGGAATCAGCATGGGTTTCGAAAAAGACGATCGTGTGAAACCTACCTCGCGCTATTCGTCCACGAGACTCAGACGGCCATAGACACGGGTTCCCAGGTAGATGCCGTGTTTCTTGACTTCCGCAAGGCGTTCGATACAGTTCCCCACAGTCGTTTAATGAACAAAGTAACAGCATATGGATCATCAGACCAATTGTGTGATTGGATTGAGGAGTTCCTAGATAACAGGACGCAGCATGTCATTCTCAATGGAGAGAAGTCTTCCGAAGTAAGAGTGATTTCAGGTGTGCCGCAGGGGAGTGTCATAGGACCGTTACTATTCACAATGTACATAAATGACCTGGTGGATGACATCGGAAGTTCACTGAGGCTTTTTGCAGATGATGCTGTGGTGTATCGAGAGGTTGTAACAATGGAAAATTGTACTGAAATGCAGGAGGATCTGCAGGGAATGACAATTGAATCTCAATGTAGACAAGTGTAATGTGCTGCGAATACACAGAAAGATAGATCCTTTATCATTTAGCTACAAAATAGCAGGTCAGCAACTGGAAGCAGTTAATACCATAAATTATCTGGGAGTACGCATTATGAATGATTTAAAATGGAATGATCATATAATGTTGATCGTCGGTAAAACAGATGCCAGACTGAGATTCATTGGAAGAATCCTAAGTAAATGCAATCCAAAAGCAAAGGAAGTAGGTTACAGTACGCTTGTTCGCCCACTGCTTGAATACTGCTCAGCAGTGTGGGATCCGTACCAGATAGGGTTGATAGAAGATATAGAGAAGATCCAACGGAGAGCAGCGCGCTTCGTTACAGGATCATTTAGTAATCACGAAAGCGTTACGGAGATGGTAGATAAACTCCAGTGGAAGACTCTGCAGGAGAGACGCTCAGTAGCTCGGTACGGGCTTTTGTCAAAGTTTCGAGAACATACCTTCACCGAAGAGTCAAGCAGTATATTGCTCCCTCCTACGTATATCTCGCGAAGAGACCATGAGAATAAAATCAGAGAGATTATAGCCCACACGGAGGCATATCGACAATCCTTCTTTCCACGAACAATACGAGACTGGAATAGAAAGGAGAACCGATAGCTCAAGGTACCCTCCGCCACGCACCGTCCGGTGGCTTGCGGAGTATGGAAAAAAAAGGTAGTTCTAAGTTCTAGGGGACTGATGATCTCAGATGTTAAGTCCCATAGTGCTCAGAGCCATTTGAACCATTTGAACCCGCCGCAGCTGCAGTGGTCCACAACCCCATGACGACCACGGCAGTCCACTTCACCCCTCCGCCGCCCCACACCGAACCCAGCGTTATTGTGCTGTCTGGCCCCTAGTGGATCCCCCCCTCCCCCCCGCCGGGGGAACAAAACCGACAAGTGTAACCCTATGTTTGCGTGGTAGAGTAATGGTGGTGTACGCGTGCATGGAAAACTTGTTTGCGCAGCAATCGCCTCCATGGTGTAACTGAGGTAGAATAAGGGGAACCAGCCTACATTCGCCGAGGCAGATGGAAAACCGCCTAAAAACCATTCACAGACTGGCTGGCTCACCTGACCTCGACATAAGTCCAGTGTATGGGTTCTTGCCGGGGCCCAGGGGCTCCTTCCCCCTCCGGAAAGCTGTGCGTTAGACCAATCAACTAACCAGGCGGGCTTGTATAGATGTTAAGGAGCTGTTCCCCTGGAAGACGACGGATTCGCGCCCTCCCATATGCATGATGAAGAAGTTATCAGGATTTAGGAGACCGTGCAACGCTCTGCAACTGAACCAATGTCCACTGCCCATGGTCACGTGCCCATTTCAGTCGTAGTTGCCGATGTTGTGGTGTTAACATTGCCACAGGCATGGGTCATAGGGTGCGGAGACCCATTGTCAGAAGTGTTAGGTCCACTGTGTTTTCAGACACACTTGTCCTCTGCCCAGCATTAAACTATGATATTAGTTCCGCCACAGTTCGATGCCTGTACTGTTTTACTAGTCTGCCCAGCCTACGACGTCCTGCGTCTGTAATGAGGGATGGCCAACCAACCCAATGACATCTTGACGTGGTTTCACTTTGGTTTCGGCACATGTTGAAGACACTCACCACAGCACTCCTCGATCTTCCGACAAATCATATACCTTCTGGAATGCTCACACCGAGCCACTGGGCCTGCCTTCGTTCAAACTCTAATGGATCGCAAGCCTTTCCCATTCTACACAGAGACAGCATGCTCACAGATTCTACATGCACTGTGTGTGTGTGTGTGTGTATGTGTGTGCGTGTGTGTGTGTGTGTGTGTGTGTGTGTCTGACTAGCAGTAGTTCCTTGCCAGGTGACGCTGCCTGTACAGGTTTACATCTATAGTTGTCGTTGTTGTGGTCTTTAGTCCTGAGACTGGTTTGATGCAGCTCTCCATGTTACACTACCGTGTGAAAGCTTCTTCATCTCCCAGTACTTACTGCAGCCTACATCCTTCTGAATCTGCTTAGTGTATTCGTCTCTTGGTCTCCCTCTACGATTTTTACCCTCCACGCTCCCCTCTAGTACTAAATTCGTGATCCCTCGATGCCTCAGAACATGTCCTACCAACCGATCCCTTCTTCAAGTTGTGCCACAAACTCCTCCCCTATTCTATTCAATATCTCATCATTAGTTATGTGATCTACCCATCTAATCTTCAGCATTCTTCTGTAGCACCACATTTCGAAAGCTTCTATTCTCTTCTTGTCTAAACTATTTATCGCCCATGTTTCACTTCCGTACATGGCTACACTCCATACAAATACTTTCAGAAACGACTTCCTGACACTTAAATCAATACTCGATGTTAACGAATTTCTCTTCTTCAGAAACGCTTTCCTTGCCATTGCCAGTCTATATCTTATATCCTCTCTACTTCGACCATCATCAGTTATTTTGCTCCCCAAATAAGAAAACTGCTTTACTATTTTAAGTGTCTCATTTCCTAATCTGATTCCCTCAGCATCACCCGACTTAATTTGAAAGAGAGTATTCCAGTCAACATTGTCGAAAGCTTTCTCTAAGTCTACAAATGCTAGAACCGTAGGTTTGCCTATCCTTAATCTTTCTTCTAAGGTAAGTCGTAGGATCAGTATTGCCTCACGTATTCCAACATTTCTACGGAATCCAAACTGATCTTCCTCGAGGTCGGCTTCTACCAGTTTTTCCATTCGTCTGTAAAGAATTCGCGTTAGTATTTTGCAGCTGTGACTTATTAAACTGATAGTTCGGTAATTTTCACATCTGTCAACACCTGCTTTCCTTGGGATTGGAATTATTATATTCTTCCTGAAGTCTGAGGGTATTTCGCCTGTCTCATACATCTTGCTCACCAGATGGTAGAGTTTTGTCAGCACGGGCTCTCCCAAAGCTGTCAGTAGTTCTAATGGAATGTTGTCTGCTCCGGGGGCCTTGTTTCGACTCAGGTCTTTCAATGCTCAGTCAGACTCTCACCAGATGGTAGGTTGTGGTTATGGTGTTCTGGCTGATCAGAGTATATGGAGAAAACAGCAGCGGCAGCAAACTACTCACTGCAGCCCAGATGTTGGTTGATTTGGGGGAAGGG
The DNA here is from genome assembly GCF_023864275.1 of Schistocerca cancellata. NCBI lineage: Eukaryota > Metazoa > Arthropoda > Insecta > Orthoptera > Acrididae > Schistocerca > Schistocerca cancellata. The sequence goes on from NC_064635.1 coordinate 178,205,121, forward strand.
GCCAAACAGTGATGTCATCGATTCCGTCGGATTAGGGAAGGATGGGGAAGGAAGTCGACCGTCCCGTTTCAAAGGAACCGTCTTGGCATTTGCCTGAGGCGATTTAGGAAAATTACGGAAGACCTAAATCAGGATGGCTGGACGCGGGTTTGAACCGTCGTCCTCCCGAATGCGAGACCTCTGTCCTAACCACTTCGCCACCTCGCTCAGTCCGAAGCCCAGAGCGCGACCCGTGAGGAGCAGGAAACAGGTGCTTCTCAAGGATTTTTTGGATTTTCACCAGGACGCAGGACAGATCGTGAGACTGAATACTGTCGTATGACTCGTGAACATCCTCATATTAATAAACGGAAGTGAATTTGTGTTGCATTAGCAATACATTGTTGGAACTGGTGCATCTCTGCGGATATTATATGTGTATCAGATCACTGACTGAGGAGTAATGAAGTAGATTTCTTTATTCCTCAGGGATACGTTTCTGCAGATGCAATGTGCCGGAAAGTGGAAATAAATGGCGGGGCCAGCTGATTTGTTAAGGAGGTACAATATTCATAAAAATTAATATTGACACATATTGTTTCGAAAGATTAGATTAGATTAGATTAGATTAATACTTGTTCCATAGATCATGAATACGACACTTTGTAATGATGTGGAACTTGTCAGGGAATTTAAATGTGTAAAACTTCTGCATAATAACGTAACCATTATAGCTCTCCACAGATCTCCAAGCGGTCACGTGGATACTTTCATTAAGAATTTTTAATTACAAGGGTGAGTTAAATGAAAACCTTAAATATTTTTTAAAATATTATTTATTGCGCAGAAGAGGTACAAAGCTGTATCACTTTTCAACATAATCTCCCCCACGCTCAATGGAAGTCCTCCAGCGCTTACAAAGTGCATAAATTCCTTTAGAAAAAAAGTTCTTTTGGTAGTCCGCGCAACCACCCGTGCACCGTGTGGCGTACCTCTTCTTCAGAAAGGAACTTCTTTCCTCCCAGTGCGTCTTTGATTGGTCCAAACATATGGAAATCACTTGGGGCAAGGTCTGGTGAGTATGGTGGATGAGGAAGACACCCAAAATGCAGGTCTGTGATTGTTGCAACTGTTGTACGGGCAGTGTGGGGCCTTGCATTGTCATGTTGCAAAAGGACACCTGCTGACAGCAATCCACGTCGCTTTGATTTGATTGCAGGCCGCAGATGATATTTTAGGGGATCTGTGTATGATGTACTGGTGACAGTGGTCCCTCTAGGCATGTAGTGCTCTAAAATGCCGCCTGTTTTCGTCCCAAAAGAGAGTCAGCATAACGTTCCCTGCTGGTGGTTCTGTTCGAAACTTCTTTGGTTTTGGTGATGAGGAATTGCGCTATTCCTTGCTCGCTCTCTTCGTTTTCGGTTGGTAGAAGTGAACCCAGGTTTCGTCCCCAGTAACGATTCTTGCAAAGAAGCCATTATTTTGGAGATCATGTTTGTCCCCTTTTTTGTATACTGAAATAACTTTCAATATTTTTAGTATTGCAGGAAATACTCCATACTCTGACCATCTATTAAGAAGGAAGACCAATGTTTCACTAATTATATGCACTGTTTTTCTAATTATATAGCCAGAGTAGTCCATGCTCTTGGAATTTGAGAACTTTGCCACAGCTTTTGTAATCTCAGTGGGTTTATTGTCCTCCATTTGAAGCTATAGTTTCCACGTTGGTGTTGCTCAAGCAGATCACCTGCATTAATACTAGTAGTTTTAATTTTGTTCCTAGTATCGCTTACAGAATCCATGAAGAAAGGATTAACTTTGACTGTGTCAAGAGCTATATGATATTCGTGATACGTGAGATGCTCATGTGCAACAACATTTCATGCAGCTTTGCACTTATTAGGAGTACTTTCAAAGTACCTTTTGAACGATGTTCTTTCTGGCATTCTAAGCTTAGTTCTGTAGGTTCTCTTACATTCAAGACAAGCTTTGTACAATTCATCTTGCTGCTCAGGTCCTTATTTAAGGGTGTGGTACAAACATACTATATTTTGCCTAATATTGTTAAGTTAAGCTGTGTGCCACTTAATGTTCTTTCAAACAACAGAGCGCAGCAGTCAGTTGTCCTTTTGTTCTGGTTTTATTCGGGAAATCTCGATCTCGGCTTGTGCCTAGCCATTATCAATGCCAAACAATACAAGAAATACATAGTCAGGCGATAAGCTACTTCTAACCCCGGGGGTCAAACCCTTCACTGCTTCCCAGCAATAAGTTTTCAAAAAATTCAGGAAGACGACGGTTCAAATCTGCATCGTGACATCCTGATTTAGGTTTTCCGTGATTTCCCTAAATCACTTCAGGCAAATGCCGGGATGGCTCCTTTGAAAGGGCATGGCCGTTTCCTTACCCAGGCTTCCCTAATCTGACGGGACCGATGACTTCACCGTTTGGTCCCTTCCCCGAATCAACCAACCAATCAATCATGAGAAATGCTTAAGGTCCATACGTGAAATTATGAAAATACCCAAGGCAAAAATCTATATATATATATCCAACGGTGTAATTACTGTCATGTTACGTAAGTTCTATTCTGCTTTATCTATAAAATAATTCATTTTGTCAACGCAAAGTAAAATTTTACGGCCAAAGACTCTTATCATTAGGTCAAGTTTCTAGGAGCGGAAAAACCTGCGAAAGTTTTCTGTTTTAGCAGAGGAAGATTTGTGCTTCATTTTTTCTTTCTGCACTTTCGCTCCTTTTCTCGACCTGTTCTTGTACCGCAAGCGTGTACGTTTCGATACGCAGACACTGGTTGTAGATAGAAGTCTGTTGCATTAATGTCGCAGTATTTGACCTGTTCCATTCCTATGTTGATAAAAATAATTTTTTTATGTATTTATGCAGTTTTCAGGGGCCTTAGAGTGTGGTGTCACCGCCAGACACCACACTTGCTAGGTGGTAGCCTTTAAATCGGCCGCGGTCCGTTAGTATACGTCGGACCCGCGTGTCGCCACTATCAGTGATTGCAGACCGAGCGCCGCCACACGGCAGGTCTAGAGAGACTTCCTAGCACTCGCCCCAGTTGTACAGCCGACTTTGCTAGCGATGGTTCACTGACAAAATACGCTCTCATTTGCCGAGACGATAGTTAGCATAGCCTTCAGCTACGTCATTTGCTACGACCTAGCAAGGCGCCATTACCAGTTACTGTTGATGCTGTAAAACATGTACCGTCAAGAGCGGCGTTCACCATTTATGGATTCAAGTTAAGTATTCCACAGCTACGTCCTTTATTTTTGCTAACGTCTAATTTCCTTGACCTGTTCCAGACCTCACGCCAGCCTGCGTGAGCTAAAACGCGTGCCTTTCGGCTTCCTCTCAAAACCGGTGTTGGCTCTCCTGCCAATCCACAACATAGAGAAAAGATTGAGAGCGGACTTCCCGGTGGTACAACTGTCACACACATTACGCGTTCTTTCGTTATTTGCTCATGATCGCTGAGCAGTAACACCCTGAGAGCCTTTTGCCTATCATTTCTTTCAGCTTTTACGTACACTTCTTTTATTTCGTTACATTGATAACTGATTTACTACTGAACAACGACGTCGCAATCGCTTCATTCTTTTGATGTCCCTGGCTGCGTGAGACAAGTCAGACGGTGAACGGTTGTACGGTGATATAAGCTCATGCTCATAAATTAAGGATAATTGCAGAATGTGGTGGCACACAACGTGGCACTACACAATGCGAGATGCCTTTAATAGGTTCCACAATGAAACATTGTCTCGAAATTTGGTAGAAAATCCGAAGAAATTCTGTTCGTATGTAAAGTACACAAGCGGCAAGACGCAGTCAATACCTTCACTGCGCAGTGCCGATGGTACTGTTACTGACGACTGTGCCGCTAAAGCGGAGTTAATGAACGCAGTTTTCCGAAATTCCTTCACCAGGGAAGACGAATGGAATATTCCAGAATTTGAAACACGAACAACTGCTAGCATGAGTTTTTTAGAAGTAGATACCTTAGTGGTTGCGAAGCAACTCAAATCGCTTGATACGGGCAAGTCTTCAGGTCCACATTGTATACCGATTAGGTTCCTTTCAGATTACGCTGATACAATAGCTCCCTACTTAGCAATCATATACAACCGCTCGCTCACCGATAGATCTTGTACCTGCAGATTGGAAAATTGCGCAGGTCGCACCAGTGTTTAAGAAGGGTAGTAGGAGTAATCCATTGAACTACAGACCTATATCATTGACGTCGGTTTGCAGTAGGGTTTTGGAGCATATACTGTATTCAAACATTATGAATCACCTAGAAGGTTCAAAAAAATTGTTCAAATGGCTCTGAGCACTATGGGACTTAACAGCTATGGTCATCAGTCCCCTGGAACTACTTAAACCTAACTATCCTAAGGACATCACACAACACCCAGTCATCACGAGGCAGAGAAAATCCCTGACCCCGCCGGGAATCGAACCCGGGAACCCGGGCGTGGGAAGCGAGAACGCTACCGCACGACCACGAGCTGCGAACTCACCTCGAAGGGAACAATCTATTGATACGTAATCAGCATGGTCTCAGAAAACATCGTTCTTGTGCAACGCAGCTAGCTCTTTATTCGCAGGAAGTAATGGCCGCTATCGACAGGGGATCTCAAGTTGATTCCGTATTTCTAGATTTCCGGAAAGCTTTTGACACCGTTCCTCACAAGCGACTTCTAATCAAGCTGCGGGCCTATGGGGTATCGTCTCAGTTGTGCGACTGGATTCGTGATTTCCTGTCAGGAAGGTCGCAGTTCGTAGTAATAGAAGGCAAATCATCGAGTAAAACTGAAGTGATATCAGGTGTTTGCCAGGGAAGCGTCCTGGGACCTCTGCTGTTCCTGATCTATATAAATGACCTGGGTGACAATCTGAACAGTTCTCTTACGTTGTCTAGTAAGGTCATCCGAAGACCAGTATCAGTTGAAAAGCGATTTAGAAGAGATTGCTGTATGGTGTGGCAGGTGGCAATTGACGCTAAATAATGAAAAGTGTGAGGTGATCCACATGAGTTCCAAAAGAAATCCGTTGGAATTCGATTACTCGATAAATAGTACACTTCTCAAGGCTGTCAATTCAACTAAGTACCTGGGTGTTAAAATTACGAACAACTTCAGTTGGAAAGACCACATAGATAATATTGTGGGGAAGGTGAGATAAAGGTTGCGTTTCATTGCCAGGACACTTAGAAGATGCAACAGGTCCACTAAAGAGACAGCTTACACTACACTCATTCGTCCTCTGTTAGAATATTGCTGCGCGGTGTCGGATCCTTACCAGGTGGGATTGACGGAGGACATCGAAAGGGTGAAAAAAAAGGTCAGCTCGTTTTATATTATCACGTAATAGGGGAGAGAGTGTGGCAGATATGATACGCGAGTTGGGATGAAGTCATTAAAGCAAAGACGTTTTTCGTTGCGACAAGATCTATTTTCGTATTTCAGTTACCTACATAGGTAGGAATGATCATCAAAATAAAATAAGAGAAATCAGAGCTCGAACAGAAAGATTTAGGTGTTCGTTTTTCCCGCGCGCTGTTCGGGAGTGGAATGGTAGGGAGATAGTATGATTGTGGTTCGATGAACCCTCTGCCAAGCACTGAAATGTGAACTGCAGAGTAATCATGTAGATGTAGATGTAGATGTAGAAAACTGGCGCTGGTAGCATAGGCACATAGGGGACACACATGACACAGATCTTGAAGTCCACGGTATTGGTAATAAGTTGAGAAAACCGTCCCGAAACACATGTGGTACTAAACGCCACTGTTTCCGGCGAATGTACCCCGACATAAATATATGATATGATCACCATACACACTTACACATGCCTCACAACTGGTTGTCATATTCTGGATAAGGTGGTGGAGAAGCTGCTGGCGTATAGCCTCCCATTCTTGCACCAGTGCCTGTCGGAGCTCCTGAAGTGTCCTAGGGGTTTGAAGACGTTCAGCGATAAGTCGACCGAGAGCATCCCAGATGTGCTCGATGGGGTTTAGGTCTGAGAACAGGGAAGCCACTCCGTTCTCTTGATATCTTCTACTTCAAGGTACTCCTCCACGATGACAGCTCGGTGGGGCTGTGCGTTATCATCCATCAGGAAGAAGGGACCCACTGCACCCCTGTTATAGTTCCTCTGTCAAAGACATGGAGGGGTGTATGTGCACCAATCATAATCCCATTCCACACCATCAAACCACGACCTCCATAGAGCTCCCTTTCAAGAACATTAAGGTGTTGGTATGTGATTCCTGGTTCACGTCAGATGAAAACCCGGCGAGAATCACTGTTCAAACTATACCTGGACTCGTCCGTGAATATAACCTGGGACCACTGTTCCAATGACCATGTACTGTGTTCTTGACACCAGGCTTTACGGGCTCTCCTGTGACCAGGGAGTGGGATGCGCCTTGCAGGTCTCCAGGCGAATAAACCATGTCAGTTCAGTCGTCTGTAGACTGTGTGTCTGGAGACAACTACTCCAGTAGCTGCAGTAAGGTCGCGAGCAAGGCTACCTCCAGTATTCCGTGGCCGTCTGCGGGCACTGACGGTGAGATATCGGTCTTCTTGTGGTCTTGTACACTGTGGACGTCCCGTATTGTAGCGCACTGAAACGTTTCCCGTCTGCTGGAATCGTTTCCATAATCTTGAGATCACATTTTGTGTCACACGGAAGGTCAGTGCTACGACCTGCTGTGTTCGACCAGCCTCCAGTCACCCTGGTATTCTACCCCTCATAACGTCATCAATACGTGTTCTCTGAGCTATTTTCAACACACAGTTACCATTTGCACTTCTTAAAACGTCTGCACACTTACTCGCTGCACCGTACTCTGACATGCACCAACACACGTCTGCTTATGTAGACTGCTACCAGCGGCACCGTGCTACGACCGCAGGTTAGATGCACCGCATGGTCATACCCTGAGGTGATTTAAACCTGCAAACCGCCCACCAGAGCGTTGTTTCACCGTTTATCAGCATGATCCTTAATTTATGAGCATGAGTGTATAATAATTACATATTTCATCAGCATTTAATCGTTTATGTCTAAAAATGTGGATTAGGTTCATCGTCATTGGAAGCTACTCTTTCTCGCCGCGGTGGTATGGTTATCAATACGGTTTTAGGATTATGTTCTCTGCTTGCTGTGACTGACTGACAAAACATTTATTTAAAACGTTTCAGCCTTTAAACAAGAGAGACAGAGAGACAGAGAGAAACACTTCAATGGCCTACACGATCTGAAGGCCTACTCCCTAGTACCACACTCTGCAGCTATGCCACAACATGTATTCCAAATCGAAAAATAGAGATATGCTGTATCCACTGTTATGTGTCATTTTTCTGCGTGTCTTCGTAATGTCGTCTTCTGAAATCCTGGAGGTACAGGTCGTGCAGGGCTGGCAGTCTGCGTCCAAAGCGCTGGGCGTGTTCTTTCGTTTGTTCAGAAGGGTAGGTCGACAAGCGTTTGACACCTTTAGCACGGTCGGCGATGTGATAATCGAGGCGCACGCCCTGCAATCTTTCTCAAACGACTTTAAGGAAACTATTCTGTAAAAAGAAATGCATTTTTTCTTTACTTGTAGCTTTATATGCCAGGTTCATTATGACGTGCCCATCATTTCGTTAATGGCCATAGTTATTGCTATATTTATTTGGAAGTAGGACACCATGCGAAATTACGAGGAAGTTATCTTTTCAACTGGGGGGTCTTCGTCGTGGTGGAATTGTTTAGAGATACTGTATACGTCCGAGCTGCAGCTGCTTGCCTTGCAGTGCACCGTGGCTGGCTGCACGGGCAGCGCGAGGAGTCTGCAACTCAAAGAAACAGGGTTGTTGTATACACTACTGGCCATTAAAATTGCTACACCAAGAAGAAATGCAGATGATAAACGGGTATTCAGTCTAGAAATATATTATACGAGAACTACATGTGATTACATTTTCACGCAATTTGGGTGCATAGATCCTGAGAAATCAGTACCCAGAACAACCACCTCTGGCAGTAATAACGGCCTTCACACGCCTGGGCATTGAGTCAGAGCTTGGATGGCGTGTACAGGTACAGCTGCCCGTGCAGCTTCAACACGATACCACAGTTCATCAAGAGTAGTGAGTAGTGTATTGTGACAAGACAGTTGATCGGTCACCATTGACCAGACGTTTTCAGTTGGTGAGAGATCTGGAGTCCAACATTTTCTGTATCCAGAAAGGCCCGTACAGGACCTGCAACATGCGGTCGTGCATTATCTTGCTGAAATGTAGAGTTTCGCAGGGATCGAATGAAGGGTAGAGGCACGGGTCGTAACACATCTAAACTGTAACATTCACTGTTGAAAGTGCGGTCAATGCGAACAAGAAGTGACCGAGACTTGTAACCAATGGCAACCCATACCATCACGCCGGGTGATACGCCAGTATGGCGATGACGAATACACGCTTCCAATTTGCGTTCACCGCGATGTCGCCAAACACAGCTACCATTATGATGCTGTAAACAGAACCTGGATTCATCCGAAAAAATGACGTTTTGCCATTCGTGCACCCAGGTTCGTCGTTTAGTACACCATCGCAGGCGCTCCTGTCTATGATATAGCGTCAAGGATAACTGCAGCCACTTGCTCCGAGCTGACAGTCCACGCTGCCGTAAACGTCGTCGAACTGTTCGTGCAGATGGTCGTTGTCTTGCAGACGTCCCCATCTGTTGACACAGGGATCGAGACGTGGCTGCACTATCCGTTACAGCCATGCAGATAAGATGTCTGTCACATCGACTGCTAGTGATACGAGGCGGTTGGGATCCAGCAGGGCGTTCCGTATCACCCTCCTGAACCCACCGATTCCATATTCTGCTAACAGTCACTGGATCACGACCAACGCCAGCAGCAATGTCGCGATACGATAAACCGCAATCGCGATAGGCTACAATCCGACCTTTATCAAAGTCGGAAACGTGATGGTACGCATTTCTCCTCCTTACACTAGGCATCACAACAATGTTTCACCAGGCAACGGCGGTCAACTGCTGCTTGTGTATGAGAAATCGGTTGGAAACTTTCCTCGTGTCAGCACGTTGTAGGTGTCGCCACCGGCGCCAACTTTGTGCGAATGCCCTGAAAAGCTAATCATTTGCATATCACAGCATCTTCTTCCTGTCGGTTCAATTTCGCGTCTGTAGCACGTCATCTTCGTGGTGTAGCAATTTTAATGGCCAGTAGTGTGCAAAGAATGCGTTGACATCTCTGATCTCGGCCATGATAGCGAGTTCTGGAGAAATGACCTGTGTGGTGGGTGAGCGCGTCTAATGTGGGCGGGTGTGTTGCGCGGGAGAAGATTCAAACTGGCAGGTGTTTGCGCTGGACATATCGATAACATGCGAATTCCTACCACTCCAATCATCCCGGATGTCCGCCATGGCCGGTGGTGGTACTCTTTGGCATACACGCATGCCCACAACTGCAGCAGCAATCGCGGTGGTACTCGGCGCCAGTGGCGTATGACGAGGTTGGCACACTGCCTATGGAATTCAGGCGATAAGCGTGTGGTATGTGTGAGTGTTTCAGTGATCTCTGACATCTAGCCGTGGCATCTACTGCTACAGACTGAATAGTGGTTTAAGTGTGTCATGTTTTAGTGCACTTCAATACATCGCAGCGATATTTGCTGTTGTCTCTGTCCTGTCCTGCAGTAGGCCTCGCTCCTTCCGAATGCAGCGGACAGAACCAATTTAGGAATTCTACTGTTCTTTAAAACCCAGTCGTGACGTCACATCTGAGATTGATAGCGATCTACGATATTTAGCCATTACAACTTAACACTAAGGATTGGATCACAGTTCAAGTGGTGTAGCGGGAGGGGAGAATTCATATCAAAACTATAAACAAGTTGTAACACCATAGCTCTTATGCTATACTGATTTATTTTGCTTTTGTTTCATTTAATATTACATCGTAAAGAACCTGTAAATGTTTTTGATTGAATAGATAACACAAAATTGTATACGCTTTTCTTTGTACAAACTTTGAGTCGTGATTTGTTTCTATGCAAAATAGTGTATCTGTAATTTAAAATCTTTGACCCATTTGGAGGGAACAAAACTTACTGTATATAATTGTAATTTCTGTGTGAATAATTTTTTGTAGAAGTGTCAATATGTGAAAATGTTCTGTTTTATTTAATGTGTTTGTTTGCTGTTATGTAAACTGCTGACCTTCACTTAGGGTTCTTAGTTAATTTGTACGTAAAAGGTGTAGTGGTTCCCCTCGGGAACGGATCTGTGTAGCGCGCGCAAATTGTGGTTGGCCTATGTAGAAAAGGTGGAACTGATAGTCAGTCGGAGACGAGCTACGAGTCCGTGCACTGCCAAGTAACAGATGCTTATTGTGCTGATTCCGAGAGAGGCTTTTCCTCCTTCTTTCCAAGGCCTCGGATGGATGGATACATAGCTGGAACTATTCTGGAGTTTGTATCTATCATCGCCACCAAGAAATGACAGAGTCCAGCAATTCTGCCTACAATTCCACCTACCAACATGCAGTTGCCACCACATTGCGCAATCATTGCAACATAATACTATAATGATGTAGAGTGAAGGATCAGCTTAATGGACATGCTTATTGCTCAAATATAAGGTAATTTATATCTGAAATTATGTACCTGCCTTGAATTTTCTCCTTATCATCACACCTTTCAGGTTCCTCTCCTTTTGAGCTAAAGTGATATCCGAGTGTCCTTACTAAAAGAAATTAAAGCCTAGAGTTTTGCTAATTAATGCCTCTTGAACTTAGTAAAAGGAAAGTTAAAGTTAATGTGGCAATAGAGTGAGTTAAAGCAAATGTTATTTGTTCAAAAATAATTTTCCTATTAAAACTGCTATTTAAAGTGCTGTTGCTAACTTCAGTATTAAAAGTTCTTAAGACTGAGGCTTATAAGGTAAATGATCACATTATTGTCTGTAATAAATTCTAAAAGGTGAGTCAGTTTCTTGCAATTTGGTCAGTATTGTGTTTCGCTGTAGTAAAAGTGGGAAACAGCAATAGTAGAAAACTATATGTTCATGATTGCTAAGTGTTTGTCTCTCTTGTGTATTAGAAGTGCATACTAATAGTAATGTTATAAAGACCATTCACTTTGTGTAAGCCCTGAAAGTAATAGTGTGTTTCGGTACATGTTATAATTTTGCAAATAGTTTGTGCTGCTCTAACTGTTAGCTTCAATCTTAAAACATATGTGTGTGTCAGAGTTCATTGCACTCGCGTGTGGCCAAGTCTAGGTTGTGTTTGTCCGTTATAGTTACTTATACCTACTTTCTTAAACGAGAACGTTAATCTTTCTCTTGCCTAATTAGGCTGGCGACCGTTTCCCTTATTCTATAAACAGTATAGCTAGGAAAAATTTTGTTTGTTACTATTCAAATATTTACGTAATTCTGACTTTCATTTCCGATAAGCCACCTCCGTTAGGAACAACACGGTCAACTTAACAAAATTCCTCTCAGAGGGTAACACTGCCCTGTTGCTTTATACCATTATTAATCCAGCAAAATAATTCTGTTTTGCAAATTGCCTCCAGTTTTGAGGTTATGGTATAACAGTAGCAGTTAGGAGTGTTATAAAGTTTCTACAAAGAGCTCTAAATGTGCGAAGGCATCAGTTGTGTAGCCGGCGCTGCGCCCTGGGTATTGGTGTATTTGCCTGCTGGATACTCGACTGCCCCCAGTCTCTGCCTCCCTTCCCTTACCTGGCTGTGCGCGCCTGCGTGTTAGTGGCATTCTCCGCTCCCCTCCACTTCCCCTCTCCCACGAAGGCCGGTGCGCTGCATTTGCTAGCAGGTATCGAGACTAGTCTCTGCCGCTGACTCTGGAACTCAAAAGACGTGCCTGTCCTTGGATCGAGATGGTGCAGTTTAGACAAAAATTTGTCATTCCTGAGGTTTCTAGGGGGTGTAGTGGTACTTGAATTATGTAACCATTACGGCACCTCACCTCAACCTCTCGATACCAGCAATATTCCATTGTGTTTCTGTAAAATAGTTAACATATTTCTGCGACAACATTCAGATTTGATTTCATTAATGTAGAGGTACATCGATACATCGATATGTATATATTGCAATGATATTATTCTTATGTGTATTCTTTCTTTTGTCACTATGATCATTGGCACACTTTTAACTCTGATTTTTGGGCACGTAAGCGGTTATTAGAGAGTCAAGCTTTGGTCGTCAAGTTAAAAAGACGCAAATTGTATTCAGTTTATGAAATGTGAACTTTAACAGTGAGGAAGATATTTTCAAGTATGTTTTATATTGTGAAGTGCTGATTTGGAACGAGTTACGTGATATTGCCACAAAAGTAATAAAAAAGAAGTGTAACTTAAATTCGGAGTGTTTATTACTTTTTTACATCACCATTGTCCTAATTTGCAAAAGTTTAATCTTCAAGAATGGTTTATGAAACACATCTATAAAACTTTTGAATATCGCAGAATAGCACCTAGGCCTCTTTGCATCCTAGCTTGGAATCATCACTACCTAGATTTTCGACGATTGAGCCATGAGTTCACAACGAGACCAGCGTGGGAAACACGAAAAGATGAGTGCCTAGTTTATCCATTATTTCAAGAAATAAATTTATTAACTGTGCTCTAATGACACCTGCCACATGATATAACTTTATTGTTGCCCGAAAATGCAATATTTAGCAGCGTGAGCAACACTACAATCACAGTTAATTTTTGACCTTCGTTGTGGTTGGGGTGTTAGAGGGGGAGAGAATAGATCTTACCATTCTTGTTGATTTCTCCTTGCTGGTGGAGCCGGTAAAAGAGATAAACACACTCTGATGTGGAATTAGTAAAACTTGGCCCCTCAGCAGGTCAGGCCAACACGTGGTTGGCCTGTGCTGAGAGGTTCTTGGCCCAGTCCTCGGATGATCCAGTTGCGGGAGTGGCCCGCTTCCTCGTAGAACTTCTTGGCGAATCCTGTCTCGGAGAGGCAGGATCCTGGAGTCCTCGTGGAGTTGGCTTGTCGAGTAGCGCCTCGAAAGATGCATGGCAGTCTTCAGTGCGCGGTTCTGTATCCGCTGCAGGGTCACAATGTGAGCATCTGCGGCTTTCCCCCTGACCATGGCTGCATACATTAACAGTGGGCGGACCAATGTTAGGTATAGCGCGATACCGTGTTGCGGTGGCAATGATGACTGCGGGGTTAGCAACGGATACAGGGCGCGAAGGCGTCCTATTGCCTTCCCTTTGACATCACAGATGTGATGCTTCCTGGTGAGCCTGCGGCCTAGGGCAACCCCTAGGTTTACTATTAAAAACAGTCTTGGTCACGATTTATTTATCAAGGTGACCGGTTTCGACCATCATTATCATCGTCAGACCATTGTGTAGGAACTTCTTTCTGTTGGAGAAGTAGTGATTCTCCAATAGAAAGAAGTTCCTACTCAATGGTCTGAAGATGACCACAGTAGTGGTCGAAAGCGGTCGCCTTGATAAATAAATCGTGATCAAGACTGTGTTTAATAGTAAATATTTGTAAGACATTGATCACTGCCACTCCCATAATGACCCCTAGGTATTTCGCCATCCCAACTAGTCTCTGCCGCTTCTATGCTGGCTTGTAACACGGAAGTAAACAGTCGCGCGGTTTGTGTTCATAGTCATACTTGTGTGATTTTAGTGCCTATTTTCGGTGTGTCGCCAACGTGAGTGAGCCAGCAACTGAACACCTGATAAAAATTTTATCAAAACCGCCTCTTTCTACACTAACATACGAAAAAAAGTGCGAATTGAAGGACAAATGACCTACTCCTATACCCAGTGTAGTTTTAAGTGAAGCCCAACAAAAGCCACGGACAATTTGGTGCGGCTGGAATCTGTAGTCCGTACGGCCTTTGCCCGACGTCAGCATCCCGTTGCTGTATTTTTCGATCTGCGGAAGGCGTATGACACCACATGGCGGCATCACATCCTCGCCACGTTGCATGAGTGGGGTCTTCATGGTCGGCTCCCGGCTTTTCTTCAAACCTTTTTATTGCGCCGCTCTTTCCGGGTGCAAGTCGGTGCCATCTCTAGTTCATCTTATATACAGAAAAATGGGGTCCCGCAGGGCTCAGTGTTGAGCGTCTCCTTATTTCTAGTGGCCATTAATGGTCTGGCTGCAGCAGTGGGGTCGTCGGTGTCTCCTTCTTTGTATGCCGACGACTTCTACATCTCATGTAGCTCCACGACTACGGGAGTCGCCGACCGCAGGCTGCAAGTCGCCGTTCGCAAGGCAGCATCATGGGCTCTGACTCATGGTTTTCAGTTCTCTGCAGCCAAGACTCGAGTTATGCACTTCTGCAGGCGTCGGACGGTCCACCCTCATCCTGAACTTTACCTCCGCAGCCACCTGCTTGAAGTGGTGGACACTTGCCGCTTCTTGGGACTCGTGTTTGATGCCCGGCTCACATGGGTTCCTCATGTTACTCAGCTGAAGCAAAAATGCTGGCGGCACCTCAACGCCCTCCGCTGCCTTAGCCACACATCTTGGGGTGCAGATCGCTGCACGCTGCTGCGATTGTACAGAGCCCTTGTGCAGTCCCGGCTTGATTATGGGTGCCGGGCCTATGGGTCTGCATCACCCTCAGTGTTGAAGTTGTTAGACCCCATACACCACTGTGGGGTTCGGCTTGCAACTGGCGCTTTTCGTACCAGCCCCGCAGATAGTCTACTGGTGGAGGCCGGAGTTCCCCCGCTGCGGATTCGCCGCCATCGACTGCTCGCTGACTATGCTGTCCACGTGCATTGCTCGCCAGACCATCCCAATCGTCGCCTGCTTTTCCCTGCCATGGTCCTCCATCTGCCCGAACGGCGACCTAGGTCTGGGCTTTCCGTAGCTGTCCGTGTCCAGTCCCTGCTGTCAGAACTGGGGTCATTCCCTCTTCTGCCTCCCTTCCGGGTCCGTACACCTATGCCTCCCTGGTGTTTGTCCCAGCCGTCCGTCCGTCTGGATTTGGCACAGGGACCTAAGGACTCGGTTCCGCCTGTGGCCCTCCGTCGCCGTTTTCTTGCGCTCCTCGAATCATTTCCGGGCTGTGAGCCTGTCTACACTGATGGTTCCCTGGTTGATGGTCGCACTGCCTACGCTTTTGCTCACACTGCCCATGTTGAGCAACGCTCCTTGCCAGCTGGCTGCAGTATTTTTACTGCAGAGCTGGTGGCCATCTTGCGCGCTCTTGAGCATATGCGTTTCTGCTCAGGTAGGTCCATCGTCATCTGCAGTGACTCCCTGAGCAGCCTTCAGGCCATCGACCGCTGCTATCCCTCTTCTCCTCTGGTGTCCTCTATTCAGGAGTCTGTTTCCGCCATTGCCCATTCTGGACGTTCGGTGGTCTTGGTTTGGACGCCAGGTCATGTTGGCATCCCGGGGAACGAACGTGTTGACAGGCTGGCCAAAGGGGCGCTCGATGCCCCAGCTTTGGAGATCGGCCTCACGGCTCCCGATCAGCAGCTGGTGTTGCGCCGTAAGGTGCTTGGGATGTGGTCTGCTGAGTGGCGAGGCTTGACAATGCCTAATAAACTGCGGGCTGTCAAGGAGACGACCGATGTGTGGCGCTCCTCCCTGCGGTCTTCTCGCAGGGACTCTGTCATCCTGTGTCGGCTCCGCATCGGCCATACATACCTGACGCACGGCCATCTTTTGCGTCAGGAGGATCCCCCCCTGTGTTGGTGTGGGTCCTGGCTGACGGTCGCCCACGTTTTATTGGAGTGTCCCCGACTGCGCACCCTTCGGCAGTCTTTTAATTTCCCGGGCACCTTGCCTTTGATTTTATGCGACGATGCCTCCATGGCTGACAATGTTTTACATTTTATCCGTGCTAGTCCTTTTTATGGATCAATTTATGGGGGTCCTGCACTTTTCCGTTTCTGTGTCTTTTGTCCTCGTGTCTCTCCATATTTGTTGCTGTTTTGGTGTCTCATCGGATGGTTGACTCTTTCCCTTTTTTGTTGTCATGGTCAGTCAACAAGTCTCCGGCCATCTTCTTTTCCTCTATTTCTTTCTGTCTGGTGTTCGTCTGTACTCTTCTTTTCTGTAGTGTTCGTTGCCTAATTTGTGTTCTTTAGCACCTGGGGGGGGGGGGGGGGGGGGCAGTCTCCTTCCCCTTGGGGTTTTATCTGCTCTGCGACTTTGTCTCGCTTGTTTTTGGAATGGGGGACTGATGACCTTAGCTGTTTAGTCCCCCTTAAACATCCCAACAACCACCACTACCAACAAAAATGAGCTTTTCAGACAGCCTTGTACGAAAAGTATACTTGGTTGACTGCGAATGCAGTTAATAACGGATTATATTGTTATATATGTCTTCTGTTTGGTGGTGAAAAGGAATGGTGCATTTGTACAATAAAGAACGTTGACAGGAAAGCACAAAAAGCATCAGATATCAAAACGCCACCTGCAGAACAAAGAATCATTTCCAGCTATTGGACAAAAGTAGAACTGAGCACGCCCTTTCTGAAGCCGCGCGTCTGACAGCAATAAAATACAACAAACAAGTTGCATCCAGCAGGAGAGTATTGGCTCGTCTTATTCAGGCAATTGTATTTCTTTGTAAACAAGAACTAGGCTTTCGAGGCCATCGAGAAGACGAGTCTTCCAGCAACAAAGGTAACTATCGGTTTTAATTGTTGGATTTACTATCTCAAGGAGAGCAGTTAATCCGAGACAATCTGTCATCATCTTCAACCTTTAAGAGAACCTCTCCAGATATACAGAATCATGTAACGGAAATTATAACTCTGGCAGTTAGTGAGAAAATAAAATCTGAAATTCACAACTGCAATTTCATTACGATTCAGGCTGATGAAACATTAGACGTCCCATGCAAGAGTCAAATGAGTATAACATTGTATGGCAGAAAAAATTGAGGAAAGATTCGTTGGATTTTACGATGTTTCTAGAGGTAAAACTACTGAAGGTTAGTCAAACATTATTCATGCAGTATTGAAAGAATGGAATGTGGAAGGAAAAGTACTGAGTCAAACATCTGATGCCGCTTTAGTAATGGCGGACAGAGAAAGAGGACTACAACAATTGGTGAAGCTGTTCTGTCCCTATGCGCTGTTTATTCATTGTTACGCACACCAAATGAATTTAGTACTGTTACATGCTTCCAAAACCATACGACAAGTGTGGATGTTGATCTTAGGGCATTCCATTCGTTTTTCATCAAATCGTCAAAACGACCTGTATTGCTAACTGAGAAAGGATTTAAACTGCCACATGCAAGCAACACTCGCTGGAACTTTCGTCCAGGGCAGTTTCAACAACATCTAGTCATTTCTTAGGACTATATAGTGTTTTTAATTATATAATTGATGATACAGACTCTCAGTGGACCCAGAATCTTTGAGCTGTGCTGCGGGAATGAAACGACGAATGGATGATCCTATGTTTGGCTACTTGCTTTGCTTATACCGAGGGTGCTTTGTTTATGTTGAGCATCTCTTTAATGTTCTTCAGTTAAAATCTGTCAGTATAACTGCTTGCCACGACCAAATAAGAACTGTTTTGAGACTCTTACGACAATTAAGAATGGAAACATTCGTTGATGAATGTATTAAATGCAGCTTGTGTTTGAATGGCAACATCTCATTCTGTGACAGTCAAAAGACATCTCTAAGGGCATTAAGTTATGAAATACTGGATTTGCAAATTGTTCAGATGGAAACAGGATTTCAAGACTTTCCCCAAATTCAGTTTGTTGAACTTTTGAGCGAAATGTGCTTTCCGAACTATCTAAAGGATTCCCAAACTTGAAACAGGTACAGTTATTAGAACAGTACCCTTTTTTCAAACGAGAACAACTTGAAAGTGAACTGTGTAACATATACACTGATGAGAAAAGGCAATTATCTCCGAGAGTCCTCTTAAAGTACATTGTCAGCAATGATTTAGACTGTCTTAATGAAGAGACAACGAAGTTCTGGCGTTTGGTTTTGACCATACCCGCAACTACAGCAAGCAGTCAACGAAGCATGAGTACTCTTAAACGAGTGAAGAATTATTTAAGGAATTCAATGTCCAACATCCGGCTGTCGTGTTTGAGCACGTTAGCAATAGAAAAGACACTACTTGGAGAGCTATCCAGTGCTCAGATCTTTGTAGACCGAGTTATAGAGTCATTCGTGGAAAGAAAAGACAGGCGCATTGCACTTGTGTACAAGAAAATATAAGTGCTTTTTCTCTTGCTGCTGGGGTTCTACAAATTTGTCATCGTTCCTTGAACAAGTTAGTTATTATTATTATTATTATTATTTTCGATTATTCCCATTTAAGAGAGCGTTTGAACTTGAATTACTTTATGATGATTGTTTATGTTTTTTCTGAGCCCAAATTTTCTTCATGTGTTCACTGTGTTGTTTCTTTCGCTCCGCTGTCCATTTGCATCCTGGTCTCTTCTGTGTTGTGGTGTCAAATTTATGTTTCTTGATGATGTTCCTGAATTCAGTTCTATTTTCTGCATCGTTTACTGTTATGTGTGCTTGTCTGAGGTCCTCTTCAACTTCTTTTATCCATTTTGTTTTTCCCCTGCCTGAGTTGATGACTTTAAGAATTCGCTTTGAAATTCTGTTTTCATTCATCCTGTGGAGTCCGTAGAACTGCATTCTTCTTTTCCTTATTGTATCAGTAATCTTGTCTGTGTATTTGTATAATTCTGATGTTGGTCTCTTCGTCCAGATTCGTTGCTCTTGCATCGGGCCAAAAATTTTCCTGAGAATTTTGCTTTCTTGTTTCTCTATTTCTTTGATTTTAGTTTGCCCACCTATTTGTGTTGTTTCAGATGCATACAGTGCCTCCGGAAGTACGACAGTGTTGTAGTGCCTCGATTTTGCGTTAATGGATATGGACTTTTTGTTATAATAGTTCCACGTGAGTTTATATGCTTTCTGTAGTTTTTTTTATTCTTTCCTCATTGGCCTTTAGGTTGATCCCTGATGGCTGGATGATTTCTCCCAGGTACTTAAAATGTGGTACTTGTTAGATTTTCCCATGGGTTGTCACAACAGGCAATTTGTCTTGTGGCACTCTTTCTATGTACTGGGTTTTCTCATATGAGATTTGCAGGCCAGTTCTTCGTGCATTTTCGTGTAACTTCTCTATGGCGTTAGTGGCTTCTTTTCTATTATTTGTGAGGATTGCAAGGTCATCCGCAAAAGCTTAACACTTCAAATTGAATCTATTATCTTTTCTAATGCCAATTTGGGTTCCTTTGACTTCTTTTTCCCATGTCCTGATAATTTTTGCAAGAATGATATTAAAGAGTAATGGTGAAAGTCCGTCACCCTGTCGCACTCCAGTTTGGATTTCAAATGGTTCCGAGATATCCCCCATAAATTTAACCTTGGAGACTGTGTCAGTTAAAGTTAGTTATTATTATTATTATTATTGCTATTATTATTGTTATTATTAGTGGCGGTGGCAGTGGTAGTAGTAGTTGTTGTTGTTGTCTTATTTGATGCATTTTCTTCACTTGTTTAAACGATTGTTTATCGTACTATTTTGTCTCCCAGTAATAACTGTAGAGTCACCCCAACCCTTACAACCATGCCACGTCACTGGCTGTTACTATCACATTACATGGTAGACCTTTCCTCCCCCCTTTTTCGTCCTGGTGTAGCAGAGAGAACCAATCTAGGAATTGTATAGCGTTTTAAAAAAGGAAATATAGTTACCAGACATGTAGAGCTCAGAAATTCCATAACCGACACGGTATAAAATCATGTTTAAATTTAAAGTTCCAACTATCATTTCATACATCACCGCTTCGAATTGTGACATCGAATAATAATAATAATAAGGTTGCATTATTTACTGAAATTTATCGTCATGAACAAAACACTATTGTTTTTGCACGCAAAATACTGTGCAGTGACGATCTTTTTTTTTCTTCTGAGTACATTTAAACTGTGTGAAGCAAATTGTTTAAACGCCTGTGTTAATGATTTAATTAATATTTCCCGTGGCACATCTTTTGAAGCAACATTTCTGACATATTCAAGATGTGATATTCCACGCCAGATTGAATAACTTCTGAAGCAGTTCGTGGAGTGTACCACAAGGAAGAGCACCAGCAAGGCAGAGGCAGTTTTAGAGTCCACGGCGGGATAAAATATTCCATTCCTACGTCATCTGCAAAGCAGACTACAGATCTCCCTCTTTCTTTGTATGCAGCGATATTTTTTAAAGTGTATTGCGTCGCAGCCTGCTACTAGTTTTGTGATACCGTAAATTTGTGTGTGTGTGAAGTAGCTACTTCGTCGGTCTTGTATTCCCTACATCACGATCATGTGGCCGGGAATTAGTTACTTATTACTTTCAGCAGTGTTTCAGGATCGCTTACCACTCAGGTATTTGTTGACTGCGGACAGCCCACACGGGTGGCGAGACGCGATAAAATTTTTCAGGTACGTTTAAATGGTCTGTGACGGTTTAATTACATGTTTCTCTCTGTGATCTGAAGGAAACAATAGTTTGAATATTCCATACACCACCTTGCATCCCGTAAATTGTATAAAAATATAATATTCCACACATTGTGTAAATTGTTTACACTATAATCCATAGCACGGCAGTCGATATCCCACCAAATTCTGTAAATAAATGAATAAACTATATTCCATACACTAATTCCTGTCCCATAATTTGTTTAAATAAACCATACTTCACACATCGTCTAAATTGTTTAAAAAATATTCCATACACTGCAATCGATTTCACGCTAATATCCTTACATAAATAAATAAACTATATTCTATACACTGCCTTGTATCCCATAAATTGTTTAAATAAACAATATTTCACAAAAATGTTTCAAATGGCTCTGAGCACTATGGGACTTAACAACATCTGAGGGCATCAGTCCCCTAGAACTTAGAACTACTTAAACCTAACCTACCTAAGGACATCGCACACATCTATGCCTGAGGCAGGGTTCGAACCTGCGACTGTAGCAGTCGCTCGGTTCCAGACTGAAGCGCCCAGAACCGCTCGGCCCCAGCGGCCAGACAGTATTTCGCACATTGTCTAAATTGTTTAAACGCTATTCCATAGACTGCAATCGGTTTCCCGCCAAATCCACTAAACAAATCAGTAAATAAACTATATACTTCATACACTGCCTCGTATCTCATAAATTGTTTAAATAAACAACATTCCACAGTTTGTCTAAATTGTTTTAACAATATTCCACACATTGCAATAGATTTCCCATCAAATAGCTAATCACTTCAGTGTTTTTCCCGCCAATTTCAAGGTGGAGGAGGGAGCTGTTGGGTTCCCCAGGGGGGAGGGGTTAACTACTCTACCGGTTTAATTCATTACTCCATCGAATTGATATCAAATGTGTGATTGTAACAGTGACGAGAAATCCCAGATGGATGGAGGAGGGAAAGGGAGGGGGAGGAGAAGGGGCAGAGATAGGAGGAGAGGAAGGGGGATGTGTACGGATCTCTTGGAAATCCACTTAACTGGTTAATGACCTGTCAATCAAAATGGTAGATTATCCCCAGGGATCTATAATCCTCTTGGCCGAATAATAGGTTAAGGACCTGTCAGTCAAAAGAGAACAATGGGCTTGCACAATAATGTATATTTACCTCTGATGTAGGCAACCCACAATGTGTGCTGATGTCCACTTTCTCCCCTTACTGCTGAGACTGTGCTGTCAGTAAAGACTCAGACACTGTTACACTGACGTATTTGGAGCGTGAAGGTCACAGGAACATGATACGGAGGTTGGGAGATGTGTAGGTGGATAACTGTAGACTGTCATTTGTATCGATGAATCATAGGTGTTATGCTTCTGAATTTCTTTGTGCAGTCCCATACGCTACACGGTTGGGAATTTCCTCCTGTAAGTCTGTGTGCCGTTTTTCTCGTTGTGTCAGTGCTCTACCTAGTCAGTGACGGATGGAGTACCCGACAGCCGTCTAACTGCAGAAGAGTGCTGTCTGAACGTGAAGGGAATCCGAAAGAATTAGCAGGCGTCCTGCACTGGCAAACGCCAATTATCGTGCAACAATGTATATAACATAAATAAGAGATGTAAGGGCGTTTTACGCCCTTTATCCCTCGATGAATATGTGAAACCGACGATGAAGCGGAAGGGTTTTGATACTGGGAAGCTATGGCAGGCTGTGATAAACGATACACAGCTTGTGTGCCTCTCAGATGCCATAATTTTTCTGACGCTATACACCTATAATTGGGAATCATTCTACTTGTCGGTAATGTTATGCCATTGGAAAGTAATACTAAAGTTAGTCGTCAGGTGTGTATGGTAAATAATCTAAGGAGGATTCATCTGACGTGGGGAACTGTGATTTCGACCAGTTGGAAGTACAGCCGACTGTAAGGCGTGGCAGATTCATTTTGTAAACATCTGCACGATATAGTAGTGCAAGAGGTCAACTGGATCTGCTATAGTGTACAAACAGGGAAGGCAATAGGGCTGTGACGTCATGGACATGAAGGACGTCCTCTCATCGGCTTAGCAGATCCTCACATTTCCTTTGTCGCACTTTTGGCTGCGATGTTTATTGCAGTACACCAGCCCATATCGACGAATTCTTTCCAGCCCATTCGTCCACAGAAATGATGTTGATCATCACATAGTGCTAGATGCCTGTGCTGCAGAACACTTGTTTTAGAGAGTCTTGGTGGGATGTGGCACCTTCTGGAACTGCTGACTGAAAATACTTACAGTCTGTTCGCGGATCTGATTGGCTAGAAGAACTAAATCAAATAATATCCTAGAGCTGAGGAGAATCGAGACACCTAGCTGGTGTGAGCGTGGACATACCATAATTTTATTAGACGCTATACGCCTATAAATAATAGAAATGATATGCTGCTTGAACATGAAGTTATTGTGTCTAATGATACAACATATGCAAAGAAAATGACTGTGACTGGCCATAAGGAACTAATAGATTTGGGGTCGAAAAACGCGAATTCGACCCATCGATAACTGTAACGAGTATGGGAGATTTTACATCAGAAGAATGGTATATTGATATTTCAATGTGAGATTCGTCACGAGGACGTATTTCCGATACTTCGCTCATTGTCGAATGTCACCAGACTGGTGATGTAGTCGTAATATTTAACTGCAGTCAAACTGATCAATACGTGGCTGGATTCAAAGGGGCGAATCCAGTTGCATGGAGGGGGTAATCGGCCTGAAGGAGTCGACACTTCCGATTTACGCCACCAGCCACTACTGAGGCTTCCTGACCTATGTGACGAGGTACAAGGTTGTAGTTGACGTAACTGTGTCGCCTAGAGTTCCTATAAACCAGGTTGAATCGTCCCCCTTGTTTTCCCCTACTCTGACGTTTCAGCATTGTTTACCTTGGGGGTGGTTAACCTATTCACGTGACTTTTTACGATATTTGTTATAAAGGATTTGGTATTGCATATAGGAAATTCACCGAACGGCAATTGATGTTTAGAGAGATCTTTAGAATGCCATTTTTACATAACACGAGAACTGAAATGTAATATTACATGGCTATGAAATGTGGACCTGGAACTTGAGCAGTATTTCGTAAATATTAAATGTGATGAATAATGAACTCGGTCCCAATATTCTTCAAAATCAAATATGGCCATTATGCAGTAACAAACTCAAGGCATTTATTAATTTTTGTCCGTATATAGGCACTTGCAAAAACGGTATTTTTTTAAATTATGAGTACGTACTTTAAGAAATGCGCCATTTTTATTGTACACGAGGGGGGGGGGGGAATGGAAATAACATTGTATCATGTTCCAATGAAACGAATTTTTATTAATAATTTCCTCTCTCATTTAATCAGTAGGTCTGTACAACTCAGTGACAGCGTTGAAAAAATATCAGAACATAGCTTTGTAGCTCAATCTAGATATAACACACGACCATAAAGCACGGAAGCGACTGTCATGAACACCTAGATTGTTAGCTCGAGTTACATTATCTAAGTTTCTGTTTCCACAGAATTAACACCTATAATTTTGATTAGTTAGGCCTTCAGAATGCAATTCCATTGCTTCTAGTAAGTGGATGGCCTGTAGAGTCAGTGCCTTTACACAAGTCTTTCCTGGAACATTGTGACACAGAAAACTTTTTTTGTATTTCTGTGTTAGCTGTAGAGTTTGTGTACACAAACTGTGCTCTGAGTGGATTCCCAGTGTATATATTTAATAAAAGTTTGTTTGGCTAAGCTGGGGTTTATTACGACATAGCCAAATTTCTACCAACAAAACTGTAAACACTGTAGCAGATGTAATGTGAATGCAAGCATAGATTGGGAACAATATTTACAATTTCTATTCAATTTGTATTCCAAAGTTTTCATGCATTCATTTCACACTTTACCTTACACATTTTACTATACACATTTCTGATCAGAAAATGTCATGGTTAATGCAGATTCACAACATTGAAACATACCAGTAAAATTGGTGGTTTTAATGCTACACTTTGGCAAGATGGTGCACAGTGACAGTTTTCGGGAGTGGGGAAGAGGTCCGCATTTGACAATGTATTTAGAAAACAGAAATTAGTAAGTTTAGCTGTTTCATTCAGTAAGAAACATCAGCACAGTAAAAAAAACAATTCTATTAACAATTAGCACAAAGAATTTACATACAGTAGGTTGCAGTACAAAGTTTTACAGTTGTAAAATACACAAAGGGACTCC
Source organism: Schistocerca cancellata (assembly GCF_023864275.1). Taxonomy (NCBI): domain Eukaryota; kingdom Metazoa; phylum Arthropoda; class Insecta; order Orthoptera; family Acrididae; genus Schistocerca; species Schistocerca cancellata. Next base: position 178,229,881 of record NC_064635.1, read on the forward strand.
CAGAAAGGAGAACAATACACCAAATGTACAAACTAAAGCCTTTAAATAAAAATACCAAATAAATGTATGGTTTTAGTAAGAGAACATATTCAAATTGTCCTTTATTTATTGTAAAGTTTAAAATACACTCCTGGAAATGGAAAAAAGAACACATTGACGCCGGTGTGTCAGATCCACCATACTTGCTCCGGACACTGCGAGAGGGCTGTACAAGCAATGATCACACGCACGGCACAGCGGACACACCAGGAACCGCGGTGTTGGCCGTCGAATGGCGCTAGCTGCGCAGAATTTGTGCACCGCCGCCGTCAGTGTCAGCCAGTTTGCCGTGGCATACGGAGCTCCATCGCAGTCTTTAACACTGGTAGCATGCCGCGACAGCGTGGACGTGAACCGTATGTGCAGTTGACGGACTATGAGCGAGGGCGTATAGTGGGCATGCGGGAGGCCGGGTGGACGTACCGCCGAATTGCTCAACACGTGGGGCGTGAGGTCTCCACAGTACATCGATGTTGTCGCCAGTGGTCGGCGGAAGGTGCACGTGCCCGTCGACCTGGGACCGGACCGCAGCGACGCACGGATGCACGCCAAGACCGTAGGATCCTACGCAGTGCCGTAGGGGACCGCACCGCCACTTCCCAGCAAATTAGGGACACTGTTGCTCCTGGGGTATCGGCGAGGACAATTCGCAACCGTCTCCATGAAGCTGGGCTACGGTCCCGCACACCGTTAGGCCGTCTTCCGCTCACGCCCCAACATCGTGCAGCCCGCCTCCAGTGGTGTCGCGACAGGCTTGAATGGAGGGACGAATGGAGACGTGTCGTCTTCAGCGATGAGAGTCGCTTCTGCCTTGGTGCCAATGATGATCGTATGCGTGTTTGGCGCCGTGCAGGTGAGCGCCACAATCAGGACTGCATACGACCGAGGCACACAGGGCCAACACCCGGCATCATGGTGTGGGGAGCGATCTCCTACACTGGCCGTACACCACTGGTGATCGTCGAGGGGACACTGAATAGTGCACGGTACATCCAAACCGTCATCGAACCCATCGTTCTACCATTCCTAGACCGGCAAGGGAACTTGCTGTTCCAACAGGACAATGCACGTCCGCGTGTATCCCGTGCCACCCAACGTGCTCTAGAAGGTGTAAGTCAACTACCCTGGCCAGCAAGGTCTCCGGATCTGTCCCCCATTGAGCATGTTTGGGACTGGATGAAGCGTCGTCTCACGCGGTCTGCACGTCCAGCACGAACGCTGGTCCAACTGAGGCGCCAGGTGGAAATGGCATGGCAAGCCGTTCCACAGGACTACATCCAGCATCTCTACGATCGTCTCCATGGGAGAATAGCAGCCTGCATTGCTGCGAAAGGTGGATATACACTGTACTAGTGCCGACATTGTGCATGCTCTGTTGCCTGTGTCTATGTGCCTGTGGTTCTGTCAGTGTGATCATGTGATGTATCTGACCCCAGGAATGTGTCAATAAAGTTTCCCCTTCCTGGGACAATGAATTCACGGTGTTCTTATTTCAATTTCCAGGAGTGTAGAATGTTTTACTTACACTTTGGAAGTGGTTTGCAAACATTTATATGATAAAAAATATAGCATTCTGAATTGAATTATCCACTGAAATTTACACAGTTTTTCATTTGAAAAGAAATTGTAAGAACACATTCAGATGTAAACATCTCTACTTGACATGCTTACAAGTGGAGAACATTACTTATTTTTTTTACTTTATTTTAACTCCAGCATTGCTCAACTGAAGTCTAAGGCCTCATATAGCAAGTAATAAGAGCGGAGAACCAATCACTTAAAAAAAAAAACCTGGGTGGTTCTGGCTCCAGAAGTCAACACCTGCTGAGGGTCCCTGCCTAGCGTTTCAGGTAAAGCCCCAAAATCCAAACACATCTGTGTGATAACCACCGGTAAAACCTCATCACATGCCAATAATCATGACAGAACAGGAGGAAAGAATACACTTCTATGAGCACCAGTCAGTAAAATCGTGTAGTGGAACTGATCATCAGATTCCAGGGGATCAGGCATGTCACGAAGAGAAGAAATGGTGCTCGTCAAAACCCTCAATATATATTACACAGGAATACTGAATACGAACACACTACTAAAACTAGGTAAATTAAAACCACTGGAAAACGCCGCAGATTAATTCAAGTATTAAAGTTATAGTAATACAGGAAACAAGATTCTCAGGATAGACTACTGTGTCTCTGAAAAATACAGAATGCACAAGGGGAAACTAGCCATAACATTCTGGGAAGAAATCTCACTCTCTTTGGAACAGGATTTGTAGTACACAAACTAATACAGAACTCTATAACAGTTTTCACCTTAAAATCAGAAAAATAACAACTCATCACAATACAATCTGGACAGAAAGCCTATACGTTAATCAACGCACATACCTCCCACAAATAATTACAACAATACAGCCCCCTCATGACAGAAGAATTTTGAGATGATCTGGAAGAAACCACTAACAAAATCCTTACAAGGCATGTAGAAGTGTTACTATGACATTTTAATGCCCAAAATGATTTTTGACCTCAAAATCACCTCCACTCATTTCCTGCAACTGCAAAAGAACCTATGAAATTGAAAATCATCCAACAACACACCAGTCTCCAAGGAAATTGTGGATGTCAGAACAATCCGATCATCACCTCCTCCACATCAAACAAAAATCTATACACAGAGTACAAACAACAACACAAGAAACAAATAACCAAAAGATTCAAAAACTCTACAGTAACGACTGGACAAAACTATCACAAAAATGAAAGAGCTGCAAAAATTAAGGCAACCACGGAGAGAAGGGAAAGTAGATGGTAGAACATGATGTGTGACAGAGCCTTAGAAGACAGTGCTCAGTTTACTCTTAAATGAATTTAACTGAGACTTTTTATCACTTAAATGCTTTGTGATACCTCTTCACAGAACTGTTACATAGTGTGATATTATTTGATCCTTCAGGTTGTGGCACGTTGGTAAAATTATGTCACTACACTTTTTCCTGATTTCACATGCTAGGAGAGGGCGTATGAAAATTTGTAGCATTTTCTCAGATTCATTGCAGATTCTGTAGATTCCTGATGATGGCCTTTTTAACCCCCCCCCCCCTGTCACAACATTGTGTCAAGTGTGTATGATACTCTGGAATAATGGGCTGACAAAGATCTTTTACAGTCTTTAAGGCAGCTAAAGATTTACTGCACATCTTTCTCTTTGCCAGGGCATTTACAGTTGCACCTGCAATATAATATAGGTCATTTTCTTCGGCATCTGTAAGATTTATGAGGATGTTCACATTTTCTAAATCTTTGTCATCTGACAGGCCTGGTGTTGTAACATCAGAAGTCTTATTTACACTGGTGAAATCCAACAATGTGTATCAGTATCAGCAGTATAATTAGCATTCATTACATCTGATATAAACTGTGAAACAACCACATGCTCCATGGTCTCTGAGCTTATAACGCAGTAGGTTTAGCACCTGCTTTTCTTCGCACTTGAGAAAATACATTTTCCAAACCATCCTGCATCAACCTTCCTGGAATCAGAAATTGAATCCCTGTTAAAAGAGATCTCTTGCAATGTTCATTACACTAATACTAGACATTATAACTGACATTATAAATGTCTGAAGAGGTTTTAATCCTTCTCCAAATTCCGTGTCTTGGAAAATTTCAACAACACATGTGAGGAACTGAAATTTCTTTTCACTGTTCTTCACTGTTATAGACTTCTTCAAGTGTCTAGCAGACATGATAGTAAACCACTCGTGCACTAACCTAATCTACCAAGCAGTGGATACAGCATCTATACTTATTTGTTTAACATCTCAAACGTTCTTCAAACACTGTTACGAATGCCCAAAGCTCTTTAATGCGTCCTGAAGATACAACTTTAGTTGGTAGACTTTCTGCTTCGCATATTCCCCGAGGTAAAATAATAATACGATAAAGAAAAGCAGATCGTATGTTTTTTAATAAATGTGTTACATCTGCAAAAGTGTGCATATTTTGAGAACCATCTATTTGAAATGTAGTATTTCTAGTGATCCTGTTAACACAAACGCCCAGACAAATCCACAGGGCCTTGTTATTGCTCCCCATGTCCAACACCAAAGCTCTAATACTGAGACCAACAGCTCTAACAGCAGTAACTGCATTTGTAATGAGCTGTTTCATCTCTATGCCAGTGGCAGGTGGACCTGTACTTTCATGGACATTAACTTGTTTCCATGAATTTGTAAGTCCTCTTAACAAAAGAACTGTATAATGGTTTCCAATTGTTTCTTTGGATCACAGCGTTACATGTCCAGTAAATGAATTACCTGCAGTATCATATGCCGTATCTGCACACAGTTCCATTTCAGCCACCGACCTGCAGCATTCCCTGTCATTGAGGTCCATGACCTATACTTTTGTACTTTTGTTTTGAGTAGTGCTACTATGGATTAAATAATCCCATAATTTAAATCTATGCCATTTATTGTCCTATTGAGTGTGATGTAGTGATGCGTGGGATATCCAGTTGATCTTAGGAAGCTATACTCATGCTTACCTAAAGCTAAATTTAGCTTCAGGCCTTTAATAATTCCTTCACTTGGCCATTCTACTCTGCAGATAAAAATTTCAGCATGCTTTTATTTTATACTTCCAACTCAGTTTTCAAAGAAGCATTCTCTCTTTTCAAAGCTGTAATTTCCTGATTTAATGCACCCACACGAGTGTCGTCAGGATGACCCTGAAAGCAAAGGAGCATTTATTATTATGTGAGAATGAACACCAAATACTAAAATGTAATGAATAAGTGGAAATCAGGGATGAAATTCATTCATTCCATGCATTAACGGTTTAATGCATGTCATTTTAACAGGTATTACAGAATACTTGCACATAACATATAATTATTGCAAGAGTGAGTTCAAATAATGGGAGAATCATAATAAAGCAATATTGAAATAATCTAATATTAAAATTGCAAAGTATTGCGATAAGAAAATCCTAACCAGCGTACTGAAGAATTATTATAGCTATGTAATGCAGTGATAAAATATAAGATAAAACTGTTCCATACAATATAGACACTGGTGTAAGTTTTGAACAATTTCAGCAGGCTATACACATGCAGCACGGCCATTTTCCATTATTTCAACAGACTGAAAGTAAAAACGAAGTTAAAAATATTATTAGCTTAAGAATGTCTCTTCATCAAACTATCAAAAAATTACCTCTTTGGATAATTGTGCATAGTGGTGAAAAAGTCTTTCATTCTTGGGGAGTCCCAGGCCCTTCTTCTGGTTACTGGCTAGTAAGTTTGGAGGATTGGGTACATGAAATATAGTTGGCACAGGTTTCGGTTTAAGCTTTATCCAATTATCAAGTCTGTTGTTCTCAAACAGTGACTCTTTAAAATGAGCCTCAAATAAATATATATTATTAGTTTAAAATATATACTGTACTACTAAATGTCAGAGAAGTTACTTTTTGGAGAAACATACAGCCTACTTTTTACTTTGTGAATAAAGTGTTTATAGGCATTCTAAATTGTGTGTGTGTGTGTGTGTGTGTGTGTGTGTGTGTGTATGTGTATGTGTGTGTGTGTGTGTCACCCATTACAAATAGTCACTTTTTGTTGTTGCAAACGGTATATGTATTTAGTACTGTCACACCAATCAAGCAACAAAAATTGTAGTTTTAGGAGCAAAAAAGATGAAAATTTTAGCCAAAATAGTCACAAAAGTTAAAATTGCACTAAGGTGGTTGTGGTTCCAAGTGCACTTAACGGTAGTCTGTGCCTATAACACAGCAAAACGATATACTGTATTTTCAGAAAAGTGATTTTGGTTAACAATCCTAGTGTCACTCCAGCATCCCAAGAGACTGAGTGTGATTTTTTGTATTGGTTGTATCTCTGAAAAATTATTTTCTTGATTAACTTACGACCTTTGGAATTATTAATATTATTAAATAAATATACTATAAGTGACATTTGTTTTGCAGTCTGGTTAATCTACTCCTTTGAAGTTGTAGATTTCATGCACCATGTGGTCTAGATTGAGGTTCACACAGCCTCTTACTAAAGTGGGATGGGAACAGGAATGTTTCAGATAGTATAGATCTTTTCAGCATTTTTTCCATATTCAAATGCATGTGCAAATTTGTGTTTATTATTAACACTCTTATTGACAAGCACTTATTTCCTCTTGACACACTATACCAAATTCATTCTCGGTTTTCCCTCCTTTCATCCTTGAGTGTATTGTTGACAGACTGGAAATAACCATCGAATATGGCATCCTAAAATATAATAAATAAATATCACGTTTAGCATACCTACCATTATAGCTAAATTTTTCTGTCCTTGGTGTCTCCAAATGACAATTACAGAGGACAAAAAACATTCTAAAAGACAACTACTTTTAATGACACTTTTAGTGCTTTCCTTAGAATTCTTTTTCAGTAACTTTTAGGTGTCCTTTTTCCAAAAGTTTCGCAAGTATTTTAGACAATTTTCTTAGCAAATTTTCTGTTAACACCATATTACTTACAGAGGAATCAGTACTCAGACATGTTCATGCAGAAAGCAAGTAAGGTCGTTTTTGAGTATCAAGGTGCAATACTAATACTGTGGTGAAACTCTACAAAGGGCTGACCGCGCTTTTACCTTTGAGTTCGCGGGTATAGAAAAATATTTGACACAATCTTGGTCATAAATGATCAATAATTTTTTATTAAAGCCATGATATAGAACTCATACTAGTACACTCCTGGAAATGGAAAAAAGAACACATTGACACCGGTGTGTCAGACCCACCATACTTGCTCCAGACACTGCGAGAGGGCTGTACAAGCAATGATCACACGCACGGCACAGCGGACACACCAGGAACCGCGGTGTTGGCCGTCGAATGGCGCTAGCTGCGCAGCATTTGTGCACCGCCGCCGTCAGTGTCAGCCAGTTCGCCGTGGCATACGGAGCTCCATCGCAGTCTTTAACACTGGTAGCATGCCGCGACAGCGTGGACGTGAACCGTATGTCAGTTGACGGACTTTGAGCGAGGGCGTATAGTGGGCATGCGGGAGGCCGGGTGGACGTACCGCCGAATTGCTCAACACGTGGGGCGTGAGGTCTCCACAGTACATCGATGTTGTCGCCAGTGGTCGGCGGAAGGTGCACGTGCCCGTCGACCTGGGACCGGACCGCAGCGACGCACGGATGCACGCCAAGACCGTAGGATCCTACGCAGTGCCGTAGGGGACCGCACCGCCACTTCCCAGCAAATTAGGGACACTGTTGCTCCTGGGGTATCGGCGAGGACCATTCGCAACCGTCTCCATGAAGCTGGGCTACGGTCCCGCACACCGTCAGGCCGTCTTCCGCTCACGCCCCAACATCGTGCAGCCCGCCTCCAGTGGTGTCGCGACAGGCGTGAATGGAGGGACGAATGGAGACGTGTCGTCTTCAGCGATGAGAGTCGCTTCTGCCTTGGTGCCAATGATGGTCGTATGCGTGTTTGGCGCCGTGCAGGTGAGCGCCACAATCAGGACTGCATACGACCGAGGCACACAGGGCCAACACCCGGCATCATGGTGTGGGGAGCGATCTCCTACACTGGCCGTACACCACTGGTGATCGTCGAGGGGACACTGAATAGTGCACGGTACATCCAAACCGTCAACGAACTCATCGTTCTACCATTCCTAGACCGGCAAGGGAACTTGCTGTTCCAACAGGACAATGCACGTCCGCATGTAACCCGTGCCACCCAACGTGCTCTAGAAGGTGTAAGTCAACTACCCTGGCCAGCAAGATCTCCGGATCTGTCCCCCATTGAGCATGTTTGGGACTGGATGAAGCGTCGTCTCACGCGGTCTGCACGTCCAGCTCGAACGCTGGTCCAACTGAGGCGCCAGGTGGAAATGGCATCGCAAGCCGTTCCACAGGACTACATCCAGCATCTCTACGATCGTCTCCATGGGAGAATAGCAGCCTGCATTGCTGCGAAAGGTGGATATACACTGTACTAGTGCCGACATTGTGCATGCTCTGTTGCCTGTGTCTATGTGCCTGTGGTTCTGTCAGTGTGATCATGTGATTATCTGACCCCAGGAATGTGTCAATAAAGTTTCCCCTTCCTGGGACAATGAATTCACGGTGTTCTTATTTCAATTTCCAGGAGTGTATTAAGTGTCTTTGTAATAACACACAAAATAATTCTTGTTTGTTAATTTATGGCCAAAACTATTTTTTTGGTAAGATTATGTTACGTTTGCCTAACGACCAATTCACTACAAAAATATCTTAATTATCACTCGTCCTTCTGTACCTATATAAGACATGACTTTAAGTATTATTCAGTTTGTGTATGCATGCATATTTATGATAACGATGTACAAATACAAAACAATAAATATTTTTTTTAAGGATATCATTTTCGACAATTACTGCAGTTTAGGCTGTGTAGCCATTTTCAAGTGTTGCTGAAAAATACGAAAAATTACCGTAATGAATTCCTCTCCATTTTGCCACTTCCGAAAATTCTCAAGCCTCGAAAAATTTTGAGACTAACAGCTACAGTACAGTCTTCGACTGGAGGGAAAAACGTTGTTTTATAGAATAGTTTTCATGTTTATAACTACTTTCATTAACGTAAACTTACCATACACAGTTGAGCGCAAGGTCCTGGTCCCCAGTTCTCTCTGTGGCAATTTATGGGCCATCTTTTTCTTCGTTCAGGGTCCCTCGGAAACCTGAACACGCGAAAATCATTTTTGCAGTGGTTACTGCAGTTCACAGCTTTGCAGCTACCCATTTTTCAACACGAATTCGTCTTTAGATTAAATGAAAATACTCCACCGGTATCGAGACTCATACATAAAAATGCAGCATTAGGCAATACTTTGGGGCAAAACTGGCGGACAGTTCAGCCAAGTTTATAAGAGCCTTAGTGTCGCCCTCAAGGCGGGAGAATACCGAACTAATACTCAGTATGTGTTGGGCAACTTTCATGACCTTGTGTGTTGCGATTATTTACCTTAAAATTTGAGAAGATTCAAAATGAAGAGTGTTTGCAGTGGACAATTATTGCCTCCGATGTAAATTGATCGGTTAACTGCTTGGTGGACGCGGCGGTAGTCCCTCCGACTGATGAGCGTCCGGGCGCGTCGCCGATCTGAGGGCAGAGTGGCGCCAGAATGTCTCTTTACATCTTACGAGGTGCATTCAAGTTCTAAGGCCTCTGATTTTTTTTCTCCGGACTGGAAAGAGATAGAAACATGCGCATTGTTTTAAAATGAGGCTGTGTTCATTGTCAATACGTCACAGAGATGGCAGCACCGTACGGCAGATGGAATTTTACTGCCAGCGGCGAGAATGAGAACTGTTTTAAATACTTAAAATGGCGACGTTTTCCTTACTTGAACAGCGTGCAATCATTCGTTTTCCGAATTTGCGTGGTGTGGAACCAATTGAAATTCATCGACAGTTGAAGGAGACATGTGGTGATGGAGTTATGGATGTTGTCAAAAGTGTGTTTGTGGGTGCGACAGTTTAATGAAGGCAGAACATCGTGTGACAACATATCGAAACAACCTCGGGCTCGCACAAGCTGGTCTGACGACGTGATCGAGAAAGTGGAGAGAATTGTTTTGGGGGATCACCGAATGACTGTTGAACAGATCGCCTCCAGAGTTGGCATTTCTGTGGGTTCTGTGCACACAATCCTGCATGACGACTTGAAAATGCGAAAAGTGTCATCCGGGTGGGTGCCACGAACGCTGACGGACGACCACATGGCTGCCCATGTCGCATGTTGCCGAGCAATGTTGACGCGCAACGACAGCACGAATGGGACTTTATTTTCGTCGGTTGTGACAATGGATGAGACGTGGATGCCATTTTTCGATCCAGAAACAAAGCGCCAGTCAACTCAATGGAAGCACACAGATTCACCGGCACCAAAAAAATTTCGGGTAACCGCCAGTGCTGAAAAAATGATGGTGTCCATGTTCTGGGAGAGCGAGGGCGTAATCCTTACCCATTGCGTTCCAAAGGGAACTACGTTAGCAGGTGCATCCTACGAAAATGTTTTGAAGAACAAATTCCACTGCAACAAAAACGTCCAGGAAGGGCTGCGTGTGTACTGTTTCACGAAGACAACGCACCCGCACATCGAGCTAACTTTATGCAACAGATTCTTCGTGATAACAACTTTGAAGTGATTCCTCATGCTCCCTACTCACCTGACCTGGCTCCTAGTGACTTTTGGCTTATTCCAACAATGAAAGACACTCTCCGTGGCCGCACATTCACCAGCCGTGCTGCTATTGCCTCAGCGATTTTCCAGTGGTCAAAACAGACTCCTAAAGAAGCCTTCGCCACTGCCATGGAATCATGGCGTCAGCGTTGTGAAAAATGTGTACGTCTGCAGGGCGATTACGTCGAGAAGTAACGCCAGTTTCATCGATTTCGCGTGAGTAGTTAATTAGAAAAAAATTCGGAGGCCTTAGAACTTGAATGCACCTGTCAGGAAGTTTTAGCTCCAACATATTTCATTTCAAAGGCCCCAGTCAAGGATTTATAGATTTTCTTCCAGAGTAACTTCAGTTGTGCCCCTGTGAGACTAGCTGTCTGCCTTTCAGAAATGAAGTAGTTGCATCTAGTTGCAGCTGCTGACAAGAGATGCCTTCAACCCTCTGTTGAAGTGACTGGCGAGTAGTATGTACTGTAGTGTCGCGGAATAGTAAAGAGTTGGAAACGCGGAATATTGTCAAAGTTTCGTTGCCTATGCCGAGAGCCAGAGGCAGTAGGTTAGCCAAGAGGTAAGAGGATTGCACATGTATCGGAATGTGTCGTCACGCAGGGGCAATGTCCTGGTTACACACAACAGGCGAGAGAGAATTGCTTAGCATGCGAGTTTGCGTTAGACGGAGACTTTTGTAGAGTGCAAGACAGAGGTATAGCGTCAGCTGTACTTCATTTCACAACTTCGCGTAAGTCTGCCATAACAACACGTAACTCTGTCACAAGAACACCTAAGGGGCGTGTACGACAGATGAATCAGCAGTATAAGTGGAACGAATGCGTTCATTACAAACGAGCATGACGTCAGGACGTCGCTCGTGCTTCCTTTAAATACGCCAGCTTTGATAGCAAACAAGGCACTCACAGTCAGACTTGCAGTTAGACGTGTACTGGGGTCGCTGCGTAGCTCTCAGCTCGGTGATCGATATGTTAATCTTTATTGAGGAGATGTTGCAGTGAGGGCGGCCCATCCAGCAGCAGACGTGAGGGGACAGTACCAGCTCTGGTCCTCTCTGCTGCCGCTGTCAATCATCAACCCAGGATTAGCAGACATCGCGGGAGACTCGCTCGCCGCCAATGCTGACCACATCAGGGAGCCATCGTTGAGATCGTGCAGGGCCGAGCACTGTGAATTCGCCGTCACAGCCAACGACGCTGGGGGACTGCAGCCCGTTCCGCCCGTCCACCACGGGCGAGCCACCAGGAGGAGCAGGGAAGAAGACGGGGTGGGATACAGTACACTCCACACTACGAGAATGCCTCTCGTGCCGACAGCGCCGGGACTCCAACCCGGAGCCTCCAACGCGCTGCGGCTCACTGCCCGCAACCGAGCCGGCCGGCCAGCCAGGCGCCACCAGCCATGCGCGGCCAAAGTACGAAGTAAGGGCATTCCTCCACTACGTCACAGCACGCGGCGCTGCGCTATCATGACTGGTGCGGCCCGGAGCTGGTATCATCGCTACGAGTCAGCGAGGACTCGGGGAAGGTCGTTGATATCCCCAAGCTCAGCCAGCCTGTGTTACGTGGACCACATTGTACTCAGCAGGAATAAAGGTGTTATGAATTATACGCCTTCTGCTTCAGTACAAACATTCGTTTCCGATCTGAACTCGGTGGTTGAAGTCATATGCCATTGATAGTGATATCTGCAAAAATATGATTCGTCATTCGTCTTCGTGGGATGAAGAGTTCACTTTCTGGTCTAAGTAGCTTCATGTGGTGTGGTGTGTTGGGGCTTATGGGCGCTCAACATCGAGGTCATCAGCGCCCTGACACACATTAAAAGGAACGAATGTGGACAGGGGAAACATAGCAACAAGAATGTCACACGAAATTGTTATTGGCTGGCCACTTACATAAAAAATGGACGAGCTTGTCACACAGTGAGCAAATTAAAATCCTCTCCCTAAAATCTTTGTAAAAACATTTGACAGGGCACAGAACTTTAAAACTTTAGCCACATTCGTCCAAGTGTTGCCTAAAAGAGATGGCAGGTCCGCTGGCAAGTCAGCCGCGACCCGCTGGTCAGAAAATAAAACGCAATCCAATAAAACGTGGCGCACAGTGACCTGGACGTCGCAAGCACCACACGTTGGAGGGTCCTTTTGCCGGAGCAGGAAGCCGTGCATCATAGGGCTGTGGCCTATTCGAAGCCGAGTGAGGAGAACCTCGTCCCGTCGATGGCGCTGAAAGGAAGTACAGCACACACGCGTTGTGGGCTCGACTATACGGAGCTTATTGTCAGCCACTTCCAGCCACTCATCCTCCCACCTACGCATGACCCGTGAGCTCAACAGCGAGGTGAGTGCGTGCAAGGGGATAGCACACTGAGATACTTGTGGGGCGAGACACGCCTCCTCGGCTGCGAGCTCTGCCCTTTCATTCCCAGCAACGCCGACATGCCCCGGAACCCAGCAGAAAGCTACAACCTTCTCCAGTCGCTGTAGTCGGAGGAGGGCATCCTGGATGGTCTGGACAGTTTTGTCTGCCGGATACAAACGTTGCAATGAGTGAAGGGCACTGAGTGAATCGGAACAGACAAGAAATTTAGGAGAGGAAGAATGTCTCATGTGCTCCAGTGCCCGCAAGATCGCAGACAATTCTGCATCAAAGACAGTAAAGGTCTGAGGCAGTCGATTCTGTGATTTGCCCCAGTGAATGACTGATATAAGGACGTCAGAGGAATACTGTCCATGTTTCATAAATGCCAAACAAGACAGACTGTATCGCCGAGGCATGGTGATTTATAAAAGTTCCTAGCGACTGTGATATTGCAATGAAATACCTTTCTTTAGGCAACTAAGCGTAGAACCTACCTTAACATTTCTACATTAACTGGAGGAATGAGATGTTTTAATGTGTGTTCTTTTGAGATGTTATAGTATCTAGAGACCGAGAGGAAAGGCTGACGAAAACCATGTCCCAGTCAGAGATGCTCCATCGCCAGAGATAGTGGGTAGCAATGCGGGTCGGCGACGCTGCATCCACTGCAGCTGGCCACCAGGAACTTTCCCGAAGGCCACGAAGAATGAACGCAACGTGTACAAGGGATAATCACCGTTCTAAGATTGTTAGAAAAATGGTTCTCAGTTCGATCCTCGAGGAAGGAAGCGTTAGTAGTCGCTGTTATGACGCAGACAGGTAATGGTCGGTCGTAGTGGTGTATCATCAGGACACTGACGTGTCATAGTTTGATTCTGAATTCTCGTTCGTCGCCAGTATATGTTAATTTAAATTAAATTGCCGGCCGTTGTGGCCGAGTGGTTCTAGGCGCTTCAGTCTGGAACCGCGCGACCACTACGCTCGCAGGTTCGAATCATGCCTCTGGCATGGATGTGTGTGATGTCATTAGGTCCCACGCCCGGGTTCCCGGGTTCGATTCCCGGCGGGGTCAGGGATTTTCTCTGCCTCGCGATGACTGGGTGTTGTGTGATGTCCTTAGGTTAGTTAGGTTTAAGTAGTTCTTAGTTCTAGGGGACTGATGACCATAGTCCCATAGTGCTCAGAGCCATTTTTTTATGTCATTAGATTAATTACGTTTAAGTAGTTCTAAGTTCAAGGGGACTGACGACCACAGATGCTAAGTCCCATAGTGCTCAGAGCCATTTGTGAAATTAATTTGTTCGAGATTCAGCAGCCAGTCTTGAACTCGGGGGTTTAATCGATTCAATTGGTACGTAGAAGTGTTGGTGTCTGCGTGGCAGCCCAGCGTGATTGCTATATGAGCGCACGATAAATTATATTCGGAACATAGCTAGGTGGGCGCCCGTTTAACGCTACGCAATGTGGACTATAAGTACGGAAATATCGTACGCGAATATATGGTAGATCTGTTAATGTATTTTGAAGAATAGTTGGTCGTACCGGCTATTAGACGTTTTGGAGGTTTCCCTCCTTTGGTTAGGGATTTATGTGAATGTTGGAGAATTCATCCGTTAACTATCCAATATTTTGGACCATAGAAGGTGACATAGTTGATATAATAGTGGATGTAACGGAATACGGAGTGAGTATCGGCCAATTAGGATTATTATAATTATTGCGTGTTCTGAGGTATTTGCACAACGCTTGAGAACCCCACGTCCACCTGCTGAGATGAGACTTCTAGTTTTGAGGTCTGGACGGCGCAACTTTACGTCATTGTACGTTAATATACTGTACCACATATAATGATTGTCTTTGGAAACAGACTAGCTTCTTGTATTTTGATAGAGTCAAGGTAGAAAACAATACAACAAAGAACCATTTAAAGGAGGGACGAAGGGTGATTATCTTTTACTATTCAATTGTTATCATTCGTTTAGTAATTTCAAGGTGTAGTGGGTACGCGAATGTCAACGCCCGAAGAGGTCTGAATTTTGCTAAAATCTTAAAACAGAATACAAATTGGGGTGTCATTTAAATTTTTGTTGATGTTTTATTTTTTTTGTTTTGAGTTTGTTTACTTTTCGAAGGGGAATAGTTTATAAAGAGGTACTTGAAACAACTACCACAAACAGTGACCACTGATATTTCCAAGATAAAACGAAAGTTGTTTATCTATGTGAAAATTTAAAACTGTGTTCTGCGTACGTTATTTCTACTACGGAGAAAGTACTAAACACGGTTTTCATTCGTTTATCAAAGAGAAAGAACGAGATAAAGAGACTAAGATGAAGAAAGAAAGAGAGAGAAAAGGTAATTTTTTCAGAGTCACTTTAGGGAAAGTTAATTACAATAAATTTAATCCCATTTCATTGGACTTTCCAAGTGCCAAGAATATAATATGACGTAATCGTAGAAAACCAAAGATTTAGTTATACATTATTTGAGTAACATATAATAATAACTGTGTTTAGTCAGAATTGAGCAAAAGAAGGAATCTTTGAAAAGCAAAAGACAGTAAAAACATATAAAGAGAAGCAACATGACGAAAGAATAGATTGGCTATAGATTTGGAACATTGGAATAAAATGATGAATTCTCAGGTTGCGAATAATACAATCGCAGGTTCGCAACGGAAAGTGAATGAGACGTATTAGTAATATCGTTGCTTCATCAGAAACTCACGGCATACAAATCCATAATATTTCATGAAAGTATAATACACCTGTAGGTTTATTAAACAAGGTTGTGTATGCTCACATTGAACCGGAATAATATTCTTTTGATGTTTGTCAGTTTGATTAAGTACTACAAGGACGAAGTTGTTTTATTTGTGCAAGTGTACATCCTACACGTAAGTTTAAGCAGACGAAAGAGTTCTGGTGGAATCAGCCACAGTGAAGGTTAGATTTAGCAATCACCAGTAGTAAAAGTTTGTTAGTGTAGTGGTGCATGCTAAAGCTCAGCAGTGCTAGATAATAGAATATTAATTAATGCTGTTTCTAAATTTGATTATACGTTACTTCGTCGTGACAATG
Organism: Schistocerca cancellata; assembly: GCF_023864275.1. NCBI lineage: Eukaryota > Metazoa > Arthropoda > Insecta > Orthoptera > Acrididae > Schistocerca > Schistocerca cancellata. The sequence continues at coordinate 178,245,618 of NC_064635.1, forward strand.
TTGACGGATGGTTTATTTTGAAAGTGAATAGAGCCGTTGGATAATTTCATTTCAGTCGAGCGTGTGTTCCATCGTAACACTCGGAGAGTGACGTTGATACGTGGTGTCTACGTGTCGACGTGGGTTGTTGTTTTCTGGACTACGAAAACTTGCGTGCTAGTAAGGAGAGCATACTCAGGTTTAAATGTCGTTGTATGCCAAACTAGTCTCATAGATGTTGATTATCGTAGGAACTCTGGAATTCTTCTTAACTAAAGTCAAATGCGGTACCCTAAAACTTTTCCAACTGCGATATCTAACATCGGCAATTTAGCGCGAAATTAGTATTGTGCGAAGCTACCGCCTGGTATTGGGTTTGTCAGCGGCACTCTTCCTTCTGAGATCAACCATTAGTTGCGTCATTGGTGAATTCTTGGGTCTAGTGAAGCAGGGGATACAACCCGTCGGCTTTGACCAATGACGTCATACATTAGTCATAGATAGTAATGTCTTCACTTCGAGGCATAGATAATAAAGCAGTTCTGTGTTCCGTATAAGCGCTATCATCGTACATTAAAATAATTATTCGTAATGATATTGAGGTAATTTGAAGTATTAGTTTGTTATTGTAGAACAATTTTTAGTGTCTTATTTTTGTTTATAGGAATGGATTTGTCTGTTTGTGGGTATGTAATTTTCGTTACTGTCTGCCTAGGCGAGCTTCGGTTATTCCTCGATATTTCCGTGTGATAAGTTCACTTTCCCATTACCTTCTTTCACTGTATTTCACTATTTTGACATATTTCACTGTTTTATTCCACCAATATGTGTATTTTCGTGTTGTGAAGTACGTAATAGAAATTTCTCGGCTGTCGATCTTCTTTCGTTTCCCAGCACTAGTATCAGTACGACATTTTCGAATGTGTACTTTCTATATTACGGGCGAAACACTTGACACAACTACAACTTGTATCCCGTCCTTCACTTCGCCTTTACAGTGACGACTATAATGTTTCCCGTCCTTCACTTCGCCTTTACACTGACACTATATATCTCAATTGGCGAGCAAGATACAAATGTTGCATATAGCTACATAGCTCAGGTAACGAATGGGATACTATTAGCGTCCAAGGCAACAAGAAAACTGTACCCCATAGTGAAGTACGGGATACAAATTGTACATGTGTCGTCTTCTTGTCTCCGTGTAGTTCCATTGAGGTACAGGTTGCAAATGTAACTTACGTCTATTTCCACCTTTTCGTTACCAGTGTACATATATAGAGGTCAACGGAAGTCTGGTATTCATGTTTTACATACGTAGGTCGTTCTGTCATCAGTAGTACTGATATGTACGTAAGAAAGACTGTTAGTAACAGCGGAGACGAAATAAACAACGCACCTACAATTTGTATCCCGTGTTCCACTTAGGGTTTACTGAAGCGGAGGATACATCGTTCAAGTGACCTTCGTTGTAAAGGAAATAACCACAGTTCACTATTGGCCAGGATAATACGGAAGTCTGACGGATCGTTTGCAGTGCTGTGTGCCATCAACGGTTCGTTATCGACTGGACTGGGTATACCAGGATTGAAAAGGTGGACTTTTTTCTAATCTATAAGCTGCGACACGAGGTGTCAATATAATCCGCACGGCGCATTACACTTGCTTCAGCCAACTAGCTTAACATACCTCCCTTAACTGGAAGAATGTGGGCCTACTCCTTCACTCCGACATCTCACCGAATGAGCCGCCTACGGCAATAGCAACATTTCTTACCTAACTGGTCAAATTCAAATCCCATTGCGAGTGATATCTCCTACAACATTATCCGAAATTCTCCCATGTGGGATGTAAAGTTCAGTTTGGGTCCTAAGGAGTTTGATGATTCTGAGAGTTGTCACAGTGCACGAATGATAGGACGTCATTGGAGTACTGCTTATGTTTCAGAAATATTTAACAAGGGTAATATGTATCGCAGGCGTATGGTGACTAATAAAAGTACGTGTAGGCTGTGATATTAAAATGGAATACCTTTCTTTAACCAACTAAGTATAAAACCTAGCTTAACATCTCTCCGTTAACTGGAACAGCAAAGCGTCTTTCCGATTTGACCCGCTGGTTGAAATCAAATCCCATTACGAGTGATATCTTCTAAAACAATATCCACCATCCTCCCATGTGGGATGTAAAGTCAGGTTGGGTTCTAAGGAATTTGATGATTCTGAGAATCATCACAGTAAACGAATGATAGGACGTCATAGGAGTACTGCTTATGTTTCAGAAATATTTAACAAGGGGAATACGTATTGCAGATGCATGGTGACTAATAAAAGTTCGTTTAGGCTGTGATATTAAAATGGAACCACAAAATTTCTCGTCGGCTGTGACATTAGAATGTAATAGCTCTCTTTAGCCTTCTAAGTATAGAACCTAGGTTAACATTTCTACACTAGTTGGAGAAATGTGGGCCTCCTCCTCACCTTACAGCCCTCCTTCCCTCACCGAATGAGCCTTCTATGGCAATTGCGACCTTAGTAACCGAACAAAACATGCTTTTTTTACACATTTGCCACTGCAAATGATACATCCTAACACATGATTCGCAGGTGATCCTTGTGGGTTCCAAATTTTCCTGTCATTTCCAAGGATCTTGATGATTCCAACAGTTGCCGCAATGTGTGACTGATACAAGGTGGTCGTTGTAGAACTATTTATGTTTCAGAAATATTTAACAAGTGGTATATGCAACGCAGAGCCATCGTGAGCCACAAAATTTCTCGTCGGCTGTGAAATTAGAATGTAATAGCTCTCTTTAGACTTCTAGGTATAGAATCTAGGTTAACATTTCTCCACTAGTTGGAGAGATGTGGGCCTCCTCCTCCCCTTACAGCCCTCCTTCCCTCACCGAATGAGCCTTCTGCGGCAATTGGGACGTTTCCTGCCGAACTAAACTCGCTTTTTAAAGACATATGCCACAGCAAATGATACTTCCTAACACATGATTCGCAGGTGATCCTTGTGGGTTCCAAAGTTTCCTGTCATTTCCAGGACCTTGATAATTCCAACAGTTGCCGCAATGGCGATTGATACAAGGTGGTCGACGTAATACTATTTATGTTTCAGAAATATTTAACAAGTGGTATATGCAACGCATAGCCATCGTGAGCCACAAAATTTCTCGTCGGCTGTAACACTAGAATGTAATAGCTCCCTTTAGCCATCTAAGTATAGAACCTAGGTTAACATTTCTCCACTAGTTGGAGAAATGTGGGACTCCTCCTCCCCTTACAGCCCTCCTTCCCTCACCGAATGAGCCTTTTGCTGCAATTGCGTAGTTTCCTACCGACCTAAACTCGCTTTTCAAAGACATATGCCACAGCAAATGATACTGCCTAACACATGATTCGCAGTTCTTTTTTGTGGGTTCCACTTTTCCCTGTCATTTCCAAGGATCTTGATGATTCCAACAGTTGTCGCAATGTTAGACTGATACAAGGTGGTCGTCGTAGTACTACTTAAGTTTCAGAAATATTTAACAAGTGGTATAAGCAACGCAGAGCCATCGTGAGCCACCAAATTTCTCGTCGGCTGTGACACTAGAATGTAATAGCTCTCTTTAGCCATCTAAGTATAGAACCTAGGTTAACATTTCTCCACTAGTTGGAGAAATGTGGGACTCCTCCTCCCCTTACAGCCCTCCTTCCCTCACCGAATGAGCCTTTTGCTGCAATTGCGTTGTTTCCTACCGACCTAAACCCGGTTTTTAAGGACATATGCCACAGCAAATACTTCCTAACACATGATTCGCTGTTGTTCCTCGTGGGTTCCAAATTTTCCTGTCATTTCCAAGGATCTTGATGATTCCAACATTTGTCGCAATGTTTGACTGATACAAGGTGGTCGTCGTAGTACTACTTATGTTTCAGAAATAATTAACAAGTGGTATATGCAACGCAGGGCCATCGTGAGCCACAAAATTTGTCGTCGGCTGTGGCACTAGAATGTAATAGCCCTCTTTAGCCATCTACGTATAGAACCTAGGTTAACATTTCTCCACTAGTTGGAGAAATGTTGGCCGCCTCCTCCCCTTACAGCCCTCCTTCCCTCACCGAATGAGATTTCTGCTGCAATTGCGTTGATTCCTACCGACCTAAACTCGCTTTTTAAAGACATATGCCACAGCAAATGATACATCCTAACACATGATTCGCTGTTGTTCCTTGTGGGTTCCAAATTTTCGTGTCATTTCCAAGGATCTTGATGATTCCAACAGCTGTCGCAATGTTTGACTGATACAAGGTGGTCGTCGTAGTACTGCGTATGTTTCAGAAATATTTAACAAGTGGTATATGCAACGCAGAGCCATCGTGAGCCACAAAATTTCTCGTCGGCTGTGACAGTAGAATGAAATAGCTCTCTTTAGCCATCTAAGTATAGAACCTAGGTTAACATTTCTCCACTAGTTGGAGAAATGTGGGACTCCTCCTCCCCTTACAGCCCTCCTTCCCTCACCGAATGAGCCTTCTGCTGCAATTGCGTTGCTTCCTACCGACCTACACTCGCTTTTTAAAGACATATGCCACTGCAAATGATACTTCCTAACACATTATTCCCCTTTGTTCCTTGTGGGATCCAAATTCTCCTGTCATTTCCAAGGATCTTGATGATTCCAACAGTTGTCGCAATGTTTGACTGATACAAGGTGGTCGTCGTAGTACTACTTATGTTTCAGAAATATTTAACAAGTGGTATATGCAACGTATAGTCATCGTGAGCCACAAAATTTCTCGTCTGCTGTGACACTATAATGTAATAGCTCTCTTTAGCCATCTAAGTATAGAACCTAGGTTAACATTTCTCCACTAGTTGGAGAAATGTGGGCCTCCTCCTCCCCTTCCAGGCCTCCTTTCCTCACCGAATGAGCCTTCTGCTGCAATTGCGTTGCTTCCTACCGACCTAAACTCGCTTTTTAAAGACATATGCCACTGCAAATGATACTTCCTAACACATTAATCGATGTTGTTCCTTGTGGGTTCCAAATTTTCCTGTCATTTCCAAGGATCTTGATGATTCCAACAGTTGTCGCAATGTTTGACTGATACAAGGTGGTCGTCGTAGTACTACTTATGTTTCAGAAATATTTAACAAGTGGTATATGCAACGCAGAGTCATCGTGAGCCACAAAATTTCTCGTCGGCTGTGACACTATAATGTAATAGCTCTCTTTAGCCATCTAAGTATAGAACCTAGGTTAACATTTCTCCACTAGTTGGAGAAATGTGGGCCTCCTCCTCCCCTTACAGCCCTACTTTCCTCACCGAATGAGCCTTCTACTGCAATTGCGTTGCTTCCTACCGACCTACACTCGCTTTTTAAAGACATATGCCACTGCAAATGATACTTCCTAACACATTATTCCCCTTTGTTCCTTGTGGGATCCAAATTTTCCTGTCATTTCCAAGGATCTTGATGATTCCAACAGTTGTCGCAATGTTTGACTGATACACTGTGGTCGTCGTAGTACTACTTACGTTTCAGAAATATTTAACAAGTGGTATATGCAACGCAGAGCCATCGTGAGCCACAAAATTTCTCGTCGGCTGTGACACATTAATGAAATAGCTCTCTTTAGGCATCTAAGAGTCGAACCTAGGTTAACATTTCTCCACTAGTTGGAGAAATGTGGGCCATCTCCTCCCCTTCCAGCCCTCCTTCCCTCACCGAATGAGCCTTCTGCTGCAATTGCGTTGTTTCCTACCGACCTAAACTCGCTTTTTAAAGACATATGCCACAGCAAATGATTCTTCCTGACACATTATTCCCCTTTGTTCCTTGTGGGATCCAAATTTTCCTGTCATTTCCAAGGATCTTGATGATTCCAACAGTTGTCGCAATGTTTGACTGATACAAGGTGGTCGTCGTAGTACTACTTATGTTTCAGAAATATTTAACAAGTGGTATATGCAACGTATAGTCATCGTGAGCCACAAAATTTCTCGTCGGCTGTGACACTATAATGTAATAGCTCTCTTTAGCCATCTAAGTATAGAACCTAGGTTAACATCTCTCCACTAGTTGGAGAAATGTGGGCCTCCTCCTCCCCTTACAGCCCTCCTTTCCTCACCGAATGAGCCTTCTGCTACAATTGCGTTGCTTCCTACCGACCTACACTCGCTTTTTAAAGACATATGCCACTGCAAATGATACTTCCTAACACATTATTCCCCTTTGTTCCTTGTGGGATCCAAATTTTCCTGTCATTTCCAAGGATCTTGATGATTCCAACAGTTGTCGCAATGTTTGACTGATACAAGGTGGTCGTCGTAGTACTACTTATGTTTGAGAAATACTTAACAAGTGGTATATGCAACGCAGAGTCATCGAGGGCCACAAAATTTCTCGTCGGCTGTGACACTATATTGTAGTACCTCTCTTTAGCCATCTAAGTTTAGAACCTAGGTTAACATTTCTCCACTAGTTGGAGAAATGTGGGCCTCCTCCTCCCCTTACAGCCCTCCTTTCCTCACCGAATGAGCCTTCTGCTACAATTGCGTTGCTTCCTACCGACCTACACTCGCTTTTTAAAGACATATGCCACTGCAAATGATACTTCCTAACACATTATTCCCCTTTGTTCCTTGTGGGATCCAAATTTTCCTGTCATTTCCAAGGATCTTGATGATTCCAACAGTTGTCGCAATGTTTGACTGATACAAGGTGGTCGTCGTAGTACTACTTATGTTTGAGAAATACTTAACAAGTGGTATATGCAACGCAGAGTCATCGAGGGCCACAAAATTTCTCGTCGGCTGTGACACTATATTGTAATAGCTCTCTTTAGCCATCTAAGTATAGAACCTAGGTTAACATTTCTCCACTGGTTGGAGCAATGTGGGCCTCCTCCTCCCCTTACAGCCCTCATTTCCTCACCGAATGAGCCTTCTGCTACAATTGCGTTGCTTCCTACCGACCTACACTCGCTTTTTAAAGACATATGCCACTGCAAATGATAATTCCTAACACATTATTCCCCTTTGTTCCTTGTGGGATCCAAATTTTCCTGTCATTTCCAAGGATCTTGATGATTCCAACAGTTGTCGCAATGTTTGACTGATACACTGTGGTCGTCGTAGTACTACTTACGTTTCAGAAATATTTAACAAGTGGTATATGCAACGCAGAGCCATCGTGAGCCACAAAATTTCTCGTCGGCTGTGACACATTAATGAAATAGCTCTCTTTAGGCATCTAAGAGTCGAACCTAGGTTAACATTTCTCCACTAGTTGGAGAAATGTGGGCCATCTCCTCCCCTTCCAGCCCTCCTTCCCTCACCGAATGAGCCTTCTGCTGCAATTGCGTTGTTTCCTACCGACCTAAACTCGCTTTTTAAAGACATATGCCACAGCAAATGATACTTCCTGACACATTATTCCCCTTTGTTCCTTGTGGGATCCAAATTTTCCTGTCATTTCCAAGGATCTTGATGATTCCAACAGTTGTCGCAATGTTTGACTGATACAAGGTGGTCGTCGTAGTACTACTTATGTTTCAGAAATATTTAACAAGTGGTATATGCAACGTATAGTCATCGTGAGCCACAAAATTTCTCGTCGGCTGTGACACTATAATGTAATAGCTCTCTTTAGCCATCTAAGTATAGAACCTAGGTTAACATCTCTCCACTAGTTGGAGAAATGTGGGCCTCCTCCTCCCCTTACAGCCCTCCTTTCCTCACCGAATGAGCCTTCTGCTACAATTGCGTTGCTTCCTACCGACCTACACTCGCTTTTTAAAGACATATGCCACTGCAAATGATACTTCCTAACACATTATTCCCCTTTGTTCCTTGTGGGATCCAAATTTTCCTGTCATTTCCAAGGATCTTGATGATTCCAACAGTTGTCGCAATGTTTGACTGATACAAGGTGGTCGTCGTAGTACTACTTATGTTTGAGAAATACTTAACAAGTGGTATATGCAACGCAGAGTCATCGAGGGCCACAAAATTTCTCGTCTGCTGTGACACCATATTGTAGTACCTCTCTTTAGCCATCTAAGTATAGAACCTAGGTTAACATTTCTCCACTAGTTGGAGAAATGTGGGCCTCCTCCTCCCCTTACAGCCCTCCTTTCCTCACCGAATGAGCCTTCTGCTACAATTGCGTTGCTTCCTACCGACCTACACTCGCTTTTTAAAGACATATGCCACTGCAAATGATACTTCCTAACACATTATTCCCCTTTGTTCCTTGTGGGATCCAAATTTTCCTGTCATTTCCAAGGATCTTGATGATTCCAACAGTTGTCGCAATGTTTGACTGATACAAGGTGGTCGTCGTAGTACTACTTATGTTTGAGAAATACTTAACAAGTGGTATATGCAACGCAGAGTCATCGAGGGCCACAAAATTTCTCGTCGGCTGTGACACTATAATGTAATAGCTCTCTTTAGCCATCTAAGTATAGAACCTAGGTTAACATTTCTCCACTAGTTGGAGAAATGTGGGCCTCCTCCTCCCCTTACAGCCCTACTTTCCTCACCGAATGAGCCTTCTACTGCAATTGCGTTGCTTCCTACGGACCTACACTCGCTTTTTAAAGACATATGCCACTGCAAATGATACTTCCTAAAACATTATTCCCCTTTGTTCCTTGTGGGATCCAAATTTTCCTGTCATTTCCAAGGATCTTGATGATTCCAACAGTTGTCGCAATGTTTGACTGATACAAGGTGGTCGTCGTAGTACTACTTATGTTTGAGAAATACTTAACAAGTGGTATATGCAACGCAGAGTCATCGAGGGCCACAAAATTTCTCGTCGGCTGTGACACTATATTGTAATAGCTCTCTTTAGGCATCTAAGTATAGAACCTAGGTTAACATTTCTCCACTAGTTGGAGAAATGTGGGCCTCCTCCTCCCCTTACAGCCCTCCTTCCCTCACCGAATGAGCCTTCTGCTACAATTGCGTTGCTTCCTACCGACCTACACTCGCTTTTTAAAGACATATGCCACTGCAAATGATACTTCCTAACACATTATTCCCCTTTGGTCCTTGTGGGATCCAAATTCTCCTGTCATTTCCAAGGATCTTGATGATTCCAACAGTTGTCGCAATGTTTGACTGATACAAGGTGGTCGTCGTAGTACTACTTATGTTTGAGAAATATTTAACAAGTGGTATTTGCAACGCAGAGTCATCGAGGGCCACAAAATTTCTCGTCGGCTGTGACACTATATTGTAATAGCTCTCTTTAGCCATCTAAGTATAGAACCTAGGTTAACATTTCTCCACTAGTTGGAGAAATGTGGGCCTCCTCCTCCCCTTACAGCCCTCCTTTCCTCACCGAATGAGCCTTCTGCTACAATTGCGTTGCTTCCTACCGACCTACACTCGCTTTTTAAAGACATATGCCACTGCAAATGATACTTCCTAACACATTATTCCGCTTTGTTCCTTGTGGGATCCAAATTTTCCTGTCTTTTCCAAGGATCTTGATGATTCCAACAGTTGTCGCAATGTTTGACTGATACAAGGTGGTCGTCGTAGTACTACTTATGTTTGAGAAAAACTTAACAAGTGGTATATGCAACGCAGAGTCATCGAGGGCCACAAAATTTCTCGTCGGCTGTGACACTATTTTGTAATAGCTCTCTTTAGCCATCTAAGTATAGAACCTAGGTTAACATTTCTCCACTAGTTGGAGAAATGTGGGCCTCCTCCTCCCCTTACAGCCCTCCTTTCCTCACCGAATGAGCCTTCTGCTACAATTGCGTTGCTTCCTACCGACCTTCACTCGCTTTTTAAAGACATATGCCACTGCAAATGATACTTCCTAACACATTATTCCGCTTTGTTCCTTGTGGGATCCAAATTTTCCTGTCATTTCCAAGGATCTTGATGATTCCAACAGTTGTCGCAATGTTTGACTGATACAAGGTGGTCGTCGTAGTACTACTTATGTTTGAGAAAAACTTAACAAGTGGTATATGCAACGCAGAGTCATCGAGGGCCACAAAATTTCTCGTCGGCTGTGACACTATATTGTAATAGCTCTCTTTAGCCATCTAAGTATAGAACCTAGGTTAACATTTCTCCACTAGTTGGAGAAATGTGGGCCTCCTCCTCCCCTTACAGCCCTCCTTTCCTCACCGAATGAGCCTTCTGCTACAATTGCGTTGCTTCCTACCGACCTACACTCGCTTTTTAAAGACATATGCCACTGCAAATGATACTTCCTAACACATTATTCCGCTTTGTTCCTTGTGGGATCCAAATTTTCCTGTCATTTCCAAGGATCTTGATGATTCCAACAGTTGTCGCAATGTTTGACTGATACAAGGTGGTCGTCGTAGTACTACTTATGTTTGAGAAATACTTAACAAGTGGTATATGCAACGCAGAGTCATCGAGGGCCACAAAATTTCTCGTCGGCTGTGACACTATATTGTAATAGCTCTCTTTAGCCATCTAAGTATAGAACCTAGGTTAACATTTCTCCACTAGTTGGAGAAATGTGGGCCTCCTCCTCCCCTTACAGCCCTCCTTTCCTCACCGAATGAGCCTTCTGCTACAATTGCGTTGCTTCCTAGTTACCTACACTCGCTTTTTAAAGACATATGCCACTGCAAATGATACTTCCTAAAACATTATTCCCCTTTGTTCCTTGTGGGATCCAAATTTTCCTGTCATTTCCAAGGATCTTGATGATTCCAACAGT